>NC_140220.1:17014342-17621769 GCF_951802725.1 Rutilus rutilus | reverse complement strand
CCTGTACTCAGATTTGAGTACTACAATAGTCAAGTCAAGTCAAGTCAAGTATATTTGTATAGCGCTTTTCACAATACAGATTGTATCAAAGCAGCTTCACAGTATTAAATTAAAATAATCAACAAGGTTTGTTTCTAGTGGAATTTATTGATAAAATCAAATTAGATATCCCAGAATATCCCCAACTGAGCAAGCCAAAGGGCAACAGTGGCAAGGAACCGAAAAACTCCATCAAGTGACCTAATAGTGTCCTAAAACTCCATCAGGTGACCCCAATGGAGAAAAAAAAAACCTTGGGAGAACCAGGCTCAGTCGGGGGCCAGTTCTCCTCTGGCGTTTATTAACTAGAGGCCGGATTGTAATTTGAACTGTAAGATTAAAAATATTATATGAATGCCTGGCTGAAGAGATGCGACTTTAATCTAGTTTTAAACTGGGAGAGCGAGTCTGAGCAACGAACAGTATCAGGAAGGCTATTCCAGAGTTTTTGGAGCTAAATGTGAAAATGCTCTCCCTCCTTTGGTGGTTCTGGATATCCTAGGTATGACCAAAAGCCTTGAATTTAGTGATCTTAAAGAGCGCGATGGGATTATAGGGCGATAGAAGATCCGTTAAATAGACTGGAGCTAAGCCGTTTAGGGCTTTATAAGTCAGAAGCAATACCTTGTAATTAATACGGAACTTTATAGGTAACCAATGCAGTGATGATAAAATCGGTGTTATATGATCATATTTTCTTGATCTAGTAAGAACTCTAGCGGCGGCATTTTGGACTAAACTGTAGCTTGTTAATTGAGGATGCAGGACAACCGGCTAATAAAGCATTACAGTAATCTAGTCTCGAGGTCATGAATGCATGAACTAACTTTTCTGCATCAGAAACTGATAGCATATTACGTAGCTTAGCAATGTTTCTAAGGTGGAAAAAGGCGGTTTTTGTAACATATGAAATTATGATTTTTGAAAGACAGGTTGCAATCGAGTATAACACCCAGGTCTTTTACTGTAGAGGATAAAGTAACAGGACATCCTACTATATTAAGTTGTATTGCGAGAGGTTTTTGTGGGCGGTTTTTTGAACCGATAAGTAGTACCTCTGTTTTGTCTGGATTTAATAAAAGAAAATTACGCGTCATCCAATCTTTTATATCTTTTAACACACTCTGTCAATTTGGATAATTTAGCGTTTCATCTGGCCGTGATGAAATATATATTTGAGTGTCATCAGCATAACAATGGAAACTAATTCCATGTTTCCCTTATATATTTCCAAGTGGCATCATATATACTGAGAATAATAGAGGGCCTAACACAGATCCCTGCGGCACTCCATAGTTTACTGGAGTTATGATCGATTTTTCTCCATTTAAATTAGACAAAATGGTAGCGGTCAGATAAGTATGATCTAAACCAGCTTAATGCTTGTCCTTGAACACCAGTATAATTTTGTAGTCGATCTAAGAGTATTGTGTGATCTATAGTATCGAACGCAGCACTAAGATCAAGTAAAACTAGTATTGAGATACAGCCTTGGTCAGAAGCTAAAAGTAAATCATTTGTGATTTTAACGAGCGCAGTTTCAGTGCTATGGTGCGGCCTGAAACCAGACTGAAAACTTTTCATAGATATCATTTTCTTGCAAGAAAGAACACAATTGAGCGGACACCACTTTTTCTAATATTTTAGACATAAATGGAAGATTTGAAATGGGTCCTATAATTTGCTAGGTTATTATGATCTAATTGTGGTTTCTTAATGAGAGGTTTTTATAACTGCCAGTTTAAATGTTCTTGGAACATGACCTAAAGATAAAGACGAGTTAATAATATTAAGGAGAGGCTCTTCCACTACAGGTAACACTTCTTTCAGTAGTTTAGTTGGTATCGGATCTAATAAACATGTTGTTGTTTTTAGAGGAAGTGATAAGTTTATTTAACTCTATTTGTTCTATAGTTGTAAAGCACTGTAATTGTTCTTGCGGGGTGATAATTAAGGCTGAATTATTAGGGCGCAACTGAAGATTGAACGTTTACAATTGTGGTTCTGATGCTTTCTATTTTTCTCAGTGAAGAACTTCATAAAATCATTACTACTAAACTGTAAACGGGATATTTTGGTTCGGTTGATGTCTGTTTATTTGTTAGTCTAGCCACGGTGTTAAATAAAAACCTTGGATTATTTAGGTTATTTTCTATTAGTTTGCGGAGGTGCTCAGCCCTGGCTGCTTTTAGGGCCTTTTTATAACGTGACATACTGTCTTTCCACGCGATTCTAAAGACCTCTAAATTAGTTTGTTTCCATTTACGCTCTAAAATACGGGTTTCTCTCTTTAGAACATGCGTAGTAATTGTTGTACCACGGTGCTTTAATTTTCTCTCTGACCTTTTTTGATCTAATAGGTGCAACAACATCCAATGTTCTAGAGAGAATAGTGCTCATAGTGCTAGTTAGTTCTTCTAGTTCATCTGTTTGTTTGGTTTCAGGCAGCAGCTGAGACAGATCAGATAAGCAATTTTGAGAAATTATCTATGGTGGATGGAAGGGATTGTTCTGCCTGGTTGATAACGCGGCGCCGCATGACATATTACAGCAGTACGTAATATGCAAGTTACCATGTAATGGTCAGTGACTTCATCACTTTGCGGTATATCTATATCGGTTGGATCGGTTCCATGTGATATAATTAAATCGAGTGTATGATTAAGGACGATGAGTTGGTCCGGTGACGTTTTGCTTGACCCCAAATGAATTTTAATAAATCTGTAAACGCAGCCCCTAACGCATCATTTGGATTATCTACGTGTATGTTAAAATCTCCAACAATTTAATGCTTTAATCGACATTGACTAATAGGTCTGAGAGAAAATCTGCAAACTCTTTTAGGAAATCAGCGTAAGGCCCAGGCGGTCTATATACGGTAGCCAAGGCTAGAGATAATAGGGATGTTTTTCTAACATCTAAGAGCGTAACATTTAGTACAATGTACTTCAAACGAAATAAACTTATAACCCGCTTTCTGAGTAACATTGAGAATATCTCTATAAAATTGGTCGCAACACCACCGCCACGACCAATCAGACGGGGGCCTCATGCTTATAGGAGTATCCAGGAGGAGCAGACTCATTTAGACCGAAATAATCATTTGGTTTAAGCCAGGTTTCAGTTAGGCAAAGTACATCGAAGCTATTATCTGTGACTATTTCATTTACAATAACTGCCTTAGGTGTGAGTGATCTAATGTTTAGAAGACCTAGCTTTAGAAATTGTTTTTGTTTACTAATACTGAGAAGAAGAAAGATAAGCTAGTTAAGAAGTCTGGTGGGGACACCAGCACATCATCCTTAACACAGCATATCCTGGTCGATTCAACTTTGCAAATTAAACTTAGACGTGAAACATCAGACTGTCTCTGTTGATTAAATTTACCAAAAAGTGCTGTAAGCCAAGAAACCCAGCGAATCCTGAAAGCTTGACAAGTGTGCCCTAAAAGCCTGTTGTAAAATGTAATAAGCCAGGCAGACCAGCTATTATTGAAACAAATAAACTGATCATCCTCTGGTTCCAACCCTGAAAGGGACGACAGGAAAGAGACAAAAAAAGCTCAGGAAAACAGACTCAAGATAACAGATGGAGATGACTGATTTTGCATGGCCTTCAGAAAAATCCATATGATTTTTTTTCCCTGCCAGAAATAAAGGGAGGCTTATGGGGAATACTATCTAGGGTGCGCATTGTACAGTTTTTTGCCTTCTGAGATGGCAAATTTTGGGAATCATAAAAGAGGTCTTTGATTGCTTAGTGTGACATGCTCAACAATGGCCGATTAATTGATTTTTCTGAAGAATTCCCTCTGATGAAGCAGGGGACAGGCATAATATTAAAAATGTTTGTTCTAACTGGTCCTATATGAAATGCAACATTTAGCTCAGCTGGTAGCGCATTCTGCTCGCAACACCAAAATCATGTATTTAATTCCCAGGGAATGTTACCAGAGATCTCGTTTAAAAAAAAAAAAAAAAAATTATTCCTTGAATACAGAGCAAGTTGCTTTGGATAAATCACCTGGCTAATGCATCAAATGTTAAATTGGTAGGTTGTTGACTTTATTCCCAGGAAACACATAAACTTTTCAACGGTGTCTGTGTTTGAAAAATTCATAAATGTTTTGTACAATCCTGCAAGAAAAAAAGCACAGTGTAGTTGATCTTAGTCTAAAGTTTCTCAGTCCATCAGCATGCTTTGGTTTTATCTGCAGCTTTTTCAAATATTATTCAGCCTTGAGATTGAAGTTATTTCTTTGGTTTAAAATTGGTTTGTCAGATTTAAATTTAATACCGGTGATTCATAAAAGCTTTACAATCTCAAATGTCTGGTTTAAGGTTTTACAGTATGTAATTATTTGGTTGAACTGTGCTGTTCTCCTCATGCAATCAGTGTGCATTCATTTAAACTGGTTTATTCAGAAACATAAAACAACTTTGGATGATTTACTTGGATAGCTATTCACACATGAGTCTTCAGTGAGAGTAATTCTTTGTGTCCACAGCATGTCCTGAAATCCACAAACCTCACAACCTCGTAAATCCACATGGTCCACATCGGACAGCTGGTTTAGTAACCTGCTTGGATTTATGGCCTCATCCAGTGTATGTGAGGAACGCTGTGGCATTCTGGACACTATACAATATCTCTGCAGCGATATTCTCAATGTGATGGAGTGATTTGAAACAATAATGTCAATCTGTTTCTCAGAAAATGGAACAGATATTATGGACTTTTTTTTCCACAGGATTGTTTTGAAATAGGCATGCAAGGGACAGTCCTGATCCCTTGCATGACAAACTGTTTAAAGCTAAAAAATGAAAGTTTTGCATGACAGCCTCCATGCAAAGTCAAAAGTGTGTCTAACAGTTGAACTTTCTCTGTCTTCCTTCCCCTTTGTGCCATCTTCTCAAAAGCTGTCAACAAAACTCCTGGTAAGTGAGTCTTAGGCTATGAAAACACATCACATACTGTATAAACTTCAGATAAAAGTCAGATAAAGAGAATTAAAATAATGTTCTATTCACTTAATAGACACTTTCACACATGAAGCCATAAAATCGCATAAAACAGGACTCCAAATACCTTGTGCATGCACCCCACATACCCTAGCATACAGTTAATTTAAATATTTTCCTCTATTAAGGTTTCAGTAAGCTGTTTCAATGCATTTTTAAATTACACTGAATTAAAACTTGCTTGTGTGTACAGTGTTTAACATACTATTACACTGGTCATTTCCTCCCGGCTTGCAGTTCTTCTGACAGACGATCATAGTGTTTGTTGTCATGTTGTACTTCAGCACACTATCACAGTGCTGGCAGTGAACATAATCCTTGTTTGTAGTGAAATACTCCCACACCTCATTAAGTTGAGCTCTTTCCATTTTTACAAGCCAAGGCTGTGTGTTGTGGAGGTGACGACGTTTAGCATAAGCTATGCATGCTTTCTAGGAATCCAGTATTTAAAACAATTAATACATTTTCTATTAATAATCATCAACACCCCTATTTCTACTAGAAAGATGGGAGTGCACAATTTATTTGGAGTTGAATGCTGAAAGTTTGCAGAATTTTATGGCTAAATTGACATGATAAAAGTAAATAACTTTTTCAACAAAAATTTGTGATTGAAAAGTCGGAAAACCCTCAAAGCTGGCAAAATATTTAAATATAAATGAATATTTAAACATTAAAAAGGCTGTATGTGTGAAAGCGTAAAATTACACAATCTGCTTAAATATTACAATAACGTGTACTATTAGGGCTGTCAATTATATAAAAAAAAAATCAAATTGATTACATTATGTTGATTAATTAATTTCTTTTCTGAATGAAGCTTTTTTTAATTGCAGAAAGCTTCAGCTTTAGTGTGATAGCCATGGTTTGTCAGTCAGCAAACTATGAGTGGTCTCAATACCTGAACAGTATTGGTATTGGTGTTCTCAAGTTTTCTCTCTTTCTCTGTCTATCACGCTCATTGTTTTCCCCAAGGGTTCGCGCATATGGTGAAGTCTCCACAAGGTATGCTCTGTCTTAATTCTCTCATTGCACATTTTCCAACGTGTTTACATTTTTGTTGCGACTTCTCTTGCACGTGCATGCTGCTTTATGATTGGCTCTGCCCTCGTGACACTGCATGATTATTGTCCTCTTGCCGAATTATGCAATTTCTCTCTGTGATACTGCGGTGCGGTGAAGTGACAGGTTACAAGTGAGGTTTTCTCAGGTTTGATGTTATAACCTATGATGTTATAGAAAGTTACATTCTCTCTCTTACGTTCGACTACTGCTGTGCCAACTGACCCATAATGTACAATCACTGATCTGCCCTCCGTATTACTAAGATATCATTCATAGACTGGCAGAATTACTATGCAGCTATAAATAATATATTCCTGAGTTAAACAGAACAGCTCTTCTCTGAATGAACAGTGCTGAAAGGAAACAAAGCAGGGAATATTAATAGAATGACACCTTTTAAATAATTTGAAAGATTTTTCTTTTTAAATTTGTGGTATATGAATGATGGTGATGGTTTTGTCCCGAACTTTTATATAGTGAAATAAGGTTCCGAAAATGTTGGTTGTCAACTTGTCAACATGTGAAGGTCAAACTCAATATATTATAGTTTGTATAAACATTATATTATTATTCAACATAAAACGTTATATTATAATTTTATATAATATTGTTTAACATAAATTAAAAGTATTTTGTGCCATTTTGTAGTCCCAAAATGTTTTATGTTAAAATGGATAGAGTTAAAGTACAATTAAATGCATATTTCTAGTATAATAAAGTAATACCTAAATTGGAAAATATTAGTATACTTAACCCTCTGGGGTCTGAGCTGTTTTCTGGCCCTGGAGGTGTTCTGACATGCTCTGACATTTGTGCTTATTTCTGTTACTTGTGACATTTTCATGGCTAAAGTCTGATTACACTGTATTCAGCACAAACTCTGCTACAATAATATATCAGCAGCATGTATGTAAAAGTTTGTAGTTTTGAGATAATGACATTTATGCGTGGTTTGTGAAAATACAAAAAAAAATTGTCACTGAAATAAGGTCATGAAACCCCTACTGATTATTTCTTCACAAGACTTTTGAAAATTGTATCACGTAGCCTAGAATATTTGCTCCAAAACTATGTGAAAATCATCCTGACTGCTCATTCAGAGAAGACAATATATTGATTTAAAATTTCTAAGACGTGTTTTGTGTGAAAAAGCTTTATGCGAAAGGGGCGTGATCACCTCATTAATATGTAAGCTTTTCACACCTGAGAAAGACAAAGACACTCCCTAATGGCCCTATTTTAGGAGCTATCAGGCCCTATCATTCTGAGCAACCTTGCACAAAGAATGAGGAGATTTAAAAAAGAATGGCTTTTTGATTGTTTGGATTTATTTACAACACAACATAATCCAAATATACACAACAAATGACAAAAAAGCACACTAGTGAAAACAATGATCCAAAGACAGAGACCTTTGTGCCATTCCTAAAAAACATTGTATATACCTTTCATTTCCAAGGTGTTTGATTTTCACTTTACCATGTTCATATACAGAGACTCATGTGAATGTTGAAGTCAGCCGGACTCAGTGGCATCTGGTCCCTGAAAGAAAAAAAAAAGTGAACATACTGATATCAAGAGAAACTATAGGGAATCTAGTTCTAAAATTTATTGGGAATAAATTTTAGATTTTTCTGGTTAAAATTGCTTTTTAAAATTCACAGAATACACACACACACACACACACACACACACACTCTCATACACACACACACACACACACACACACACACACAATGTTTCCAACAATATATAATATAATGAACACCAGGTTTGTTGTGCCTTGTAAGCATAGGCTATGCACAGTGCTGCATAAAATAATAATAACAATAACCTATAGCAGCCTATACATCTTCCAAAAGATTTCAGTAACAACTACGCTAGAGAAAAATATATTGATTATCATATGTTACTTCAAATGTTTTCATTCGTTATGATGATATGAAATGCGATAATAGTAAAACCATGAATCCTTTGTTTGGTGCGTTTTGCTTTTCAAACATTCAAAACCAGAGCTCGCTCCAAAATATTAAACATTATGGTTACCATATTATACATATCTATGTTTGAGCAGATATCCACAAACACAGTAACAGTAAACACGGGTCCAAATATTATAATATTCACCATATATCTAGCAACAGTTCAACTGCAATGTGAAGTTTATGCAACAATAACATGAACTAATAATAAGGAATTTCTTACCTTACATCTTTCTTGTCTTCAAATCGTGTTCTTCTTCTTCTGAGGTAAATCCAATGTAAGCTCACGGCACGTCTTTCAAACTCGACGAAAAGCAGAGACGTGAAGTTTGTTGGTGCTTTGTTTTTGAGGTAATGAGCGCGTTCGCGTTCCATGTGGAGATTTGCATGTGAATGTCTTTTGCGCGCGTGGGCGTGGTCAAATTAAAAATAATTAGCAAGCTCGTGAGAAGCTGGACATCTTGTTGGTTTTATACAAATTACTTAAACAGAGAATATTTGTTTTCAGTTTGAATCCGATCATTTAAAAGTACACACTTAAATGTTTATAAAGGTATATGGCTCATAAATGTGTGACAAGTATTCACACATGAGTGAGTTTTGTTTCAGTTTATAGACGTGCTCAAGAAAAAAAAGTTCACCGCGACGGAGAGGCAGAAAGCACACCCTGTTTATTTTCTTTATTTTACAAAAGCACAATGTTTTGATTCGATTGTAAGTGGACACATACAAAAGTAGAAATATCACAGATTCTTTTTTCATATTTCTTTTTTCTGTATGACCATAAATGACGGAGAAATGTAAGTTTATTGTACTACTATGTGAAGAAAATCCAGCAAAACGCGCCGGCGCGTTTGTCGACCTCAGAGGGTTAAAGGTTGTATCAGTGATTTCAGGCCCCCCAAAAAAAAGATCACATTCATTCCAACCAATCACCGACAGGGGGAGGGTGTTGTGAGGTTTTGTGCTCGTGCACGGCTGCACGCAAAGTCGGAGCTAAAGAAGAAGTTGGCTCAAAACCTCACAACACCCTCCCCCTGTCGGTGATTGGTTGGAACACTATTTGTTTTGGTTTTGAGTGGTTGGTGAAACCAATTGTTTTTGTGTGCAGATCTCAGAGTCTAGGCTGCCTACAGAGACGCGTTTTTTTGACGGCATGCTTATGGGGCAGGCAGCTAGCGGATCGTTAGGAAAGATTAGATGAATGTGATAAAAAAAAAAAAAAATTGGGCCTGAAATCACTGATACAACCTTTAAAGTGCAAAAATAATATATAAATAGTAAACTAAAAGTATAATGTTATGTTCACTTAAAGAAAACTTACAAGTATAATTGCATTATAAAACCACATTAACCTAGTTGTTTACTGAGAGTACACTTCAAAATGTACTTTCTTAACCCTCTGGGCTTCTTTGTGCAAAAATGCACGAAAACATTTAAGTTTTAAATTTGTAATTTTTTTTGCTTCATCGGAGGGGGATGAAACTTGGTGACTTTTGTTATATTAACTATGTGAACACACAAACAAATCAAGGAGATGATTCAGATATGTTAAAGGGTCATAAAAAAAAAGTCACACTTAGATTCCTTCGTGCAAAAATGACCGACCATAGGAAATGAATGGGAAATACGAAAAAATAGGAAAACTCAGAGAAACTTTTGGTGGTACAAACTACAAATCAGCCACTGTGCAGAAAAAAAGTGCACAGTAATGAAGGGGTGACACTTTAAAACACAGTGTGGCCCCCCCCCCCACACACACACACACACACAAACACACAACAAATTTTGCTCCAAACTATATAAAAACTATATAATTATAACTCCAAAACTGTAGCAAGGAGAGTCAAAAGGTAGGTATCGTTTGAAAGAACTCTTTTAAAAAAATTTGAAAATATAAATTAGATTACATTTGGACATTGTCCTTCCGAGAAACTGCTGATAAAAGACAAAATATATATATAATTTTTATTATGATGTTGCATATCTTTCTTATTTGTCATGGAATAACTCAGGAAGGAAATAAGGTAGGAGGAAAATTCTTTTTTCACTGTAAAGTTCAGACTCTAAGCTTTCAAATGACATCCACTTTGTGTTAATCAAGGCAAAAAAAAAAAAAAAATATGGTAATGAATATTTTCGCAGCTAGGTGGCGCCTGCTGGCGGTACACTCAGTTTTAGAGGGATTACTCCTCACTCGTTAGGAGTTAATAAATGTGAAAAGCTGAGATCCTAAGCTTTAAAATGATATATATTTTGTGTTGTTCCATTCAGTGGTTGATTAGTAATTTGAATCCGAATGGGAATCAAAAAAATAAAATAAAATAAATAAATAAATAAAAAAGCTATAGGCAGCCTATAGGCGGTTACAGGACATTACACACATTTATATTTTTTAAAGCCACTAGATGGCGCTCTTCTCACTTGATTTTTTTTTTTTTAGGCCTGCACTCTATTTTGATGTGAAATGTTGCATTTATAAAAAAAAAAATATATATATATATATATTAATTCTAATGGAAAAAATAGCTCATAAAAATTATATAATTAATGCAAAGTATCATAAAAATCTTTAAAAATTCTAAATAATAATAAAAAAATATTATTGAACAAAAATATATTTCATTGGTTTTCCTGGGGAAAAAAAAAAGTTAAATTTTAAGGCTTCGTACGTTTTTGCACGAAAGGAAACCAAGTGTAACACATAAATGAAGAAGCCCAGAGGGTTAAACTAAAAAAAAAATACTACAAGTATTAAAATAGTAAACTACTATTATACTTTTAAGTTCACTTGTAGTACAGATGCAGTGCAAAGTAGTATTGAAATAGTACTTACAAGTTCACTACTAGTACATTGATATTAGTATAAAGTATAGTTAAAAATATACTTGAACTCAAGTATACTTAAAATTAACTTCAAATATACTTCTTTTTCGTAAGGGTATTCACACTAATTTAGGTCACTTGGCACAGAAATGTACAATTCTCTTGGGTGCATCTTGCCTATGGTGGAGATGGACAGCCACACAGACATGAATCAGTTATATATCCTTCATTCAAGCACTCGTGTCCTGACATCAAAGCCTTTGAACTGGACATAGAATAGGTTAGTCCTTATGGAGAAAGATACAGCTGATTATATGAATCAACATATGCCTGTCTTCCAGACCAGAATTACAAAATACTGTCACTGAGCATCTGTTAGTTTGAGTAACACTAATGTTTTTTGTTTTGTTTTTTCACCTCAGTTCAAGTGATATGGATGGGGTAACAATTATGTCTATATTAATTCTGTAGTACAGGAAATTCAAGTCAGAAACTGCAGTTTGCATGCTCACATTATTCTAAAGTGCATGTGAATCTGTCCTGAATATGTATGTGTGCAGAACTGTCATCCTCCAATTTACTGTCCCTGTCTCTCTCTTTCCCACTGTCGTTCTTGTTGACATCTCCCTTCCTGTTTGTCTCTGTGGAACCTCTTCAACCAACCCCTATGTAGGCAGAAACAAAGGTATTGCATGCGTTCCTTATTATATCAGTAGGCCTTATTATTAGCTACCGCTGATAAGCATTACTTCCTGCAGATTTGAATAGTTAAGTTTGTGAGCCTTTGGGCAGACGGACAGCCCAGCCATCAATGCTGATTATGAAACCATTTTTTGCAGTCAAAACAGATTAATCGTATAATTCACTATGGTATGGAGATGTATTGGTGGTGTCTGTCTTCTTATTTAAATAAGACTTCCATTTCTGAGGCGTATAATGTAGCAGTGTCTCGTGTTTCTGAGGTTGTCGTGTTGCTGAGTGCATGAACAGGCTGGATTTTGAAGCTGTTTGGTCTATCATTCAGAGAGGGTTTGTGTTTTGGCTGAGTCAGTGACTCCAGGGACAGGTCGAGTGTATTTCAACACCACTGCATATTTATGCTTTAAAACCAGAGATGCTGAGACATAATCTTTCATATAAACCGACCTGTTGGATCTCTTTGCTGTTGTTGACCTTGTGATTTGAGCAAATTCTTGTAGCATCGTGTTGTGTCTGCACAATACAAAACAAGACTACAATTTCCCCTTTAAAATCGACAGATTTCTACACTTTTCTATACTATCTCCATGTGAAACTGAAATAAGGATTTAACATGATGCGATTAGAAAAACATACAAAATCAATTAATCAGTCAATATTGTTTTTTTGTTTGTTTTTTTGCTAAATCTATAGCAACTTTTTGAAATTGTGCTTTTAATTTAGCCAAAATACTAGAAGATGCTAGAAGTTCTGATGCCCTAAATTTACACAGTTACCAATATTAAGATTATTTGTGAAATTATTTTCCTGTAAACTATTTTCTAATAGTTTGGATTGCTGTTGAAAATAAAGTAGGGTTGCCTTTTCAAAGATTTTATTTTCATTTTACATTTTAAGTACAGTACGAGCTTACATCTGATTGGCTAGTCAACATTCTGAGATGACACACGGCTTTGACATGTCAAGTGTAGACAAAGTTATTCTGACACTAAACATTTCCTGTCCTCTCTATACACTTACTTTTAATAAAAATGATAAATAGGCCTAAACATTTACATAAATGAACAAATTATAATCTGCTAGCAACCCTACACATAGTGGATAATGGAAGAGACAGCTAATCGTAACAGTTTTCTTTCATGTACTGGAGGAGGGAAATGAAATCAGCACTTCACCAACCCTCTACTTATGTTTTAGTGAGATGAGAAGAAGTTATTAACTTAGGCTAATGGCTGAGGATCAGTGTGCTGGTGCTGGGGATGATGAAATTACTGGTGGCTGAAGGTCATCCAAACGGCTTCTGCTCAGAGCTAATCTAGAGCCTGCACAAGACTGGACTAAAGTCTGAAGTGACTGGGGCTGGGTGGGTTAGCTGGCTACTGCAGCGTGAGAGATATGCTATGCGACTAGCCGTCTTTGAGGAGTGATTAGAAGAGTCAGGAGAAGTTCAGCTCTGGTTTAGATAATCTCTGCTTGGAGCTTTAGAGTTTCACTCTTCGGCCCCAGTCCTCAGCGCTCACTCTTACTAATTATCCCCTGAAAATTCTGCCTCTGAACAAAGACTTTCTCATTTTCTCTCTCTCTTCGTCTCTGTACATTTTAGTGCTGTAGATTTCTGGGTGGATTCATCCGAAAATCCCCATCTCTTAGGACTGTGATAAATTAGATGCATGCACATGCACACACTTCAAACCTGTATGTCCCAAAAGACAACAGACCCTCTGAATCACCTTGTAACAACATGGTATACCATAGTATATAGTGTGCAGTTTACAGTACTACTATAGTACTGCATAAATAGTACATAGTGTATAGTATACAGTATGTAGTATACCATGTACTGTATAGTAAACACAATACAGTTTAGTATACTGGGCTGCAATGATTATTTTGATAATCAATTGAACTGACAATTATTTCTTTGATAAACCCATTTTTTATTTTCTGTATTTTATTTAATATAAAATAAAATGTTATTCCATCCTGCCCAATGTTGTCTTCCAAACAATGCAAACTGGCGGACGTTTTCCAAACACCTCACACAATTAATTGATAATCAAATTCATTTTCGATTATTTTGATTATCGTTTATTATCGATTAGTTGTTGTAGCCCTTTAATGCAGAGTATAGTAAACAGCGCTGTGTATACAGTGTATAATATATAGTAGGGTTGAATACAAAAAAAACCACTGAAATTCTATTTATACAAATAATATCAAATTAAATAAAGAACAATGCTGTGTATTTCAGGAATTTCAACCTCTGAACTCTCTTCTATATTTTTTACTTTACTGAACTTTTAGTTTTGCTGTAATAATTCCTAAATCAAATTTTGATTTAAGTTAATATTCAGTAATAAAATAAAGAAAAAATACAATAAGTAGAAACATGAAGCACAAGAATAAAGATACAAATTTGTTTAAAGTTTATTAGGTATCTAACAAAAGTATCCAATATTCAAGTAAAGGTTCAGAATTGCAGATTTCATAACTACTTTTACAGGATTTAACTGAAACCAGGGCTCTACTGTAACTTTTTTTATTAGGAGCACAGTCCAAAATTTAGGAGCACAGACAATTGAAAGTTTTTTTTTCCTTAAACGACACAATATTACTGTGCGGCTGTGCCACATATAACATGTAACAAGTATGGAAAGCATGAGAAAAGAGAATTCAGAAACATAACGTGTGACAGAAGTTTACCTTATAAACATTCAATATTTTCAGAAAAACAATTACACCGGCTGTCCTCAGAAAACACAAAAAAATGCACAAATACTTTTTTCATATGCACAAATACACAATGCACAAATTCATATGCAAATTCATATTAAATTCATATGCACAAATACACAATGCACAGACGCTGAAGTCTAGTTCTCAAATGTATTTAAAAGGACAGTCACCAACAAATAAAGATTCTGCCATTTACCAACACAAATGTCGTTATACACTCATAATATTAAAAATACCTTCAAGCGTGTTCTGAAGATTAAAGAATGATAAAAAAATTATAATATATTAAATGATAACAGAATTTTCATTTTTGGGTGAACTGTCCTTATAAAAGCTCTAAATTGACATCTGCACTCACTGCTGAACACAATTAATGTTTCTGCCACACAAAGTACAGCAATCAGATGGCCCAAATTGCGTGAATGGGATCTCTTCTTTCGCTATCATGTATGCAGTGTTGAATTTGATATTTAGTTGTCAGAGGGCTTCTGCGTCTGTAAGGCTAATTTGCCTGTTAGCGGCTACCTGAATTGTACGGGGATTATTAGGTTGCGACCTGTTAATGAATATGTCCCTGCAGCGTAAATGCCGCGCTTCACTAGCGATTCTCGCTTGAAGAGTGAATGTCCACACACAAACATTGTTGGCACTGCTAATTCTGCACAAGCTTTTTTGCACTATTTGCACAGCATAACATCTTTATCTTGCTCATATTGTAGCCACGGAAAAGCGTCTAGCCATTCTTTTTGGAACCTGTCAACTTCATATTAAGTTGGCTGTCTTAAGTTCTAAGGCTGTGGAAGTCAGTTGTTTACAGTAAAATCTCACAGTCAAATTTACTAAACAAAAAAGTAAAATTCTGTGAATTTATGTGATTTTATGTGTTTTTGCACATAATGATATTGTGGAGATCTGTTATTGTTTAATGTTCTGTTGGGATTTAAAGCATTTCTGTTGAGTTTTGTGGGTCACCATTGTGCTGAAGAGTAGAGCCTGTGCTTCAGTCCAGGATGAGCAGAGAAACACTGATGTTATGCTGCATGTTGCTTTATTTAAAGGCAGTGACTGTGTAGTTGCTGATGCATTGATGATTTTTTTTGTTAAGTTCTTCAACTCATTCATGTGTGCTGTTGTTAACTAGTAGAATTTAGTTAAATTGATGATTCTAGTTTTTTAGTCTTTTTCTTAGTGGACTCAAATGAAATAAGGTCACAGTATAAATATTTAATGGCAATTGACCAATCAATTTCCTCAAATGAAATTAGTTATTTCAGTTATCTGTTATATGAGGTATCTGTAAAGATTACATTAAAGAACTGTAAATTCACAGCTGCTCATATTTTGCTGCTTTTACAGGTGTGTGGTATCATTTTACAGTATAATTGTATTTTATGATTTACAGTACTCTTGTAAATTTACAGGCTTACTGGCAACCAAAATTGCCAGTAAGTTGCTGTAAATTTTACAGCAATTTGTTACAGTATATTTCATAGTATGTAGCATGTTTTATCAGTGTTCTCATATGGGGTGTAGTAAGCCATTATGTTTTTCCATATGTTAATTATTTCAGCAATGACATTTGGCCCTGAGGACATGAACTAAACTCATCTCTTTCTCATTGCTCTAGTGTGCATCAGTGCTTATAGTAACATGGCTAGCACTCAGACACACAATATGCCTTTAGCAAACTGTAACATTACAGACAACAAAAAAATGTGTATTTGTACATTATTCACATATTGAATATTTAATTGCACTATTTTATCTCATCCTCATTTGATGGGGTTGTTTGAGTTTAGTTTGTGTTGAATTTCTAGTTGAGTGCTAACATGGCAACACATCAAGCACATCAAACTGAAGTAGTTTCCCATCATAGACACTGGTCAGAATGGATCAGATGGAGTGGTGTCAGATGTGATCCTCAACGTGATGGCTCATTTCAGTGGGTTTCTGATGCACAAATCCAGAGCACATGATACTGTAACACCGACATCCAGACAAATAACACTCTCATCAGTAAAAACTACAAAGATCCCAATCCTATCCAAATCAGTGCATGAAACCACAGATGTTCTCTGGTAATAATTATAACAAAGACATCATTTAGAAAACCAATTCTCTCTTAATAGTTCTTCTGGCATCAGCTCCTCCTACTTCACTTTTGGTCTCTCTGGCACTCATTTTTCAGTCTCACTCCTCTCTTGTTCCTCATCTCATCCCCATTCTCTGCTCAGTCACTGTCTTGTCCAGCACTGGGATTTCTCCAGTTATTGATTTCTCGTTCACTCAGCTAATGCACTTCCTCCCTCTCATGAACATCTCTTTAACATCAGTCAGCTATCAATTCGAATGTTACTTTTCATCCTTTTCCACTTTTCTCCCTCAGTATTTTTTTTCCTGGTGCATTTGTTTCTCTCAGTGATTTCATTAGATAAAATTCAAAGTTTGCCTTCGACTAGCAAGTAAAAAATCATGGTTTGGTGGTTTGCCTTAAAGTCTCCCTGTGGTGAAAATCAAGTTTTTAATGTTGTTTATATGTCTATGTGGTGTTTTTAATGTGCTTTAAGACAAACCATGTGAAAATTTGTAAGTCAACACCATTGCTGAGTATTTTCTTCTTAAAACTGCAGTGAACTAAAGACAGTGTTTCTGACGTTACAAACTATCTTGTAAACAATCAGATCAACGCGTGATCGTCAACGAGTGGATCTCTGAGCTGGGGCCCGTTCTTCGTACGTCGCTAACTCAGTTAGCTGGATTTGATTGTTGGCGATTTGGCATGATCTTGGATTGTTTGGTTCTTCGATGCTCATCCTGGACTTGCTGTCATAGCAACAGGCGCGCAAGCTTAAACCTGCTCGGGAGCAGGCTTATTTCATGTTAACAGGATTAGACTGCGGCTTCATAAGCGGAGCTGATACGGGAAGTCCAGAGAAGCGCGATAGTGCACTTTCTGAGATATATTTTTTTTCTCGTGACTCGTGAGATTGTCGTTTACATTATTAATTTGTTGGAAACGCACATTTATTTTCAACTTGTCGGAGTCAGGCTTTAACTACAGCACAAACTGTTTGCATTGTCCTAAGATTATTTGCGAGTGTCTCTTTCCTTTACACTATTGGAGATGCGGAGAACTTGATGGAAAGTGCTGTCTGTCGTGTCATTCGGAGTTTACCTGGCGCTTTTAGGTTTAAAAAACAGTTGTTGTTTTTTTTGTGGCATTTCCAAGCCACTTAAGACCCAATGTTGTAAAGCAGTTTTTTTTAAAGCAGTTTTTTTTTTTTTTTTTTTTGGCTATCATCATTTTTTATGAAGATCATGCAATCATGACCATGCCGATTACAGTATATGTCACTCAGGCTTCACTAATGTGATTGGTACCATAGACTATAGGCTAGACCAGCGGTTTTCAATAAGTGAGGCGCGCCTCCCCTGGGGGGCGCCAAAGAGCCACAGGATATCGGTATTGATATCGGTAATTGTGTGTGCGAGTATTAGCTTTAAAATGCGTCGTTCTCTTGTCCCAAGTCAACAGAAGTCAGCATTAAGGGAGGATACGGAGCCCGGGAAGTCACCTGTGTGAGTAAAAAAAACAATCCGTGGCAACGGTTTTGCAATTCGTCCGCTCAGTTTATAAACAGTACTCACGAATTCTCAAACTGTTCCCTCGGTTTAACAAATCGTACCCACGGATTAATAAGCCGTACACACGAGTTTCTAATCCGCGCTCTCAGACTTGTAAACTGTGCCTTCAGGTTTTGCAATCTGTACCCACAAATTCATAAACCGTGCCCACGCTTTCGCAATCCGTTCCCACGGGTTTGTAAACTGTACTCACGGATTTGTGGCTCGTCCTCGTTTTAGAAGAACACCAGAAGGTAGCCTACGTTGTTAACGAATCTTATTATATATTGTTTTATTGTGTATTAAGTGGAATACTTCAAATTGTCTTAACAGTGTCTGCATGTTTAAAGTGATTCTCAATTGTAGCGGGTATGGGGTGGAATATATACGATTTAATATGAGTAATTTTTTTTAATAATAATTATAATTGCGTGACTAGTTCATAATGCGGTGAATTCCCGCTCCCATTTACTTCACAATCTCATTATATAGAGACGCGCGTCACGATCTGTGCTCTGCCGCGTCTCGCGCTCGCCATGCAGCCAGCTTCAGTATCAGTGCACCTTATGAACCATGGCGTTAACTTGAACTGCATTTCTGTCAGTGCGTGACTACAGCTCGTTAATAAACAACGTTTTTTTTATTGATCCATTTCATACAATCCGTCTTCATTTGGCAAGTGCACTTGCGCAAAAACATTTTTCATGTTCAACTTTTGTTTTGTTTTTGTGTGTGGTTGCTGCTGATAAAACAGCTTCGCTGAGACTACAAAGAGACATGCATTTGTGTGTGTGTGTGTGTGTGTGTTTCTTTTGTAAAAACTTCCCTATTTAATGCACAATTTTCCTTACAAATTATATTATCAGCATTACAATGTGAGTAAATGTAGCCGTGTAAAATGTAAGGGATGCATTTTAAAAAGATGGATGATAGATATTCTTCAATCTTTCTGACAAAGAACAAAATATAATGTGAATTACAGTAAGTGCAATTTTTTAATTTTATTTTTTATTAATTGTAGTGCACAGTGTTTATTATAAGGGGGTAGAATCCGCAGCTCAGTACTCACTGTGCCACTACTCATGAGTACTTTTAAATAAGCTACTTTTTTACTCTTACTCAAGTAGTTTTTTGGACAAGTACTTTTTACTCTACTCACACTAAATTTTTTGGAATGTAATGGTACTTTTACTTGAGTATGTTTTTTCAGTACTCTTTCCACCACTTCTGATTTTGTTCGAGATGATGTGCATCTCCTTCAAATGTGCGCTTAAAGCCCAGACACACCGTGCCGATTTCAGCCATCAGGTGTTGTCAGCGGTAGCTTTGGCGCTGATTGCACGTTAACCCTTTATAGGGCACTCATTGAAATATTTGGAAATTCAAATTTTTAACCTCAGAACCCTAATGGGGGATGTTAAAGGACATTTAAACAAAAAAAAAAGTTCTCAATTTTTTTCATCTTTGCATTGCAAATCAAGGTCAATGAAGTTACCATATATGAGCACTTGCCTGTCTAGGGTAAAATAAATTACAGAGAGTGAATTAAAAAAATATATGACACAAACACACACAAACTGCAAGGAACATTTATTTATTATAGGCACAAACTGCAAGGAACATTTATTTAGAGACATCTCTGTCTTTAGGTACTGATACGGGCATCTTGTGGAGGGTGCTCCGGGAGTATGGGGTCCGGGGCCCTTTCCTAAGGGCTATCCGGTCCCTGTAGGAGCAGGAGCTTGGTTCGCATTGCCGGCAGTAAGTCAGACTTGTTCCCGGTGCATGTTGGACTCCGACAGGGCTGCCCTTTGTCGCCGGTTCTGTTAATAATTTTTATGGACAGAATTTCTAGGCGCAGCCAGGGGCCGGAGGGTTTCAGGTTTGGGGACCATACAATTTCATCTCTGCTCTTTGCGGATGATGTTGTCGTGCTGGCCTCATCAGGTTTTTTGCCCGATCGGAACCAAACCAGTGCAGAAATGTTCTCTAGAGTCTGAATATCAATAATTATCGAAAAAAAGTTGAAATTTCGATTCACGGACGCTAAGGGACGCCAAAACGTACGTTGTGGGAGGGGCCTATTTTACTAAAACGGCTATAACTCCAGAAGTAAATGAGGTATCTTCACCAAACTTGGTACACATGTGTAATAGGTCAATCTGAGGTCACAGTAAAAAATCCGCGGCGATTGGACACATGGTGGCGCTATAACATGAAAAAAACATAAAACAGGCTATAACCACCTGACCGTTAGTCCGATTGACTTGAAAATTGGTATGCAGTGTCTTGGTCCAAGGTGCCATGTATGTCTATGAGGACATTGGAGTATCTCAAAAAACATGGCCGCCATCGGCCAATGAAGTTTGAGCACCTATTAGACAAGGTTAACGGAGGCCGATCGGAACGAAACTCGATGGGCATGTTCGACTCATGGCCCTAGAGGTCTGTAAGAATTTTGAAAGAAATCGGCCACTAGTTGGCGCTAACGAGTTTTTTTCAGGCCAGGACCTTCAGCATGCACTGGGATGGTTTGAAGCCGAGTGTGATGCGGCTGGGATGAGAATCAGCACCTCCAAATCCGAGGCCATGGTCCTCAGTCGGAAAAGGGTGGCTTGCTCACTTCAGGTTGGTGGAGAGCTCCTGCCTCAAGTGGAGGAATTCAAGTATCTTGGGGTCTTGTTCACGAGTGAGGGAAGGCCTGAACGGGAGATTGAAGACGGATTGGTGCAGCTTCTGCAGTAATGCAGTTTATGTACCGGTCTGTCGTGGTGAAGAAGGAGCTGCCAAGCGAAGCTCTCGATTTTCCGGCGATTTTCCGTTCCTACTCTCACCTATGGTCATGAGCTTATATTTGCTCATAATTGCGTTTTATCACAAACCAATATTCAGTAATTAAAATCAATTCACACAGTACTAGGCCTCACACGAACAATAAGCACCCGTGTATACCATTTAACTATAATTAAAAAAAAAACATACATTCATAAGGCATATGTCTAAAAATGGACACTTCCTCGACCTAGGTAAACGGGGCATATGATCAAATATGGTGCATTTAGTTTTCAGCCAATCATTAAGCTAATCTTTACAAATGCTATGCAAATAACAGCAATCCTAATCTTTAACACAACTATTCAACCAAATAATTTGTGAGTTACATCAACTTACCATGTTTAGTTATGATGTTATTACTATAACTGTGGGAGAAGCCAGGTTCAAAAAAGCAATATTTTTGATTTCTGCAAGATGGCTGTGTTTGAGGTGCGCCAGGCCACTGCTGATTGGTCAGATGCCTTGATGTCAATATCTGTCAGATAGCTTGATCTCCCCTGATTGGCTGAGAGCAAACTACATGACTCTAGCACTCCAAACGGAGGCAGGGGGGGGGGGCATTTTGAATGTGTGCAGAAGTGACTAAATATAGTTACTTGCCCCATAAAGGGTTAAGCATGTTTTGTTGACTTGTGGTGAGGCCTACTGATGTTCAGTGATTTTAAAAGTAGCCTCAATTAGGCCTGCATGAAGTTGGAAATTATTTGCTGTTGCAAAGAATCGTTCATGAATGCACTTTTAAGAAAGTTGTGGAAATAAAATAATATTTACATTTTATCAGTTGTTATTGAAACTCATCATTGCCTGTAACACAAAAAATATGGCATTTACTGCAGAGGCGTGTGTGGGTTAGGGCAGGCGGACGGGATTTTGGGGAAGGGGGGGCTCGGCTGTCCTTACCTACTCTAAGGGGAGGCTCACATTCACCCAATTTGAAAACCCCTGGGCTAGACCATAGACTGCCATCAAGGCCTCAATGAAGGGGATTATGTGAACAGAAAGGGGGTTCACAATGTAAATGTGCAGCCCAGTTACTATTGTGATTCTTAATATTCCAGATTAGTAATATTATATCAAATAAAAAAAAGGCAGTTGACTAAAATCTTCCATATCACAAATGTGAAAGCAAAATGGCCAGGATCTGTGCATGACTTTAGAATTTTCAGAGATTCACATTTATGCACATTATTTGAAAGTGGTAAAGAAAGTTCCACAATTAAATATCAAGCTCACTGTATTACATACACTTATGCTGATCCTAACAGAACTGCATTTTTTCATAGGTGATTATGACATGTTCCTGCCTGCAGACAGGTGTTTTATGACCCCATTCCCCGACCCAAACCAGTTACAGTGCAGCTCTAGCCAGGACAAGGGCACACAATGAAATGAACTTTGGCTAACTAAAAAGAAGATTTCAGTGTCTGAAAAGTCTGAGGGTTGCACACCTGACAGGGCCTGTGACATTGTTGCATGTGCCATATTACACAACATTGCCCAAAAAAAAAAAAACTTTTTATTAAATGTTTAATAAAAGACAAATATGCTTAGTTCCTTGAGTTTTATTTCAATTGTTCTTTGTAAAGAAAAGCCAGTGGTCAAGTGCCTAACAAGAGATAGACACATGCCTCATGCAACAAATAAAAAGGAAAAGTTGGCTATACACTGCCCACCTGTAGGCCTATGTCTCCTCTGTCTGTGCAGACTCTTCTGTAGGCCTTTCTGTAGATGTGGAATCCTGCAACTTATATTGCAGCCATAAAGCATACAAGTATAAATTAAAGGTGAACTAAGTAACTTTTTTACCTTAACTGAACAGCTTCGGAGTCATTGGAATGGTTATATTACTTATTTCGGGTTGAATGGTGGTCGTTCGCACCCCCCTGGTGCCCGTGAGCGGAAAATTCGCACTTGCAACTTTGAGCCGGCGAGCCGCCGGCCGCCGCGCCAGGAAGTAACGCGTGATATCAGGTCTCGCGATGTAAACAATTGCTTTATGGCCAAAAGAAATCTGCTAAAATGCTGTCATTATTGCGCTCCCTCACGCTGTTCGAACCCGAATGAAGAAGACGTTTTAAAGAATGTCCCATCTGCTTTGATGTCGTTGATCTACTAGCCTCTGGTGTCTGAGAATCGCCAACGAGTTTTTACAACAGTGTTGTCAAATATCTATTCCGAAGCTGTGGGGGGAGCTCTAGAGAGAAACCTGCGAGCAAAAAGCGAGAATACAGCGAAGAAATCCCGAAACTACTGAGCCCCGCTTTAAGTAAAGTTATTTATGCACTTGCAGGTAGGCTAGTTCCTCCATATGACAGCTATTTGAGAGGGTTTATTCACTGTCCAGTGCAATGGAAACAAATGGACATTACAAAGTCTTATACTTTCTTTCCTTTGGAAAGTTAGAAAATGTCCACTTGGTACCACTAGCGGCGCCAGGATTTTGATTGTAGGTGGGCCCCCAGAAAACTGGATGGGCCAGTTAAAATAAGCCCAAAAAAAAAAAAAAAAAAAAAAAACGGGTTCCCCTTCATCTCCGTTTCAGCGCTTTTCTGCAGCACTGAGGACAGTGAGGACTCAGTAGCCTACCTGAATTTAATGCGTAATTAGCATAGGTTTTAAAAAAAATTAAACAGGAATTTTTTTTAGCTTTTTTTAATACAATTACAGTTTCATTTAATTTATTGTTTAATAAAATTATAGGCCTATTATTTTTAGTTTATTAACAGCAACAACAGCTGTAAAGATGAAGTTGACGATCGCCATCTCCGTAGTGAACGCGCCTATAGAGAGAAAGGCACATCATGGATTACATAACCAGAGAGTAGCCTATTTCTTTTCGTTTTAAATTGTTAAAAAGACATTTCAAGCTTTCTTAAGATATATTTCATGTCTGTGAGGCATATGCTGAGTTTCGTTAAGTTAGGATGAGCGCTCCTGTTCACGAGCAATGCAAGTGACCGCGCAGGCGCCTCCATGATTATGTTGTCTGCTATATTTGCTTCTTTTTTTAGATTTATTTTTTGGATTTATTAAATCCAGGCAATTGGTTGATAAAAAATGTATTAAAATTAAGATACAATTTATACAAAACGAAATTCACTTAAAAAAAGGCTTTCTACAAAACAAACCTTAAGTGGTCAAAATCATGTCTGACCCGCTCCATGTCTCTCGATATTGCGCATCCTATCTTACTCGTAACTGTAAGATAAAATATAGAAAAAATAACATTATAATATTTTAACAAATATGAAACTAAATGAGCTTATTTAATGGCTACAACACATATAGTAGGCCTACAGACTCTCTATTTGTACAAATTGCTGCACATTCATTTTATTCTGACTTTTGCACACTAAGTTGAAAGGCATTTGTTTGTGCATGCATGTAAAACATATCTGCAACATTTATCAAGTTCACTGATAATTATGCGTGCATTTAATAATTACTATCTTAATGAATAATGTAACAAGGACGAAGCATGTAAACTGCGTTGTTTGTTTAGAATGGAATGGATCGCAAATAGATCCGAATGAAGAAACGTACAAAACCATAGTAGAAAATGGGTGGGCACGGACCTAAAATGGGTGGGCCCAGGCCCACCCGGGCCCAATGGTAGCGCCGCGGCTGCTTGATACTACACTTGGCACATATTTCAGCCACCACTTTCTTGGGAACAGATACAAGTGTTGGTGTATTATGTAAAAGTGCACAAAAGAGGAAAACACAATGTCATTACAATGAACTACACTCGGGAAAAATGTGATCAATAACTCATGACAAAATATTTTTACATTAACATAAGTTTATCAGTTTTCACTTTCACAAGTCAAAGCAATTCATCATTACTCAAGATTTAACAGATGAAATGACTATACGGCCTTAATTTAATGCAGCAAAAAATATTTTACAGTGTAGGCTACTAAGATCTTTTCTTTTCTTTTTTCTCAGCCTTTTTCTTGGTTGCTTTTATAAACAGACAACCATTTATTTATCAGTGCCTTTTATAAAAGAGACTATAATATAACTAATAATTACCATTATGTCGAATATTTTTGTACTTCACTTTTATTTGTTCCCATGTTCTAGTGTGGTGACTCTGACATTACAATGAACAAAGTAATTATGCAATTATTAAAATACAAAAATATAGGCTATTAAGTGATTAAAAACATCTAACATGGCCACTTCTAACAGATTTAAATTTTTGCCAGCCCTCTCTCCTGGCTTTTGCAGATTTTGAGGTGTTCCCTGGCGTTTTGATTAAACATTAAAATTCCGAATGAACTTCGACTATTAGTTCTTGCTCTGCTGAGGAGAAAAACTGAGCCCGCTCTTTGGCCATGCTGAACAGCCAATAGCAGCGTTGCTGATCAATGTTTCTACTATCGATACATATCCCCTTTTAAACCAGCGCATGAACGCGCAATTATCTCAGATAACTCAATCCAGCAATACTAATCATATCCGGCAAGTGTGTTCGAAGAACCTAATTAGCCAGATCATGATTAGCACGATGATATCATCTTGGATGTGTAATTTGATCTCGGATGTTTTAAGCAACGTACGAAGAACGGGCCCCTGGTGTGAGTGAGTGGAGGCGGGCTTATTAGTATATTCATTGAACCCCATATACTTAATGAGGCAAGAGTGTAGAGTTATATTCAAGCTATTTTAAGGCATGAATAGTTTGTTTTCAAGTAAAAAAACTTTTAAATATGTCATTTTGGTGATCAAAGATTTAAAGGTGATAAATTGTAAATGAGTAATTTTGTTTTTACAAAAATGTTCTGTCCTGTTTATTCCCCCGAAACGTGTGAAAACTTCTTTGGTTACTCGAGACATTGCCTCAGTAGCAGATGCTAAGGGAAACACCTTTCTACTAGAATTGATGCAACCCTATTGAGTCACGGCAGTGAATTTCACTAGCCAATAGCAATTAAGCATGCTACTTTGGGTGTGGGTCCATGGCCTATATAGAGATTGGGCCTTTGAGAGCTTTCAGCACTACAGCCAGATCCCCCGTAGACAGAGTAGAAGAACGCGGAGGATGTAATCTTCTAGCATCCCTTAGATACTTCATTCTTACTAAAAGAGCAGCCAACTATTAGAGCATGATGAGTATGGTTTCTCTGACCTCACCGAAGGAAACCCATATTTGCATGCTGCCAGCACTTGTGTGCCAACCTCAGGGGGGCTTGTGTCTTTGCATAGCTAACATTTAGCTGTGAGAATTCTCCATGAACAGGTGCACCTCTGCTTGCTCAAAAATGTACCAAATCATCTGTTCCGTCTGGGGATGCGGCTCCCATTCCCCCGGTACTAGCGAACAAGGCCTAACACCCCATGGCGATTTATGTATGCAACAACCGCCGTGTTGTCCGTATGCACACAAGCATGGTGGAGTTTTGGTAGAAACGCTTTGAGCACCAGGTGCACTACTAACCCATACTGGACGCATCTGTCGGACAAACCAGGCTCATCTCCACGTCCCTCTGATAAAAACGCTGCACTGTCCAAAATGCTATTGACCACAGTGATTGGCAAATTGTGACCATCTGACCACAGTTGATGGACACAGGTGGGTGACAGCAGCTTCCTCCATGGAAGGGATCTTTTCATACCCCCAGTGGTCAGCACTGACCAGTGTAGTAAAAGTCTTTCCGTTTCACTCTGAATGGGACTCCACCATGGCATGGACCAGTCTTCACCTTTGGAGGCTGCCAAAAACATGGCATCATCTGCATCGTCCAAACCACTGAATGTGACCAAACTGTGTTCTCCAGCAGAGGGGAGGAACGTGTTGAGGATGTGGGTGAGTGAACCGGCATGAGCTCATCACTATGGACCTTATACTCGGCTCCACTGCTACTTTGTACATGGTTGCTGAGAACGTAATGAATAATGGGATGGGTAACCATATGGGTTCAACCTTCAGCTTCCTGAGACTATGAGGGCTTCCCGAGACTCATGCCCTCATAGTAAGGGCAGTCTGTCTCCTTAAGAGCAGGCTCTGCATGAGGGTGGCCCAGGGAGATGACACAACTCTCCTGGCCAAAGACCATATTTAGGTTAGACGCCATATTTAAATTAATGCAGAGGAAAACGAGGCTGTGAGGGACAGAGTTACAGTCTTTACAATGGCAGCACTGTATACAGATCTTAGATCGTGTCATTTTCGCCCCATGTTTTGTCAACTGTCAAGTTTTCTTTTCTTTTTTTTTTAAGATGTTTCGTCAGCTGAACAATCGGTATGTTTTTAAAAAACACTATTATCCATTGAACACACTGCAATTCTATCCCCCACAGCCTCCTTTTTCATTCCAGTCAAAAAATTAAACGTGGTGCTACACTTAGTTTGGCCTATTGGATGACTGGATGGGACCTTGCATAAAAACACTCACGGAGAGACATTTTGAAACAAACACATCTTCATGTGGGAATTTCCTCTTTTAGTTATTGAAATAGCTCTTTTCTTTTCAGCAAAACATTAATGGTGAGTGGCAGGGCCATTGAGTATTCCGCTTCGGCGGCGACCACTGTAGGTCTGTCTCAACGGCAAGATTCTCTTGTATTATTCTGTGGGCTTCTTCTTTGTGAGTCCACGACTGAGGAGAAAGATTACATGGATATGGCATTTGTGCTGCTTAATATATACAGTAGTGGCCAAAAGTGATGTCTGGCCTAGGAAAATTGACATTCAAATATTATTACAAATTTGTAAAAAAATAAAATAATAATAATAATCATGTTGTGAGTCAATTGTTTTTGTTTGTGATAACACAATGAAACATGGCAAATTGTGCAGACATAATTTTTGTCCAGGCTGTCAGACAAAAGTCTATTATACAAAGAAATTATGAAGACATGCAAAAACAAGAGATAATCAACGAAATATTAATAACTGATTGTCGTAGTTAGTTAGTGAAACCTCTTTCAAATAAAGATACTAAACATTTACTTGTAAACAGGATATTTACTATTTTTGAAAATAACTTCAAGTTTCTAAGAAGTCGAGAAGTGTTTATACACCTGAGAAATTATATATAAGCCTACATTTGCTCAACAATTTGTAGCATGTGAGATGTGCACTATATCAGTAGGTAAGCCTAAGAGGAAGGCTGAACTGTAGAGCATGCAAATGCACTTGCACTGGCTCAGATATTATGTAGATGAGATGCTAATGAAGGCACTGGCCCACAGTGTGCTGCTGCTCAGGGAACATAATCAAATACTGATCAGCACACAGCAGAACTCTCTTTGGACCCCAATCACCACCTGTGCTGCTCTACAATGTTATTTCCCTCTCTGCCATAACCTTTAACACACATGAACAACTCAAGACAAAGGACACATGTATATGTATGAGGAACAGGATTTGTTTGTTTCATGGAGATTGGACAAAAAGTTGGATGCTTATCCCACCCCCTCTTTTATCTGATTGGTCAGTTGTTTTTAAATTGACATTGACCCGCTGTGGTCCACATTAAAAGAGGAACAATATTTAACTTGGCACTGCTTTTTTTAAACAAGGTGCACAGGATATGAGATGCTGAAGAAACAGTGAAACGTGTTGTAAACGGCATACTTATTTGAAAATTAAAAAATTAGCACAATAATCGCAATATCATGAAAGCGCACAAGCAGACCATCTACGGCACAAGCCGGATTCCACCATATCTTTATGTACACAAATATAATCTTTTACATTGTAATCCTTTTATTTTTAATATTTGGCTAGTTGTGTGCTGCTGCGCGTCCCTGTGTGTGTAATAAGCAGAGTGTACGCATGTTGTGGACCCGCCTATAGGCGCACATTACTAACACGCTTAAAATAACAAAAAAATATTGCGCCATTGACTTTAGACCAGGTTCTTGTTAGTCAATGGCGCAGTCTATTTCAGTTGCTTCAAAATAGCAACGCGCCAACACACCTCGTTTTCAGACCAGCACGCCCATGGGCTCACAAATGGGCGCAAATGCATTTGCTATTTAAACAACATGGCGCAGGACGTGAAAATGATAACTGTGTTAGGCTGAAACTAGCAAAAGTAACAACCAAGAAGAAGAAGATGAGGATGAAGGCAATCAGATAACATTTAATAAATCCAGTGGGTACAGGAACAGAGCAACATACAACACATCCACACACTGAAAATCTATAGTGTCCCTGACAACAAATGAGTGATTAATGCAGACGATGATGAAACACAAAGAGTCCAAACAAACGTGACTGTGACAATTTTGATGTTTGTGAGAACGGCAGCCGTTGCTTAAAGGCTGCATTTATATAAGTGGTCAAAACAGCTCACCAGCAGAGTGCAATGAATTATGGAATTATGAAAAATTATTATTTTTTGACTAGTGTTGTTTTTCTGAAAATTTATTTCATCTGTTATTCAACTGAATAAGGTGTTAATTCGTTATCCCACAAATGTGCAATCCGAGCATATGAACAAATACCTCACAAAATTAATTTCTTGCTATTTTCCAACACATTAGTACTCAAATAATGTTTTTTTTTTTTCTTCAAAATATTACATATTATATTTTTGTCCTGCTAAGTATGGTGGCCTAGTAGTGCACAACACAACGAAATTTAAAAAGCACACACAAGTTCACAACACAACTAAAATGCTCCTGACTAATAGCGCAGTAAACTTTAGTTTTAGGTTTGATATTCGCTGCATATTCACCTAGGCTGCTAAAAGGGACCCATTTCAAATTCCACTCACAGTCCAAAAATATATACGTCTAATCATTCATTCAAGTGAACGATATTTGCAAAGTTATAGTAAAATCCTAATGGGTAGACTGACTTACCGTATAAGCTTCTGCCAATATCTTGCTTTTATAGTACATGATTACTTCCCTTACGAAAAAGAAGTATACTTCAAGTTCATTTTATGAAGTATACTTAAGTAATGTTCAAGTATACTTTTAAGTATACATTATTCAGTAAGTATACTAATGTCAATATGTACTAGTAGTAAACTTGTAAGTGTACTATTTTAATACCGCTTGGGACTAAATGGGCCCACTTTTAGTATATAAACGTATGTTTAAGTGTACTGTAAGTGTAACAGTAGTAAACTTTAAGTGCACAACTAGTTCATAATTACGTTTCTCATTTGTACTGCAAGTGAACTTATGGGTATACTAGAAGTTTACTATTTTAATACTTGTAGCAAATTTTTAGTTTATGAAAGTACACTTTGAAGTATACTCTCAGTAAACTACTAGTTAAGTATTTTTATACTGCAAGTATACTTGCAAGTTTTCTTTTAGTGTACTCTCAGTAAACTATTAGTTTAGTAGTTTTATACTTCAAGTTTTCTTTAAGTGAACTTAACATTATATTTATAGTTTACTATTTAGGGGTTCAAGCATGAAATGCTGAAACCCTATTGTAATTGTAAGGATTTGTAAAACGCATCGTGCAGGCCAAACCGTAAGGCCTAGAGACTTGAAACCTGGCCAGATGGTAGGCCTCAATTTGGGGACAACCTATCAGAGTATGACCCCGAATGGCCCATAGGTGGCGCTACAGCAACCAAAAGTTCAAAACCGCTCATAACTCTTAGACCGTTTGTCCCAGGATCAAGTGTCTTATATCGTTGGAATCCTTGGCTCAAGGCGGACAAAATGGCTATCTCCGATTTTGATTTAGGCAGGGACCATTTTCTGCTATGTCGAATTTTGTCCAAAACCTACTTTTGCGAACTAGTCCCTGGTTTTTCGCCCGATCGGAACCAAACCAGTCTAGGACAATTCTCTGGACTCTCTAGATCAATAATTATCAAAAAAAAGTTGAAATTTGGCTGGCTGTAACAGGGTCATTTAGAAAAGGGGTGTGGCAAAATACACTCAAAAGCCTATAAATCCCAAAGGAAAACTCAGAACTTCACAAAAATTTATGAGCATATGTGTCAGAACATGGTGAGGAAGCATGCAGAGTTTCATGGAGATCGGACCATAGGTGGCGCTATAACTGGCAAAAAGCCTTCATTCTTATTAGGGGTTCAAGCATGAAATGCTGAAACCCTATTGTAATTGTAAGGATTTGTAAAACGCATCGTGCAGGCCAAACCGTAAGGCCTAGAGACTTGAAACCTGGCCTTGAAACCTGGCCAGATGGTAGGCCTCAATTTGGGGACAACCTATCAAAGTATGACCCCGAATGGCCCGTTGGAATCCTTGGCTCAAGGCGAACAAAATGGCTATCTCCGATTTGCTCACCCTTCGGGCGCCAATTTCGAGTAAATTGCATTTTTTTGAAAAACCTATTTTTGCAAACTTCTCCTAGGTTTTTGGCCCGATCGGAACCAAACCACTGCAAGAATATTCTCTGGAGTCTGACAATCAATAATCATCCAAAAAATTCAAAATTTAAATTAACGGTCGATAAGGGGAACCAAAATATTTGATGGCACCAAGGCCACTTTTACTAAAACGGTTATAAATTGTGAACGGAAAGAGATTTTTTTTGCTAAACTTGGGATACATCTTCCTGAGCTCAATCTGAGATCACTTGAAAAAAATCGCAACAATTGGCCACTTGGTGGCACTATAGAATGGTTATAACTTGTGAACGGAAAGAGATATTTTCGCAAAACTTGGGACACATGTTCATGAGCTCATTCTGAGGTCACGTGAAAACAAATCATGACAATTGGCCACTTGGTGGCACTATAAAATGGTTATAACTTGTGAGCGGAAAGAGATATTTTCGCTAAACTTGGGACACATGTTCATAAACGCAATCTGAGTTGACATGAAAAAAATCGTGACAATTGGCCACTTGGTGGCGCTATAACAGTGAAAAAAATCATGAAAATAGCTATAAGCGCACCCAACTGTTAGTCTACTGAAAATTGGCACGCAGTGTCTTTGTCCAAGGTGCCATGATAGTCTATGAGAACACTGGTGTATCTCAAAAAACTCAGTATACGTCATTGGCACAATGCCTTGAAGGAGCCTTAGAAGTTTCAAGCCAGTGTTTTTTCACAGGAGTGACCTCCTAAGACTCCTGAATCCTTGCCGAGTCCAACAATACCAAACATGCCAGGTTTCACCTTATGGTTTTTGTAAGTGTCATTTAGAGCTTTAAAAAATTGTGTTTATCTTCAAAGCCGTTAGTTCGATCGAGACAACAACAAAAAAACAAAGGAAATTTGAAAACATAGGTAAATAGCTAAACAATAACACCAGAATTTTTAAATTATGATAGGAACTGACAAAAAAATGAATTAAATCCAATCAATTTCACCCATGGATCATTTTGATGCTCTCACATGTTTGAAACGAACAATGATGGATTGTGATGAAATTTGTTTTGAATTGGGACTGGCGAATCCCCGTCCATACTGTCAATGACCATTCGCAAAGACCCACCCACTTTAGTTACTGTTGCTATGTCTGACAAGCGACGCCACTCTCACACCACACCAAGTTCTCACGCAGTGAAAAATACATTGCGGATCAGAGAGGAGACTGCGCGCTGACAGACAAGTACTTTTGATATGAAACAAATGCCGCTTTTCCACTACACAGTACCAGCTCGCCTCGGCTCGGCTCGACTCGACTCGGCTTTGTTTGGTTTTCCACTGTGTAAAAGTTGTACCTGTACCTGCTTCCAGGTACTTTTTTTCGTACCACCTCCGGCGAGGTTCTAAGCGAGCCGAGGCGATACTAAAATGTGACGTGAAAACACGGCAGACTGCTGATTGGAAAACTGGATTGAACAGCAAAAACAAAAACATCCAAAAACAGCATACACTCGATTTCCTCCATTGTCCTGTGTGTGTGGCAGCGGATGTATCTCGCGTAGAAGATTAAGTCACGGCAGTTTCCAGCGGCGTCGCTATGACGACCAGGTACTATTGTGGAGGTACTATCTGCAATGGAAAACAGAGCAAAAAGCGAGCCGAGTCGAGTCGAGTCGAGTTGAGTTGAGTTGAGCTGGTACTGGTAATGGAAAAGCGCCAAAAGTCTCACCTTTTCAAATGTAGTCATTTTTTAGAGACATTTAAACAATAATTACCATTTTGTGACTCTTTAATGTGTCTGACAGATCGCTGTAGACTCGAGGCTCAGTTAAAGCTGCTCGTGAACCGATCATCTCTTCCTTCTAGTTAATTTATAGCATTAAAATAAACATGCATGAACATAAAAAGAATGTTGTTTTAAAGTGCTAAGACGTCAGTACACTTTGTTTTTCAAATTTAAATCCTCCAATGTTAATCTACTAACTCTCCTGACTGCTTTGTGGGACAAAATGGCGGATTATGATTAGTCAGATCGCCTGTCAATCAAACTCCCTGCGAAGGGTCAATTGAGAATGCCCGTGCGCAAAATCCTGATCTAATCGACAACTTTGCAGTTGCACATAGGAATGGCCGGAAAATCCCGCTATAATGTAAGAGAGCATCTTTTTTATGTATTTGGACCTAGGCCTAACAATGTGTTATGGTGCGCTGTCACCAGTGTTTTTTTTTTTTTTTGGTGAGTGTAGGCTACTCCTGATTTTATTAGTCATCTCATCTCTTATATACTGTGTATGATCATATCCTGCCCTATTCATGGTAGCCTACTCGCGGACATTGCGTCATCAATGTCATCAATTGCGTCATCAAGGGGCCCGCCTTGATAATCCTACTTAAGGGCCCGGTGTTGGCTCGTTACGCCACTGAATATAATTGTCTAAACTCCTTATCAAAATTACATATTTACAACAAATTTGACACACATATATGGGCACAGTTTGAGTACTACTAATAAAAGTGGTGGAGATCAGGCAAGACTGTAAGAAGACTGAGGCAAAAAGGTGCTATAACTGTAAAAACGCTTTAAAACCATATATTTCCTATGGTAAACTGCCTGTAAATTGACTTTTTCATCTATGATGGCAGTTGTTAAATGCTTGCTAAATAAAACTTAATGTCTTTTGATGCTGTTGTGCTTAAAGGCCTTAAAGGCCTTAACTGCTTGAACCCCGATAAATGCTGCTTGCAGCTTTAATTATATATTATTTTTGCACTTGCAGTAGGCCTATATACCCAGGTGAAAAAAAAGTTCACTAAAATACATTTTATTTAAGTGCACTTAGTACACTTCCATAATGTACTTCCATAATGTACTTAAAGTGCTCTATTTTTGCGCACTTATTTTGTACTTAATATACTAAAAGCTTATCTTTAGTACTTCTTAAAGGAGAGCTCCGGTCAATTATAACATTGAGCTAATTTTTTTGTACATTTGGAGTGCTGTCAGTACAGAGAACAACGCACTCCAAATGTACAAAAAATGAGCTCAATGTTAAATTTGACCGGAGTTCTCCTTTAAGATAAACTGAAGATCATCTTAGTGTACTCAACTGTGCTATTTTGAGACACACTGAAGATGAACTAAAGTGTATTTTTAATATACTATTTCAGCTTTTAAAAAAAAATTATTTTGTTACCACTTTTAGTAAAACTGAAACCATCTTTAATGCATTTTAAATACAATAATAAATTATTTAAAATATAATAATATATAATAAATATATACAAATTATACTTATAATGTATTAATAGTTTAAAAAAAGTGCACTAAAATACATTTTATTAAAGTACACTTCCATAATGTACTTAAAGTGCTCCATTTTCGCACACTAATTTTGTACTTAATATACTAAAAGTTTTTCTTTAGTACTTCTTAAGATAAACTTAACATTTTAGTGTACTCAACTGTGCTATTTTTAGACACACTGAAGATGAACTAAAATATGCTTTTAACATACTATTTCAGCTTTATTTTATTTTATTTTGTTAACCCTTTTAGTACAATTGAACCCATCTTTAATGCATTTTTAAATACACTTATAAATTATTTAAAATATAAGAATATATAATATATACAAATCATATTTATGTATTGCTCACATATTTTTTATATTGTAAATTTATTTCAAATATTTTTGTTTTACTATGTTAACAGTACCTTTATAAAACATAATTAAATATGTTAATGGTGTATTTTAAAAGTTGTCAAGTACACTATTACTGTGTTATCAGTAGCATTTTCTGCCTCATTTATGCTAAAATTATGAAAATAATATATTTTAATATATTACAAATACAGTGGAAAAATTATCATTCAATAAAACACATTAAAAAATATTTGTATAAAACACACACACACTTTGAAAGCTAGTAAACTTTAATGTACTACACCCAGTGTACATCAGTACAGCAGCATATAAACTGTAAAAAAAAAAAAATACATGAACATAAATATAAATAAACCTAACTACAGTCAATAAAGTGCAGTCATTAATAGCTGCAAACAGTTACGGTACTGTTACAACTCAAACCATCTTCATCCTTCAAGTGAATTGGAGTGATTGGTCTTTGAGTTTGCCTCGTTGCATTTCCTTCGAATCAGTGCTCGCACCTCAGACATGTTGGAAATTGTTTGATCACAGTGTCTGTGAAAGGGGAAAAAGATGAGTTTATTTTTATATTAAAGCAAAATTAACCTCTGTTAAAAAAGTAACTGTTCCCTTTCAAAAGGCTGCTTCGATGATGCTAATGGGGAACGATGTTCTCTAGGTGCCTCTTTAAAGCAGCACTCAGTAGCTTCGGGATTTCTTCGCTGTATTCTCGCTTTTTGCTCGCAGGTTTCTCTCTAGAGCTCCCCCCACAGCTTCGGAATAGATATTTGACAACACTGTTGTAAAAACTCGTTGGTGATTCTCAGACACCAGAGGCTAGTAGATCAACGACATCAAAGCAGATGGGACATTCTTTAAAACGTCTTCTTCATTCAGGTTCGGACAGCGTGAGGGAGCGCAATAATGACAGCATTTTAGCAGATTTCTTTTGGCCGTAAAGCAGTTGTTTACATCGCGAGACCTGATATCACACGATACTTCCTGACGCGGCGGCCGGTGGCCCGCCGCCCCAAAGTTGCAAGTGCGTATTTTCCGCTCACGGGCACCAGGGGGGTGCGAAACGACCACCATTCAACCCGAAATAAGTATTATAACCATTCCAATGACTCCGAAGCTGTTCAGTTAAGGTAAAAAAGTTACTTAGTTCACCTTTAATACTTCTGAGTCGCACTAGTAGTGTCATAGGCTGTCGCCAGTCAAATTCTATTGCTGTGATTGTACAGCTTTTCAAACACCGGTTCACATGGAGGGTGTTCCCCATAGCGTCATCGATGCAGTGTCTCATTCCCTGTTCTCAGGGAACAGAGGTCGTAACCTAGACGTTTTTTTATTACAACACAGTATGATGTTTTGACATTTCCCCATGTTGTACATACAAGGTGAAAAAGACGTACTGTTAAATGTATTATAAATGCATTAAAGTACATTTGTTTTGTACTAAAAACATACTTAAGTACATATTTAATACATTTAATAGTAAGTCTTTTTCACCTGGTAAAAATGGAATTCTTTAACATGGCATGTAATGCTTAGTTCATATATTTTAACAGTAGACATTCAATATAAAATGTTAATGTAATTCAGAAAAGTAGTTTGTAAAATATCTCTTGAACAACTGTGAAGTCTACAGGGTATGTCACTGTATCACAGCAAAAAAGGGCAATTTAACTGTTTAACTGAAAAAGTATACCCAGCCAACAAGTATAATAATTATAATGTACAACAAATGCTAATCTTTATTTTTAGCATTAATGTTTTAGTCAGCCCCCTTTGACTTTGAGAGCAAAAAAAATAAAAAAAGTGATGTACAGAAACACATACTCTTCACCTCTGTTAAAAAAGATTTAAGGAAATTAGAAGTAGTGCAAAATATGGTAAGCCAGGACAAGTGACTTGCAGCTGTCCCAAAAAAACAATTAAATAAACAGATTTTGACACGAATGAACACAAATTAGCCTAGGAAACTAGGAAAAAATGTTGGGAATTTTTTTTTTTATGAAAAAAAACTAAACAGTGAGCTATTTATTTATGCAAACAGCAACTTACCAGTAACTTCTGATAGCAGTATCTTCATCTCTTCGAGTCTGATTCGACTTGAAACATAATGAGGTTCCAAATGTCACACGTCATGCAAACTTGAAGATGGGGAAAAAATAAAAACAACACTAAACAGTTACGTTTTCTATTAACGTTAGATAAAAAACCCCCCAAAAAAATCTAAATGCTGTCATGATCACTCAACCTTAAGTAGTTGCAAAACATTTAAGAATTCCGTTAATCTTCGAAAGAAAAACTGAGATATCGTAGTCTAATGAAACATGAGAGATTTAACTTATATCCCTCTGATGAACGATTCACCAAAACTGTTCACGTTTGAAAAAGTTAATCGCAAAAAACATTACCTAATCCATATGAATTTCCTCCAAATCCTCTAAAGAAACACGATCGCTCCAGTTTAAATTGAGATTTCTAATCTAAATTATTAGAAATCTAATCACATTCAAGGAACGCACAGCAAGCTCTGAGTGAGGTGTGAGCTCATTATTATCACAAGAACCAATCACAGCCGTTCAACGGCTCTGGAACCAATCAGGATTAGTCACGTGTGCTATTCGTATTTTTCAAATTTAAACTCGTACAACATATTTTTGGACAACATTTAAACGTCTTTGGAAAATGTATCTATGATGCATTTAAAATAATATGATGTTGATATCTTTGTGGGAATTTCAGTAGTAAAAACATATCATGTAATGGACAACAGCCTAGCCCTTTACAAGTATAGCCTACAAACAAGTAAAAGTGAACAACATTAATTTTGACTGCTTATTGCAATGCTTAATAATAGTTGACAAATGTTTATAATACATTAGAAGTTGGTACATTATACAAAAATCTAAAATATTAAAATCATAAAATCATAAATATTACAAATATATTACACTAGGCCTAAGTGTTTAAAGTACTTTAAACACACTAAAAGCTTAATCATTTTGCTGTTCTTAGAAAACTTCACACAAATGGTATGATTGTGTTTAGCATATTTCTCAAAAATTTAACTAAGCATATATTTATTACCAATGTACTTTTAGTGCATTTGTTAGAAATATATTAAAAGTATGCTTGTGTTTATCATATTTCTTAAAAGTATAATTAAGCATATATTTATTACCAATGTACCTTTAGTGCATTTGTTAGAAATATATTAAAAGTATGCTTGTGTTTAGCATATTTCTTTAAAGTATAATTAAGCATATATTTATTACCAATGTACTTCTAGTATACTTTTTAGAAATATATTAAAATGCAATTCAATGTATTTTTAATGCACTTCAAATAAGCATGTTGGTAATACAAATGTATTATAAACATACTATTTGTATTTCAAGTATATTTTTAATACATTTAATACTACGTCTTTTTCACCTGGGATACCACTATGTTCAAATGTAATTTTTTATACTTGAAAAATACTTTAATACTTTTACTGTACTTTAATTTTAAAAACATTTTATTAGCTTCATGCATCCTTTTTTATCAACACTTGAATGTTGGTAAGTTTCATAAAGAAAGGCAACATTTTAAACAAAAAAGTTGAGAAAATCACATTTTTGTCAAAGACTACGCCTTGATCAGATTCAGAACGATGATCAAAACACAGATGGAGTAGATCGAGTCCAACACCCCCAAAGCTTCACAGTCGTTTTCTCTTCATGGGTTACGCTTCATTTCATTTGGAAACATTAAGCAGTTTTGATTTTTGATAGCAATCTTCTATCACTTGTTTTAGAAAATGTTATATTTGGTTTTAATAATATTCCCTCAAATAAAAGGAAAGAGTACTATATTGTACATTTAATTTTAAATTTTGCTAAATTCCATATACATAAATGTAAGTTTAATAAAACCCTACCTTTGTTTTTGGTTCTTGAAAAAGAAATGCAAATATATATCAAGACTATCTTTCATTCCCACAATAAGAAAGCAATTTAAATATTTTTATATAATGTTTAGCCTCCACCCCCTGGCTGTCTGTTTTTTTTTTTTTATCCGATTTGTATATATTGCAATTCTGACTGTACATTGACTATGTTTGTTTGAAGTGCAATAATAAAAAATAAAAAAAATATATAAACAAAATCTTCTATCACTTGTTTCAGCTTCTTCTCCTGTGTTTTGAACCGGAGATTCTGTACTACAAGATGTCATAGCGCCCCCTACCGTATAGCAGTGAAAATATGGATAGCTGGAAAATTCAGTCAATGAGTAAAGTAGAATTAAAGTAAATTCCTATGTACACTACCAGTGGACTAGCCTAAACAAAAATTCAGATACACATAATTAGAAACATATCTGTTTTATATCAATATTTTAATTAATATTTTCAAAAAATAATATTCAAAAATAATCAAAAATATAATCAAAAATAATATTTTTATTTTTTAATCAATATGATTTATATTTAATAGGCTACTCGATCAAAAGAGTTAACACAACTACAAGCAAAGTATACTTTGAATACTTAATTATACTATATCTATATATGTATAGTATATCTCGATCAAATGATTGAGTACAAGTATAGGCCAAATATACTTGGACTTTTCCCTCAGTATAAGTCAAGTACACTTAAGTGTAATTTTAAGTATATTTCTGAGAAGTACATAAAGTATATTTTTGAGAAGTATATAAAATGTAGATTGAAAGTATGCTTTCTTATTTTTAGTTGAAAAGAAGTACACTAATAGAACACTTGAATAAACTCATTATTATTATCGCTGTACAAGATCAGGTTCAGTTCCATGCTTATTTTATTTACTCTATAAGCTATTCAGCCTGAAAGCTTGTTACTATATAAACATGACCATGTTAGTTTATAAGACAGTGTGTAATATTATGTTTTTTTAAAAAGTATTTAATAAGCTACTCAATCAAAATAGTAAACAAAAGTACAAGCCAAGAACACTTAGAATACTTAATTATACTTTTAAGTATATCTCGTTCAACAAGTATAGGCCATTAGACTTTTCTGTCGGTATAAGTCAAGTACACTTAAGTGCAATTTGAAGTATATTTCTGAGAAGTACATAAAGTATATTTCTGAGAAGTACATAAAAAGTAGACTGAAAGTATACTTTCTTATTTTTAGTTTAAAATAAGTATACTAATAGCACACTTGAATAAACTTCTTTTTCGTAAGGGTTGTTTTGTTTTTATTACTGTAACTCGCTAAAAGTGTTTTTATTTTCATGTTCCAAAGGTTATAGTTCATTCCTAGTGACCACACTGACTTACTACAGGTAACATTTCCCCAATACCTCCCTTTATGTATGTACAGTAAACAATTACAACAATTAAACTTATATTTGATCTTTAAATTTCGTTGTGTTGTGCACTACTTGGCCATCATAGCTAAGTACATACTGCAAAGTTTCGGGAGTGACAACCATGTTAAAATGCAGGATTGAATCAAAAATTGTGATATTTGAAACCGACAGGGTAAACATCTGACGTCAAAAACGATCTGTGCATTAAATCTGAAAGGTTACAGACTTGTTATTTTACCTGTAATGTGTTTCTTATTATTAACTTTTCTTTAGATTTTTTTTTTTAAATGCAATGTTTATTTAACTGGACTATATTAAAAAAATGGAGTTGTAGCTAGTTTTTTTCTTCATTTGTGTTTTAACAACCTTTAGCTCATGAGTTATTGATCCGGGAAGTTTGAATCTGTGAATATATTGCCAACTTTACTGAACTCCTTGAACTAAGCACTGACCGCATTTCTTTATATTTGAGTCCAAGTTGAAACTCTATAAACAGCTCCATTGTTAATGTGTTAAACAGGCTGTTTATAGGCTATACAATAAAGCGATAACGATGTTTCTTTTGATATTTTATGATTATGGCGCTCTGCTCTCGTCCAGGTTACGTTCTTCATAAAGTAGTGGCGCGAGTCAGCATAGCTCGCCACGCCATCTATTGTTGGAAATAATTGCTACACGATTGCTCCTATAATCAGCAGGTTGCTGTATGTTGGTCGGGCTTTTTTGCAATGTATTTGCAGGTTGTTTTTAAGGAGCTGTTAAACAGGGACATTTCCAGGGACAGAAAAACCGGGACTGTCTCCGAAAACGGGGACTTATGGTCACCTTACCTTATACCATAAGCGTCTTCTTCTACCCGGTCATCCACCATGTTTGTTTACTCTAAAGTCACATTTGATGCAATACATTACTGTAGTAGCCTGAAGTAGCTACATTACTCATAGGTGTGGTTTGGGCATAACGGCAATAAACCAATCACAGCGTCATCTCACATTCCCTTTAAAAGCAGGCGCGCTTGTTCCATGGCGGTTTACTATTATAACGGCGGATTTGCCAGGAGCACGCCAGGAGCGGTTCACAGCCGAGGAGACCGACGTTCTCGTCAGGGCCGTAAAAGACAGAGAAGTGACATTGTATGGGGATGGGAGAAACCCACCCAAATAAGCTTCGGTTAAACAGGCGTATAATAATTTTGGTAAATGTGTAAGCTAGATTTATGCCTATTTTTTCACATCTTCATGGACACCACAATGATTTCCTTCGTGTGGAATATTTTTCCTTGTAATTATGTATGGTTTGCAAAAATGTCAACTGCTGCATCTGTGTAGATGAGAGCAGCAAAGTGTATGCACGTTGTGCACACGCTACATTATGGCCAAGCATGCGCCCTTAAAATAGCATCTGAACGCGCCACTGAAAACGCGCCACTGACTTTAGACTAGGTTTTTCCTGGTCTGTGGAGGAATTGTTTTCTGGAACTGGAAAATAGCACCAGGGAATGTTTGCGTCGGAACACGCCTCCTCTTTTCGCTGAACCGCTCCCTGGAGCGCAAGTTCATTCCCTAATTTACAGACGTGCGTCTTCCGACGGAAAAGTCCGCTGTGAGTCGGGTGCAGAATAGGAATGATAAATGCGTTGGTGTACAAAGTCAATTGCGCTGGGTGCAAGATAGGGCCCTTAATGTGTTATTGTCGTGCTAACTTGCCCTAAATTCAACACAAGAGAGATTTTCTTCACACAGTGTAAAGGGTCATACATACAAACACACAACACTAAAATAATACAAGATAAAAAGAATGAAATAAACATTAAATTAAATGTAACACAAAACACACTAATTGGTTGCTCTGCAGCAACTTCTGCAACCTATCGAGTGACTGCTCGTGACGTAAGCACCAATGAGGGCGCGGGTGCGGGCGCCCGTGCACGTCATGTCCCGCCAGAATGGGCGTGGCTATGTCTATATAAGCTGAGTCCAGATAGGTTGTTCTTTGATTTTTCATCTCTTCAGCGAAGTGTACACATCACATCGCTGCTCTCTGGAAGAAGCCTGCGCCGTCGACGAGCCTTTTCATCGGGACGAGCCTTCTGCTTCGCAGACCAGAAGCCGGCCATCTTCTCGCCGCTTCAGCCGCCGTTCCTGCTGCGCTATCCGGCGCCTATATCCTTTCCTACTTATTGCATTGAGTGTGTTCGCCCCGCGACACACGTCTTCCTAAAAGAGCTGAGCTCTTGCCGAGCCCCCCTCAGCGACGGGAACCGCCACATCCTGTGCGTTTCCTGCCTGGGACGGAACCATGCGGACCACGCGCTTTCCAAGGGCGGCTGCCCGGAAAAGCGAGGACATGGCTATGTCGACCCTGCGGGCTCGACTAGCCTCCTTCGACGCGGACCCCGCCCCTCCGCTTCTCTCGGAAGTTCGCTCTCTCAGTTCCTTCAATAGAGGCGACTGGAGAAGTGTATTTTACAGACAACATGGCAGTGGTATCTTATATAAACCGCCAGGGCGGTCTCAGATCACGGAGCCTCCACACACTGGCAGAACGCCTCCTCGTGTGGTCTCAGCACAACCTGCACTCGCTAATAGCAGCGCACGTGCCAGGCTGTCGGAACGTGGGTCCGGACATGCTGTCCAGAGACAATGTTCCTCCGGGGGAATGGTCCCTGCACTCTCAGGTAGTCCAGTTACTATGGGACACCTTTGGCAGAGCGGAAATCGACCTCTTCGCGTCGTCAGAGAACGCGCACTGCCCAACATTTTTCACGAAAGACAGGGACGCGCTGGCCCACAACTGGCCCAGCCGCCCGCTCTATGCGTTTCCCCCGATCGCGCTGTTACCACAGGTGATCAAGCGAATCAGGGAGAACAAATGCTCTGTGCTCCTCGTGGCGCCACTCTGGAGGAACCAGGTTTGGTTCCCAGAGCTGATGCAGCTAGTGAGCACGACTCCATGGCCGATCCCGGTGAGCAAGGATCTCCTCTCCCAGGCCAGGGGTGCGATTTGGCATCCGCGCCCCGACTTATGGGCCCTGCACATATGGGCCATCAACGGGTACCAGTGATGCGCGGGTTGATCCAAAATGAGCGGGTGCCTGCGGTCACCCGCGGTTACCCGCGGTTACGAGTCATCCAAAAATATTTTTAATGATATTCGGGTCGTGGTCGGTCGGGTTGTTTGAAATAAAGATGCCAATTAAACCTTTGTAATTTATATAGTACTAGACACAATTTTCTATGAAATACATAGGCCTACACTTTATTGGCTGAATAACTGGCGCGAAGATGACGCACGAGCTCAGTCTGCAGGTAGAGATGGAGGCGGCAAGAGAAAAGGTGAGACTAGGGAGTGGAAGCTCCGCAAATACACAAATAGAAAGAGCAAAGTGTGGGAGACATTTGCCGAAATAATGAAAGATGATGACCAAAGTGCTGGCTTTGTCATATGTACTTCTTGCGATGCTATTTACACATTTGATAGCCACAAAACTGGCACGACCAACAAGGCACGGCGCCAGGATTCCAGTTTTGGATGGGCCAGACCAATTGTGGGTGGGTCTTAAATAAAAATAAAAAAAATAATAAAAAAAAACGTTATCCAATCACTGCTTAACCTAATAAAAAAAATATTGACTAATATAGCCTACTGTTATATTATCTGTGCGTACATAATATAGATTTTAATAGCTTGATGCTCTTTAAATATTTTGTTGCATTGTTAAAAGTTTCGGTGCATAGGACAGACCTATCCGCGACCGCTCTCCATGGTTCTGACCAAAGAAGAGCGCTTTGGAATCTCCATTACGCATCATATGCATCATACCTGGGCTGCATTTTCCGATAACATTGTCTCTTAGCGCGCTACAAAGACTCTTAAGGTATAACTTAACTAAAGGTATACTACCACTAAAGGTATATCATTGCTAGGCGTCTTCAGGGCTATCATCCACTCGCGAGGCAGAGGCGCTGAAAGGCAGAGGCGCTGGCGCCCTCCTAGCAACGGCGCTGTTGCTGGTAAAACATGATTTTGACCACTTCATTAAGTTTTGTTTTATAGAAAACTCTTTTTAAAAGATTTTCGTTTTGTATAAATTGTATCTTAATTTTGATCAATGTTTTATCAATCAATTGCCCGTATTTAATAAATAAGAAGCAAATATATATTAGACAATGTAATAAGGCACCGGCACGATCACTTGCATTGCATGTGAACTGGAGGGCGCCGAAACTCAGCTTGTGCCTCACAGATTTGAGAAATATAGGCTAGATATTACAGAAAGCTTGAAATGTCTACTTTTAAACGAAAATATTCAAACCAAAATAAATAGGCTACTCTCTGATTATGTAATCTCTCTGGCATTCATGGCGAGTCCGCATCGTCAACTTCATCTTTGCAGCGACACAGAAAACACCAGTTTATTACTAAACAATTAAATGTCTCCTTGCTAATTTAGACACATTCATAATCATTACTTTAACCGGTTCTTTGTGGCAAGCTTTATGCGTGCGGTCATAACGCTTATTATCCTGTAGGCTGTAGCCTATTTAAGTAATTAAATTAATATAAAGGGGCGATTTTTCCACGAATGGCTTAAATGAACAACTACTAGTCGACTAGAAAAAAAAAATTGTCGGAGGTAGCCCTTATTCCACATATTTTCGAACCAGCAGGCCATTCTGGGTTGAGCGAGCGACCCTACGGAATGAGCGAGCGGAGCGGAATATTCAGAGATGCGCTCTCTGCTCACGAGCTCTGATCGGAACAAACCCGAACCTCACTGTCTGCTGAACTTGCGCAGAAACATCAAAATAGACATAGCCAGCTTTTTAAAATTGTTTTTAAAACTAAACATTTAGACTATTTTAGTACAAATTATGAGCTTATTGGCGATTTTTTATAATTCTTGACAAAATTTGAAAAATGCTTTTAAAAAATGCAGGTCAGGAAGCGGGTCGGGTACAATATTTTCTTTTTCTTTTTTTGCGGTCCGAGTTGCGGGCGGGTTAGTTGAAAACGTCGGTCGGGTGCGGGTTGTTTATACATTGACCCGCGCATCACTGACGGGTACCCACTGATCTCCCAGCAGGAGTGCTAAACACAATTACACAGGCTAGAGCGCCCTCTACTAGACGGCTCTACGCTTCCAAGTGGTCAGTGTTTTCCGGCTGGTGCTCGGTTCAAAACATAGATCCACAACGCTGTAGCGTTACAGAGATTCTCTCCTTCCTACAGGAGCTTTTGGATGAGGGCAGGTCCCCCTCCACGCTCAAAGTGTATGTGGCAGCCATAGCAGCGTTTACAAAACCTATGCATGGCCAGTCACTGGGAAGGAACGATCTCATCATCCGCTTCCTGAGAGGAGCTAGGAGATTAAACCCTCCCCGGCCCCCTCTGGTTCCGGTCTGGGACCTCTCCACGGTCCTAGACGCTATGAAGGGTGACCCCTTTGAACCTCTACAGTCCGTGGATCTGCGGTATCTCTCGTTTAAGACCGCTTTCCTCGTGGCTCTCGCCTCAGTCAAGCGAGTGGGTGACCTGCACGCGCTCTCTGTGAGCGCTACGTGCATTGAGTTTGGGCCTAACGACTCTAGAGTCATTCTCAAACCAAGACACGGTTATGTCCCCAAAGTGCTTTCCACTCCGTTCAGAGCACAAGTCATTTCACTGTCAGCTCTTCCAGGATCTGATAGTGAGGGCGATGTGAACCTTCTCTGTCCGGTCAGGGCGCTAAGAATATATGTTGAACGGTCTGCTGCTTTTAGGCAGTCAGAACAGCTCTTTGTTTCTTTTGGTGGCTGCACTAAAGGGCTAGCCATGTCGAAACAGAGCCTCTCCAGGTGGATAGTTGACGCTATCGCTCTGGCTTATAAGTCTAAGGGCCTTCGCTGTCCTCTGGGCATCAGAGCCCATTCCACCAGAGGCATGGCCTCTTCATGGGCCTGGTCCAGTGGAGTTTTACTCCAGGATATTTGTATGGCGGCAGGCTGGGCCTCTCCGTCTACATTTATGAGGTTTTACAACCTGGAAGTTCCTGCCTTAAAGGCTAAGCTGTTGTCAGTCTATACGTAATATCCACTGCTCTGCTCGATTCAGCACCGCGCAGACTGTGTATTATAAGCGAGCGACTTAGGTCCTTTCTGACTGTAATTCTATTCTTACATCTGTCCCGTCGGCTCAGATGTCCCATCTGATTGACAAAAAATTTATTAAATCATTCTATCATGCAGTTCAGGCTGATTGATGTCGATCCTGACTGTTATACTGTGCTAAGCACCCATTCCATTATCTCAGGGATGGTTATGTTATATTCTTAGGCCCACGTTCCGTTGGCCTAGATGTTACCCACTATTATGTGTACCCCGGGCACATGCCCTTGGGAATATATGTGTGGACGACTCTAGCACGCACGGCGTTTTACATTGGGTTCCAGTAGCGTAAGCTCTTACGCAACACGAGAGTACTCTCGTAAGAGAACGCTCTCGGTTACTAACGTAACCTCGGTTCTCTCTAGATGAGGGAACGAGTGTTGCGTAACCCTGCCGTGCTTGTGCTACGTTCTGGTTTCGCTTCAGTATGAAAAACCAAAGAACAACCTATCTGGACTCAGATTATATAGACATAGCCACGCCCATTCTGGCGGGACGTGACGTGCACGGGCGCCCGCGCCCTCATTGGTGCTTACGTCACGAGCAGTCCCTCGATAGGTTGCAGCAGTTGCTGCAGAGCAACCAATAGGCGTGTGAGCCGCCTCGCCTTGGTCTGCTCGTGCAGCAATGCGTTTTAAATGAATGCAAAAATTAAGGATAATTTTTTGGCTTCAGTATTCTCGAGAAAAGGGATTTTCCCCGTAGCTTAAGCTAGCTTACGCAACATTCGTTCCCTCATCTAGAGAGAACCGAGGTTACGTTAGTAACCGAGAGCGTTTTTACTTACAAAAATCATAAATTTGACAGCATTTGACAGTAAAATTACATATAATGTGATATTAAACCATTTACAGTTTTTCACGTATATGGTAAGGTAATTTACAGTTAACTAATTAACATGTTTTTACTAATTTCAACTCCTACACCCTTCAACCGTCTGATGCTCTTGCTGTGGAAAGCCTTTGAAAGGAATATGCCATAGACACTAATGTTTCCATGCACCCATGTTCATGTAAATTTCTAAAAGTGACCTGTATTGAATTTATTTGAGAGAATTTCCTTCAGAAATATGCTACTTTGATCATAGCCATGTGTTATGTGTGTGTGTGTGTGTGTGTGTGTGTGTGTGTGTGTGTGTCTGTGAACATCTGTTCTTAAAGCTAATCAATATTCTGCTCAAGCATGACGATGCTTCCATGGCAACTCCAGGCATAGTGGCCCTCGGGCCATGACTAGGAAGTGACATTTCAGCAGAGCCTTCAACTCACACACAGACTCTTTACACGGCTAACAGTACATTTATCACACGCTGTGTGCGCCTATGTGTGTGTTACCGTGTCTGTGTGTGATTGTGTGACTCTGATTTCACAGATCAGCAGTGAGATCCCAGCACTCCCAATGTTGTGGCCTTCATGAGTAATTGGCACACTTCATCATGGCCGTAAGTCAGGAGGCATTTGCATCATATTAGACCTCCTCCCCTTGATGGAGTTATGATGTTCATTAGCAAACCCCAGGCTCCGCACAAATCCAATACTGTGTTTATCCACTATATCATGTTACACACTCCTGCATGCTAACAATTTTTTAATACCAACTAATGCCACGATTTTGATTTGTATAAATCCATTTCTCATGACATAGAGCAAATACCTCCTGATATTGATAGACATCCATCTCCTTGTCGGATTACAAAATACTGCTAACTTGACATTGCTAACGATCAAAGTACTTAAGTATCATGTTTGTTGTTACGAACACAATTACAATCTACATTATCTTAATTTACTTGCTTTGCTCTCGGCTTAACAAGCTTAAAGGTTCTAAAGACTACCTCCATCATTCTGCTAACTTCAGCCACACACTCTCTCCAAACAACACATAGCCAGCCCAATTTCAGCAAACCTAAACATATTGAGTTAAAAACAGTCAAGCTTTTAAAAATTCCCCATAAAACCTCTGCATGCTGTTTGACTATTGTTTAATTTGGCTCTTTTTGGATGAAAGAACATAAATTATGTGAACAGCTCCTAAGTCACTTTTGTGAGGTTTTAGCACTAGCGGTAAACATCGAGTCTACTATGCCAACGATACAATGAATCTGAGGAAATGTTGGGGAACATGTCCCGAGGCTACAGCAGAATGAGGCAGAGAGAATTACGTCAGAGTTAGTCGGAGCTCAAGGACGTCGCCTCTCTGGAAACTGCTGTTTAAGGTTATCAAAAGGGGCCGTGACTCAGCGGCTCCTAAGGAATCATTTCCATCTGAATTGTTCTTAGCCGAGCATGCTGCGGTTGACATAAAATATCAAGCATTTTCTGCAGTGTATTGCTGTGTGAGATTGCAAATGCTGAGTCAGCATGGTGTACATGGCTGTTATTTTTCTTTTTTTTACAGATTATTTAAAGGCACACTATGTAACTTTTGGCCACTCTAGTGCTTAAAAAAACATGCATAATAAAATATTGATGATTGATAGAAATGTTCATGGACATGTTGTGCGTCAACTACACAAATACAGTCACACTAGAGGAGTGAGGGGCCTCACAATGTATCTCATTAATGCAAAATAAATGTTAGCAACTACATCAGATAAAACTACTTGACCTTTAAGTTGCGTTAAGGCCAATTCAAACGTTTTTTTCAGTCTTGTTAAGTCAGCGTTTGTCAGGTCTTGGAAAGTTTGAGAAGTTACAAGTACTGTAACCTGGTGACTGTCTGTGTTGATCGACATCTGTTGGTGCAGTTTAAATTTGCCTTTAGATGTTAGTTTAGCCAGATGCTGGTATGCTACAACATACCATATACACCGTCTGTCCCAAGAAATAATTCAGTAGATGATGTTCTCGTGTCTGTTCTTGCTTTAAGAGAAGTTTCAGAGGTCCTGTGATGTTGAGCTCAAATGCTAGACCCAGGCGCCTGAGCTACAGCCCAGCCTGACGACCTTTTTTAGCTTGATGTCTGACTTTATGATAATTATACAGCCTTTTTTTTGTGAGAAAGTAACACTGTTTTGCTGTCATTTTACAGCAGTATTTCAGACTTATTTCATACTTGTAGTTTAGTATAACTTTGGATGGACTGATATTTTGTCAGATACTAATAGTTGAATGACAAATTATGGATTTAGATTTTCTTTAAAGGGGTCATATAATGCCATTTTTGTACAAGCTAATATGATTCTTTAGGGTCTAAAATAAAAGTTTGTAATATACTTTAATTAAAAATTCTCATTAGTATTGTAAGAAAACACTCATTTTACCTGGTCAAAAACAGCTCTGTTTTCAGCACGCCGTTTAAGTGCATGCGTCTTTAAATGATAATGAGCTTTGCTCACCCCGCCCCTCTGTTCTGTGCGTACACCGTTTGTAACACAATAACCATAACGCGTTGTTCATTATAAACGTGGGATTATGAATTATATTGAGAACGTCGTACATAGAAAACATGCCATAATGTACCCTGAGTGTAAAAATAGCTGCATTCATCGTGAAGCGTGCAGCAAGCGATTTGCAAAGATTAATATAAATATTAATATAAAGGTTAATAAAACGTTACACTCACTTCTTCTGGAGGTTCAGCAGGAACACGAATAGTTGGTACCGATCCTTTTTTCAGGAGCAGAAAGCTGTCTGGTGTGAAATGATTCACGGAAACATGAAAGCATGGACGTTGGGTGGTGGGGAATCCCCGCGAGGGAATCACCGTGTCAATGCTTTGGGAATATTCCCTTCGAAAACAAAACTCTGCATCTTCAGCGGTTCGGATTTAGGAACATCAAAATGACTGCTGTGTTCCTTATTGCACGAGAACAGAACAGCACAATCGCTTAGACGCCATTCTGCTCCAGCAAATGCACTGTCTATGATGACAGCTCACGAGCGAGGGCGGGTCTGTGTTGAAACGGGTCTGTCAATCACCATTGTGGGAAGGGCGTCGATTTTGTGACGTCACAAAATCGAACGGCTTGATTTCAGAGAGGGTCAAACATATAAGGAGATTTAAAAAAAAACACTGGATGGATTTTTATCATTTTATGATGGTTGTGTACAGGCACTGCCAACACACATTTCAGTACAATCAACTTGTAAAAGTGCATGTACCATTATATGACCCCTTTAATGGTCAATAATGGATATGATGCCAAGTATTAAACTCTGTACTTTAGGGAACTACTCTAATTTCACATTTGTGTTTAGTAGTAGACTAAGTACAGATATGGACATTTTAACCAATATTGATAACCGATATACACACATATGTGACCCGTCACGGAAACCAGGGACACAAGTCGGCAGCACAACTTTCGAGAAAAATGAGAAAGAAGCGGGGTTTTTTCAAAATTGGTGATTTTCGTTTTTTTGCAGAATCTGTTAGTTGAGATCACGAAGAAGCCTCTCCATGTTTGAGATAGCAGTATTGGTATATTTAAAAGCGTACATTTTGATGTTGAAATCGGCTTGTTTTTCGGAGATTCTAGCACGCAGTAGGGGCGTGTCATTGTCGGTGTGTATTTCCATACTGAATAAGCCGGCGTGGCTACTTATTATGCAGCGCTCTGGCCGGCTCTATCTGATTTCCAAATTCAATGAAGATGGACGCCAATAACATTACGATGTCCAGCAATCGATTTAAATAGTAGGTTACATGGGGTTTAATGAGATGTAGCCTAATACATGTTGTCAGTGCCAATACATAGATCCGCCTATAGAATTAACGTGTATATGAATGGTACAGTGGTAGAGCTTTCGCCAGCCGTGTCAGGGGTTGAGAGTTTGAATCCGCCCTTGTATAGGGTTTTTTTTTTTTTTTTTTTTCGTATAGTTTTTTTCTCTCATCAAAACGATTATGTTCATCAGTGGTTGCATATCAAGCAGGGACACGCAAACGTTTGAATTATTTTGTTATTTCAACAGAATGAATAGAGAGTTTCCGCAACGCAACGGATTGAAGCGCGCGTCGAGTGAAGACAATGCAGTGTGTGCGCGAGCCACACGAGTAAACACTGTATCTGCGCCACTGATCGCAGCGGCAACGAGCACTTTGATCACTTGATTAAAAAAAACACATTTCAGCGCTAGTATCTTATTTAAAAAACGAACGAAATGAATGCTCTGCCAGTTAACTGGAGATGTTTTATTTAGAGAATTTGTAGAATTGGTACATTCAGGGGGGAGGGGGAGACGGGGGAGCTTTACAGGGGGTATGACTTATCTAAATGAGATGTAAATGAGCCCTATTGTCATTCCCAGAAGGGTGAGAACTTGCCAATCTTTAGAAGCAGATTTCTACCATTTCAGTTTTTTTGAGTGCCTACCTTCAAATGGCCACAACTTCTCCAAATATTATCAGATTTACATGTGTTACACATCGTTGGAAAGCTTGAATACTACACTTTCAGAATATGTGAATAACTCAAAATGCCCCAGAACCGACTTGTGTCCCTACTTTCCGTGACTGGTCACATATTAACGTTATGGACAATAATTGATATGATACCCAAGTTTTAAAAAAAATATATACTTTTGAGAGTTACAATAAATTGATTAGTACTTTTAGCGGATACCGATAATAACTGATAATTGTTTTATACTATGAACAACTGTACTTAACAACTGTCATTTCAAATGAGTTTTTTGTGTGTATATTTGGTCAATATTGCTAGCTGCAACTAATTGCTGATAAGTTGTTTACCCAAAAATGGAAATTCTGTCATTATTTACTCACTCTCATTTTGTTCTAAACCTGTATGACCTTTTCTTCTGTGGATATTTTTTTGAAAAACTGTTAATACGTTTTAAGCTTGGCAAAGAAATTGAATTTACAATTACAAATACTACTTAATACTAGCATTGGCTTAATCACAACAATAACTGGTTATATATTTTAAAAAAAAGTAGTTTTGGCTGAAATTTTAGTAATTATGTCAATTTAATTATTACTTATTTACTTATTGTTTTTTTTGTTTTTGTTTTTTTCAGTTTGCATATATTAATCAGATATTTTGAGTCTACAGTTTAATGTTTGTTTGACAGGGTTTCATTTTAGTTTCTCTGTGTTAAATCACTGTTGGGTATATGTGCCAAGAGCAACGCTGTGATTTTCTGTCTGACATGATTTCATGAATCAGTCTTTGAAATTCTTATGAGGCCGTTCTGTACCTGTGTGAAAAAAATGAATCTATGTAAACAGTATAATTTCAGCACAAGCTCCTAATAATTGTAGAGACCCCTTTAATAGCTCAGAAAACATATTAAAAGTCCTCAGTCATCTTACATTAGATACAGTTTAACTACTTTTAACTCAAGTTTTTAGAATGCCGTGCCATGCACAAGACGTTCGTCTAGTGTGTGTTTACATTAACAAAGCACAGAAATGGAAAAACATAATATTGGATCCATGCATTAGGTCTTAAAGTGGCATCAGCCTAATATTCCTGCTGATGCCTCTGTTTTTAATGTCGATCAAAAAACAAGACAAAGAAAAAAATCGCTCACATCTCTTGACTGAATAGCTTTTCAGAACTTTAATAGGAATCAATCTATATTTAATTTATACAGTGAAGACTGTGCAGTGTTATTTTACATTTGATTATTCAATTTCTGTACCTGAAAACTACTGTTAGAACAACCTGAAAAGCACTGCTTATTGTTATTATGTTTATTACTGCTTATTTTTTATTACTGCTTATTGTTATTATGTTTTTTCTATTGTATTTAATTTTGCTTTTGCTCATAATTTGATTATTCATTCTTATTTTATTACTGACAGTTTGCTTGTTTTAAAAAAAATAATATTTGAAATTTTAGGCTAATAAAATTGGCATGAGCAGAGCGCCCACAAGTATAAAAGGGCGCCTGCATAATATGTCATCGGCTTTGTCTTCAGGAGCCGTTTGTTTTGAACGGGTGGAGCAATAAATTGGCGAACGGATCAAAGAGTTTCAGGCAGTGTGTTCCTCTGTGTATGCGCTTTCTCACACATGAGGACTCACATGAGCTCTGCATTATTTGCCTCTGCCCGTTTGTTTCTCTTTTAAGGAGGAAGGGACAATCCCCTGCAATAGAGCAATGCTGAAGCTGTAGCTTTCTCTTGCTGTAGAGGAATTAAGTTTAGGGGGTAGCTCCACTAAACAGTCCATGACTCGTGATTTAGCGCCTGGGGGTTGACGCGTCTTGACTCTTACCCTTTATTTTGGAGAGTCAGGTTATTTATGGCCACTACTTTTTTTGTGGTGGGGCCAGTGAAAATGTTGACAGGGCAAGTAAAAATGTGGCCTGACCGGGCCAGTAGAAAAAATCCTTAGCGTCGAGCCCTGATGTGTTTCTGTTTGTGTGTTTTTTCATAACACAGTTGTCATCTAATTTATTATGTGGACACATAAAACCATCTGATGGCTAGAGAATGAATGGACTTAGAAGCGTAAAATGACTGTATTGCTTAGACCTATGCATTTGTATTTTATGATTGCTACAGTTCCTCTATTACAGTGCCAGGGTCATTCCTACTGTGCAGTTCATTTTTTATGTCCCTTTCATATATGTGGTTATATATTAGACGAAAGAAAGAAAGAAAATAATGAAAAAGAAAGTGAATGTGACAATTTCCTGCAGTGCTACTATTTTTTATATAATTGTGATATGAATAAATATTGCATGATGTAATGAGCTGACATTTGATTGACTTGTGTGATGCTGCTTGTTACATAATGGGGAAATCCTAAGAGACAGATGCACCAGGTCTTGCCCTCAGGCTCAAAGACCTAAAGACCCAGCAGTCCACCCCCACCCACCCCCACACACACACACACACACACACACACACACACACACACACCAAAAGATCTGAACAGATGGAATCGTTCAGCAGAATATGATATATTCCAGAGGGACTGTTTTGGAGGTGACACACAGATAAATGACTCCATTAGCATGTTCGGTAGAGGTAATAGCTGTGACCTTTTAGGATCACCTTATCATATTTTTAAAAAGGAGCCTGCTTGAATGACTTTGATACCTTTGACTTTCATCTCAAAATTTCATGAGCTCATGCCGTTCTGTGTGCATTATGATGCAGCTTAAGAGATCCACTGTATACATGTACACAGCAGGGTTTCCTGTTAAGCATGTGTTTACATGTATTTGTGCATTAATAAAGTGCTCTACTTGTTAATATGTTGAACTCTTAGTAAACATTCATTGTGTGTGTTGCATTACCAAACGGCATGACTGCTAATTGGTAATGCAACACACACAGCTGTGAGTTGTGGCTGATTACTGCGTATCTGGAGAGTTGCAGATCTTGCATTTCTCATGTTCATCTGTAATTGAGTTATTCTTTTTGAGCGCTCGTGTCTTGCTCCAGCAGACAGCTAACTGAAGGTGACCCTGTGCTAATGGTGGCCAGTATCCATGCCCACGTCTACTTCCCTCAACAATGCATCATTGCAAATTGTCAGAGGCCAGCTTGAATGAAAAGAGAACGTGGGTTCTCTTTTTTCACCAGAAAAAAAAAAAACAAGTGAGATATCTAGGCTTGTGGATTTGTCAGTAGGATATTCCAGTAAAAGTGGGTTTGAGAAAACGAAATGGAATTAGAAGTAAAAATCTAATTAATCAACATTAAACCATTTTAACACTATTCAAAATATTCAATAGCTCATGATGCAGTCTTTGTTATGGGATACAATTGTTTGTTCAATGAGTCCACGGTTTGAACGTCCTTATTTATGTTCAAGATTTGAGGTAAAATTATCCATTGCCGCTTTCAAGTCAAGTCACCTTTATCTATGTTGCGCTTTATACAATATAGATTGTTTCAAAGCAGCTTTACAGTGATAAACAGGAAAACATATTCAGTCAGTTGATTCAGATCCATTGTAAAGATCATTATTAAATTAGTTAATTTCATCTATAAAGCAGTTCTTTCAAAAAAATGTCATTGTCCATCTCAGTTCAGTTCTCATACAACAGTGTCACTACAGTCAGATCAATAATATTGTTGAATATTAAGTGTCCCCAACTAAGCAAGCCAGAGGCGACAGTGGCAATGAACCCAAACTCCATCAAGTGACAGAATGGAGAAGAAAAAAAAAAACCTTTGGAGAAACTAAGCTCAGTCGGGGCGCCATTTCTCCTCTGGCCAAAGAATGAACATGTTGTCATTATGATTCATCACGCCAGTATGGAGCCGAAGCTGGCCATAGGGTCTGTGCAGAGGACCTGTCTGGTTCCTGTGGTTCCTTCACAGGGAATCGTCTAGTAGACACAGTCTCTGCTGACGTTCCGGGCTTAGTTGTGGTCGTATCTAGATTCTTACGATGTAACAAGTACATTGGGTATTATAGGAAGTGTTGCTAGTTCCGGTTGACCTACCATAATTTAAGAAGACTAACAATCATTAACTGATTTGAATAATAGAAATTGATAATATGTTATGTGTATGCCAGGTTAAAGAGTGTTTTTAGTCTAGATTTAAACTGGCAGAGTGTGTCTGCTTCCCAAATAAGGCTAGTAAGACTATTCCAGAGTTTGGCTGCTAAACAGGAAAAGGATCTACCGCCAGCAGTTGATTTTGATATTCTAGGTATTATTACCTGTCCAAACTTTTGAGATCGCAATAGGCGTGAAGGACAATAATGCGTTAAGAGCTTGGTCAAGTACTGAGGAGCTAAACCATTTAGTGCTTTGTAAGTAATTATCAAGATGTTAAAATGTATACAGTTTTTAATAGGGAGCCAATGCAGTGCCCATACACAAAAGAAATATATTTTCTGGATATGGTTTGGAATATATGCACATATTTGAAATTGGCCCAATAAATATATTTCATACTTATATTTCATATATTTTTGTTATATTTCAGAATATATTTCAATGTATTTTTTTCTGTACGGGTCCCCAAAAGTGTCAAAAATATATGTGGCATATATTCCAAATACATTGAAATATATTCTGAAATATAACAAAAATATATGAAATATAAGTATGAAATATATTTATTGGGCCAATTTCAAATATTTGCATATATTCCAAAACATATCCAGAAAATATATTTCTTTTGTGTATGGGGCTCCATCTGGTTATGACAAGGTGTGATTATTATTGTGATATTTATTTCAGAATGGCCCATATATCAGTTGACTGTGATTGGTATTTTTTACATGTGACACTGATGGTTGGTGCCACATCTCCCGTGTTGACATTGTCATTTGACCTCTGATGCCAGCTCTGTAGCTGTTACTGTACTGTGACCTCATGGGATAGTAAAGTATCCATTCATTCAGAATGCCAGTGGAAGCAGTAGGTCATTAGCCTTCTCAACTTCTCTCTATTCTTTTTTTTTTTTTTTTTTTTTTAGTTATGTTTTTGGTCTTTTTGTGCCTTTATTTGATAGGACAGTAGAGATTTTGACAGGAAAGCGTGGGGTGGAGAGAGAGGGGAAGGGGATCGGCAAAGGACCTCGAGCTGGGAATCGAACTCGGGTCGCCGGAGGTGAAGTTGCGCTATATGTCGGCGCGTTAACCATGGGGCTATTGGCGCCGACCTTCTCTCTCTTCTTAACTAAAAAATCTGTCATCATTTACTCACTCTAATGCTGTTTCAAAATTGCTCTTTGTCCATAAAATGGTCCATAAAATGGAAGTCAGTTGTAACCAAAATGGTTTGTTACATCCTTCAAAATCTTCTTTTGTGTTCCACAGAAGAAAGAAAGACAATTTTGAAACAACTTGACAGAATTTTCCCTTTTTAGTGAACTACCTAGCAACCAAGTGCTGGTTCAACAGCTAGACAGGCACTAACCTTTATGGGCCAGCAGTGAAATTCATACTGGCATTAACTGGTCTTTTTGGCATGGTTAAATACATGTAATACATCTCTTTTGTTCCAAAAATAGTTCACTGTGCATGGGGTGGTTTCTTGTAGAATGTTCAAGGAAACATGGGTTCGGGCTCCTTTATGTGAAATAATGAGGCGTTACATTTTTGTGGTTGGAATGTTGCCAGTTATCCATGCTGGCTTGCTCATTCCCACTGGGGTTATACGGGTCAGTGTTAGACCTGCTTTAGGCTAGCAATGACATCGGTGTGTTTTCCGCAGGGAGGAGATCTACTAGATCTACTGCACAGATAGGTCAACACAGATGCAGCTCCACTCCCAGTCCATATTACTCTCTGAATGAGCAAAAGCTTGTTAACCATGTTTCAGTTCCTTTTGTCCATTTTTTTTGTGCTCATACTCCTGATCTTTACAATACACACCACGAGTGAGAATGCTGACACGTATGTGAGGCGGTCTGACTTTGACCTTGTCATACAATCGTTGAATAACTGATGTTGTTCGCCTCCTCACCTCCCGTCATACCTCTCTGTCACTATGCCAGAATTCTCTATGGGTCTGTTAGATGGTTAGGTTGTGGATTTCCTAGTATCAGTCTCAGACAACATACCAGCGGATTGTCAGATGCAAGAGTTTTCTCAAAACGTCAAGATCCAATCTGATTGGCTGACTTTACGCAGTTTTCAGCAGTCAGGGTGTACAGTTATTAGAGAAAGCCTAATAAGCTTGAGAAAGCCAACTTACTGATATTGTACTTAAACTTATTATTATTATTATTAAGTTGGCTTGAGAGAGCCAACTTACTGAAATCCTATTTAAACTTATTATTAAAGCTGGGGTAGGTAAGAATGGTCTAAAAAACTTATTTTTCAAATTTGTTTAAACTTTATGTATATATCAATACATAATTAAAATGTAAGTATTCTGAAAAAGAAAGTATAAAAATCGAGTGTATGTAGACCTCTAACGACTGTTTTAAAGACAGCTCATTATGTCCATTCAGTCCACCCTCTCCCTTCTGGGGTCCTTCCAAAGCCACGCCCCCAAAACACATGAACGCGCGACTCCGACAGCTGAGCTGGAAGACGCATTATTTACCTGAGACGAGCGGAGAGGAAGGAGCGCAGTGCATGTAGCATCATGTCAGAATCACATGTAATAAAAAAATCTAACTTTATCATTATGAATATAAACAAATAAGATGTATTTTAGTAGCCTACTCACTATCAAGCTATCATATCGATATTGGTAAAGTTTAAAATATATATTTTTTGATTCGCTAACGAGCTAGTTATAACTATAAGGCAAAGCTAAAAACAGGTTGCATTGATACACGTTTTTCCATTTCCATTAGTTGCACTGTGATGAAGATGAATTTCGTGTAAGATTCATAACATATAATGTTAGGCCTACTAGCTGTTAAACATGTATTTTGTTATGTAAAGTTCCCCCCACAGCGGAGCCTGCCGTGAACGCGCAGGCTAGTAAACATGCAGGGTCACCGATGACGACGGATAAGGTCGCTAGATATAAGGTTAGCAGGTTTCAATTGTTGCTTTGCACAGTGCGTGACATTTTATCTGTATGTTATGCGGCTAGAGTTTTAACACTGAGTCAATGGGCTCCGACGGGCTTGTTTATCGTCATCGGTCTTTTTCCGTTTACCTGTCTTTGTTGTATGAGCAGGTTCCACTCGAGAAATTGGCAGTTTTGGTTGTTTGTCCGCCATTAGCACAGCTGCTCGGCACACCGGCAATCTTGATTTTGAATGACGGTACGCGCTGTGCAAGAGAGGGGCGATCAGCGCGTACGCGAACTTGATTGACACTGCTAAGACACTCCTCCTGGCTCTGAAGGCATCTGATTGGTTCTTTACATTCGCACCGAATGGCAGTGATTGGTCAGAGTTTTTACTGTCCTGCAGCTGCTACAGAGGTCTGATTGTTTTTATTCCTTTTTCTAAACACATAATGTATTGACTACTCTCAGGATGGAAGGACCATTTCACCCAGTATAAAAAAAAGTGTTTCTGAACAGGATTACCTACTATAGCTTTAAGTTGGCTTGAGAGAGCCAACTTACTGAAATCCTATTTAAACTTATTATTAAGTTGGCTTGAGAGAGCCAACTTACTGAAATCCTATTTAAACTTATTAAGTTGGCTTGAGAGAGCCAACTTACTGAAATGCTATTTAAACTTATTATTAAGTTGGCTTGAGAGCCAACTTACTGATATTGTACTTACTAAAAACTCCTCCTAGAGCTTTAACGCTACATACTCCAAACTCGGCTCAGACACTCAGACTGTTCTGACTCGGTATGCTATATCTTTTCTAACTGATCGGACTTACGGTTTTCCTAAAAATGACGTTCAAAACTCGGAAAAACTCCCATTGACTTAACATTGGGCATTCTAAAAAAATTCAAATCCAAACCGACGTTTTCACACACACAGACACAAAGGGCCTGACAACCCTGCGATTCTCTCCCTCTCTCTCTCCCTCAGAGGATTTATATTATCGAGCAGCCAATAAGTAATGGCCTAAAATCTTCATAGCAACCACCCAGGACACCCTAGCAACCGCCTAGCAACCACCCAGAACACCCTAGCAACCACCTAGCAACCACCCAGAACACTCTAGTAACCACCCAAAATACCCTAGCAACCACCTAGCAACACCCTAGCAACCCCCCCAAAACATCCTAGTAACCACCCACAACACCCTAGCAAACGCCTAGCAACCACCCAGAACACCCTAGCAACCACCCAAAATACCCTAGCAACCGCCTAGCAACCACCCAAAATATCCTAGCAACCACCCAGAACACCCTAGCAACCACCCAAAACAGTCTAGCAACCACCCAGAACACCATAGCAACCGCCTTGCAACACCATAGCAACCACCCAGAACACCCTAGCAACTACCCAGAACACCCTAGCAACCACCTAGCAACCACCTAAAATACCCTAGCAACCACCTAGCAAAACCATAGCAACCATCCAGTACACCCTAGCAACCACCCAAAAGACCCTAGCAACCACCCATAATACCCTAGCAACGGCCTAGCAACACCATAGCATATTATTCTTCTTCTTACAAAAAAAAAAACTAAACTAAATGTATCTCCTCCTAGAGCTTTAACTCTACATACTCCAAACTTGGCTCAGACACTCAAACTGTTCTGAAGTTAGTTGCTTTATCTTTTCAGACTGATCGGACTTACGGTTTTCCTACAAATGACGATCAAAACTCGGAAAAACTCTCATTGACTTATTGTGGAATGTTTTCAGATTCAAACTCACCAACCGACAAAAATTCAAATCTAAACACCTTGAAGACTAAACCAAACTGCCATTCTATATACTATATTAGCCAATGAGACTCATTTAAACTAATAAACTCTAAACTCATACACTTATAAACCAATTAACTTAAATTTAATAACTAATTAACTAATAAACTCATGAATTCATAGACTCTTAAACTCATAAATTAATAAACTCTGAACTCTAAACTCATTTAAACTTATAAACTCTAAACTCAAAAACTCGAACACTTATAAACTCATCAATTTGTACTCTTATAAACTCTAAACTCATAAACTCTCTCTGTGTGTGTATCTATCTAACTTATTTATCTATCTATCTATCTATCTATCATAAACTTCAAACTACTTTAAACTTCTAACCACTTTAAACTTCTTAAGTTTAATGCTTCCAGATCCCAAGCAACTCCATAGCAACCAAACTTGAGTACCCTAGCAACCGTTTTGCAAGACCTATATCTCTGCATCAGAACATCGTATAGAGATGAGGTTTGGCTCTTTTGACTCATGCTAGCAAACAGCACTTCCAACATGATACACATGCTAGCACTGAATAGCTACATGCTAATAGTGATTAGTTAAGTGCTAAATCATGCCAAGATCATGCTAAGAACTCTATAAAATCTCCATAGTAACCATCTGTGACAACTACCAACCACCTATAAACGCCCTAAGTACCCTAGCAACTGCCTAGCAACACCATAGTAACCACCCAGAAAACCCTAGCAACTGCCTAGCAACCTCCTAGCAACCACCCAGAACACCCCTGTAACACCCTAGCAACCACCCAGAACACCCTAGTAACCGCCTAGCAACCACCTTGAACACCCTAGCAACCACCCAAAATACCCTAGCAACCGCCTAGCAACCACCCATAACATCCTAGCAACCGCCTAGCAAAAAACTTTCTGCTCCAAACTTTCTCAAGCCAACTTAAAGTTTGTCTCGACGAACTTTCGCATCTAGTTAAGTTGGCTTGAGAGAGCCAACTTACTGATATTGTACTTAAACTTATTATTATTAAGTTGGCTTGAGAGAGCCAACTTACTGATATTGTACTTAAACTTATTATTATTATTATTATTATTATTATTCTGACCCTAAAATGTACAACTTAAATGCAGCCTAGAGCTTTAACTCTACATACTCCAAACTCGGCTCAAACACTCAGACTGTTCTGACTCGGTATGCTATATCTTTTCTAACTGATCGGACTTACGGTTTTCCTACAAATGACGATCAAAACTCGGAAAAAAACATTTGAATTAAAATTGCGGAATGTTCAGGTTTTTTAAACTGCCAAACTGCCAAAAATTCAAATTTAAATCCCTTGAAACCCTAAACTAAATCAAACTGCCAAAAATTCAAATCTAAACTCCTTGGAACCCTAGACTAAATCAAACTGCCATTCTATATAATATAAAAGCCTTTGAGACTAATTTAAACTAATAAACTCATCTATCTATCTACTTCAAACTATTTTAAACTTCAAACTACTTTAAACTTCAAACTAAATTACACTTTAAAATAATTTAAACTTTTTAAACGTCAAACTTATATAAATTTTAAGATAATTTAATCTTCAAACTTATAAACTCTAAACGCATATAAACTCTGAGTGTGTAAGTGTTATCGAGTTAGTGTGTGTGTGTGTTTGTGTAACCGCCTAGAACACCATAGCAACCACTGAGAACACCCTAGCAACCGCCTAGCAACCACCCAGAACACCCTAGCAACCACCCAAAATACCTTTGCAACCACCTAGCAACCACCCAGGACACCATAGCAACCACTCAGAACACCCTAGCAACTGCCTAACAACCACCCAGAAAACCTTAACCACCACCCAAAATACCTTAGAACACCCTAGCAACACCATAGCAACCACTCAGAACACCTTAGCAACTGCCTAATAACCACTCAGAACACCCTAGCAACCACCCAAAATACCTTAGAACACCCTAGCAACACCATAGCAACCACCCAGAACACCCTAGCAACCACCCAAAATACCTTAGAACACCATAGCAACTGCCTAACAACCACTCAGAACACCCTAGCAACCACCCAAAATGGTGAAATGGTTTGACGCGCTGCGCAAAAACACTACGTAAACTAACTCGAGGCCCAGATAGAAGGAAATGAATAGTGGATTAAAGTCGTTATTTTTGTTTGTTTTTGTGAACAAAAAGTATTCTCGTCGCTTGATATACTTAAGATTGAGCCACTGTAGTCACTTGGACTATATTAACGATCTCTTTAATACATTTTCTGGGCCAGCAAGTTTCGGTCACCTAGAAGTCTATGGAGGAGTGAGCCAGCTCTCAGATTTCATCAAAAATATCTTAATTTGTGTTCCGAAGATGAACGAAGGTCTTACGGGGTTGGGACAACATGAGGGTGAGTAATTACTGACAGAATTTTCATTTTTGGGTGAACTAACCCTTTAACCTGTTAACCGTTGCCAGTGCGCCCGCGCACTGAAGCGTTATTTATTTATTTAATTCAAAATTACTATCAGATTTAATGTTATACCTTGACAAACTATACATAATTAAAAAGATATAATACTCAAGTTTCAGTATTTGACCACTATTGTATTCTGAGAAACTCATAGTGACAGTTATGTCTTAATTTGTGTCAGGAGTTTTGAAATGAAAAAATGAGTCGATACCTTTAATATGAATTATGCGCGTCAGCCGCTTTCATTCATAAAAAACTCCGTGCTGTCGTCATGACAGCGATACACAAAACAACGTCCCTCAGGGCTTTAGCTCAAAAATGTGCAGATTTGGAGAAATATTGATAGATTCTCATAGATTTACATCATATTTCTATAGACAGGAATAATATTTATTGAATTTATACCCAAATGCGTCGATGTAATCTTTATGAGCATTTGGTATTCCGACACTGTGTTTTTTAATTCATACCAATAGCCTGAGGGCGCTACATGCACAATAATAGTCCATATATGGAACATGAAGAAGAGCCATGACCATGTGACATTCCAGGACGTCACTGATACACACAAAGCTAACAAGAGATCGCGCTGTAACATGCAGATACAGATGTTTTGAAGACAATAAACATGATTGCACTGATATTTGAGTTACCTGTGTTTTTCAAGCCATGCCAGGTATTTTCATAATAATAGATTATATTTATAATGTAATGCTAATCTATATAGACTATCATTGTGCAGAACACTATCCAATAGTATATTTTCTGTCTGATTTTTTTATCTGAAGCCAAATTAGATCACAGAAGATTATTTAAAATACTCAACGTGCGTTAAAAAGTAAGTTTAGAGCACAAACATGGTTTTAATCTCATAAATTGTCGTGTATTGATGGTGTGCTAAGCTAACATGCTAGCTAGCCCTAGGTGCACCTGCTACCTAGAAGTTATACTTTTATTATTTTTTGAATGCTACCTGAAATGTGTCTTTATTCAAGAAATGGTTTTGATACAGTTTAAAATGTGTGGTAAACTTTGAGAAAAGAAATTAGGGACTGAAACCCTATGAATAGCCTGTGAATAGCCAGTCGTTAGTAGCTATAATGCAGACAAAAGAAATGCATATTTCGAGCCATAACCAGGCTGGAGAGGTGTGAATGTGTGCAGGGGGAGACTGAGACTGAATGGGGATCGTCTGCACCACAAAACAATAGAGACAATATACTGGATAGATGGTTAGAAGATGACAATAAACATCAGTAGCATTTTAGCGTCAAATCAAAATAAAGTCATTTGACATGGTCTTGAAAAACATTTAACCAAATACAGAGTTTTGGACTTATTATCTTCAGATTTTAAACATAGAATGTTTAGACATATGGATTTAGCTGTAGTGCATTTCTAGATTGCTCCAGTGCCAACTTCAATTTTATTTTCATGAGGATGTTTCATAAAAATTAATTTCTAATAATTTTACAAAACTTTGAAGCTATTTATAACAATTTTTGTCATTATGACAATAATTAATTCTACATTTACAATAAACTGCCAGGTGTCAGCTTTCAAATGAGATCATACTTGTGCTTTTAATGCAAAGGGTTCATGAACTGTATCTGTTTCAGTTTGGGTATGTCATTTCTGGGGATTTTTCAAAAGTGGGGTTGCAGCTTAACAGGTTAATAAATTTGTTCTTGGTGGAATAGATCTGCTACGCTGATGCTCTTATTGCTGCTGCTGCATAGCAAGTACGGGACTTGCTACTACCAATACAAATGTGACACGTTGCTGTGAGCATGCAAGACATGCTGCTGCTGTACAATAGCATACATAATTTACCTGTAGCAGATCTATACAGGTGGAGCTGGTGAAGGTGGAGGGTTTCTGAAAGTGCACTGCGCTGCTACAGCAAATGCTGACCAAGTATTTAAAAGATGAGCAGCGAGTTCATTGACTACTGATGCAGCAGGAACCAATCAGCTGTGCCCTATAGAGAATGATGCGATTGGAAGCAGATTAAGGACCTATCAGCCTGCGCCACCTAGAGTTTCATGACGTAACTTTGCATTTGCATTCCACGCTCTAGCTTGTTTCCTAACCTATCTTTCTACTAAACGTGGAATGACATTTAGCAACTGGTTAGCTAATGTTGTTGTGCTGGGCTGGTCGGGAGGCTCAAACAAACACTGCAAATACTGTTTGAAAGCACCACAGAGCTACAGTGTTCACATGAAAAGAAACCTACTCTCTGCATATTATTATCATCTATTTAAATATATATATTATTATTATCTTTTTAAATAACACACTTCCCCTTTAAGTAGCCTTTTTTTTTTGCCAGAATAATCTGCAACTTGGACTTTTATTTCTTAAAGTTTGTCTGTGCAAGAGTGCGGTTCATCTAATCCAAACAAAAGGGTTAAAGTGTGCATAAAGTTGGAACTGCCACATTAGCCGAGACTACAGCCTCAAATTAGCTAATGCTTAACTAACGAGTACACACTTTTGTCTAAGAAGAATTGGGCAGATTATAAGTGAACAATAGATTCACATTCATACATTTTCTGTTTGGTTTTTGGCTGGTGTCTCTCGTTCAGCAAAGCACACAGAGGATTTTGTCGATTTGAAACATTCCGTCCTATCTGGTGACATTAAGAAGAAGCTACTCGCTAACTTTTTTCTTTCTTTTTTTTTCCCGTTTGGCTCATGACTGATTTGGCTCATTAAAGAAAGAGAGTGGGAATTAATTAATGTCATTAAATGAAGCGTGCTGAACCCTCCACGAGCTGTGAATTGAAGTGTGGAAGAGGAGAGCGAGGGATGGAAAAAAATAAAGAAACTGATGAGTAGATCATTATTTCCATAATTATTATCATTATTATTAGTATGATCCCGGCTATGACATTTCTGGCTGAAACAATGTTTTAATGTAACAAAATCACTATATTATATAAAATGGATAGAGTACTGTATTTTGGGAAATCTACACTGAAACAAAGGTTTCTCACTGTGTAGGTGTGTGTAAAGATTAGAAGTTAAAGGTCATTTATCTTTCTTTTCTCTGAACATCTCTCTCTTATACTCTTACAGTCTAAAAAGCAAAAAGACAGCATTTATTCAACAACTAATTTGTCTGTCTACAGTGGAAGCAAAACAACAATGTGTTACAGTTACAAAAACAATTACAGCCAATAAGAACATATTTGACTTTTAAAGTTATGTGGAGTGAAATTCTGGCCAAGTCAAACTGGTAGGTGCAAACCCGAAAAAAAATATTGTAAATAAAGAGATTTCCTCTGGACTTGCAACTACACAGTCACCTGTTAAATAAAGCAACATGCAGCACATTATCATTGTTTATATATCTTCTCCTGGACTGAAGCACAAGCTCTACTCTTCTGCATAAATGGTGACCCCAAAAAACTAAATTTTGCAACAGTGTTATATACCTGTTTTATAACTTACAGTTTATTACTGTTAAAATAAATTTCGTGGGTGTGTCTTTTTATCTTACACTGTTAACCCTTTCAATCCCACAGAAAAATCCACACTACAAAGAGTAAAAAGTAACATTGACGCAGTGTTGCAGTGAGATAATTAAGTGAATATGTTAGTGATTGTTGAGCATTAGTGATGAACACCTGCTGTTAACAAGCAGAATCACTTAAGGAAAGAGGAACAACAAGAACTATAACTGATTTCCAGCCATTACACATTATTACACTTTTTATTAACCAGTATTCCTTTATTTCTGTCACACATCTACAGAATATATTATTGAGGTGTTTAATTGAAAATATTTGGTTTGAAGTTACCATTATGGAGATCAGTGTTTGCTTTAGTTGTGATGCTGACCCTTGACTTTTTAACATTGGTTTGTTTCTTGCTGCTTGCACTGTTTTTGCAAGCCACACTTGTGCACACACACGGTTTGTGAATGCAGTTTATTATATTGATTATGATGACAAAATCATCATATAGCTTGTTCATTCACTAATCTCATTCAGAGTTTAATCCTGTATCAAAACTGTTACATTACCACCACTGTGAAACTACAGCAATGAGTTACAATGACCAATTTCTTTTAACACATCATTCACAACGAAAGAAACAGAGCTACACTGTTTTGAAGAAGCACAGAGATATCAGAAATCAGCACATCTCTCAACAATGGTGGCAATCTTTTTTTTATTTTGTTTTTATTAATGCAGCAGTGCATGCTGGGAGCTTTATACTAGAACCCAGCATGCATTGCTACATTAAACTTTTGATTGTCACCATTGTTTAGATTCATGTGCAGATTGTTGATGTCTGTGTGTGTCTAAGTCAAGAAGGAGTTCAAAATGCTTTAATGCACTATATTATTTTAATATCCTTCAGAATTACTGATTACAGAAACATTGCTGGATTTCATGTTGTAGATTCACAGATATATGATAAATATTAAATACCCATAAATTAAAAGCTTATATACAGTATGAGATCAGAGAATCAGACATGTCCAGGATGATTATGGCATCATCACAACAGCCAAAAACACCTGATCAACTTCCTCTTGACTTTTTTTTGCCATAACAAATGTGCTTTATAAACTCACAGTCACAGCAGCCAGAGAGAAACTAAAGGTAAAAAGTCAAGTGTCAAGAGACCAACTAAAGCAAATACTGATCTCCATCATGGTGACTACAAACTTTCTTATATTCAATAAAACATCAACAACTAAATATCTGTTAATTCTGAAAAAGAACTTTTGTACATGTATGAAAGAAATAATGTTTAACTGGTTTGTAAACTGTTTTCATACTCAGTGTGGCTGGATGTTAGTTGTAGTTCTTGTGTTTCTCTTTCTCTTTTTGTTGTTGTTCTTGTTTCTTTGTCCTTCAGTGATTCTGCTTATCAGGTGTTTAGTGTCTGAATTCACTCACTACTTTTTATTCAAGTGGACTATATTAAAGAACTAATGTAGGGAATAGTGAATGAGGGTATAGGGTATGATTTAAAAAAAAAAATTTGCCTCTGAATGTCGATTTTGAGCGCTGTTAACTTACAGTATATTCCTGTTGGCTATTTTCCCCAAAACGACAAATATAAACCAGAATGCATTGTTTTCTACGGTATATTACTGTTTTAATGGAAAATGGTATGGTATGATACTGTCAAAATTTGGCCTTTTTTACAGCAAGGGTTAACAGTGTACTGTTTCATGTTTAAAAGTAGAACTCATGACATTTTTTATATTGAATAGGTGAGATTCTGTGCCAAAGCGAAGATAAAGAAAGAAAGAAAGAAAGAAAGAAAGAAAGAAAGAAAAGCTGAAGAGAAAGCACCCTGACTTGCGCCTGAGGACAAAGTCACTCACGAACATCCCCAGCAATTCAGCTGACCTGCTTTCTCGCCGTGCTTTTTTCTCCTTACCCGGAGTGGCATTTCATTTAGGCTCCATCATTCTTTTCTTTTTTGGTCTTATCCAGGAAGAACTGGGTTTCTCTTCCCCCTTCCTTCCTCTTTCTCTCTTTCCCTCCCTCTATCCCTCTCTCTCCCTCTATCCCCCTCCCTCCCTGCCTCTCTCTCTCTCTCTCTCTCTCTCATCTGTTTATCCACTAAATTTCTCCAGCTCCCTAATCATTAAACCTCTCAGGGAAAATCCACTAAGAATGAATTGCGCCTGCTGGTAGCGTCATTTATTTGCACACACTGTCTGCATTGTTATTGCACGCGATTCATTAAATGAATTATGCAAATCAGGTAACGGTACAAAAATACCAAAAAATCTGTGCTGAATGTAATATGCACACAAAATTCTCCATCTTACAGACTGGTTTTAGACTCTGGTATCTACTTTCTACCTCAGAGTTCAAATTAAAACAGAGAGTAATACAGAGTTCTCCCCTTCGACATTTTTGTGGCAATGCGGTACAAACTCTTCTTCCTTTTTTAATTTTAAGAGAAAAAAAACGGAAAAATAACCGAGACAGACTAAATCCAGAAGAACTGTGGTAACGTCTCCAAGATGCTTGAAGAAACCTACTTGCAAAGCTACCTGAACTTAAACGTGGCTGGGGCATCTATTATTTTACTCAAACTGCTGTCCGCCATCCTGTTAAAAAACTCTTTTTCTTAGGCTATTTAACTTATGTACCACGTTTCACGTTCATGCGTTGACCACTGCCTCGAGGAGCTATGAAGTAGCGACTCTGGGAACAGGGAAATCTATTTAGAGCGCCTTATTTTATTAATTAAAATATAGATATTTGGCGCCAGCGTATCGATTATCGTATCGCACAACGATATACATTTATGCATTTGGCAGACGCTTTTATCCATTCCATTGCATTCAAGGTACACATTTTACATTTTGTTAGTTCTTGCTTTCCCTGGGAATCGAACCCATGACCTTGGCGTTGCTAGCACCAACGCTCTACTGTTTGAGCTACAGGAAAGCCCTATTAGATATATCGCCCTATTGATATTTTGTCCCACCCCTATCGATGATGGTGAGATCAGATCTCCGTATTGTTCATACCGGCTGTTGTCAGATTCCTTGTGCATATACAAATCTCACTGGATTACTTTAATTAATTGCAAAATTAATGTTTGGAAATGGATATTTCCTACTGACATACTGCAGCAAAATATATAAATAACTGGCTTAAAAAAAAAAAAAAAAATTGTGTGTGAAAATGCTAACGTGTCTTAAGACTTTTACTGTATTCTCATTATTACTCCTTATTTTTACTGCTTACTGCTGTTAATGCTGCCATGATCAATAGAAAACAGAAATCCTTTTAAGTAAAACTCTGTTAACACAAGCTTTTTGTGACCAGTAACATAACAAAGTTAATTGTGCAAAGCAAAGATTATTTATCAGACTCGTTTGCATAGAATGAAGGTGTGTTTGGGCCTTAATATTGAAGAAATACAGCAAATGTTTAGCAATTTTTTCTCTCTCTTTACTGCTATTTTGCTACCCCCTCCATCTGTCTTTCCCTCTCTCTGTCCCCTTTTTCGTCTTCCTCTGAGTGATGGGTCAGCTTGTGTTCTGTATCCTCACTGGGCTCTTCAGTGACTCGCTCAGAATTTGCAGTCGGCTGTTGATAGCTGTGGTTTAAGAAATGCAAAGCTTTAAATAAATACGGAGACATGAGATGCGTTAGAAAAATGAAACAAATCTCCACTCACGTAAAAAGGTGGTTATCTGCTTTCAACCAGTTGTGGCTTTGATTAATCACTGTGTTTAACCTCGGCTGTCCTATCTGTCTTCCCAAGATGCACCACAGCCTGTTTCCATCGTCTCTGCATGATTCATCCCTTATCTCGGAGAAGGGAAGGGAAAGCATGTGGAATTGTTTGATTCCTTGCTTCTAGAAGGCCTGGTTCTTTTTAAAAGTAGACACAAATTTAGTCCATTTCCAATGTAGTGACTCAAAAACCATTTACCGGTGTGATCTATTTTTGTTTTGCATTATTCTAGCAGACTGTAACTTTACGCAGTGAGGACATTATCCCATCCCACAGTTTAAGGGTACAGGTACAGAGCCAAATCTTCTGGCCCAGAACATTTTCTTTGGGAGAAATGCACATAACAGAGCCAGATTGGCCACTGGCTCTGGCACTAGACCGATCCTGTGGAAAAGGGGCATCTGGTAGTGCGCATAAGACATGAATTACAAACAGAAGCTGCATATTTAACTTTGATACGTTTAATATACATATAAAGAATAATGGTTGGCATGTAGCCGGAAGTATGTAAGCTAAGCCAGTGATGTTAGCCAGTGAAAAGTCCTTGTCAAATGACAAAGTTTGACTGAAGACGTTTTGGAAGAGTGCTTCGGCTGCTTTGAAGGCTGTGGGTAATCCTCTGAGAGGGATTAGCTTGCAGGCTTTGGAGAATCTGTCGACAATGACGAAGATGCAGGTATTGGACTCTGAGGGTGGAAGGTCAGTCATAAAGTCAATTTCCAGATGGGACCACGGATGATGAGGGATGGGTAATGGAACCAGTTTGCCAGCGGGCAGTCGACGGGGAGTGTTGGTGATGGCACAGACTGAGCAACCCTTGAGATATCGGGAGATATCTTGGGCCATAGAGGGCCACCAGTAGCGTTGACTGAGGAGCGAGAGGGTTCGCTGGCTACCTGGATGTCCAGAGCCTGGAGAGGTGTGAGCTGAGTCCAGAAGGGGCAGACGGCAAGATGTAGGTACGTAGATGCACCCTTCTGGACCTCCCGGCAGAGCAGGTTCTGCTTGAGTAGCAATTCGAATGTCTTCATCTAAAGACCAGAGGAAGGGACTGACGATCATGGCTGGAAGGAGGATGGTCTCCGGATTGGTAGGTTCTGGATCAGGTTGATGGAGACGTGAAAGAGCATCAGCTTTGGAATTCTTATATCCAGGTCGGTAAGTAACTAGGAAGTCGAACCTCGTGAAGAAGAGGGACCATCTGGCTTGGCGTGGATTGAGACGACGAGCTTCTCTGAGGTATTCTAGATTTCGATGATCAGTGATGACTTCAAACTTGTGTTTAGCTCCCTCCAGCCAATGTCTCCACTCCTCCAATGCAAGCTTGATGGCGAGGAGCTCTCTGTTGCCTATGTCATAGTTCTGCTCCGCTGGGGACAGCTTTTTAGAGTAGAAGGCACATGGATGGAGTAAAGGAGGGTTTCCCTGCCGCTGTGAGAGCACCGCTCCCACCCCTGTGGAGGAAGCATCCACCTCCACGGTGAATGGCAATTCTGGATCTGGATGGGTGAGGATGGGAGCGGTGGCGAAGGCGTCCTTGAGAGTGGCAAAGGCGGTGGTGGCTTCTGGATTCCAGGACAGAGACTTGGGTCGGGTCTTGAGGAGTGAAGTCAGAGGAGAGCTGAGAAGACTGTAGTTATGGATTAATCTGCGGTAGAAATTTGCGAATCCAAGGAATCTCTGCAGTTCTTTGATGGTTGTTGGTTGAGGCCAGGTCCAGATTGTGTCCACCTTCCTCTGGTCCATCTGGATGCCTCGTTGGTCAATGATGTACCCGAGAAAGTGAACTGTAGAAGTGTGGAACTCACACTTCAGATAGACATGTTGTTCCCTGAGGTGCTGGAGGACCTGTTTCACGTGGTGCCGATGTTCGGTGAGGTTCTTGGAGAATATCAGGATATCGTCGATATAGACAATGACAAACTGTTGGAGGAAGTCTCGGAGTATTTCGTTCATGTAATCTTGGAAGACTGAAGGAGCATTGGACAGTCCATAGGGCATGACCCTGTATTCATAGTGCCCTGAGGGCGTCACGAAGGCCGTCTTCCATTCGTCACCCTTACGGATGCGAATTAAATTGTAGGCACTTCGTAGGTCTAGTTTGGAGAATATACAGGCACCACGTAGTTGTTCCAGGGCTGAGGGGACCAGAGGAAGGGGATAACTGTACTTGATGGTCTGTGAATTGAGAGTCCGGTGGTCGATGCAGGGCCGCAAGCCTCCGTCCTTCTTCGCCACAAAAAAGAAACTGGAAGCGGCAGGGGACGTTGAAGGGCGGATGAAATCCTGGCGAAGTTCCTCCTTGATGTACTCCTCCATGGCCTTCTGCTCTGGGATGGACAAGGGATAGACTCGACCCTTGGGTAGAGTCGCCCCAGGTAGCAGGTCGATGGCACAGTCCCATGGCTGATGAGGTGGTAATTGTGTTGCCAACCGCTTGCTTAACACATCCTGGAACGCCCGGTACTCTGGAGGTATCTCCATCTTCTTGTCAGACTCTGGACTCTCGATGGTAATGGAATTGACGGCGATAGACGAAGTGGTAGAACTGGAATGAAAGGAAGGATGAGGAACCTTGATCACGGGGGTTAAACAGGTCTGATGACAGGAGGTACCCCACTGGAGAATCTCACCAGTAATCCAGTTTATCCGAGGTTCGTGTTGGAGCATCCACGGGCATTCCAGGATGATGTCCGCGGTGGATCCTTCCAACACCAAAAACGAGATCTCCTCAGAATGCAGGCAGCCGATGCAGAGCGTCATGGTGGGGGAGAAGTGACATATGCGACCACGACCCAGCGGCTTACCCAGGATGGTGTGAATCTCTAAGTTCTGGGGACAGTGTTTTCTTTTGAAATTGAGCCTTTGAAGGAGGTTGTGGGAGATGAAGTTGCTCGCTGAACCGGAATCGATGAGAGCTTGTGCTGGAACAGTTGAACGGGACGTTACAAGGTAGACAGTGGTACGGGTCAGAGATGCAATTTTGGGAGAAAGTTGGATGGTACTCACCGCTGGGTGTGAAGGTCGAACTGGGCAATTAGAGATGACATGTCCTTCTCCCCCACAGTACAAGCACAAATGATTAACCCATCTTCTTTGACGTTCCGCTGGTGTTAGTCGGTGAGTATCTACCTGCATTGGTTCTGGTGTTGGAAGGGCGGCAGATGGTACTAGAGACGGAGGATGCAAAGCGGGTAGGAATGATGAACAAGCAGAAAGTCTTTGGGAAACTCAGATCGATTTCTGGATGAAGTTCTCTAACCCCATGTTATCATCGTGTATAACCATCAGTGAACGAATCTCAGGATCTAGACCTTGGCGATAGGCTGTGAGAAGAGCCGCTTCATTCCATCCGCTTGCCACGGCGAGTGTGCGAAATTGCAGGGCATAGGATCCCACCGATCGTGTACTTTGTTGAAGGTTAAAGAGCTGATCATGGACGGTTAGAGAGGACGTGGTTTGACCGAAGACTTCCTTGAAATGCCGAAGAAATGCTGATAACGACTTGGTCACGGGAACTTCCGCTTGCCACAGCGCTTGAGCCCACTGAAGAACGTCTGAAAAGAAGTGAGATTACGAACGCAATACGTGCTCGATCGGTGGTTTACAGATGGGGTTGCATCTCGAAGTGTAGATTGCACTGAAGGATAAACCTGCTGCAATCCTCCGCCTCGCCGCAGATTGTCGCTGGTCGGGCCATGGGACTGGCAGAGGCAACAGGTGAAGAAGTGGTGGGTGGTGGAGGAAGTGACACACTGCGTTCACCAACTCAACGAAGGGATCCGTGACATCCGTGCTCGTGGTCTGCATTGTGATGGTCTGGTCTTCTGTCACATCCATAGAAAGGCAGACAAGGCAGATGTAAACAAATAACAAGTTTATTGAAGTGCAGAGTGAGCGATGCAGGATAACTTGAGTGCGATGATAATAAAGCAGATTTGGTGAACACTTAGCTGACTGTGAAACAATGTATTTGTAGAATACCAATGAACACGATGACGAAGGAACACAGGACGATGGACGAAGGAAACCATGGGACAACAGGTAAGTATCTTCAGGTTGGTATTCAGGTAAGGTGAGTCTGTAGCGTCGAGAGACGAGACCAGACACTGAGGTGCCGGGAGACTGTGACTGAAGTAGTGAGTGCAATCATGACGTGCAGGTGCCGGTGATTAGAAATCAGGTGACTGTGATCTGGTGTAATGATCGGGTGCAGTGGGCGGGAGTGATGACGTAGATGGCTCCGTGATACATCCGCGACATTAATAAAAATAAAATTATTAACTTTTCTGCTTTTAAACCCTTTAGAATGCTTGTCTGCTTCATACTTGAATAGATCTTAAATTGTATTTAACATTATATTATTTTTTTTTACCTTTATTTGTTACCTTATTTGTTAATGATTATGTGCCTAAAGTCATGCAATTTTGAATTTCAGTAGTTCTTCTGTTTTTATACTCTTGTATGTTGTTTCCTACTGGTTGACCTTCACATGTGTTGGCATGTCAAATACCAGACTTATTGTTCTCTGATCCAAAGAGCACACTATGGGAACTGAACTCTCCAAAAACACCCTCACGCTTTGATCTCAGTTCCCTCACACCTCTGTTGACGCTTGATTCCTGTGGAGTTCACAATCTTTCTCTCTCTGGCAGTTAAAGTATGTTTAATCACAATATATTCCTCCCTAGAGATATTTTGAGAGCACATATGCTGTGTTAAAGGAGAACTCCGGTCAATTTTAACATTGAGCTCATTTTTTTGAGTAATCGATTGTCGAGTTCACGCGCATAGGTTTAGTACCTATGATCACACGCGTGAACTCGACAATTGATTACTGTGGACTTCGACCGAAAACAGGATGTAAATACAGGTATGTGCGCTGGCTGAATAAACATCATTTTTTATATATTTCTTTCACATCTACTGCAGTCATATTCACCCGCGTTCACTCCGAAGGAATCACCCACATGACCTGTGCACTTGTAATGACACATCAAGGATGTTAAGAGGCTAAAAGCAGGTTTAAAACATGCCCCATTGAAGTCAACAGGGTGCAAATTTTAAAAAGAGGATAACACGTTGTAGGCAGCACTGATTTTTGTCGTTGGTCTCTGTACTGACAGCACTCAAAATGTACAAAAAAATGAGCTCAATGTTAAAATTGACCGGAGTTCTCCTTTAAGGTATGTACATAAAAAAATTTTTTTTTAAAAACACACTGATATGGCCTATATAGCTTACACCATTATAATAAAATCATAAGGAATTCAAATGTCCTTGATCATTTGAGATAAAAGATTTAATTGTACTATGCATACTATAACTTCCTCTCCAGTCCAAACTAAGCTGCAACAATTCTGAAATATTTTACAACCCCACAACATCAACACATTACCACCCACATTAAACATCAACAATACATTTTCAATATTCAGCCCACCCAGTAACGATGAGGTTGAACATATGACAAATGCTGTTCCTTTTTTTTCACTAAAAACTATATTTGACATATTTAAAAACTACAGCTTGTAGCATTTTGTGTTTCCTGAAGGCTCAAGAGCACACACACAAAAAAAACTAAATTATGAACATTTACTAACATAAATGGTCCTCAGAAAGAAAATTATGTATAATATGACCCATTAATTATGTATACATTTAACACATCCCCAGTGCAATTTGTGACATAAATATGAGGCAATATTGGGTACAATCAAAGTGCTTTATGTAAGGGATAATACATCCAGCCAGCATTGTTGTCCTAGAATAAATCCCTTCAGGGTGATGCAAGACCCCTCCGCTTCATGTCGGGGTCCTGATCACCCTATTGGGGTTTATTCTACATTATCCCGCTTATTACATGACTACTTTCCACATAAATATTAATTAAACATGAAATATTGATCTGAGTCGAAATATTTTATTATCTCTTTAAATGCAAAGCTTCCTCAGAGAAAGCAGTCGCTAGCAAGCGGCAAGTTCAAACTAGATTGACCTTTAAGGGATACGGTATACAGTCATACCACTTATTACACAGTATTTCACCACATAAATAATTATGGGGATAAGAGATATTGATTTGAGATTAAACTGTTTTGAAAATCGTGTTTGTTTGTTAAATTGTTTTGAAATTTGAAACCCATTACAGTGTACAAAACAATTGTTGGAAAATTATAGCAGCTGAGCTTGTATGAAATGAGAGAGTGAGTCCATGATACCCAGATGACATAATTAAATAATTGTACATAAAATATTGATTTGAGTTTTAATATTTTATTAGCTCACCAAATGCAAAACTTAGACGAGGAAAATACATTCCTAGCAAGCGTAAAGCGCTGACAAGTTACCCGGATGATCCTGTGTTATTAGTTTTTACCAGTTGTTATCAGGGAATAACATACTGCTGGATGGTGCGATTGACCAATCAGAATCATGTATTCCACAGAGCCGTATAATAAATAGAAACAAATAAAACAAATAAATAAAACGTTATGTATAAAGTAAAACAATCATACAAAAATTGTACAACAAAATATTGCCATATTTGCATAGCTTTGCTTTATCAACAGAATACAATTGAAATGTAAATCATGTTAAAATTATGCTTTATTTAATGCATTCTTGGAGTAAAACGGCATGTTTTGATGATTGCTGGACATCAAAAGTCAAACTCTTTCTCTTGTAGTGGTCTCTGCGTGAAACTCCTACATTGTGATGTTGTCAGGTAGCAGGTGGGGGGGATGTGTTTGCCAGCTGAACTCAGCAGCAGGGCTTTGAACAACACAGCGGGCTCTGTCACAAACATCGCCACTAGTTGGGAGGGAAGATCCATTGTTGTGTTTTATTTTCCTTGTCAGAGTTGTGACAGGTGTGTTTACGTATCTGAGGCCGGAGCAATGCGTTCTGACAGACAAACGGGGGTGTTATCTGCTGTTGTCACACCTGATGGTCGGGACCAAGGCAGAGCCGGTGGGTTTCGTTATAAAATATATATTTTCAATCGACTGTCACGATGGGAGTCTCAGAGAGGGAAGGTTGTAGAATCTAAGTGTAGCTTTAGTTGTTGAAATCAAAATACAAGAATCCAAAGCTTGACAACAGCTCACACACACATACACACACACACAAACACAATAAAGCAGGAACCGCAAACTTAGACTTTGTGGTACGCAATTTTCAAACGCGATTTACCTTTTTGCGCCACTCTGCACATTTAATTTCCTAAACATTTCCGTATGACAATCAATGTAATAAATACGCTGCTCACTGGACATTTCACTTTGAAAGTTTATTTGAGATTTTGGGATGTAGAGTTTGGACTAAACCACATACACTCACCTAAAGGATTATTAGGAACACCTGTTCAATTTCTCATTAATGCAATTATCTAATCAACCAATCACATGGCAGTTGCTTCAATGCATTTAGGGGTGTGGTCCTGGTCAAGACAATCTCCTGAACTCCAAACTGAATGTCAGAATGGGAAAGAAAGGTGATTTAAGCAATTTTGAGCGTGGCATGGTTGTTGGTGCCAGATGGGCCGGTCTGAATATTTTACAATCTGCTCAGTTACTGGGATTTTCTACAACATCAGAAGACTCCACCGGGTACCACTCATCTCCACTACAAATAGGAAAAAGAGGCTACAATTTGCACGAGCTCACCAAAATTGGACAGTTGAAGACTGGAAAAATGTTGCCTGGTCTGATGAGTCTCGATTTCTGTTGAGACATTCAGATGGTAGAGTCAGAATTTGGCATAAACAGAATGAGAACATGGATCCATCATGCCTTGTTACCACTGTGCAGGCTGGTGGTGGTGGTGTAATGGTGTGGGGGATGTTTTCCTGGCACACTTTAGGCCCCTTAGTGCCAATTGGGCATCGTTTAAATGCCACGGCCTACCTGAGCATTGTTTCTGACCATGTCCATCCCTTTATGACCACCATGTACCCATCCTCTGATGGCTACTTCCAGCAGGATAATGCACCATGCCACAAAGCTCGAATCATTTCAAATTGGAGTTCACTGTACTAAAATGGCCCCCACAGTCACCAGATCTCAACCCAATAGAGCATCTTTGGGATGTGGTGGAACGGGAGCTTCGTGCCCAGGATGTGCATCCCACAAATCTCCATCAACTGCAAGATGCTATCCTATCAATATGGGCCAACATTTCTAAAGAATGCTTTCAGCACCTTGTTGAATCAATGCCACGTAGAATTAAGGCAGTTCTGAAGGCGAAAGGGGGTCAAACACAGTATTAGTATGGTGTTCCTAATAATCCTTTAGGTGAGTGTATATTGTTTAGTGTACTCATATTGTGTGCTCATTGTGTGTGCATCAAAATATGCTGTTAAAAAATATATTTACAAAACAGTATTGATGGTATATAAGTATGAAAGCTTGTGTCTGCCACACGGAATAAAACAATTTAAAAGATAATTGTGACTTTTTATCTGACAATTCTGTTTGTTTTTTTTCTCAATTGTGTCATCTCTCAATTCTGTCTTTTTTTTCTCTCAATTGTGTCATCTCTCAATTCTGTCTTTTTTTTCTCTCTCAATTGTGTTATCTCTCAATTCTGTCTTTTTTTTTCTCTCAATTGTGTCATCTCTCAATTATGACTTTTTCTCTCAATTGTGTCATCTCTCAATTCTGACTTTTTCTTCTCAAAATTATTGCATGATATAAACTCACAATTGCAGGAATATATATATATATAAGAGATATAAAGTCCAATTTTGAGGAAAAGTGAAAAGAGTTTTTGCAAGTTTATATCACGAAAAAAAAGTCAGAATTGCGAGATGTAAACTCACAATTGCAAGAAAAAAGGTCATAATTGTGAGATAAAACGTCACAATTATATTTTTATTTGTATTCAGTGGTTGAAACAAGGTTCCATATATAAGTCATGAAAATATATAATAAAATAATAAAATGCTTGTCTTAGAAAATTATGCCTATTTTAGGACTAGCATTTTTTTAAATTATATATTTTATGACTTATATATGGAAGCTTGTTACGCCCACACACACACACACACACACACACACGTCTGGTTCACTATCTTTGTCGGGACTCTCCATAGACTTAATGGTTTTTATACTGTACAAACTGTATGTTCTATATCCTTACACTAACCCTACCCCTAAACCTACCCATCACAGAAAACTTTCTGCATTTTTACATTTCCAAAAAAACTCATTCTGTATAATTTATAAGCTTGTGTACCCATGGGGATCTCAATTTAGGTCCCCACTGTGACACGAGTCCCCATGAGTTTGTGTGCATTCAGGTTGAAGTCCCCACTGGGATAGAAAAACATGTACACACACACACACACTCCCAGCTAACGTAAACGAAGTGTGATTTTATCTGATGGCACCTGAAGTGGCCAGTGCCAAGTCTAATCAGCAAGGAGAATTTATTCCCCCCTCTCAACACTATAAATTTAGACAAAAGGAAATGCCGCCCTTATTCTGACAAAGGCATAATTCATGTCAGATTGCCTGGACTAAATTACATTCCACATATTTTAACATACTGCCTGCTGACTGTCTAAGGAAGTGGATTGCCCAATACATCCTTGATTGTTTTTAAGTTGGTTTCAAATTGTGCATATATCATCTATGCAAAATAGGACATTAATTTACCTTGAAGTGTGTTTCACTGAATTGAATTGAAATAAGTGCAGAATGCATCGGCAGATTTAGTTTGAACCCCAGGTCATATTTGGGTAACCAATACCAGTTTTTTTGTGACCATTTAAGAAAATGAAGCTAACATTTCAGCATTAGTGTTGAACATCACTGCAGAATGAATTGTTTTTTAATGAATATAGAATTAAGTTTAAGTAATTTGTGCTTTTGAAAACTACTAAGTGCAAATTAAATATTTAAACAAATATTAGTTTGAAAAAATATAAATCGTTTGGGTGCCTTTTTTTCTACCTGCTATGTCGTCTACATGTTTTTTGCGGGTGTCTTTCCGTACAGGCATAAAGCATTGAGGGCATGATACATCAAAATAAGCATTCCATTATTTTTCATCTTTCCAAAGAGATAAATAATTGAATATGTAAGGATGGATGGGTGGAGAGTTCAGAGAGAAGAAACACTCAGTGAAAATCATTATCATGATCATGACATCATCAGACTCTTTTCAGTCTCAATGTGGTAGCACACTGGCTCACTAGCTTAGCATGCAATCATAAATTGATGATTTTGCTGTCAGCAGGGATGTGATGCCATGCCCAGTCAAACCTTCATCAATGGATCTGGCTGCATGACGAGGGGAGTTTCATTGCTCCAAACCCCAAGCAATGATTCAGTGCCAGAACACATTAGCACTCTGTCATTCATCTTCTGTGCCAGCACTGCGCCCATGTCAGAGAGGCAATGCTTTCTGCAACACTCGTCTGTATGCACCAGTTCAGTTTGATGACCAAACATGAAGCAATGATTTATCTTAAGAATCGTATCTGACATGCACACAGAGGCGCACTGTTTAGATTAGGTTTGTGTTGAAGAGCTGATTAGGTTTTTTTTTTTGCAAAAAGTTCTCTTTAAAAAACAAAACAAAACAATATCATCATATATGGCCAAAATATTACAGTTTGTTGAGTAAATCATGAGCTTATTGATGCAAATTCAATCAATCTGCTGTTTTATTTCAAAGGTTACTCCTGGTCAGAGGTTTTTGTAAAAATGTAGTTTTTGTGGACAGTTAAGTTTAACCTTTAATGGTACAAGTTACAACATAGACATATTTGGTAGTGCGTAAGATTTAACTTAGTGCGTCTTTGTCACAACCAGGCTTAGCTGGTGCAGTGAATTTTGATCTTGACACATTGTAGCCATGTCCTTTATATGGTTGACACAGATTTGAATCGGTGTCCTCTTTTCGTTTTCTGCTTTCTCTCCATTCATTTTCTCTTCTGCATCTTTCCAATAAAGAAAGAAAAGCCATAAAAAATGTATGCCTTGTGGTGAGATAAGTGTAGTTTAGTGTGTCTATAAAGCATCTGATGTCATGTTTTGGAAGTGTTCCTGACATGGAGGAAAAAGCCTTTTTCTCAGCCTCTCTCTCTCTCGCTCGCTCTCGCTCATTCACTTTCTGTCTAAATGGAAAGCTGTGTCGTTTTCATTAGGAACCTCCTACAACAGATGGATTAAATGCTTTCCCTCCATTTCGCTGCATCACAGCTGGGAAGGCTTTCCAGAGCACTCACTAATTATCTGATGAGACTGAGTCGCTTCCACACTGGCATGCCATCAAAGGCAGTCATGTAGGTAGAACATGCTAAGTAAAGCGCTTAAAAAATGTTTTATATCATTAAACATCATGGAAACTCTGTATTGGGTTATGAGGAAACCAATGCATATTTAAAACCTATGTTTAGAGCTCTTCAGTATTGACTTAAATGCATAAATGAGTTCAATGTCACTGTCCTGCTGAATTAAAGAGCTCTGGAGATTCTGTACCATTGTACCATTTTAGTGCACAGTAACTCATCCAGATGTGTGGTGTAATCAAGTGCATTTGTTTAAATTCAGGTGCCTGGATTGCACATACGGAGGGGAGGGATGCTCTACGGTTAAAGTAAAGCATGCCAAATTGGGGAATTCTTAAGTATCCTACAAAAGCTAGCCTTCAGAACTGGCCTGCAAGATGGAGATTTATGCAGTTTGAACTTAGGAACTGCAAAACTACATAATTTCAAAACCTATGGTGGATTGCCTGAATGACTTGTTGAATGATCCGTCCCATGGAAGCCATCTATAATTACACAGATTTTGGGTTCCTCGGACTGCACTTGAATGTTTCTCTTAGGAGATGTTTACTTAAGTCTTGTGTTTTAAAAACAGCTAAACGGAGTGCTTGTCTGAGCTGGTTTCACTTGGCTTTAGCTGCATTCAGCTTTGCATTATATCTCTATGTAGCCTCTCTCACTCACAGGAGGAAGATGGACTTCCTCTAATGGCTGCACTGGCCTAAATAAGATTCCTCCCCCTCCCGCAGCAGTGGTGCTCCAGATGAATATGGGGTGTGGATGTACTTTCTAGTGACTGCAGTTTGATTCTGTGTCCAATGATGGTTTGACGTGGTGTAATCCTCTTTTCTTGATCTCTCCTCTCCATCTGCTTGATCCCCACACCCAACCCCCATCCCCCTCTCCCTCTCACCCCATCCGATTACACCGTGAATCCCATCCCATTGCCCATCAGTGTGGTACACAGTAATCACTCGACCACAGTCATAACACATCCTCCACTTCCCTGTCCACCAGCCAACGTTCATAGTCTGTTTGTGTGTGTGTTTTTTGGGGTGCGCATTAAACTACTTTGGACAAGTAGAGGTCTGGGCCACTCGTGTTCTTAATCCTATGAAGATTGTTATTACTATGTTAATCCCACTGCAGTTTGGCTTGATGACCTCCTTCTTAACAAACATAGGCTACAGCCAAACTCCCCTATTTTGAGAGCATGTACTGAATTCAATAATGAGCATACTTCTTCACTGTTTATAAAGTACATTCTTTTGATATGCAGTATAAATACATTCCCAGATATTCTAGACCCACAATCTTGGCATTGTCCTTTGACCCACGTGGGGCCCTATATTAACAATCTAAGCTCATGGTCTAAAGCGCACGGCGCAAGTGCACTTAGGGCGTGTCCAAATCTACTTTTGCTAGTTTAACGACGGCAAAAATGGTTGTGCACCTGCCACATGGTCTAAAAGGGTTGTCCCTATTCTTTGAATGAGTAATGGGTGTGTTTTGGGCGTAGCGTGCAATAAACCAATCAGAGTCTCATCTCTCATTCCCTTTAACCCTCTGGGGTCTGAGGTGTTTTCTGGGCCCTGGAGGTGTTCTGACATGTGCTGACATTTGTGACCCGTCACGGAAACCAGGGACACAAGTCGGCAGCACAACTTTCGAGCAAAATGAGAAAGAAGCGGGTTTTTTTCAAAATTGGTGATTTTCGTTTTTTTGCAGAATCTGTTAGTTGAGATCACGAAGAAGCCTCTCCATGTTTGAGATAGCAGTATTGGTATATTTAAAAGCGTACATTTTGATGTTGAAATCAGCTTGTTTTTCGGAGATTCTAGCACACAGTAGGGGCGTGTCATTGTCGGTGTGTATTTCCATACTGAATAAGCCGGCGTGGCTACTTATTATGCAGCGCTCTGGCCGGCTCTATCTGATTTCAAAATTCAATGAAGATGGACGCCAATAACATTACGATGTCCAGCAATCGATTTAAATAGTAGGTTACATGGGGTTTAATGAGATGTAGCCTAATACATGTTGTCAGTGCCAATACATAGATCCGCCTTTAGAATTAATGTGTATATGAATGGTACAGTGTTAGAGCTTTCGCCAGCCGTGTCAGATGTTGAGAGTTTGAATCCGCCCTTGTATAGGTTTTTTTTTTTTTTTTTCTCGTATAGTTTTTTTCTCTTATCAAAACGATTATGTTCATCAGTGGTTGCATATCAAGCAGGGACACGCAAACGTTTGAATTATTTTGTTATTTCAACAGAACGAATAGAGAGTTTCCGCAACGCAACGGATTGAAGCGCGCGTCGAGTGAAGACAATGCAGTGTGTGCGCGAGCCACACGAGTAAACACTGTATCTGCGCCACTGATCGCAGCGGCAACGAGCACTTTGATCACTTGATTAAAAAAAACACATTTCAGCGCTAGTATCTTATTTAAAAAACGAACGAAATGAATGCTCTGCCAGTTAACTGGAGATGTTTTATTTAGAGAATTTGTAGAATTGGTACATTCAGGGGGGAGGGGGAGACGGGGGAGCTTTACAGGGGGTATGACTTATCTAAATGAGATGTAAATGAGCCCTATTGTCATTCCCAGAAGGGTGAGAACTTGCCAATCTTTAGAAGCAGATTTCTACCATTTCAGTTTTTTTGAGTGCCTACCTTCAAATGGCCACAACTTCTCCAAATATTATCAGATTTACATGTGTTACACATCGTTGGAAAGCTTGAATACTACACTTTCAGAATATGTGAATAACTCAAAATGCCCCAGAACCGACTTGTGTCCCTACTTTCCGTGACTGGTCACATTTGTGCTTATTTCTGTTACTTGTGACATTTTCATGGCTAAAGTCTGATTACACTGTATTTAGCACAAACTCTGCTACAATAATATATCAGCAGCATGTATGTAAAAGTTTGTAGTTTTGAGATAATGACATTTATGCGTGGTTTGTGAAAATACCAAAAAAAAAATTGTCACTGAAATAAGGCCATGAAACCCATACTGATTATTTCTTCACAAGACTTTTGAAAATTGTATCATGTAGCCTAGAAAATTTGCTTCAAAACTATGTGAAAATCATCCTGACTGCTCATTCAGATAAGACAATATATTGATTTAAAATTTGTAAGACGTGTTTTGTGTAAGAAAGCTTTATGCGAGTAGGCGTAAACACATCCTGAATATGTATGGCTTTTCACACCTGAGAAAGACAAAGACACTCCCCTAATGGCCCTATTAGGAGCTGTCGGGCCCTATCATTCTGAGCAACCTTGCATAAAGAATGAGGAGGTTTAAAAAAAGAGTGGCTTTTAAATTGTTTGGATTTATTTACAACACAACATAATCCAAAGATACACAACAAATGACAAAAAAGCACAATATTGAAAACAATGATCCAAAGACAGAGACCTTTGTGCCATTCCTAAAAGCATTGTACATACATTTCATTTCCAAGGTGTTTGATTTTCACTTTACCATGTTCATGTACAGAGACTCATGTGAATGTTGAAGTCAGCAGGACTCATCCGTGGGGCATCTGGTCCCTGTAAAAAAACAACCTGTGAACATACTGATGCTGCATGATTTTGAGAATAGATTTTAGATTTTTCTGGTTAAAATTGCTTTTTTAAAATTCACAGAATACACACACACCATAGGCGTAATTCTATGGGGGGACAGGGGGACACGTCCCCCCCAATATTCAAAGAAGGACAAATTGTCCCCCCCAATATTTGATCATACTGTATGATTATGCGGGCAATATCGATGTGATTGCAAATACGTCTTTCTTTCCAGCTCCGAAAATATAAAATCCCGGCCGGTCCATTTCCCAAATCCATTCGACTGGCCTTACACTATACATTAACAAAACCTATTTCTCCTGAAATCCATGTCATGTTTTCCCTATACCTTTAGTAGCTCGTGCACCGTCAGTGAGTTAGGAAAAACCAAACAGAAGAAGAGTTAGGAGCGCGAAATCTAACAGAGCAGGTGACGGCGGTGTCGTCTCACATGGTGAAATCTCATATGGCAGGTGACGGCGGTGTCCTCGCAGAGAAACCGAAGTAGCCTACAGTTGTAAATTTATGTTTCCATTTATGGGTATTGCCAGAGTTTTTCCTGCATAGAGAATTATGAGGCGGCTGCCTCCGTCAAATTTCGTGCCGCCTCCGGCTCTCGACAAAACTCGGACAGACAGTCACATGGTCAGATACACTTTCCCCACCGTGATGGTTCTGTTGCGGTTATAAAAATATTTAAAATAATCTAATTTAATACAGTTATAATTTTTCAATGTAAATTATTTAATTTGATTGGTAACAGCCTAGTGTCTTATTATTTTAATTGGATATATTTATCAAATTTAAGAATTTGAAATGAAAGATGGAGCATACAGTTAATAAAATTAGGGGGGGAAATGCCCTTTATAAAGGTACAAAAAACTATTCTGAGTGTTTTCAAACAGTGATATAATGAAAAATGGACAATTTTAAGTTTGAAGGGAGTAAAGCCTCTGTTTAGGCTATTAAGGAAATATAATTTTGCCAAAAGAAGAACTTTTATTTTAAATAAATGTTCATTTTAAATCAGCATGTCAGTGTGATATGTTACCATATTATCATGCTTAACACTAAGAATTTGAATAATTGTAATGTGATGATCAGATGCAGATATCTAAATCAGAGAATATCATAGGTTCGGGCGGTTTGCGGGTGGATTATTTATTTTTAACAGTGGATTCGGGTGACTCAAAGTGCACCAGATTAATGAATTTACCTTTAAAATGTACAAAATTTTCTTCCGGGGGACCATGCCCCCGGAACCCCCTAGAGGTACCAAGTACACAGCTGTCCCCCCCAATGTGTGATTGACAATTTCGCCCTTGACACACACACACAAATGTTTCCAACAATATATAATGAACAGGTTTGTTGTGCCTTGTAGGCATAGGCTACGTGCAGTGCTGCATAAAATAATGCTAACTGTAACTTATAGCAGCCTATAAATCTTTCAAAAGCAACATTTCAGAGTAACAACTACGCTAGATAAAAATATATTGATTATCATATGTTACTTCAAATGTTTCCATTCGTTATGGTGATATGAAATGAGATTGGAGTAAAAACATGAAGCCTAGTGTTTGGTGTGTTTTGCTTTTCAAACGCACAGCGCGCTCCACATTCAAACGCACAGCGCGCTCCACATTGAAACGCACAGCGCGCTCAAAAATATGAAACATTATGGTTAACATATTATACATATCTACGTTTGAGCAGATATCCACAAACACAGTATTTAACAGTAAATACAGGTCTAAATATTATAATATTCACCATATATCTAGCAACAGTTCAACTGCAATGTGAAGTTTATGCAACAATAACATAAACTAATAATTAAGAATTTCTTACCTTACATCTTTCTTGTCTTCAAATCGCGTTCTTCTTCTTCTGAGGTAAATCCAATGTAAGCTCACGGCGTGTCTTCCAAACTCGACAAAAATCAGAGACTGATGAAGTTTGGTGCTTTGTTTTTGAGGTAACAAGCGCGTTCGCGTTCCATGTGGAGATTTGCATGTGAATCTCTTTTGCGCGCGTGGGCGTGGTCAAATAAAAAATAATGAGCAAGGGTTTGAGATACTGGACATCTTGTTGGTTTTATACAAATTACTTAAACAGAGAATATTTGTTTTCAGTTTGAATCCGATCATTTAAAAGTACACACTTAAATGTTTATAAAGATATATAGCTCATAAATGTGTGACAAGTATTCGCTGAGTTTTGTTTCAGTTTATAGACGTGCTCAAGAAAAAAAAAGTTCACCGCGAAGGAGAGGCAGAAAGCACACCCTGTTTTTTTCTTTATTTTACAAAAGCACAATGTTTTGATTTGATTGTAAGTGGACACATACAAAAGTAGACATATCACAGATTTTTTTTTCATATTTCTTTTTTCTGTATGACCATAAATGACGGAGTAATTTAAGTTTATTGTGCTACTATGTGAAGAAAATCCAGCAAAACGCGCCGGCGCGTTTGCCGACCTCAGAGGGTTAAATAACAAAAAATATATACTGCGCCATAGACTTTAGACCAGGTTTTTGTTGGTCAATGGCACAGTCTATTTCAGTTGCCTGAAAATAGCAACACGCCAACAATGCGCCTGAACACATCTCGTTTTCAGACCTGCAAGCCCATGGGCGAACAGATGGGTGCAAATGCATTTGCTATTCAAACAACGTGGCGCAGGATGTAAAAATTATAACTGTGTCAGGCTGAAACTAGCAAAAAACACCTATGATAGGGCCTGTGATCTTAGACCTACTGTAGGTTGTAGTAAAACAACTGCCAAATACCTTCATTACCCATAGCACTTGCATAGCACTGGGGGGAACAAAATCCTAGTTTATTTTTTCCAGACAGTTCTCTCATACAGAATCTCAGCCTTAAAGGTATTGTTCGCCTAGTGTATATTTAATACTGAGAATTCCGACATCCTACTCATTTGACGTACTGCTTTTTCCATTCTGTGCAAGAAGGAAGCAGTGTTGTAGTACTTGAAATTGGAGTCTGTCTTGAGTCTAAGTCAAAGACCATATTTTCTTGGTCTTGTCCTTGTCATGGACTTGGGAGCATTTAGTTTTGACTCAGACTCTACGTTTTTTTTTTTTTTTTCGGACTTAACAATCATCTGGTCTCTGCTTTGACTCAGACTCAACCTACTCAGATTTCGGCCTGGGCTCAAATGAACTGTTCTGGACTGCAACACAGCATATTCACGCAACAATAGTTTTTTTTTTTAAAGACTATGGGAAATGGGATGTGGACTGGAATAAAAGTGGTCACAATAGTCTATTCTCATTATGTACTCCTGTACTCCTGTACTCCATGGTGTCAGTTACAAGCGTTTGAATTTTTTCATCTGTATGCATTTTGTAGCTTTAATTATGCATGTGCTGGAGGAAACAACATCGCATACATCAGTTTTGTAAAATTGGAAATGAAAGGGACGGGGGTGTTACGCAGGCCCGAAGGCAAATGGTTCCTTCCGTTAATACTCTGGCAGCTTGCCAACATAGTAAACACCAGTGCAGTACGCAGTGATAACCACAGTGCCTGGGACACAGAAAAGGTGGCGTTTTACATAAAACACATGCCTTGCCTTAAGCAGCACCGCTGAATCCAGGTCAGTTCTCAGCTTGCTTCTCACCTGGAAACATTTGCTAAATGATCAACAGCTGTGCTGTCAATGCTGTTTTTTGCAAGATGCCCGGCCGACATGCGGACGTGTACAAATAACGCATTACTCCACACATTACATCACTTATATTGATTGCTAAAGCACATTAGTAGAGGGACCAAAAAAAAAAAAAAAAACTGTTAGGCTGTTCCATGGAGACATCTGCCTCCCTCGTCCCTGATGCTGTGGGAACACTAAGTGGGATTAGAGATGATTGAAATGCTGACATGAGATTCATCCTCCACGAAAACAATGGAGAAGATGAAAGTTTAAAACAGTGGTTCTCAACTGCTGCAACCCAGAAACTAGCCAAAAAATAGGCTTAACAGCTTTTAAAGGGAGGAGATAGCAATTTCTATGACTTTTTTTGTTGATTTTAAGAGTCAGCTGGTCATCCAATCAAACTCTTTGCCATTTTGGAGCAAATACATTGGTCACTTGGGAGAAGCTTTGCAGATTAGGAACTGTAGATGCTTATGTGGACATGTTATGAAAGAAAGTAAAGTAAACATGAACGAAACATAGTAGATAGTCCGGACTGATTTTAGACCGTGGTAGATAGTTAGTTTTTTCAAAGTTATAAATAATACAAGATTATTGGAGTAAGTTTTACATAAAAATACAATTTCAGTCTTTCTACTTCAAACTTTCATGTTTATCTCAATGCGTTACTTGCCATTTCTTTGTAATTGTGAAATTTGCTTGTAATTTCTGAGTGAAAATAGTTTCTGGATTTTTGTTCAGTGTACAATTGAAACAGGTATACATACTGCATGGTTATTGTCAACCACAAAATAAATGTATGACTCAAAATATAAAGACAAACCTGTGTTAATTACAAAAACTAAAATTACCATCTTAGTCCCGAGAAGCACAGGTTTAAAGCAGTTTTAATTCTAGATTTCATTCCCCTTTACTTCTCCTTATTGCTTCCTTAAACATTTTTAAGCCACAACTTCTAAAATATAAACAATATCTATTTTGATAATTGTTTTGCAAGATTATTATGGAGAAAGTATTTGTCTAGATAATTTTCTTCAAACTAAAATTTATCATCATCTCCCCAGCCTCATGCCATGATAACCTTTTCCTTGTGAAACACGAAAGAAATGGATGTTAAAACTGCTCTTTTTCCTTACAATGAAAATGTAAACCACATCTTTTGTACACATTTACTGTATATTGGTCTGTGAGATTATTCAATAGCATTTTTTTCTATGGTTATTTTTTATTCATCATAATTTATATTTATTATTTATATTTATTATATAATATTATTTATTCATATATTATTTATTCATGGTTCCAAGTGAGCCAGAACTGCCACCCAAACAAACAAATACAAATAGGTACATGACTCTTTTATTTTTTTTAATCAGATTTAGTCTAAAACTAAACTTTTTTTTTGCAACATTATGACTGTTTCTGGTGTCTAGAGGTCCTCCCTGACATTCTACAGTCATCTTTATGAGCCCATGCACACATAACTGCATAGTGTATCATTATAGACCATAGTTCGCACATTTAGTACCGCACAACATGTCGAAGATTTATTGCCGTATTGCTCAAATCCTCATCATTATAACTCACCTCCTAGTCCCAGTGCTGCAATTTCCCCCCTTGCAGAGCAAAGAGATAAAACAGAATAGGTTTCTGGGTATGCTCAAAACTGCATATTGTGCATTTACTCCGTTCTGTTTTCTCCTGGTTTTTGAAGCTAGGGTAGAGAATGAACCAGAGAGAGAGAGTGATTCAGAGGAAGAGAAAAAGGCAGCGGGCCTCTGGGGCTGATGGGAATATTCATCTGCATGTTTCAAGTTTGCTGATTAACAAATATTTGATTTTTTTCCCTCTTTGTCTCTCCTCCTTTGAGGCATTTGCTCAGTCTGTTTGTTCAGGCAAACACTCAGATTAAGACCATGATGGAAATGAACAGGCTCTGGAATATCTTGTTTTGACTCTGTGTACCACAGGGACGGAGATTAACTCCAAACTAGTTTTTACAAAGGACACTCCATATCCAAAATACAACATTGTGAAACCTACCGAGGAAGTTTTCAGATCAGAGCTTTAGAAAGAAAGGTTTTCACTAGACAGTTTGTTAAAAGCTTTTATGGTGCATGATCCACTGGATCTATATTCTCGCCCTGGTTTATCAATAAAATATAGTGTGAGGGGCCCTGGTGAGACCAATGGATGTCAATAGCACTCTTCGCGGAGAACTGTTGGCTTTCTCTTTCTCTTTCTCTGAGAAGGAACTTGGCAAACCTGAGCATGTGTCATAGTAGACGATTATGTTAAAGGAAAAATACGAAAATTGCAGACATTCTCAGACTCACTAGGAATAGAAACCAGTGGACAAAGCTACTTTTGGCCCTAGTTATTTAAATGTGCCTGGACCTACAGTTCACAATTCATTAGCGTAATTAGCACACAATTGTACACATTAATTGTACATTAATGTACTCTAAAATGTAGACAATTCACCACCATAAAAAACAAAAAAAAACAAATATATATATTTATAATTAAAATGAGCTGTAAATGCCTAGATCTAAAGAGATAAAAGTAGCAACAGGCCGGGAAAAATGTAAGTCATTTTCACTCTTTTAAGAGCCTCCAAAATCGGTCACTGGTGAAAGATCTACTGTCAAATAATGCTATAATGTGGAATTTGTTGTGAATGTCATTTCATATTGTCTTTAAATCTGCCAAATGTCAGCGACTTTATAACTCAGTCTCCATTTTTAGCTTCTACGTAAAGCATGTAATGGTATTTAATAGGACATAAACGAGATGGTTGACCATAAAACGTGACCTTAGCAGCGTGCAGTGGCTCTAAATCACTCAATGGTTCTCTGCGTCCAAAGATGGATTTTGAATGGAAAATGTGCTGTGGAATAATAAGCTGTTCACTTCCTCTGTGCTCTGCTGCTGTACTGTAACTGGAAGTGGCATTTACTCAAACTCCTGTCTATATGTTAACTCTGCTGTCAGAAGGACTTACCCTGTGAGCTACCAACAGCTGTTGGCACTGTCTGTGTTTGTGTGGAAGTTTTCTTGAGGTTATATCCTTAGCTTTGAGGTCACATACTACTACTCTTTTGCTGGACATTATTATCTTTCAGTGTGTCTCAGTGCACAGTTCTCCAGAGCTCTCTCTTTCTTTGTGTTTAATGGGTGTATGCGTTGGTTGAGAAGTGTTGAAGCTATATTTCCTCTTTCTGCTGAACTTCTGAACTTGTGTCATCATTTACTCACCCTCATGTCATTCTGTTGAATACATGAGAACTCAGAGAATACTCCTGAAAGCAACCATTATATTCTAAAGAAAGAAAGGAATTATATTTATTTACACCTCATTAGAAATAGATAATATGCTTTCTATACTGTATGCTTTTAAAAATGACACACTGCCTTTTCTCTAGTCAACTAAAAGTCATGTACTTATTTCCAATAAAGTTGTTCTGTTTGTTTGAGCATCTAGAACACCCCAGCACAACAATGGCCAGTGGCATGTGTTTGAGGCAGATGTGTTTTATCTGACCAGATGGGGGAGTGTTTGGGAAACCTTTCTGAAAACAATTATTACTTTTGGTGATTCTAGCGATGGATAAATTACACAATTCACCTTTTAGTATACATACATATATTGTAATGTATTGGTTCCAAGCATGACAAATGTGGATAATAATCAAAATTCAGTTTATTAAACAAAGTAAATTAAGATAATCCAAAAGTGGCAAAGGCAATGTAACGTAACGTAACACACATAAACAATACCGGACAAAGACAGAGAACTAAAGAGGACCTTAAATACACAGGATAATAATGAGACAACTAAAAACAACTGTGATGAATAATGAATGTCCATGGTAACAGATTAGTGGTGGGACATAAAATAAAGGGAAACATGTGACTGAAGATAAACAAACTAAAAGTCCCGAGTGGTCTCGCGCCGTAAAATGGCTGAGGAGATATTACAGGGGGCAGACGAAGGGAAGGAACCAGGCAGGATTGTAGGCAGAAGGACCCAGGGTGGAGTAGATGGAGGGAGGAACCATGGTGGACTGAGACCGAGAGCAGATGGGACCAAACGACTCCGATGGCACTGGATACCTAGGCAGAGCCGTGGCGACGTGTGTCCGAGGTGGAGACAGAATGCCTGAGGACTGTGGTGGAGCCGGTGTGACTGAGGACCCAGGCAGAGACGGGAGAAGGCAGAGCCCGCTAAAGGTGGTGCCGATGGGCCGAGGGGGAGTGATGAGATCAGCGGCTGGATCCACTTTCCTTGTGGAAGCTAGAGACTGTAAGACTCAAGGCTTTTCGACACAGCAATGTGTCAGGGTAAAAGACGAGGGGCTAAAGGGAACCAACGAAGATGGGGCTGAAGGACTAGCTGGATGTTGAAGAATAGGGGAGAGAGAGAGATTGAGCATGATCGGTGACAACAACACAATCTCCATATAAGGCGATGACATTTTATTATTATTATTATTATTATTATTATTTTTTATTTTTTATTAGACCTTTATTAGACATAGGCTTTGTGCTAAGCAAGACCAGTGGTGACAAACATACACCTTTAACGGAAGGAACTGGGAGTAAAGAGAGGTCCGTGGGTGGGCAGGGTGGGAAGCACTACCTCCTTTTCGCAGTCAATCAGACACTTATAAATGTCCAGCTCCACCAGTACTCCCACTGGCACAGATGTTATGGGCGGCTCACACACCTGTTCAGCCAAATCCTCAGACTTCTCCTCCGGGACGAATGTGGCTTCTGGCTTTTGGCTCGTAGTGGGCATCAGCTGCGTCTCTCAGTCCGCGGTGGGCTCAGGATCCATAACTGCTGTGTGTGTGCTGCTGTGTGTGTGGGCGCTGTGTCTGGCTCTGGGTTTGGCTGCGTGGCGGATAGTTCCAGGTGGGAGTAGATGCTCACCTGACATTTGAGGAGGGCCTCCCTCCATTTGTCCCCTTTAATGTCTGAGAGGTCTAATGGGTGTGGTAATTTTACCTTATCCAATATAGAGACTTTAGAGTCTCATCATTGAAGGTAGTCCACTGGGCGAGCTGGCAAAATATAAAAGAATATTCCATAAAAGGAAGCCCTTCGTGGGCGAGGGCAGAAAATACCACAGCATATTCCATCTTTTCTTTAGGTCCAGTATTCTGTAACATACAGGGATGACGAAGGTAGATAATAATCAAAGTTCAGTTAATTAAACAAAGTAAATAGGATAATCCATAAGTGGTAAAGGCAACATAACAGGGTGTGTAATGCACACACGAACAATGCTGGACAGCTGTGATGATTAATGAATGTCCATGGTAGCAGATTAGTGGTGGGAAATGGAAGATAGGGAAACATGTGACTGAACATAAACAAACTAAAATTCCATAAAAACAAAACAAAATGCACAGATTGTGACATACATATGACAACAACAAATCAATCACTACTTTTGGTGATTCTAGCAGCACAGAAATTACACAATTCACTTTTATTATGCATGCATACATACATATAAATAAAATAAATAAAATAAAAAATCAATCATATGACAAAAAAAAATTCAGTCATTGCTTTTCGTGATTCTAGTGGTGCAGAAATTACATATTTGCACATTTTATTATACTTGCATACGTGCATATACAGTGGGTACGGAAAGTATTCAGACCCCCTTACATTTTTCACTCTTTGTTATATTGCAGCCATTTGCTAAATCATTTAAGTTCTTTTTTTTTTCCTCATTATTGTACACACAGCACCCCATATTGACAGAAAAACACAGAATTGTTGACATTTTTGCACATTTATTAAAAAAGAAAAACTGAAATATCACATGGTCCTAAGTATTCAGACCCTTTGCTCAGTATTTAGTAGAAGCACCCTTTTGATCTAATACAGCCATGAGTCTTTTTGGGAAAGATGCAACAAGTTTTTCACACCTGGATTTGGGTATCCTCTGCCATTCCTCCTTGCAGATCCTCTCCAGTTCTGTCAGGTTGGATGGTAAACGTTGGTGGACAGCCATTTTCAGGTCTCTCCAGAGATGCTCAATTGGTTTTAAGTCAGGGCTCTGACTGGGCCATTCAAGAACAGTCACGGAGTTGTTGTGAAGCCACTCCTTCGTTATTTTAGCTGTGTGCTTAGGGTCATTGTCTTGTTGGAAGGTGAACCTTCGGCCCAGTCTGAGGTCCAGAGCACTCTGGAGAAGGTTTTCGTCCAGGATATCCCTATACTTGGCCGCATTCATCTTTCCCTTGATTGCAACCAGTCGTCCTGTCCCTGCAGCTGAAAAACACCCCCACAGCATGATGCTGCCACCACCATGCTTCACTGTTGAGACTGTTTTGGACAGGTGATGAGCAGTGCCTGGTTTTCTCCACACATACCGCTTATAATTAAGGCCAAAAAGTTCTATCTTGGTCTCATCAGACCAGAGAATCTTATGTATCACCATCTTGGAGTCCTTCAGGTGTGCTTTCATGTGTCTTGCACTGAGGAGAGGCTTCCGTCGGGCCACTCTGCCATAAAGCCCCGACTGGTGGATGGCTGCAGTGATGGTTGACTTACTACAACTTTCTCCAATCTCCCGACTGCATCTCTGGAGCTCAGCCACAGTGATCTTTGGGTTCTTCTTTACCTCTCTCACCAAGGCTCTTCTCCCCCGATAGCTCAGTTTGGCCGGACGGCCAGCTCTAGGAAGGGTTCTGGTCGTCCCAAACGTCTTCCATTTAAGGATTATGGAGGCCACTGTGCTCTTAGGAACCTTAAGTGCAGCAGAATTTTTTTTGTAACCTTGGCCAGGTCTGTGCCTTGCCACAATTCTGTCTCTGAGCTCTTCAGGCAGTTCCTTTGACCTCATGATTCTCATTTGCTCTGACATGCACTGTGAGCTGTAAGGTCTTATATAGACAGGTGTGTGGCTTTCCTAATCAAGTCCAATTAGTATAATCAAACACAGCTGGACTCAAATGAAGGTGTAGAACCATCTCAAGGATGATCAGAAGAAATGGACAGCACCTGAGTTAAATATATGAGTGTCACAGCAAAGGGTCTGAATACTTAGGACCATGTGATATTTCAGTTTTTCTTTTTTAATAAATGTGCAAAAATGTCAACAATTCTGTCAATGTGGGGTGCTGTGTGTACAATAATGAGGAAAAAAAAAATGAACTTAAATGATTTTAGCAAATGGCTGCAATATAACAAAGAGTGACAAATTTAAGGGGGTCTGAATACTTTCCGTACCCACTGTAGATTTAATAACCCGCCTAAGAAACGATAGAAGGGTTAAATTACTGATTGATGGTTCGTTCAGGTCATGTCTTATAAGTGCATATAGAAACTTGGGATTTCATCATCTGACTCTTAAACTCATTCTTTCCTCACTCTTTTTCTTTCTGCAACTCATATGAGTTGCCTTGTACCTGTACTTGTGTAATGACAATAAAGTTGAATCTAATCTAATCTAATCTAATATGAATGTGTGTGCATGTTTTTGTGTTAGATGTTAGTTTTATGTGTTAGAATAATCAATAAAGTCTTGTTTGTATCTTAAAGAGAAGTGTTACTTGTGTTATGTGCTTACAAATTTAATGTCTTAAACTGCTGATCTAAGTTACCTTGCTAATACAAAGTGTTTCACTATAGTTTCGATATTTATATCCACTGCAGAGCTGGTAGTTGCTGCCGGTTCAAATGAACCCTGGACGAGTCATTTGCTCGTTCGTAATAAGTGATTTTTTCGAATTCCCTATAAATTAATTAATAATTCCTTTTGAGCTAAATTGACCTGTCAGAATCACTACTTTATCTTACAGCTATATAAATGAAGATGACTTGACTTGACTTGAATCAACAAAATTGCTATATACAAACATACACTACAGCTGATATCCATAGCTTTACAATCAAACAGGATTAATGAACTAAATGGTGTCTTTCTATAGGGCTTTTTAATGAGAAAATATTCTGAAAAAAGTTATTTTCTTTTCAAGAAAAGATATTGGGTAACACTTTATTTCACTAGTCCACTTTAGACATTCTACTAACTATAAGTAACTTTGCAGTTACATGTCAACTAACTGTCATTAGAGGATTAGAAGACTGTCTGCTTAATATCTGCTAACACTTTCATTTTGTTGGTCCCCAGACAGACATTATACTGACTATAAGTAACTTGGCAACTACAAGTCAACTTATTCCACTAACCCGAACCCTAACACCTAACCATAACCTACCAGTCTACTGACAGTCTACTACAGTCTACTAATACTCTAATGAGAGTTAGTTGACATAGTTGCGAAGTTACTTATAATAAGTAGAATGTCTAAAGTGGAGCATCAAAATAATGTCTAAAGTGGACTCAAAATAAAGTGGAACCAGATATGGTCAGGATTATGTTTAGTCTTTTCATTCATTTGTCTATGTTTCTCAACAAAAACTGTTTTCAACATAATAATAATAAATGTTTTTTTGAGCAGCAAATCATCATATTAGAATTAGACACATAATACTGGAGCAATTTTGGTGAAAATTCAGCTTTGTCATCACAAGAATAAATTACATATTGATGATTCTCATTTGCTCTGACATGCACTGTGAGCTGTAAGGTTTTATATAGACAAGTGTGTGGCTTTCCTAATCAAGTCCAATCAGTATAATCAAACACAGACTCAAATGAAGGTGTAGAACCATCTCAAGGATGATCAGAAGAAATGGACAGCACCTGAGTTAAATATATGAGTGTCACAGCAAAGGGTCTGAATACTTAGGACCATGTGATATTTCAGTTTTTCTTTTTTAATAAATGTGCAAAAATGTCAACAATTCTGTGTTTTTCTGTCAATGTGGGGTGGTGTGTGTACAATAATGAGGAAAAAAATGAACTTAAATGATTTTAGCAAATGGCTGCAATATAACAAAGAGTGAAAAATTAAAGGGGGTCTGAATACTTTCCGTACCCACTGTATATGACAACAATTAAAAATAAATAAATAATCAAAGCTCTAGGATAAAGCACGAGTAACATGAGGGCCAAGACAAAAGCCTTGTAGGATCTTCTATAAATCTGAATCTGCTGCACACTATTCTTCATTTCTGTATACTCCTAAATTTAGAAACCTGGCTGAGAGAGAGTCAAGCCACAATGCAGGGCTCTTCTGCCTTTCTAGAGCCCGGAGGTCACTGCGCCCTTTTCAGAAACATGGGGGCAGATACAGCCTACCCCTCATTTGCCATTTGCCCCATGGAAACAAGAGGGCAGAGTCACGTGTGAACAGCGTGCCAGTCCTCCAGTCCTGTCTGCTGGCAAAAATCACATACTGCACTTTGACTCTGCACTTTGTACAATACAATCCATAAAAATAACAAAGAACAGTATATAGAGATGTACTCGGCTTGTGCTATAGTTTGCAGTATAGTAAATTGTAGTGCAACACGATATTGGTATTATGTTTTATTTTTATTATTAAAAGCAGTTTAATATGCTGTCTGGATTACTTGATTCTGAATGGTCATATATTTCTAAATAATGACTGTTACTCCTATGGCAACGTTGTAATAACTTACCACTTATACATGTTTACTACCTATGTTTTATCTCTCCCTGCAGTCTCTACAAGTAATCTAATCATATATAATATAATATAATATAATATAATATAATATAATATAATATAATATAATATAATATAATATAACATAATAAATGCAATAATGCAGAGTCAGTTGGTCAAAATTAGACATTTGAACAGGTCATTATACAGTAGTAAGGTATGTACACTATAATGGGGGTTATGTGCGACTAATTTCCATATTCTGTAAAACAGGTCGCATCACTTCCAGTTTGGCTCTTTTGTATGTTTGTTAAATATATATATATATCTTGTTTACTCAGGGTAGAGCAAAGATGAGCATAATCAGTGTCCATCGCATGTGCAGATTAATATCTAGTCTCACTAATATTTAAATTGAATAAATCTGCAACAATAAAAATGGCTATCTAGGTTTGCTGATTACCTTAAAAGCCCATAGATATCTCCGTCAGTTCGTACAGCCATTAACACTTTATTTTCATTAATTTAAATAACTAATAATATCAGAGCACTACTACTGTTTGAGTTTAAATCATACCTTAAAATGTATCTCTTATGGCTTTTAACCAGTGACTGGTTATGTGATTAATTTTAGTATGTATGTTAGTATCGTTTTTTTTATTTTTTTTATTTTTATGTAAAGTACATTGGTCAACATGTGTTCTTTTAAATGTCCTATATAAATAAAGTGATGTCGGCATTCAATTTGACATGACAATAATACTAATACATTAAAAGACATATTAAAAAGCCTAATGCATTTTTTTAACCATTACTGATGGATAGGGTGGCCTGATGATTAACCTCAGTTAAAGTGCCCAGGTGCTCTGAGCAGTGATGAATTATGACCAAATTAAAGGTCACCCCTTGTGTGGGACTGAAACCCTGAACTTTCAGTCAGCAGCTGAAATCTTTAAAGGGATAGTTCACCCAAACAATGATTTTTTTTATTTTTTTTACATGTGAATGGGCGTCACACAATAAGATTTCAGCTAGAATGTATCATACCACACAATAATCATATTTGATGTTTTTATACGTTTATCTGGATGGGATTTTAAAACAATGAGAGTTCACAGTGGATGAAGATATCCCGCATAACACAGCAGAAATACTGTTAGAAATTTATCGACAAAATGTCCTTTCACTGGTTAGAACAAAAACGTACTCGGTTACTAATGTAACCTCGGTTCTCTCTAGAAGAGGGAACCAGTACTGCGTAAGTATCTTACGCTAGGGGAAAATCCCTTTTCCGCGAGATATTGAAGCCAAAAAAATTATCCTTAATTTTGTATTATTGTAAAACGCGTTGCGGCAGCATACAGACATAGGCAACACGGCTCGTGTGCCTATTGGCTGTTCTGCGGCAACTGCAGCAGCCTATCGAGCGAGGCCTAGCGTGACGTCAGACCCAATGAGGGTGCTCCCATACACAAAAGAATTATATTTGAAATATATTTTCTGGATATGTTTTGGAATATATGCAAATATTTGAAATTGGCCCAATAAATATATTTCATACTTATATTTCATATATTTTTGTTATATGTCAGAATATATTTCAATGTATTTGGAATATATGCCACATATATTTTTGACACTTTTGGGGACCCGTACAGAAAAAAATACATTGAAATATATTCTGAAATATAACAAAATTATATGAAATATAAGTATGAAATATATTTATTGGGCCAATTTCAAATATGTGCATATATTCCAAAACATATCCAGAAAATATATTTCTTTTGTGTATGGGCTTCGCGCCCGCTGCGTCACGTCCCGCCGAAACGGGCGTGGCTTAGGCCTATAAATCCAGCTCGCAGGCAGCTGATATCTGGTTTTTCAGCAGCCTATCGAGCGAGGCCTAGCGTGACGTCAGACCCAATGAGGGTGCTCCCATACACAAAAGAATTATATTTGAAATATATTTTCTGGATATGTTTTGGAATATATGCAAATATTTGAAATTGGCCCAATAAATATATTTCATACTTATATTTCATATATTTTTGTTATATTTCAGAATATATTTCAATGTATTTGGAATATATGCCACATATATTTTTGACACTTTTGGGGACCCGTACAGAAAAAAATACATTGAAATATATTCTGAAATATAACAAAATTATATGAAATATAAGTATGAAATATATTTATTGGGCCAATTTCAAATATGTGCATATATTCCAAAACATATCCAGAAAATATATTTCTTTTGTGTATGGGCTTCGCGCCCGCTGCGTCACGTCCCGCCGAAACGGGCGTGGCTTAGGCCTATAAATCCAGCTCGCAGGCAGCTGATATCTGGTTTTTCATCGCCGAAGCTAACCAGAGCGTGTGCATGCACGCAAGATACGCAGTACTCGTTCCCTCTTCTAGAGAGAACCGAGGTTATGTTAATAACCGAGTACGTTCTCTTACGAGAGGTCTCTCGTACTGCGTAAGTATCTTACGCTAGGGGACCCAATGTAAAACGCCGTGCGTGCTGGGATCTGACACCAAAGACCCAAGGGTGAAAGCCCGGGGTTCATATAGTGCATAATCACCAGGGGACCTCACAGGGAGTCCGGGAAGAGGGAGGGGCGGAGCCACGCTCTTCCACATATAGTAGCGTCCCCAGACGCAAATTACATCATACAGACAGGGCGGAGTACGGCCTGAACTGATGGAAAATTGTGGGTCTTATTCGTTGCCCATAAGCATTTTGAGGTCGATCAGCGAGCAGTTCTCATCGAGTTCTCATCTCATCAGAACAGACAGTACTGGTATATTTAGACCGACAACAGCCTGGCCTGTAAGGCGGGAACCTCTAGGTTATAAAACCTTATAAATGTAGACGGCGAGGCCCAGCCTGCCGCCATACATATATCTTGCAAGGCAATCCCACTCGACCAGGCCCACGATGAAGCCATGCTTCTCGTGGAGTGCGCTCTGACACCCAACGGGCACTGCATGCCCCTGGAAGTGTACGCCAGCGCAATGGCGTCAACTATCCATCTGGATAGGCTCTGTTTCGACACGGCTAGTCCCTTGGAACGTCCGCTGAACGAAACAAAGAGTTGCTCCGTCTGTCTGAAGACAGATGAGCGAGACACATAAGCTCTTAATGCCCTGACTGGACAAAGGAAGCTCGCGTCTCCTTCCTCGTCAGAGACCGGTAGGGCTGACAGGGAAATGACCTGCGCCCTAAACGGTGTGTTGAGGGATTTTGGAACATAACCGTGCTTAGGTTTGAGTATAACTTTTGAGTCATTAGGCCCAAACTCCATGCACGTCACGCTTACTGAGAGCGCGTGTAAGTCCCCTATGCGCTTCACTGAAGCGAGAGCCAGGAAAAACACTGTCTTGAAAGACAGGTGTTTAAGATCAATAGTCTGTAAAGGCTCGAATGGGTCACCTTTCATGGCTTCCAGCACCGTAGAAAGGTCCCATACAGGGACTGAGGGAGGTCTGGGAGGATTCAGTCTCCTAGCTCCTCTAAGGAAGCGGATGACTAAATTGTTCCTTCCTATTGACTGACCAAGCGTTGTTTTTGAGAACGCTGCTATGGCCGCCACATACACTTTGAGCGTGGAAGGGGTCCTGCCCTTGTCCAACAGCTCTTGTAGGAAGGAGAGAACCTCCGTCACCCCACAGTCTAGGGGCGACACGCCACGAGCTGTGCACCAGCTGGAGAACACTGACCATTTCGAGGAATAGAGACGTCACGTAGACGGAGCTCTAGCCTGCGTGATCGTGTTTAACACTCCGCTTGGGAGGTCAGCGGGTACCCGTTGATGGCCCAAACATGAAGGGACCATGGGCGCGGATGCCAAATCGAGCCCTTGGCCTGAGAGAGAAGGTCCCTCCTCACTGGCACTGGCCATGGGGCAGTGCTCGCTAGCTGCATCAGAACTGGGAACCAGGGTTGGTTTTTCCAGAACGGAGCTACGAGTAGCACTGAGCATCCTTCTTCCCTGATCCGTTCTATCACCTGAGGCAGGAGAGAGACGGGAGGGAAGGCATAGAGCGGGCGGCGGGGCCATACATGACCCTGCTCTTGGAGAAAAATTCCAGACAGTGAGCGTTTTCTTGAGACGCGAACAGGTCTACTTCCGCTCTGCCGAATTTCTTCCACAGCAGCTGGACTGTCTGTGGGTGTAGAGACCACTCGCCTGTCGGAACATTGTTCCTGGACAGTCTGTCTGGTCCTACGTTTAGGAGCCCTGGCACGTGCGCTGCTCTCAGCGAGAGCAGGTTGCGCTGAGCCCACACCAGGAGGCGTTCTGTCAGCCTGTGCAGGTTTCGGGACCTGAGGCCGCCCTGGCGATTTATGTAGGACACCACTGACATGTTGTCCGAGCGGACCAGGACGTGGTGTCCTCGTATTTGGGGACAAAAACGCGTCAGCGCGTTGTCTACTGCCAACATTTCGAGGCAGTTTATGTGAAGAAGCTTCTCCCGTTCTGACCATTGGCCGAAGAACGGTCTGCCCTCGAGCAGCGCTCCCCATCCCGAGGTGGATGCGTCCGTGGACACTACCTTCACACTCGAGGAAGTCCCCAGGCTTACACCTGATTGGTACCAGTTGTTTGCTTTCCAAGGTTTCAGAGCTGCGATGCATTTCTGATTGACCTTGAGACGAAGCAGACCGGAAGCCCACGCTCGGCGCGGTACTCGCGCTTTCAGCCAGAACTGTAGCGGGCGCATGCGAAGCAAGCCCAGCTGAAGTACTGATGATGCTGAGGCCATGAGACCTAGCATCCTCTGAAATTTCTTGAGCGGGACAGATGCGCCGCAGCGGAAAGAGCTCGCTGCGCGCTGAATGTCTAGTACGCGCTGTGGTGACAGTCGCGCTATCATAGACAGCGAGTCCAGTTCTGTGCCCAGAAAAGATATTATCTGTCTGGGGGACAGAGAACTCTTCGCCCAATTGACTCTGAGACCCAGATTCTCGAGGTGGTCGAGCAAAATGGTCCTGTGCTCTATGAGCACCGAGTGAGATTGAGCTAGAATCAGCCAATCGTCCAAGTAGTTCAATACTCGCATGCCCTGTAGTCTGAGGGGTGCGAGCGCTGCGTCCATGCACATGGTAAATGTACGGGGTGCTAGGGACAAGCCGAACGGTAGGACTGTGTACTGATATGCCTTGCCCTCGAAGGCGAATCTCAAATATCGCCTGTGACGTGACGCTATCTGTATTTGAAAATACGCGTCTTTCAGATCTATTGACACAAACCAATCTCCTCGGCGAATCTGCGCGAGGATTTTTCTGGTCGTGAGCATTCTGAACTGTCGCTTTGCAAGCACTCTGTTCAGTTGTCTAATGGCGCTTTTCCACTGCATGGTACGGCTCGGTTCGGCTTAGTACGGTTCGACTCGGCGCGGAACGGTTCGGCTCGCTTCGCTTTTCCACTGCGTGGTACGACTCGACTCAGTACGGCACGGTTCGGCTCGCTTTAGCTCGGTTGCTTTTCCACTGCAGTTAGTACCGCTTCAAACTGATCGTTATAGTTGCCGTCTCTAAAACCATGACATCATCATATTAAATGCGAATTTTTCATTCCGTGTTTCTCCATCCACTCCTCGGCAACCAACGAGAGGAACGTCTGCACCTCGTCCACTGACCACGATTCAGCCATTTCTTTTTTTGAAGTTTATACTCTTTTTTGAAGCAAATACTTTTAAAACAGGTGCTATAGCGTTGGCTGTTGTCTACTGGCTATTTAAATCTAGCGGGTTTAGTGTCTCGTGTCGTAAATACAATGACGCTGGTAGAGATGATTCTGTCTGACCAATCAGTGATCTGCAGTGTTTTCACGTCACATTTTAGTATCGGTACGGTACGCTTGGAACCTCAACAGAGGTGGTACCATTTAAAGCGAGCCGAAGCGAGCCGTACCGTACCGTACCATGCTGTGGAAATGCGCCATAAGTGAGCTGTACCGAACCGAGCCATACCATACCATGCAGTGGAAAAGCACCAAAGCGTGCCGTACCGAACCGAGCCGTACCGTACCATGCAGTGGAAAAGCGCCATTAGATCTAGTATGGGTCTGAGACCCCCGTCTTTTTTCGGTACCAGGAAGTATCTGCTGTATAGCCCCCCTTCGCTCTGAGCTTGAGATAACGGCTCTATGGCCCCTTTGCTCAATAGTTTAAAAATTTCGGCTCGAAGTAGGTGTGCTACTTCTGTTTCTACCGTGGTCTCGACGCGCGTCGCAGAAACTGTAGCGAATAGCCTCTTTCTATAATGTCTAGCACCCACTTCGAAACCCCGGGTAGCCTTGCCCATGCATCTGCACGAATGGCTAGGGGTTGAATGCGAAGCGCGCACTGGTCGCTCAGCGACAGAGGGGCTTCGGTGTGCTGCAACATAAGCGTCGCGCTTGTGACATTTGAGGCAGAGGGCACGCTGATAACAGCGGGCAGATTGCCCGCGCTCGACTCCTCTGCGGTGGTCAACCGAGAGGGGGAGGGCTGGGCGAATCCCGTAGGATTTGTCATGTCTATGTGTGGATGTGGGCGTGGGATAGCGGGCACATTTACCACACTGAGAGCATTGTCTGCCTGAGCAGAGCGAATGCACGTTGGTTTCGTTTTTACAGAAACCTCGAGACATGCAAAACGTAGTGATTGTGGGCACTGGGCAGTGGGCACATCTGCTACGTTTAATGCGCAATCGAACTGGGTCGATTTTATATGCGCGAGCCCTATGTGACGGGCTGTGCTTGTGTGTAGGAATGAACACTGGGCAGAGGGCATTTTGTATACACTCATAACACCATCGGCCGTGGCCGGGACACCAGAAAATACGCTCTTTGTGGGATTTATCTGGGTAGCCGTGAAAACGGCATTTGTGTGCAGGCAAGCGGGCAGTGGAACCGGCTTGTTGACTGCAAAATACACTGGAACAGTTACATTTCTTGGAACTGGACGAGCGATGAGTTTTGGTGGAAGTCCGGCCGCGGCGGGACTTGAACACCGTCGTTTCCCTAGGCGTGCTAGGACGGCCTGCTGCAGAACTGGAGCGCTTCGGCAGGAAGTGCTTCATAGCCTGTGAATCTTTCTGTACCTCGGCGAATCTTTCCGCTAAATCTTTGACGGAAGTTCCGAAGAGGCCAGCGGGAGAAAGCGGAGCGTCGAGGAACGCGGCGCGCTCAGACTCAGACATCTCGGAGAGCGTTAGCCACAGGTGTCTCTCAGCCACAGTGAGAGAGGCCATGCTCCGTCCTATGGCCTGTGCAGCAGACTTAGTAGCGCGGAGAGCGAGGTCCGTAGCACTTCTCAAGTCTGGCACGCAAATTGCATCTGGCCCTTTCTCATCCAGCTTTCGGAGGAGATCGGCCTGGAAAATTTGCAGTGTGGCCATAGTATGCAGCGCTGACGCAGCTTTTCCAGCGGCGGAGAAAGCGCGACCGAGCAGGTTTGACGTCATGCGGCAAGCTTTTGAAGGTAGCGCCAGCTTAGCGCGCCGTCCAGCGGAGGGCGGGCATAAGTGGTTAGCTATCGCTTCTTCGACCGGCGTCAGCGAATGGTACCCTCTGTTTTTAGCATCGTCAACAGCGGAGAATGCTAGCGAAACAGAAGAGCGCATTCTAGCTGAATAGGGGGGCGCTCCAAGACTTAGCGACTTCTTCGTGTAACTCAGGAAGAAAAGGCACTGGTCTGGACGCAAGCGAAGCGCGCTCCCCAGGGAGAAAGTATCCATCCAGCCGGTTGTGAGCAGGCTGTTCAGGCGTAGACCACTCGAGGCCGAGGCTCGCCGCGGCCTGTGCGAGTACACGCATCACGCGGCTTCTCTCCGGATCCAGCGATGCGTGTGCTTCGCTGAAGAGATGAAAAATCAGATATCAGCTGCCTGCGAGCTGGATTTATAGGCCTAAGCCACGCCCGTTTCGGCGGGACGTGACGCAGAGGGTGCGAAGCACCCTCATTGGGTCTGACGTCACGCTAGGCCTCGCTCGATAGGCTGCTGCAGTTGCCGCAGAACAGCCAATAGGCACACGAGCCGTCTTGCCTATGTCTGTATGCTGCCGCAACGCGTTTTACAATAATACAAAATTAAGGATAATTTTTTTGGCTTCAATATCTCGCGGAAAAGGGATTTTCCCCTAGCGTAAGATACTTATGCAGTACGAGAGACCTCTCGTAAGAGAACTTAGATTTGCAGAGGTGTGGACTCGAGTCATGTGACTTGGACTCGAGTCAGACTCGAGTCATGAATTTGATGACTTCAGACTCGACTCGACAAAATGTACAAAGACTTGCAACTCGACTTGGACTTTAACATCAATGACTCGTGACTTCACTTGGACTTGCGCCTTTTGACTCGAGAAGACTGGCTACTTCCCATGAAAACCGGGGAAAAAACGTTCACACGCCGCTCTGTTTATCTGCATCTGTGAAAAAATGCAATGTATGCATGCAGAGAGCGCGCGCGCTGCCTGCACGACATCCAATCACTGTAGTCCCACGTTGTTTTGATTCGACAGCATCTAAGCAGGCACATTGCAAGACAACCAATGAAGCGCAACAAGCACAACGCATGCTACGAATTTGAACGAATGATAAGCACCTTATTGGATGTTGCCACACATCCATTTTTTTTCTCACGCACAGAAAAATCGCGAAGCAAAGAGGACACGGAGACCGACAGACTTGACAGAGCAGGTTAGTTATGATATAAAAAAATCTCTGCTCTCAGATTCTGTCACTTTTATTACGAAATTCAGACAATAAATACCGTTTTGGCGCTTGTAAATGTGACACGACAGATCCCTAGCGGCACGTGAACCGATCATCTCTAGCTGATAGTAAATAACGTTAAACACGAATGAACACTGTTGAAAGATACAGTACAGCTTACCGAAATGTATATTCCTCATACATAATATCGAGCCATCAATCAAAGGGGTCAATAAAACAGTTGGAGAACATTTATGTCACATAACATTTACCTCAGGAAAGCATTTAATGACCATAATATAGGCACGTTAGTTGGCTATAGAAAAAAGAGCTATAGAGAGTATTTTGCTAAATATGTGTACTATTGCATGTTTATTATATTTTTACTTATATCATTAAATAAAGTTGTTGTTATTATAATAAAAAAAAATGCATTATATTTAATTTGTGTTATTTTTAACCTTAAATAATACTGCCAGCTGATAGGGCTCTCTGTATGTTTACAGCATTAGGTGAGTTGTTTTTTTCTTGAGAAAAATGAATGCCTATCTTGTGTAGCCTACCTAATATTTATCCAAATGAGTCAATATTAAATCAAATCATAATAAGTGAATTGAACTGAAATAATAAAAAAGCGCAGCTTATCAGAAATTGAACCATGTAAACATTGTAACATGTTGTCACTAAACCTAATAAAATTCAGTTTAGTTAATAAAATGTTTTGACAATACACTTATTGTGATGCAAAAATTACAATTATTAATAATTGCATCACAGTTGCACCTAGGGGTGTGACGGTTAGTATATAACCGTGAGACCGACGGTTATAGTTGAACACCATCATTAGATCTATATAACCGCCAAAACCGTGTTATTAAAATATTTTTTACAAAAAAAATTTTTATCATAGAGAATGTTTAAATACTAATTAAAAACAATTGTTAACAGTCTGCGTTATTAATGGTCTACGTCGTTTCCAACTGTATTTGATTCTTTGCCAAGTACCCCCTGACCGACCCAATTATTTTAGATAGAAATAAAAGCTATGATATAATGATATGCCATCATTATGAGATTTATTAAACAAATGAAAAACATTTGCAATTATAAACATTAGCAATGAACATTTGCAATCGGGAGACATGGTTTTTTCCACTTAATGAAGTTTTGTTTTGTAAATCGTCAGACATGATTTTTACCACTTCATTAAGTTTTGCTTTGTAGAAATCCTTTCTTTAAAGCGAAGTTCGTTTTGTACAAATTGTATCTTAATTTTAATAAATGTTTCATCAACCAATAGGCTCTATGTACGATCACTTCCGCGTTTTGTCTCAGCCCGCCCAGTTACATCCGGTGCTGCGCCAGAAGCCGTTTTTGCATTAGGTGGAGATAATGGCAAATTACACTCGCTGTTTACAAAAACTTCCTGCGGTTAACGTGAATGATGTTAACAATATTGTGAGGCAGTTAACTGTCACAAATATGAGTAAGATAGAGAAGTTCTTTAAATGATAAATTTCAAGCTACATCAACAACTTTGAGGGTGAGTATTCTCTCATATCGCAAAAAAATCCGACTAGCGAATCAGTTTCTAAAATCGTTGTCTCCGTTTCTGAGAAAATGAATTTTATTAAAGTGAATTGTCCTATAGAACGCGCTATGCGGAAGTAAAGACGCCGGCTGAGATCCTACCGGAAATACGTTAGCAGCGTTCGTGCATAGAGCCTATTGCATGTATTTAATAATTAAAACCATAGACTGTAAAAAAAGATGGACGACGCCCCTTCGCTCTCTTCCATTGATGAGAACTGAAGCCTCCAGTGTCCCGATATGGCGCTGACATATTGGAGCTTGAGTCTGCGCAGTAGCGATCTCGGGACCAGACCTGCGCAGTCGTGAGCAGGAAGTAAAGCCACGAAATCAACGCTCCGCCCCCTCACTCGCGCAGAATGCACTCGGGGAGAGTGGATTCTGCACACTTTTTAAAAAATGAATTGCAGTACGACAAGAGGCTTGTTAAAATAAAGTAAATACAATCTCCTCAGTCCTCCGAAGATCCCGAAAAAAATGTCCGTTGGAGCTTCAGTGACTACTTCGCTCAGAGAACCTGTCAATCACAGCTGTCAATCATGACGTTACACCACCGCATCACGTAACTAACTAAAAAACAACTTATTTTTGAAACAGACACTTGAACTTGCATCAGCGTAATAAAAACGACAGCAAATGAAAGAAACCACCTTTGGAAAAAAGATATTTGAAGTGTAATTTAATTGTTTAGTTGGTCTCACGTCCCGTTGAATAACACGGGAAGGCGGGGCTTATGACCTATACTAGGACCAGTCACCGGGGGGCGATCGAGACGTTTTGGCTTCACTTTTCAAGGGTTGTGCGGCACGCTTGATTAAAACCTATAGGAGACAATAAATAACCGTGACATTGAGGCTCCGATGCGCCGCGTTCACTTGCATTGCATTGTGAAGCTGAACTAGAGCGCATCTCATCGTAAATGAATGAAACTCAGCGTAGGCCTCATACATTAGCATTAAATATATTTGCTGCATCCTTTCTAGAACAGACAAGGGCATTCTTGCGGCTTTGAAATCTGGTCAAAAAAAGTTGGTGCGGATGATGAGTTTTGTGATGCGGTTGCGGAATGAAATAATACACCATCCGCGTATCTCTATTGATAACAACATTGAACACTACACAAATATTACTTTTATTCAACCCCCCCCCCCCCCATCCCCCCGACAGTTATGTTACGAACCGTCACATTTGACTCACGTCATAACCGTCATCACCAAATCTGAAACCGGCACACCCCTAGTTGCACCCATCTCCCGCCCCCCCCTTCCTTCCTGTTCAGCAGAAGAAATAAATTCATGTGAATTTTTTTGTGAAAATTTAATTTTCTGTTTTTTACTGTATTTGATTAATGTCATTGTATAAAAAGAGGTTTAAATAAATACAAATCTTACAGACATACATGATTTGTATGCATTTTATTTCTGTGGTAAGACGACTTGAAATGACTCGAAATTAAAATGGTAGGACTTTGGACTCGACTTGAGACTTGTTGGCTTTGACTTTTGACTCGACTCGGGACTTGCCTCATCTTTGACTCGACTTGACTTGGGACTCGAGGGCAAAGACTTGAGACTTACTTGTGACTTGCATAACAATGACTTTGTCCCACCTCTGTAGATTTGCATCAACACTGTTTAAAACTAATTTTTACATTTTATTAAGAAATTATAAGCAATTTAATTCATGGAGATGGTTTAATGACAGGTTTTACTATCGGTTTGGGGATGTTCGGTTGCAAAAATGTCCCTCACACGCACACACACACACATACACACACACACACACACACACAAGCTTTTCAGTTATTTTTCTTTCAAGCACCACTGTCATCTTACCACATCTGCATTAGCACACACACATAGAGAGAGAGACACAGTGTTGTGGCCATTGACGACAACTAGTTCCAGCTGGATTCAAAGCTGCAGTGATTCGCCTTACAATACAGAGTACAATTCCTGTCTTTAACATTCTTCAACATTCTGGCGTTACTGTTTCCATTTCCCTGTCACTAACTCTCAGACCATCAACTATAATAAAATAGAGCCTGAAGTGAGCATGAAATAATCTGCTGAGTCTGTTGGCATTTGCTGTTTTCTCTGCTCACCCATGTGTGTGGGTTTGTTACAACATGAATTTGGACACAGTTTTGAATCAACAGCAAACCTGTTTCTAGCCTGCAATTATATGCTGTTAAACTGAGCCTTTTGCATCTTTTGGCATGCATGTTACATAACACCCTTTCTGCTTTTGTAATAATTCGTGGTGTTAGCTAAGACAATCATCACTATTATTGTTGCTCATACTTAGGTTTGGGAGTTTTGAAAAAAGCGTTTTTCCCGGCAGATAAAAAAGCTAAACACTGCAATCTTGATATGTCTCTGTTTGTTTTTGATGTACATATGTTTTAATGCCTTGCAAACCTAAGCATGGTTTTGCTATGATGTATGAAATTGCTGTTGCTATTGCTGATAGTTTATCATTTTTTGTTATGTTGTATGTCAGGTCAAGTAAGATTCTAAACACCATAGCAACTGCATTAAAACATGCTAAGAACTGCTTAGAATACCTTAGTAACAACCCACCTAGTTTTTGCATAGACAAATCGCATTGTCTGATACCAAATTAAATATTTAATATTTACTATTACACCAGTTTGAAATCAGCTTGCTTTAAGGTGATAAATATTCAACTGATTGCAGTCAAGCATGTCTGTGTTTCGGAACACGTACAGTATAGACAGGGAAGAGGGTGAAGAATTATTATTTTATTTTTTTTGTTTATTCCAAGCATGCACTACACACTACTAAAGCTTGTCACCCTGTTCATATTTATTACTAGAATAATACGTTTAAATACTGTTCTACTATTTAAACTCATTATTCTTATATTATAACCGATATGGTTACATGTGCATCCCTTACATCCAGCAAAAAGTTTATCTAGTAAAAAAAAAAAAAAAAAAAAAACACAGATTCAAGATATTATGTTGTATCTTCTTACAGGGGAACTATTATGCAAAATTCACATTTACATGGTGTTTGAACATAAATGTGTGCCAGCAACACAACCATCCTATAATGGTAAAAATCCACCCACCTTTTTATTATATTCTCCAATGTCATAAACGGTGTCTCAAAATGAGTTGTTTTCTAAATGTGACATGACAATTACATTGTGACATGACAATGTAACTGCCCTATTAGCTTAGAATCATTAGCTCATCTCCTGAGTGAGCTGTACATAGTCCCTGAATCTCCTCACTAGAGAAGCTACTGGAAACCAAGGACCTTGAAAGGGTCTGTATCAATGAACATAGAATGTGTTTTTGCATTCCACTGCGCTACTTTATCATTGGTTTTCTATGTAAGCGTGCTAAACGTATGCGTTTGACGGTAGCGCTCGTGGTTCGCATCTTTTACATCGTCTCATACAGGAAGCGGTGTTCTAAAAGTTTAAAGAATAGGAGAAAGAAATGCATGGTCCCTCAAGTGTGTTTACATAGAAAATAATGGAAAAGCAGCACAGTGGAATGCAAAAAAAGCATTTTGTGAAAACTGCAATTGAACCAATAATCAGGTAACAAGATGGGGTTAAGAGTAAGACAATAGACAGGAGAGCACATGGCACAAGGAAACATACATGACAAGCCATGTGCTCACACTAAACATGACAAAAATGGCCAGCGAACACAATCACAAGCCATGTGCTCAAACAAAACAAGACAGGAACACGCAGCTAATGAGAACGCTCAAAAACTCAAAAAAAGCATGCGGCTGAAGAAAACCGTGATGAACCGTGTGCTACACAGAACACAACACATGTGGACAGAGGGGCGTACAGTGAAAACCGCACACTCACACAAGACAGAGCGCACAGAGACAAGCACACAGAGCATGTGCATTTATTCATGATCATAATAAATGATATGTGGGGTATTTTGAGACACATTCACGGGACACCTGAGACTATATTACATTTTGTAAAAAGGGGCATAATAGGTCTCCTTTAAATTAGTTTGTCAATGATTGTTTTAATGATTTTCATATAGTTTTACTAAAAGTATTGTAGAATTATGCTGGTGCAACTTCTACATAAAAAAAAAAAAAAAAACAGTATGAAGGCTTGTGCACCAAACTGAGTTGGCAAATAAAAGGCGGATTGTGTTATCTAGCTCCAGTCATTTTTGATTTCTTCATTCTGAGTGTTGCTGGTTTTGTGTTCAATAGATATTTTTACTGGAAATAACACAAACATACTGCTCACAGCTTACACATGGGCAAAATTTGTTAGTAGTATAAGAGACTGTGATGGATGAACACTGCAAGTTAGCTATAATATGGGGCTTTTGTCGCAGATTTAAAACATGAAAGGGGCACGAGCTTCAGCATTTGTCTTTAGCCGCGTCCTTGTCAGTGGATGGAAGTGTTTGGATGGAAGGAGACAGGACAAAAACAAAGGGGCTGCTGGGATAGACACCGCTCACGTCTCTGCCTCGTGCTGACAGCAGAGATAATGGCCAATAAGGCAGTGCGCAGTTCTAGATGAGTGATTGGCTCTCAGCACTGTCAGTCATGCTCCAGGGAGCTCTGCTTCACCCTCAAGGCCATGAGTGGGAGGGGTGGGGGGTTGGTGGGGGGTGTCTGAGGGCAGAGAGAGCGAGAGAGAGAGAGAGAGCGAGATGGAAGCTGCTGGGAAGGTTTGGTCTGATGCAGTGGCATGTGATGGACTTCTGAAATGAGTAAGAAAAGTTGCCTCTCTGCATAAACCAATGTAAATGCATGTTTCATTTGTTGTTTACGTGGTTTCTAGTATATGGAACAGCCTTCAACATGATAAACAATTAATACATGTCTTTGACCAAATATCGTAATTAGAGATTTTCTTAACATCTGAGCATTTCAAGCTTGTATTTGCAAGTCAGCCAGTTCTACTACTTCTACTATTGCGCCAAATGACACTTACCAGCACTGAATGAGTTGAAAGGAGCTGTTCACACAAGATGAATTCTTGCATTAAACAACAGCTAGAGGAAATGGAACAAAGTATGTGTTGAGATGTGTTTTTAACTCTTTTTAATTTTACAGTTTGAGTATAAAAAGGCTCAACTGTAGATGCTGTGCAGTAATATTTCTAACAGTAATGCTGTATTTGAAGTTTAGAGCGATGATCATCCTCATGGATATCATTCTCTCCTAAGCTTATCTTATCAGGATATATAACGGGTTATTTATTTATTTGAGGAAATAAATGCCACTGGTCTGATGTTGGAGAGTTGAATTTAGGGGCCCTATTTTAAGGAACTAAGCGCATGGTCTAAAGCGCAGTTAGGGTAATGTGCAATAAACCAATCAGAGTCTCATCTCCCTTTCCCTTTAAACGTTTACATGGTGGAATTTGCAAGCAGAAAACTGAACACTTCTCCAGAGAGGAAATGGATCTGCTTGTGCGCGAGGTTAAAGCACAAGTAGACCATCTACAGGATAAAGTGTTCGAGCGTTGTGGACCCGCCTATAGGCACACTTTACTAATGCGCTCTTTAAATAACAAAAATATATATATACTGCGTCATTGACTTTAGACCAGGTTTCAGTTTGTCAATGGCACAGTCTATTTCAGTTACCTCAAAATAGCAAACCGCCAACAATGTGCCTGAAATCCTCGTTTTCAGACCATGGGTGAGTTATTTTTTTTTTATGTTATATTTTTTTTGAAAATGATAACTGCGTCGGGCTGAAACTAGCAAAAAACACTTGCGTTGTGCCTGGTGCTGCATTGCGCCGGGTGTATGATAGGGCCCAAGGAGTTTTGGCAGTAGGCAGGGACTTCTTTTGCAGCCTGAAATACAGTGAAATAGCATTGCATTGGTTGCAGACTCTCATTCTGGTAGAAATTTAATTCGACTTCACAGAATGTGCTAGCATCATCAGCCCACTTGACCTAAAGTAATATTTTACACTAAGTGGGCAGACTATGGTTTGGACTGAAATCTGAATATGTTTAAATTATGTAACAGTGACTACTGATTTATCTTTCGCATGAATTGCTTCTACAACACGTTCATGTTTCAATGCTTTACTACCGTAGACTATCCTGTTTGAGGTTTGGTCATCACTGAGTGTGTTAACAGCCTGAAATCGGTAATCTCTTTGCTATCAGTCTTACAGCGTGCTTGACCGTCCCTGCATGACTCCCAGTTCTCTGCATCGCTGCCTCTTTCGATAGGATTAGACTCCAGGGACCCTTGCGCACACCCACCCTTACCCTGTTAGACGCACGTTCATCATTCACCCTGCAAACCACCACCCCCCATACCTGTCGAATGGCTGAGCTCAGCTGGACAGGTGGGCCCCCTGCCTCTATCCAACCAAATGACAGTGAGGTGATGAGCTATCAGACCAGAATGCTGCACTGAAGGAAGCACTGCTGTATGATGACATCAGAGTAAATCAGAGCTCATCACCATAAAGAGCATCTCTCTGACATTGTGTCTGCTTAAATTGAGTCTGCATTTTTCTTCAATGTTAAACGATCATTTCACCCAAAAGTGAAAAATCACTGACTTGCCCTGATGTTGATTTAAGCTGGTTTGGCTTTTTTTTTTTTTTTTATCCATGGAACACAAAAATAAGAACATTTTTAGATTGTGCTTGTTGCTCTTTTCTGTGGAAGTTTGTTTTATTCACAGAATAAAACATTTTAAAAGATAATTGCGACTTTTTATCTCAGAATTGTGTTATATAAAGTCGCAATTGCATGTTATAAAGTCCGAATTGCGAGATATAAGTTTATTTCTCGCAATTCCGACTTTATATCACACAATTCTGACTTTAAAAACTTGCACTTGCGACTTTATATGACGCAATTCTGAGATTATTCGCATATAAAATTCGCAATTACCTTTTTTATTTTTTATTCTGTGGCGGAAACAAGCTTCCATACTTTTCCAATAATGGGCAGTTTGGGCACTGAAGAAAAATACAGAAGGACCATTAAAGTATCATAAAAGTGATAGGACTTGTGCACAAAGTCTTCTGAAGCCACGTGATAGTTTTTTTGTGAGAAACAGACTGAAATATCAATATTTTGGTCCTTCTATGCAACCATGCATTCCTGTACCTCAAACAGTATAGCATGTTTTGATTCCCAGAGAATGCATAAACTGATAAAATGTATACCTTGAATGTAATGTATGTTTATTATATTATTAAGTAGATTTAAAACTAGATTTAAAACTAAACCATATGCTTCCTACACTTTAGCACCAATCACTGTTTGGTTAAAGTTATATTTTGATTTGAAGTTAATATGAACTAATGATGAACTGTTGAATTTTTATTAACGTAAAAAAAAGATTCCTTGCTCAATGAAAATGCTTTGCTCATTGTTAGGTATTATTAACTAATGGTACCTTATTATAAAGTGAAACCAAATATTGATATCATTTTGGTAACACTTTACGATATGGTTTGTTAGTTAAAATTAGTTAACTAATAATGAACTGCACTGATACTGCATTTATTAATCTTTTGTTAATATTAATTTCTTGTTCTTTATTAAAATCTTGTTAACATTAGTTAATGCACTGTGAACTAACATGAACAAACAATGAACATGGATTGATATATGGATGAATAAAAACAGTAACAAATGTATTGCTCATGGTTAGTTCTTGTTAGTTAATACATTAACTAATGTTAAAGGTGCTCTAAGCGATGCTGGGTGACGTCACTTCTTGTTGATGTTCGAAGTGTTGTCAAACAAAACGCAGGCTAGCTCGACCCTCCCTCCTCCTTATCCTGTCCCCTCCCCCTCCCAAACAGTCATGAACCATTTAGAAAAAAACAAACTGGATTTACCCACCTGTCCAGCAAAAACAGAGCCACCTAATTGTAGGATTGGAAGCCCTTCTGCCAGCGGAGTTCTCGCCACCTTTTGAACGCTTTTCCGATGTAAATTCGGGACTTCGCATTCCTTCTCCTTTTCCCTATTCTTTGTTATTTGTGCATCGGAATGTCGTCTCTTTGGTCGTGTGTCGGCCATATCAAAATTCTCAAGAATATACAATTTTATCTTCATGCTTCTCTCCCCTCCACTCCCCACACACCCCCCTTCATGTGCACGCGCACTAACCCCCCAACCCCCACCCCCAAATCATTCTTGTCGGTTATTGGCTGGAACACTGTTTGTTATGTTTCGTGGCCAAGGCTGGGCCAGTTTGTTTTTCTTGCCGTTTTTGGAGCCTGGGCTATCTACAGAGACCGCGTTTTTTTACAGTGTGTTCAGGGGACAGGCAGCTAGCGGATAGTGAGGAGATGTTTGCTGGATGTGACAAAAAATGTTTTGCCCTAAAAAACGCGTGACATCGCTTAGAGCACCTTTAACTAATGAAACTTATTGTAAAGTGTTACCATATTTTTTTCTAGCTACAGAACATCAGCCAGCTTTAATAGAGTATGTTATTTTAAATGCAGACCCCAAATGTCTCGTATTCATACACGAGTGGAAGCCTCCACACAACACCAGAGATGTTACCAGTTTGTTTACGGTTGAATTTGACACAACAAATCACAGCCGGCATCATTTCTTCCTGCCTCTACACATCTTGTTTCCTATTAAGGCTGCATTAGCTGGCAGGTTGGTGTAGCGTCACTCTTGAGACCTGCCCACTCTCATTCACAGCACACCATTTCTGCCCATGAATGATTCTAAGCTCGCTTTTCCGCTCCTGATTCATCAGCATGTAGGAGGCTTCCAGAATCGCTTCCCACTCTTAAGTTGTGCTCTGGCATTGTCGTGCAGAAATTAGCCTTCTATTTTTAGACTGATATCTGCAGTGTTTGTGTTGGAGGATGCTGGATGCAGTTTGGAGGCACGGTGGGGCACATTACACCGCTGGCTGCTGCCACTGCGGATTCTTCACGCCACATTACCCAAGCCAGTAGCAGGCCTGCTTCCTAGATGACTAAATCTGAAGCAGCATTACAGGTGCGAAAATAACCCTCTGACAGACTCAGAAGGCATCCAGACAAAGAGAGCATGTAGTGTCTAGCTTCAAACGGTGACCCCTTTTTGGACGAAATGTGCATTTTGTACAGATTGCAAATAGATGTGTCTGTTGAAGCCACAAGATTTCAACTCGTGTTTAATAGCTGAATAACTACACTAACCATAATTCTAGTCGATGTTACCATGGAAACACAAATGACAAACTCTCCCTACAGTCTCAAACTACTCACATACAGTGTTTGTATATATCTGTATTTTGCAGTAAATGCATAACCAGTTCAAAAGTTTGGAATCGTTATGATTTTATGCTCACTAAGGCTGCCTTTTTAAAATCAAATATACAGGTTAAAACATTACAATTTAAAATGTTTTGGATTTTAATATATTTTACATTTTAATTTATTCCTGTTTAAGGTTGTCATGGTACCAATATTTCTGTAGTTGGTGCCGATTCCAGTAAAATGTAGCGGTTCTCTGTACCAATTTCGGTACCTGATCAAAAATAGTTTAATTAAGTACTTTGTAATTTTGGATATCACTGCCAACCATTGCAGTTTCTGATGTATTTGCACATTTAAGTATGTTTGTCAATTCAGAAAATTTGCAGTGTACTTAGCAGCATGAAAAAATTAACTTTAGGCCTGTGACAAATCCGAAAAGAAATCGGCCACCAGGGGGGCGTAAAGGATTGTATATCACGCATGCCCACGACATCATACCATATGGTAGAACTCCTAATTCTGAGCAACTTTGCCTCTAGGACCACTGCTGTCAGTTGAATCGTTCGTTAAATTTTGATGATTATTTAAAAAGCCTACTTTCGTGAACTAGTCCTAGCTCAACCTGGATTTTAACTGTTAAAAATCGTTAAAATACATACAGTATATTTCCTTCGTAAATTGCCTTTTTTTGCTGTAAATGGTATTTTCCATCTAGGTGGTTACAGGCTTGCTTAATAAAACATAAAATCTTTTAACGCATGTGCTTAAAGGGACAATGTGTAGTTTTTTAGGTATTTTATTATCTAAAATAAATATTTTTATTCATAAATATGTCCTCAATGGTGTACAAATACCTCTGCCAATGATCTGACTTATCCTCGTAAACGAAGAATTTATTATCTTTATATACATGGGACGGGTAGGTCCACGGAGGCTTCCATGTAGTTCCGCCATCTTGAAAAACTATAATAGCAGAGAGGGACAAAAAGTACTAGGCCAACGCGTTTTCGTTCAGAGCCAGCCGGCACATTGGTGCCTGAAACCAGCAGAAACGGAGGCGCAGAGCAGTGAGAGGCACTTGTCACTGCCCCGTCAAGTTTAAAAGGCTGCACTGCACGGTTATTTATAATGGAGGACCATACAAATGCTGAGTCACAGGATAAGGAGTACTCGTCGTCGAAAAAGTCCAAAATAGACCGTAAAAGGAAACGTGACCGGAGATTACAAAAAACAAGGGTTAATGTCGGGATAGCTAATGCAGGAGAAAGCTTTCAAAAGAGACGCTGAAGTTGCCTGCTTTCTTCTCGACAGGTAAGTCAATGTTACGGTCTTAATTACAAGCTTTTTTTCATTGCTTGGTTGTGTACTTTATTATATAGACAGTAGAACATTTATGGTTAAAAGTTAAACAGGCTCTTTGATGAATAGCAGCTATTGAGTAAAGTAGAGAAGGCCCTAAAAACAAGATTGTAAGTTTTGTTTGTTCAAAACTGTAACATTCGTTTGTTCGTTGTGTCAAGTTGCAGTTTGTTTGAAATAACAAACCAGTCCACCCGAAGGAAAACTCGATGAAGTGCTATTATAAGACATCCTGTCATAGCTTTTTGGTACATAACGGCTTCCGTAGATGCAACACGCATTTGAAAAAGCGAGGCGCTGGAGAGCACTGTTCGTTTGAATGCAAAATACAATTTCACCACTAGATGGGAGAAAATCCTACACAATGTCCCTTTAAAGGCCTTAAAGCGCTTGAACCCCGATAATTGCTCCTTGTTGCTATATTTTCTTAAAGTTTTTATTGCTTATTATTTTTTTGTGAAATACCTCCTGAGTCTGGAACCAAGGACGTTAAAAACGTAGTCACTGTTGCATTTTTGTTGAGATGTCAGAGGAAGTCAATCAGCTTATTTTTAGACTGGAATTTTTGACACTTTTTGTTAAAGGGATCATATAATGGTACATGCACTTTTACAAGTTGATTGTACTGAAATGTGTGTTGGCAGTGCCTGTACACAACCATCATAAAATGATAAAAATCCATCCAGTGTTTTTTTTTTAATCTCCTTATGTTTTCCCTCTCTCTCAAATCAAGCCGTTTGATTTTGTGACGTCACAAAATTGACGCCCCTCCCACGATTGTTGATTGACAGCAGCGTTTCAACACAGACTCGCCCTCGCTCGTAAGCGAGCTGTCTGTCATCATAGTCTGCGCAACAGCAATGCTTTCATGTTTGCGCGAATCATTTCACCAGACTGCTTTATAAACGAGAACATTGAAAAAGGTATTAGCTCCTGTCTGAGTATGTGTTGTTTATGTGCCTAATGACTGTCATAGTCTCACAGACTGGTTATTTTTTAAACAGATCAGTAAAATGTTAGTGCTTCAGCCCTGACAGTTGTACCTAACACTGCATAGATAACGTTACGCATCACTGACAAGCCTACATTTACCGGAAAAAAGTTTTTCATGACCATTAGCTGTAACATCAATCTGTCAATGAACTAACGTATACATCAGTAAACACATAGCGTTCGTATCTCACTACTCTACCCTGCCAGTACATACAAAGATAGATGACATTAAAGTGACATTATGTTAACCAACCATTCAGAAACGTCCTGTTTTCCAACTCCGGTTCAAATTGATACGGTTGCACAGTGTCCTCAGAGACTCCCGCTGCCATTCTTCAAAATATAATGTTACCCTCAACTGTTGTCAAGGCAACACTCCACGTGTGTTGTTGTGGCAAAACACGGGACGGGGTGAGCAAAGCTCATTATCATTTAAAGACACATGCACTTAAACGGCGTGCTGAAAACAGAGCTGTTTTTGAGCAGATAAAATTAGTGTTTTCTTACAATACTAATGAGAATTTTTAATTAAAGTATATTACAAACTTTTAATTTAGACCCTAAAGAATCATATTAGCTTGTACAAAAATGGCATTATATGACCCCTTTAAGACAAAGGTGAGATTACTGCAAGAAGGAAGAATGGGAAATGTTGCAGGCCTCATTCAAACTTTCATGAGTCACTTAAGCTTCACAGCTTAAAAGCATGTGTGCTTTCCACTAGGCCGCAAATCAAATACTCAAGCAATTAATCTGGCCTCAATGTTTGAGGTTTATCAGGGTGAAAGAGCTCTCCGTGGTGGTAGCAGGGTCATCCCTGTGGAAGGAATGGCTTTAGTGCTTCCAAGCCAAATGTCAGAGCTGACGCTGATCAGGGACATGTAAATGAGGTAGCTAATTGTCTCCATTGGATTTTAAAATCAAAGCTCGGTACACTGAGCTGCAAACGGAGCAGTGGAGAAAATTAAACTTTCCCAGCTAGTGACAATCAATGTAAAATGAACAAAAAGCAAAGCAAGCACTGTTTCTTTCTCTTCCACTTTAGCAGATCATTATTCTATTTCAAATGCTGTGGGAATGTGTTGTTCTGACCAGTGAGGAAATTCAACATTGATTTACTGCATCAATAAGCCGATTGCATTCATTAATTTCAACAGGTAATAAAGCTAATATTTGCTTTGCCACTCTGTACTGTAATATATTACCATGATTTTACAACAATTAACAGAATTTACTGAAAAAAGTGATTTTATGTAAGATAATAGTGTTTATATTTTCGTTTGACGTCACTGTTGTAGTGATTAGTGTTCGTTTTTGCTGTGAACTAATTTACTTTTCATTTTCTCCCAGCCAATTTTACAGAACACAATCTATTATTTAAAACATTTTCTATACATTATTCTGTTACAATTTGTTCTTTATGTAAGGAACTGTGTGCTTTGCAAATGAATGCATGAACACACCAATGAGAAAAAGTCCAGTTACAGATTTCAGTACATTGTTATATTGTCTTAAATTGCTTATTAATTTCAATGGTAAGCCATGATTCCCATATAGTCTTAATGCACTCACCAGCACTTCAGCTGCATGTGGACGTGTCTCAATGGAAATAACTTGTGTAAGAGCTCTCAGAGTGAGTGACATCGGATCAGGCCCTCTGAAGATGACCCTGATAAGGCTGAGTTGAGATGTAACTGTGATACAGCATTGCTGGAGAGAGACTCTGTCCCTCCAAAAGACCCTGTGAGATCACATGAGATCAAACGTTAATAGAGACCGCTGTGGAAAAACAGCAAGTTACTGATACCTGTGTTGAGCCATCAAAACTGTGGGAAATCTAACATCACCTTATGAGAATATTCAGAGTATTTAATTTAGCATCTCTGAGTGCAGTCTGAGCAAATATGAGAGAATTAATTTCCCTTAACAACTCTGAATCAATAAGTTATTGCTTTTAATATTTATTCTTTGCAACTTTGCATCTCCTGCATGCAGCAATAATTTAGTACAAGTAATAATACCCTGTTTCCAAAATATTGGGAAAAAGAGAACCCAATTCAATAGTGTAAGAAGAACCTATGTATGCGCATACATCAGCAGCGCGCACCCAGAAAGCCGCTTCTTCATTGCCTGATGGTGGGCAAATGCTGAATTGAGCTCTCTTTCAAGTATCCCTTAAATGGACATATTCACGCAAAATTGCATAAAATAAAAAAAATGCCGGACTCAGCAAGATTCCTAGTTAACATGTTCTATATCTTCAGTGAACATAGTTGAGAAATAAAACACGTGTAATCGTAAATTGGATCCGTGCAGCTCTTAAAGTGACAGCAGTCTAATAAACCGGCTGCTGTCTTTGTTTTAATGTTAATCAAATAATAATTGCCAAAGAAAAAAATCACTCACTACTCTTGACTGATTAACTTCTGTAACTTTAATAAGGATTCATTTATATTTAATTTATACTGTGAAGACTATGCAGTGCTGTTTTACATATTATTCGATTTCTTTACCTAAAGAAAACTGTTAGACTTACCTGGAAAACAGTGTTGTTGTTTTTTATTTGTATGTTTGTTCTACAGTGTTTCTCAACCGGTGGGTCTGAGTGGATCACGGAGTGTGCAGTCAAAAAACAAAAAACGCAATTCTAAACAGTTTTTTTTATGCGAGACTTTTATTTTGAAAGACATACATGAAACCTGATGACACTTCTGTCAGATGCATGAGGAAAACGCATTGTCCCGATTCAGTATCTGCGGTCATATGAGATGTTGTAAGATGTTGTCAGTGAAATTATCATAACTTATTACGAAATAAAAAGTCTCTCACCTAAAAAAAATATAACTTTCCTGTCCTGTCAGATGCATCACTATTCAATTGAACGCTCAAATGCGGCGGTGCGCGCTGTATATCACTTCACTAAAGAAACGTCTCGGTTACGTATGTAACCCTCGTTCCCTGAGTAGGGAACGGAGACGTTACGTTGGATGACGATGAATGGGGTTTCGCTTAGAAAGCCTATCACCTTCGAGTATAGAAAACGAGCCAATGGCAATGAAATGCCATGGGTCTGCGGAATTTGCATAGCGTAACTCCGCCGCACCTCGTGGGTATATAAGGAAGTACGCCGGCAACATGCAGATATGTTTCTTCGGTGAGGAGCCAAGACTGAACTCAGGCGTTCCCAGCGGTACAGCGGAAGTGGCAGGGAGACGTAACTGTCCTACTCAGGGAACGAGGGTTACATACGTAACCGAGACGTTCCCTTTCGTGGTCACTCCGAGTTACGTCGGATGACGACGAATGGCGTCCCCAGTCTAATCACGCCACCTCGGCTGTCTTCCAGTGCTCCAGTAAGTCTGAGCTCCCTGTCGTGAGACTAGCACGGACGAAGGAGTCCTACTTAACACAGGAATACCAAGGTACACTGGGAAGCATATCTCAGTGGAAATATGCAATTATGCCCAGCCCGAAGAGGGGGACTTGGAATACACATATGACCGCGAGGGGCTGCATATGGAGTATCACTGGGGTGTCCAGCTGCAGGTGGAATATTTCAATCCCAGGGGCAGCAAGGTGGCTTGCCGAGGGAAAGACACATGCTCAGAGAGGCTTACAGTGGAAATACACATGTGGGGGTTGCCCAGAGGGGGAACCATGCACATGGAGGCACCTAGCCAAGCGCGAAAGCTGCCAGTGGCATAACTCTGGCGTTGACGTCGACAGTGCTGGAGGAAACTCAGGGCTTATGAGGCTCACCTGAGGAAAATATCGCACGTATCCCGTCCGTGGAGAGGAATGGCGAGCAAGCAAAGACACCTTAGCAGAATCTAGTACCGGCTAGTTGAAGCGAGTACATGATTATAGAATCTCGCGAATGTGTTAGGTGTCGCCCAGCCTGCAGCTCTACAAATGTCTGTTAGCGAGGCGCCATGCGCTAGAGCCCAAGAGGATGCCACACTCCGAGTGGAGTGGGCCGTCACACCAAGGGGGCATGGTCGACCTTGCTGCTGGTATGCCAAAGCAATGGCGTCCACTATCCAGTGAGACAACCTTTGCTTGGAGAGAGCCTTTCCCTTCAGCTTCCCACCATAACAGACAAAGAGCTGGTCTGAGGTCCTGAAACACTGCGTTCTGTCTACGTAAGCACGGAGGGCGCGTACTGGACAGAGCAGTGCCAAGGCTGGGTCTGCCTCCTCCAAGGGCAGCGCTTGCAGGTTCACCACCTGGTCTCGAAAGGGGGTGGTGGGAACCTTGGGCACATATCCAGGCCGGGGTCTCAGGATCACGTGAGAGTTATCCGGCCCGAATTCCAGGCACGCTTCATCAACCGAAAATGCCTGCAGGTCCCCTACCCTCTTGATGGAGGCCAATGCAACCAGGAGCGCTGTCTTAATTGACAGGAACTTAAGCTCCACTGATTGTAGAGGCTCAAAGGGAGCACTCTGCAGGGCAGTTAAAACCACTGAGAGGTCCCAAGAGGGTACGAGGGGAGGATGAGGAGGATTCAGTCTCCTCGCTCCCCTCAGGAACCTGACGATCAGGTCGTGCTTTCCCAGAGACTTACCATCAACTGCATCGTGATGTGCGGCAATGGCGGCAACATACACTTTCAGGGTGGAGGGAGACAGCCTTCGCTCCAACCCTTCTTGCAGGAAGGAAAGCATGACACTGATCGGGCATTTCGTGGGGTCTTCACGATGGGAAGAACACCAGTTGACGAAGAGGTTCCACTTCAACGCATAGCCTGATGGTTCTCGCGACCCAGCGGGACAGTCTGGGGAGCTCTAGCCAGGCTCCCAGAAACTGCTCCAGCGGGGTCATTCGAACCACAGACGTACCGTCGGTGGTGCAGCGAGGCAGAATGACCGGCCCAGGCGAGGGTGGCATAGCGGCCCTCTGCGGGGGCCCGGTCATTAGCTGCGTCCTGCCAGAGGAGGCCAGGGGAGGACCAGCGTCCCACGGGGGCGTGCTCTGGCAGGGGTCTGGCGACAGAGGGGGATGAGAGGAGCGTGGCCCGTGGGCGGCGCGTGCTGTCATCCGGGAACTCTGTGACAGAGGGGGACGATAGTGGCGGGACCCGTGGGCGGCGCGCACTATGATCCGAGAACTCTGTGTGCTCAGGGTTGGGGGAACCAGTTCTTTCTTTAACCACTTTAGGGTACTGCTCGTCGTTGGACGAGCAGCGGGGAGTGGAGAACAAAAGATTCTCCCCCGGCCCTCCATCGGGGGAAGGAGTGGCCCTGCTACCATCTCCTGGGAAAAAACTGGTTGCCAACCCTGAGCAGCCCATCTCAGGGGCGCCGCTTAGCCTGGCGTTTAGCAGGGCGCGGGGCCGGAGAGGGCTGTGGTGCCTTCCTGCGGCTTCCTCCACGACGCGGCCCGGGTGGTGGCTGCTGCTGGGGCCGTGAGGGAGCCGGGGGAGGGCGCCCTCGGCGGCGAGCAGGCTGAGGATTCTGTGCCGACGGCAGGGTGGAGGCAGCAGCGGGCCGTCGGGGCAGAATATGCTTCATCGCCTCAGTCTGCTTCTGAGCGGTCGAGAACTGTTGGGCAAAGTCCTCGACCGCACCGCCGAAGAGGCCGGCCTGGGATATGGGGGTGTCGAGCAGACGAGTCCGCTGGCCTCCCGCATATCAGCCAGGTTCAGCCAGAGATGTCTCTTTTGGACCACAGCTGTGGACATCACCTGACCCAGGGAGCGTGCGGTCACCTTCGTCGCTCGGAGAGCAAGGTCGGTGGCGGCACGCAGCTCATCAAAGAGCCCTGGGTCAGTCCTGCCCTCGTGCATGTCCCTGAGCATCTGGGCCTGGTAGACCTGCAAGATGGCCATGGCATGCAAAGAGGCGGCTGCCTGTCCCGCCGCTCTGTAAGACTTCGCCACCAAGGTAGACGAAAATCTACAGGCTTTGGATGGGTGCTTAGAGTCACCACGAGAGGAAGCGCTTGCCGGACACAGCTGCATCGCGACAGAACGTTCCACCGGGGGAACCCCAGTGTACCCACAAGCACATCGAGGGGAGGAAAGGCGGAGGAGGTCGACGAACGATCGCGGGAAGACAATGGTGTCTTCCAGGACCGCGTGACCTCCTCATGCACGTCTGGGAAGAAAGGTATTGGGGTTGGACGCCGACGAGGGTCAGCGGCCGCACCCAAAAACCAATCGTCCAGCCGTGAGTGCACAGGGTCGGGTGGTGGGGACCACTCGAGCCCAATGGCCGCAGCTGCCCGGGAAAGCATGGCCGTCATCTCGGGATCTGACTCGGGCAATGCTGGCACACCCAAAGGTGGCAGCACAGCCGAATCATCACTTCCTGATGACTCCTGCCTGCCTTGTGATGCAGTGATCGACATTGCATCCTCTTCTGGAGCGCCGAAAGAGATACGCGAGGCCTCCGTAGAGGGACCAGCGGTCTCAATCTGAACACTCGCGGGTACCGGCGCTGGAGAGGGGGGTGTGGACCGTGGACGAGTCAGCGGTTTGTTCCACACCGTCACCCTCAGGTCACCCTGGCCACCAGCCGAAGTACAGCCTCTCGCGGAGACCATAGATCGGGGTGTGGATGAGGGGACTCTCGCTCGAGTGAGCTCATTGAGTCTCGACCGTAGCGCGGAGATGGTCATGTTCCCACAGTGAGAACATGAGTCATCCACAAATGCTGTTTTAGCGTGATCAATGCCCAAACACACAAAGCAGCGATTGTGCCCATCAGAATTAGACACATTGCGACCACAACCAGAAGTGCACGGGCGAGGCATCTTTAAAAAGACAAGCGTGCAAGCTCTTTTTGTGAGAGGAAAAACTCCGCGATGTTGAAGCGACCAGGGAGAAACACACTAACTGGCAGATCACTGCACAGATCAGCAGGGTAATGTGCACTCGCTGGAGATCGCCGTCACACCAACACCGGAGAGTTCGCTCGTCTCGAAAGGTGATGCAGAGAAAGAGTAAACTCAGGATTTTGGCTTACAGGAGTGAAGAAAGCTCTCGGCTCCGAAGCGAAAACATCTGCATGTTGCCGGCGTACTTCCTTATATACCCACGAGGTGGGGCGGAGTTACGCTATGCAAATTCCGCAGACCCATGGCATTTCATTGCCATTGGCTCGTTTTCTATACTCGAAGGTGATAGGCTTTCTAAGCGAAACCCCATTCGTCGTCATCCGACGTAACTCGGAGTGACCACAAAAGGGAACTACGAGCATGCAACGTCGTAGTTACGTTGTAAATTAGTAAGTCATGAAATAAAAGTAAAGTACCAATACATCACATAACTGGTACGCTGTGTGTTAGCTGGGCCTGGGAAGGATTTGCATGCAGGTATGTTCATTCTATTCAGACGCAGTTTCCATGTATAATTAACAGTTCATGTTAGTATAGTGGATTGATCATAGTAACCGTTGTTTCCATAACCCCAAAATGCCATGATTTTTTCACTTTTTTTTATTTTGTATATTAAATGACTGTGGTGGCTACCAACTAATTAACTAGCCTACTAATTTACACTAATTATGCAGCTGTCTATTTAATGTTATAAGTACTTGTGTTAACTTTAAGTATCCCTTGTGAAACAATTGAATTTATAATGCACATTTTCCAGCATTACAAATAATCTCAAAACATGCAGACTACATACTCATGAAATACTTCATACTGCATTCATGTCATGGAAACCTAGGTTTTGCGATACACTGATTTTAACTAAGGTATACAGGTTTTCTTAGGCACAATACGAATTTGTGGTGACATCCAATCTGAATTTAAAATGTATGATTTAATTGCTCCTTGAGGGTGATTTGCTAGGCGCTCATTGTATCATGGCTAAAAACCTCCTTCACAATAACCTTCTCTTGCCCTCTCCATCTCAGTTTTATCTTAAGCTTTCCATTTCTTTTTCCTTTTTCTCTCTCTGTCACTCTCACAACCCTCTCTTACTCCTCTGCTTTCTTCCCATCCTGTTTTCACTTGTTCTCTCTCCTCCTTTTCCTCTCTGTTCCTGTAATTTGCTCAGAGGGGAGCTGACAGTGAGTTCTGATACATCCTTTGGCAAGCTGAAATTCTAGGGGAAGAGAACAGTTAGCATGAAAGAAACAAGGCCTCGCAGATTTATGAAGACATTTGCCATTGTTCTTCCTTTACTGCAGGGTAATTTGCAAATAGCAATGTCACGATACGGATATAAGCCTCCTCTGCCAAGAGGCACTAGGACTCGAATCATGAAAAAGCACTTGAGGACCCATCAGCAGGACATTTGGAAAACAGAATGTAGGGAATGTCTCTTAAAGGGTTACATCAAACACATCAATGCAGCACTCTGATTCCTTAATTCAGACAAGATATGAGGTGAAAGCGAAGGGTTTTTGGTAGGGTTCGCCAATGCCAACGTTCGTGGTCTGCTGCTTCACTTTAGCACTCTGTAAAGTAAATATTACATATATATATACTAATATATTAAAGCCGATAAATAATGGATTATTTCCTTCAGCTGAGACACATCAGATGCGCACTGTTCTCCATGATGGTTTTGAATTGCTTGAAATATGATTGGAATCACTTCAATAAAGGAAAATACAGTTAAGTGCAGCATGTGCAGCGCAAGTCTGTCATATAGGCTACATAAAATTATAATGAGAACATTATAATTGTGTGCTTGGGTCATGGCTGTTAATGGTGAGACTTTTGTTTTTTAATCAGGCTCTCAAAAATTATATAAAATTTGGATTTAGATTTATCGTCCAATATATCAGTTATCGACTTTCAAATATAAAAAATTATCGGTTATCGGCCAAAATGTTCATATCGGTGCATCCCTATTGTATATTATCACATCTTTTAAGATAGTTTAGGTTTTTCTGAAAGACTAATTCGATGACTGATGACTAATTCCACCTCCCGAAAATACCAACATCCCTGTTAATTTGTTATGTGCCCAATCAACATTGAATTATTAAAAACAAATAAATGTTTTATGTCTCTCTTGTTTTCAGCTCGTGAGGAGAATGTGGCGACGTTCCGGGGTTCGGAATACTTCTGCTATGACTTGTCTCAGAATCCCATCCAGAGTAGCAGTGATGAGATCACTCTATCCTTCAAAACTTGGCAGCGCAACGGTCTCATCCTCCACACGGGCAAGTCGGCGGACTACGTGAACCTAGCGCTGAAGGATGGCGCCGTTTCGCTGGTCATCAACCTGGGCTCCGGGGCCTTTGAGGCGATCGTTGAGCCTGTCAACGGAAAGTTCAATGACAACGCCTGGCATGACATCAAAGTGACACGCAACCTGAGACAGGTAATCACGAGACCACGGCCGCTCTTGAGACTACTCACAGATTGCTGGAGAACTAGTTCATGATTTAGCTCACATCTATTTATGTAGCATTTGCTTAGAAATCGGATAATAATACTATTGGAACTACTCAATTAAGACATTGCATTGTAATTTGTTAACTTGCTTTCTAATAATGGATGGGTATGTTCTTATTTTCTTCCTGTGTTTTCAAATCTTGAAGTCTTTTATCTCTGTTACTTGACGTGGTTTACCCTTAAGGGCTTCTGAAAATTCTAAGCTTGACTTCAAATCCTTTCAGTCTATGCTCCGAAGCTCTACAAGTGTCAGCAAACCTTCAAACCTTTAGCTTAGATATTGTATCACCTTGAAACTCTGTAGGCAGTGGTCGACAGTTATTTTCAATACATTTACATATGGTACGCAGCTATAAATAGCTTTGCAGTGAATCCTTAATGCATTTATTCACTCAAGAGACTATGGGCCTCATTTATAAAGATGCACCTAATCATTTTAAATGTGAACAAACAATAATTTAAATTTGAAATCAACTTTCAAAAAAGAGCTTTTAGTTTTAGTTGTTTCATCCAACCGGTTAGGACCAAATTTAATACATGCTCATTATTTTTATGCTATTAGGGCTTTTGCCCTTCTGCAAAATATTTGTCGTAATATTAGACAAAAATCGTTCTCCTCCTTGCTCTTAAAATGTTTGAGCAGAATCAGAATACACATTGCATGTTAACATTATGACTAATGAAAAAATAGTAATTAAGGTATTAAATGTGCAAATATTAATCCCCAAAGGTCGTGTAAACCGAAAAATTTGCGTCATTGACGGAATTTTATTAGCAGTGATGGAAAAATCTGAAAGCTGTCCATAATTTTGACAGATTACACAGGCTGATGTGTTGTAACTTGTAACTGTAATTCTCCCCCCTGTACACATGGTGGCGAGTGCACTCTTGCTGACTATAAAGTTAATGGTCAACAAATGAGTTACATGACATTGTTTACAAGATGTTTTATTGAAGTCTTTCTGTGGTTGAAACACTGATTGAGCGATTACTTGAGAGACATGATACGGATTTCGGTAAGTTGAACTGTCTCTTTGTACATATTTTCTGATGTTCATTCATGTTTATTTCATTCTGTAACGTAGCGGTAAAGAGGAAGGAATTGGTCGCGTTCACTCGCGCTCCTCTTCGCTTGAACTCTGCGCCACATTAAAGAGCGTCAAAATGGTATTTATTGTTTGAATTTTGTAATAAAATGGACACAGTTTGAAAGCTGAGACTTTTTTTCATATCAAAAGTAACAAAGCACAAAGCTTATTAGGATTTATTGGACAAACATTCATGATGAAACCTGAAAAGTGATGCATGGTCTATACATGAAAAAATAAATGCATAATCTTGCCTATATGCTTGTCCTGTAAGTTCGTGAATAAAAATGATTATCATTAAAATATGAAAGTTAAAATGACAGGTAATAACAGATTACGACGGAATTTGTACAATGCAGGATTCTAACGCGACCTCTGATAATACTAGAATTATTGTGTTAACATTTTATATTTTTAATAACTAAACATTGTTAATTTTCCCTTTTAAAATAAATAGCCTTTCTAACTCAGATTTGTTTCTGTCTTGAAATCCATGGAATTTTCAATGGAATTGGATAGTACGTGGGTTTTATAAATGAAGCCCCTAGTGTTTCTCTTGTACATGAAGCCTTTGATAAATCAGTATCAGTAAGAGTGTTTGTATCTGCTGGCCAGTCGTATGTTCATGGATTCAGTGCGAGTCTTCAGTGAGATCATGCTTGATTTGTTTGGCTGACCTTAAACTTCACTGGCAGGTGAGGCAGATTTATATGGAGTGAAAATATGATGAGGGCTTGACAAGTAAGTGCTTTTTTTCATGTCACTACTTTGTTCAGACTGGTAAAAGATATACTACATCCCTCATGTGATGTTTTCAGACGAGTGTATGAGCTGACAGACTGAAGGAGCTCTCTCTCTTTCTATATACAGTTAAGGGACGCGGGAAGTGGGGGTGCTGGGGGTGCTGCAGCACCCCCTATTTTCACAGAATTGTAAATGCAACGCATATGTTAGTTCATTAAAATTTATAAATTTTTAGCATTTAGTCATTTATTTGTAATAAACACTTTAAGTGGGCTATTTAAAAATTGTTATATATGTTAAATTATGTTTTTAAAACATAAGCGCAGAGTGTAGGCTATTGTGTGTGTGTCGAAAGAATTTGTCCGCAGCTGCAAAAAAAAAAAAAAAAACACAGTCAAAAACCCCACTGTTAGTGTTTTGTAAGGAACAGGCAAATATGTAAAATATAGCAGGATACATTTTAATTGTTTACTAATAAAACAGTTATTTTTTTATGTCAGTGTCAGCTAGACAGATGAAGTTGACGACTCGCGATCTTCGCAGCGCCAGAGAGAAATGCACATTTCATACGAATTAGGCCTACATAAGCAGCGCAGTCTGTTTTCTTTCGTTTTGAATTGTTCTGCTTAAAAGTAGACATTTCAAGCTATCTATATGTCACAGGTCTGTGAGGCAATAGGCTACCTTATAGCCCTACGCCGAGTTTCGGTTCATTTATGAGACGAGCTCCAGGTTCGCCAGCGCCTCCGTGTCCTGATTATCTATTTTCTAATAGCCTTCTTATTTATTAAACCCAGACAATTTTTTGATGAAACATCGATTAAAATTAAGATACAATTAATACAAAACGAAATTAAATTTAAAGACAGGCTTTATGCTTTCAGTTTGAGGTCTCTGTGAAAGTTTTAAAACATTCGTTTAGTGCCGCTTTAGAGCGCTCACGTCCGTAGCGGAGAACTGTCTGTAACATTTTTTTTCTTTTTTTTTTTGTGTGAAATAAATTTAAAAAAAAATGCGACTTAGTCCAGTGCGACTTAAGCTATAGACCTATATGTTTTTTCTTCCTCGTGACGCATTTTTTGACTGATATGCGACTCTGGAGCGACTTATAAAATAGGCTACGGTAAGTTATTTATTATTTTTGTGCAAATGTCCCGTAAAGTCCCATCCTTTAAGGATTAATTTATGTCCCGTTGACCGGTCCATTGCGTTACGAATAAAAGCAGAATCAAAGTCAAAAATGTGATGTGCAGTCAGGTTTGAGTGTGCGCTATTTGAACAAGTGTTCTCACTGATACGCTTGTTGTGATTCGCGGAGATTTGAAGAGTTTTATAGTCTTGATATTGTTTCTTATTAAAAAGTGGTGAAAAAAATCAGCACCCCCAACCTAAAATCTCTTCCCGCGCCCCTATTACAGTATATATATTTCTCTCTCTCTCTCCTTCATGAGCGTCGCTGTTTTAAAGAATGGTGGGGACAGTTGAGGGGGGATGCACAGACATTCTGGGTTTATGTCTCAAAATTGTGCAGCCTTAGGTCATGAATGATATTTAGATTATAGACTAATCATTTAATTAGGGGTTCAAAAAGTTTCTGTCAGGGATACTCTTAGACTAAACCTTTAGAAAATACAGCTTGCTGGGGCTGGTAAATAAATTTACTTGATAATAGGTTTTCATATCAGTATTCATAAAAAAAGTGTCTATTTTTAAAATACCTTATTAAGAACCCAATCAATTTTACAAATGAATTTAAATATGTAAATATAAATATTCTATACTTATTATTCATTAAAAAAAAAAAAAAAAACGAATTCACTATCTGTGAAATTCAAGAAATGTGCGTCATCATACTACCACTGATTAAATTGGGCAGTTTATGAATCAGTCCATGTTAGGGGTGTAACAATATATCATGTCACAATATATCGCTATTAAAAAATAGCAACAATATGTATTGTGGAAAGTGACAATATTCCTGATAATGGAATCAGGGGGTCCTGATAATGACAAATGTCTTATGTTACCAGTAAAAAGTGGCATACATACAGTGCAAGCATATTCGTCTAAAATAGGTCTGGATTTTCAGCCATCATGAATATTTTTATTCTGGTGTCACTATTGTCATGTGCATTGGGTTTCCAGCACCAAGTCCAAAGCCTATTCATTTACACAGACAATGTAATATCAAATTTAGCATTTTAATCAACAGTTAATTTTTTGTTAACCTTTTATCATATGTCTTGGAGAATCGCAATAATATTGTATCGTGAGTTCAGTATTGTCATACTGTATGTATCGAATTGTGACATGAGGGTATCGTTACACCTCTAGTCCATGTTGTGTTAAAGTATCTGTTTTCACTGTTAAGAAAAACTGTTTTCTTTTATTTCTTTTTTTTTTTAATTAATTTAGTAAATTAGTAATGTAACTACCTATTTCACAAAGTAAAGTAGACAAATAGAAAATGAAATATTAACAATAACATGATTAGAATTGTTCTTCACACGCTCTCAATACCACACAGAGTTGCTATGTTTTGAAGTTTGAGGGAGCAATAATTTTTCCAGATCACTTTGAGGACTATAGAATGTTTATTTTGAGAATATTATTTTATAAACTTTATCTCTACTTCAGCTAGAGATTTTGCGATTTCACTAGAAAGTACAGTGAGCCACAAAAAAAATTATATTTTCTAAATCTACTAGCCGCTGATGAGATTTTTAAGGGCCGTTCACATCAGACAAATTCTTTTGTTCAGAGTTGCATTTTCAAAAGTTAAACTATTTGTAACATACCAACTTGAAAAGGTAACACTCATGATGTAATGCTCAAAAACCCTATGGTGCAATGGCGTGCAAGACTGTAGAGAGTCTTTTATCATGCTAAACGTATAACAGCTAAAGGAGCACAAACCACCAGCATGCTTAAAGCGCTGCCACTGAAATATAGTCTATAATCTACCTAAATAATTGTCTAGTCGGTCCTTTGACGACTAGTCATATTGCCAACCATCGGGACCCATGTCTATTGGTCTATTGGTCACATGTCCCCACTATAAATAACACAAATAACAGCTCTCATTATACTCCTCCTCTTTTCTATCTTTCCCTTCCTGTTTCTCACATGTTGGGAAGAGAGTTTTTGAGACTAACAATATTCATTCATGGGATCATTTTTTATTAACTAACCTGTTTCTAACCAAACTAATGTACTAACACCTTGAATCTTCATCACATTAATTTCTTTCTCTTTTAATTTCGTCCATTTATTAACAACCGTTTTGTTCACTATTGTTTTGATTTCCTTTCTTCCCCCTTCTTCCTGAAAGCACTCAGGCATTGGACACGCTATGGTAAACAAACTACATTGTCTGGTAGATATCATTCTTATTGTCCTTTTTTTGGTTTGCCGTGTGTCCCTCTCCCTTTCTTTCTTTTTTCTTTGAGTTTCATTCTAGACACTCTTTTCAAAAAATGAGGAAATGGGTTTGTATTACCAGGACTTTTCACATTCCCCCCCTTTACCCCCTCTCAAACTTCCCTCTCTTCTTTTACAGTTTTGTTGTTTTTGTTTGTTTTATTTATCAGGCTGGCTTTTACGTCCTCACGTTAACGTTACGTAGAGATTCACATCCTCACTGGGACTCTCACAGGAACTAGTAAAGTGTTTTTTTTCTCCACACACCAAGCCTCCACATTTTTTGTGAGGACTGTCGGCAATAACTGACAGAGGATTTCCAAGAATGTCCAGAAGGGAAATTTCCACCCTGCAGAGCCTCCCAAAAATAAACGAACACTCAAGAGAAACCTAAGAACTCTGGGAACTCTGGCAGTTGATACGTCCAACACCAGTCATGGCATGTCCTCATCTCCACCGTCTCATTCAGCCTCATGTATCACCACAACTAACACTACATTCAGTTTATCACTCCACTTCCACCCAAGTCCCCTGCGTGTGTATTCTGCACGTTGTTTTCTGTGCCGTGTGTCTTGTTGCCTGGCTTTCCTGCTGCTTTTTTATTTAAAGTTCTGCATGGGTGCTTGCTAATTGGCTGTTGTAGTTTTGCTCCTCCCCCTTTCCACTGAACCAATGAATCATTTCTCATGTTTATTCAGTATGACCTCTTGAAAAAGGATAAAACATTTGATTTTCCCAGTGGTTAATGCCTTCCTTTAATGCATGCATTTTCAAGTTTCAGTATGTGTCTGAATGTCTGTTTATGTGTATGATTGAACTTGTAATATAAAGTAGTTTACCCCCTCCTAAAAGTAAAACAAGTACAAATAATTTGTCCTTGGTTTTAACATTTACTAACCCTAATTAGCAATATTCCAAACCAGATAAGAATTCATTTTCTTAACCCATCAAAAGATGAAGAAAATATTCATCAGCAATATTTTCTTTACCTGTCCTGTGAACCTATTCTAAACTATCACCAATAAAGCTTAACCAGACCAATGGACCAGAGTGTTAGCAGTAAGCAGCCCGTAATGAGGGCAAATCCGAAAAAAAGAAAGGTTATCGCTCAGGTTAAAAGGACATCTTCAAATGAGTTTCTAATTTGCTGTCTGTCTATATTGTCATCGTTTCACAGGTTACTATATCAGTGGATGGTATACTGACCACCACAGGATACACTCAGGAGGATTACACTATGCTGGGCTCAGATGATTTCTTCTATGTGGGGGGAAGCCCAAGCACCGCCGACCTGCCTGGATCTCCCGTCAGCAATAATTTCATGGGTTGCCTGAAAGAGGTGGGTCCTATAAGATGTGCATAATTGTGAGTGCACGCAGGAACACACACATGCACACTATATAATTGGCATCACGAAAAAGCCTTTGGGAGGTTATTGCCCTTTAATTTGATTCAGAGACCCTAAAAAGTTTTTGAACACACAAGTAATGCTTACAAATGTTTGCATTAGATAAGAAAATATCAAAAATGGCATGTGCATGCAAATTATGCTTTAGCAGAACTGACCTCACTTTTAAGCAACTGGTCTCAATGTGGTTTTAGTGAATGTCAGTTTTTGTCAAGTTCAAAAAGATGTCCTAACAGAGTAACCACAGGTAGTTCAACATATTAAAGTGGTCATATAATGCTATTTTAAAAGTTCATTCTTTTTGTTATCAGGTGTAGTAGAATAGAATATTATAGTGCTTTGATTGGCCATCTGACCCAGAGCATTGTGATTGGCCTAAAACCTCAAGCGTGTGTCAGAAATGTAACCCTTTCCATAATCGCAAGCTTCAGCTTCCAAAGCTTCTAAAGCAATTGTAAACACAGGTAATAATGTCGTCAGTATTACCATATCAGTTCGAGCCGTAGTCAGATTCTGAAAGACAACTCTCTTATCTTTCAGATACTGTATATGTTATTACGGTTTGTCTTCTTCACTGTTACAACTTTGTATCATGAAGTGGCAACTGTAAAATGCAGTTTAAAAACATACTGAAGTGTCTATTTCTAATTGATTTAGGTGTTTATAGCTGGCGTTGTACTCTCCCAGGATCAGGAAGTTGTCCTCCATAAAATGTGCTGTACACAAGCTAACTTTTAGATTTAACTGCTCAGGAACAACGTTATAAATGAATCTTAAAGGTGCAGTATGCGATTTTTCACCTTTTAATTTATTTAGATAGCGCTTTTTACAATACAGCTCTGAACTGAGCTGGATGATGGCATCACTGTTTTCTCCAGAGCGGCTGTATAGATAAATTAACTAAATTACTTACTTTTTACAACAAAACATTTTTTTATATAGCGCTTTTATATAGCGGGGGGGGGGGGTTCTCCTCTGGCCAACGAACGAACAGTTTATGAATATGATTCAGGCTGCATTATAGGTCAGAAGTCAGATTGGATTGGAACAATCAGAATATTATCCAGTTCCATCTGGATTAAGATCGGAGTCATCCTGTCGGTATGGAGACGGGTTTGTTGAGGATCAGTGCTGATGGCTGTCGTGTCGATGAGAACTTCATAGGGGAGAGTTTAGTTGACACAATCTCTGCTGCCTGACACTTCAGCCGAAACATACTTTGTTGGGCGATTTTTCAAAATCATTGTTGAACACTGTTGATATTTGAAATCAACCCCCCAAAAATTCACTTTTCGATGCACTTTCATCAGCGTTTCTCAAAAAACGCTTACTACACCTTTAACCACTGTCTCCTAATTTCATCCAATTTTGAAGGCCAAACAAATGGGTTTTGCTTTTACATCCACACACACAGCTTCTCCACGACATGGCAACAACACTACAATTTACTGAAGCCTCACCTTCTTTCTTTGCGTATGCCTTTGGGCAGGCACTAGGCTAATATTACTAGCACGTGACGTAGACGTCTCAGGAAGTAAAATCTGAACTTCAATCGAGGTGTTTTCAGCAGGAGCAGTGTTCTTTGTTAGACTGAATAAATCCCTCTGTGGGAGACTATGAACTTTGTAACTGTGCAGATCTTATACATGCACAAACAGATGCATTTCACACTAAAGAGAAATGTTAAAAAGCACCATATGACCCCTTTAACTATGAATTTGAGATTAGTTTCACTAATATTTGAGAACAAGAAAGTGTCCAAATACACAAAGCTGTAATGTTTATGAAGAAAAATAAGCCTATTTTGCCTATTGAACACTAGTGATTTTCAATATAACTGTGATGGAGTGAAGACGGACACAGTGGGTTCTGTAACAGAGTCAAGCGATCTATTCTATATAAAAATGTAATATAAAAATGATATGTAAAGATCATGTAATGTATTACAGCCTTAATAAGTCAACACACTCACAAACTTGACATAAAAATGGATTTCTTTCAACTGCAGGCAGGTTATTAAAACAAACTCATAACATTATTTAATGCAGTTTATTATTTTATTTTATTATTCAGTGTAAATTATTTAAATTGATTGGTAACAGCCTTATAGTTGTCACGGGTAGGTGGTTGTAATAAAGCGCACGATGAAGGAGAAACTCAAGGAGACTTTTAATATCTACACACCAAACAGGAGAAAATCTAAGAGAATGTACAACCACATAACTCATAGCACTTAATGCAGGACCGGGAACAAGCTGAGACATTGGAATATATATATATATATATATATATATATATATATATATATATATATATATATATATATATATATATATATATACAGTATATACAGTATACAGACATTGGAATATATATATATATATATATATATATATATATATATATATATATATATATATATATTCCAATTGATCTACTACATAGACTGATTCTCATTAGTTTGGATGTGCATGCTTTATGCCATTGTTTGATGCTGTATATAGACTCATGTTCTGTATGTACTGTGGTGTCTTTTTTGTTGCAATTGCCAGTGGCTGTTTTCATTTACTGACTTTCACCGTTGGCTCCCATCATTAGATGTAATTATGAAACAGAGACTGTAGAACCGACTGTAGTCATCAGGGCCAAATAGCTGTTTCATGCAGTAAACACCCTCCCTTTTCTAAAGGGTCATTCATGGCCGCGTTCATGGAGTTTTCCACCTCCAGAGGTAGATTCCATTAGGAGCCAGCACATACAAATGCACACACATATGCAGAGACACACACAGACACTCACAGCTCGCAGTACCCGACACACACGGGTGGTCTATAATAACCATCATAATGAAAGGTCACCTTGTCTCTGCTGTTTAATCTGCCACTGGTTTCTCCTCTGCTCTCTCTCTCTCTCTCTCTCTCTCTTTATCCCCAGTCCAGCTATTAATATCAATTGCGTAGCTGTGGATGCCCGTGTGCCTGTCCCTGCCACATTCTGAGACACAGTCTGTGCCAACAGTGATGAAAGACTTGCAGAGTTAGAATTACCCAAGGAGTACTAAAAAGGGCAGGCACTTTATTTCAGTTAAAGCTAGGGCGAGTGTAGCAAAGTGTCCTCTGAGATAGAGATTGTCCCTCATTTACACGCTCCATTTTATGACAACGTTGATGAAGGGCCTAAACCAGGGGTCGGCAAGTAACTTTGGCCGCGGGCCAATATTTTTTTTAGCCAGTAGATGGCGGGCCAGCTACACAGAGTAGGCCTATGGATACAAATTAAATACTCTTATATAGGCCTATAATCGCGGAATATGATGGGTCCGTCACTGTCCGTGGATCATTCGTTCAATCGTTTTTTTCAAATTAAAACCAAAAATAAAAAGATGAAAAACGACTTGTTTTTCCATTATTTATTTCCTGAACTAAAATGAAAAAACGAATAACGACGGGTTTTCTGATTTTCTGATTGTGCTCAGATCAAAAATAGAAAAAATTAATTACTGGATTAGACAAATTTTATTTAATTTTGAATTTAACACCTTAGGCATCTATATCAAGGAAATCATTTTAAACAGATCAAGTACTATTGTGGTAAGAGATTACAGCCATTTTAATAAAGGTGTGAATAGCAATCATGCCTCATTCGCTTACTTTTGAACTTTATTCCTTTTTTTTATTATTATTTATTCGGGACACACACATACACACCTACGGTTTAAGGAGGTCTGCGCGGGACTGTTTTTTTTCCGTCCCGCTCCCACAAGGTTCTATTCAGCAACCGCTTAAAATACACTCTGTGTTCACCCGCTTTATTTCCCGACCTGACGGGTCCGCAAAATGTAGATCTCGTTTCCATAATCTCACATTCAAATGTCTCTAACGGAAAGAAGGAGATTAAGTAGCCTATAATAATTATAAATGCTATACAAAAATTGTGTTCGTGTCAATATAAATATTAGGCCTAGGCTATTTTAACATTGTACTGTCAGCAGAGAAAAAAAATGCCACAGAAAAAATTTATGAAATATAAATAACATAAATTAAATAGGACAAAGCCTATCACTCAAATTTCTAAGCAACATAAACGAAAATCATATTGCCCTACTGACAAATGAAGTAGGCTATTTTCTGCCGAACTATTTCAAACAAACTTAAGCTTAGGAGACTTCGGTGTAATTCTCAAATATCTCTCATTTTAGTATCAACAGTGTCTCAGATATTTCTCCTAAAATTCCTTAGGTTAAATAAAAGTATACACTTTATTACTATTTTTTATGCCATTGGGGTTTTTCACCTTTAATGGACAGGAAAGTAGGAGGAGAGACAGTAAACAATGAGAAAACAATCCTGCTGTCTGAGGTGCAGTTGTGTCTTGATGCAGATGTGCTTGAACTCCTGCTGTCTGAGGTGCAGTTGTGTCTCGATGCAGATGTGCTTGAACTCCTGCTGTCTGAGGTGCAGTTGTGTCTCGATGCAGATGTGCTTGAACGCTTGCTGTCTGAGGTGCAGTTGTGTCTCGATGCAGATGTGCTCGAACTCCTGCTGTCTGAGGTGCAGTTGTGTCTCGATGCAGATGTGCTCGAACTCTTGCTGTCTGAGGTGCAGTTGTGTCTCGATGCAGATGTGCTCGAACTCCTGCTGTCTGAGGTGCAGTTGTGTCTCGATGCAGATGTGCTCGAACTCTTGCTGTCTGAGGTGCAGTTGTGTCTCAATGCAGATGTGCTGCCCACAAGGCTATGGCTCTGACAGAGTTTCTCTAAGCTCAGGATAATATGGTGATTCTCTTATATTTTCCCTTATATTTATCATTTAGTCATCAGTTTTGTCTTCAGATGTCTTAAATTTTGTTTTAGGAGAAACATGCAATATTTTTTGTATATTCTTAATATTGTAAATACTGAAACTATTTAAATACCATTAAACATTTCAGAATATTAAAGGTTCTGTATGTAGTTTTCAGCGACCTCTAGCGGTGATGTTTCAGATTGCAACCAATAAGTTTACAAGCGCGTGCTCTTGCGCGTGCTCGAATTTATGAGCGAGCACTGTGGGTACCTTCAGACACACCGGGGAAAGCATCACACAACATGCTGGAAACTAAGGTAAACTCCCACTGCAACGTTACAATAATAGGCTACTTTTATCAGCTTGACATTGAACTAATGCTCCATGCTCGTACCATGATAAGTATGGAACCCTATCAACCGTGCCGAATTTTGCCACTGCAAGCACCACTTCACATTTTCTTCAGGAAATGTACATTCTAGGTATGTAGATAAGGTTTCTCCATGATTCAAATGCCCTGCCGATGTTGAGCCGTGTTTTTTCACCCGAAGGTCATGCGATTCACGTCTGGCCTTACGAGCTTCAGCAGAATTTTTTTTTTTTTTTTTTTTTTTTCAATATGTGGAGTTTGTGTTGGAGTCTGTGTTGTGCTGGGAGCAGGTCGTTTCTTAGTGTTATCAGACATGTCATAAGTTGCATAAGTCATAAGTCCATATCATAATTTGCAGTGTTTCGGGAGCGCGCGTACAGGTCACGTCACTGGATTTCGCGGTAAATCCGACCCGGCACCTTCACATAAAAATAAGAATACTTGCTTTCCGAGGTAATAGCAAAACCCGCAAAGTGGATAATTGTAATGTGAGATTACAACCCCTTCACACACAGGCAATAAAAAAGGATTCATTTTAGTAGAAAAGTTACATACAGCACCTTTAAGGGTTAATAGTTTAAATTTATCTTCAATGCCAAGGATATTTTCAAAACACACTAGAAAGGGATTAGATAAGTGTAAGATATTTATTATAAGAGATAAATACTTTCTTTTAATTAAAAGTAACACTAGTGTACCAGTGCTTCATGGTTGTTGCATAACCTTTTTTGTTGTTGTTTGGCATTTACAATTTAAGTCTTTTACAGCCCATTTTGCATGCATGGGTCATGATTTCCTCTGTTAAATCATTGTCTACACTAAACACTTCAAATATGACAATGCATGTATTGTGTTTGATTGAAATGGTGTGGATGAATGAGATTAAAGCTACCCTGAGTGAAAAAAAATAATAAAAAAATGTATTTCTCTCAGATCTCAAATGTTTCTGCTAGACATAAATGAGGTTACATTAACATCAAATGGAGTCTTTTGCTTGAGTCTCCTGTAGGGCTGAACAATTAATTGCATTTGCGATAATATCACAATATGATAAAAACATGATTTTTTAACCGCAAAGGCTGCGATTAAACCAGTGGCGGAACTAGAGTTTTACACATGGGGTGGTCACTGCTACTTTTGTGGGCACACATACACACACACACACGTTCTTGTGCATCTATCTTTATAAGGACATTCATTGACAATGCAATCTCTAGCCGCTTACCCATCACAACTAAGTGCCTAACCCGAACCCTTACCCTAAACCTAATTATAAACTTATCCCTAAAACCAAGTCTTGACCGTCAAACAGGCCTTTAAAGGGGTCTCAGAAAGTGAGAATGGCCAAAATGTCCTCACTTTACTCTCTTTGTCCTCACTCCAATGGTCTAAAACTCAAACTGGTCCTCACAAAGATAGTTGTACAAGTACACACTCACACAGTGTAATCAGAGGTATCTGTGTCCTCTCTTGATACATCTATTTATAAAACGAGAGCCATTAGTGTATAAATCACAATATAAATGCCACAACCATCAACAACAAGAACACACATGAACCAACATTTTAAAGGTCCAAACCTGTATGACCACCTTCTGCGCAACACAAAATATATTTTAAAGCATGTTGGTAACCACACAGTTTTGGCTCCCATCAACATCCATAGTATAGAAAGAAAAGAAACAATGGAAGTGTCATGATCGCAAGAGAGGAGACAATTGCAGGTAAAAGTATGTTTATTAAAGAATAAATGGGCAACCGGGCTGGTGATGAGTGCTGAAAGAAGCGATGATCCGAATCCAGGAGAGTGACAAAGATGAACAGAGACAAAGACACAACGAATAATCCAACAGGAACAAAGATCACAGGAAACAGCCAAAACAGGACAGGAACAAACACCAGTTACACCACAATGCTCTGACAACAGAAGACACCAGTCACAAGCCGTTTCTCAATATGCGTTCTTGTCTGTACTTGTGTTCTTGTGGACTTGTGAAACGTCATCAGTCGCTGCCCAAGTACTGTTCCAATTCAAAGTTCACATCTAGCCAAGTCCAGTTCAAATCCCCGGATGTGTTCTTGATCCGCCCCTTTTACCGAGGATGCATCGAGAGGTGACTTGTGCGGACTTGAGACAGCCAGGTATCCCAGAATGCATCTCACACCAACCAGCAAGCCTCAATAGCGGAGGAGAAACCCCGCGTAATTTAAAAATACTGCTGTAATTGTGTCACGAAATGTAGTTTTAAGAGTATTTCAGGCGAGAATGTAGTTGTTTAAAGCTCAAATCTTTGGTTTATTTATAAAGATAGCGCCTATTTGAAAATTTGATCTGACGTTTTCGGAGTTGTGAGAACCAGGCAATCGGACGCTCGGCGCTCATGTACCCCGCCAAGAACAGCCTTTCCTCGGCTAGTGTTGCTGACGGCTGTCGGATGTCTCCAGTCTAGTGGTTTAACATGAGATATAAATCGTATTGTGTATATCTAACGGACGATTTATTTATTTATTTATTTATTTATTTATTTTATTTGTCTCATTAATCTATAATTTGTTCCCTGGCAAAACGTTAAGCTGAGGGCAAAGTGCAGTTTCATAGCTTTATTTAGTCTATTTAACTTTAACGTTGTAGCCTAGAGAGCTGACTTATGTTTGACTGAATCGTTTGCTTTATTATTGTATAGCTTCTTATACCTTTTAGGCTACTTATACTTTTATAATGGCTATTATTGATCATTAAAACTGACATTTAACAAAAAAGGTAATGTCATTTTATTTTATATATTTAAAACATATAAAATATTTTATTATACATGTTGCCTACATTCTCTTCACTGTATGTACATATATAATAAAATAAAATGACACAACCCTGTCTCTTTTTGCTAAATGTTAGTTTTAATGATCAATATTATAATGTTTTTTATTTATCATATTTTTTAAATGAAAATGAAAAGAGGCAGAGTGGTGGTTTATAACATATTTTGTTTTATTTGTAGCCTAGATATACATAAAGAGATAACCGGAGTAGCCAGAGCGAGCTGAGTGACGCTATCAAGTACGCCGCTGTTCCATTTGCAGAATTATCGGACTTGTGTCCTCCCATCCTCGGGAGTTCGTTCTCCTGAGTCGAACTTGTCAAGTCCGAACTACTAAGGACTCAAGTCCGAACTTTGCGTACTTGGTATTGAGAAACGGCTACAGAGAATATATAGGTGAGTAGATGGGAATCAGCTGGCGCTGCTGATCAGCGATAATCGGAGGACACACCCACACTAATTAACACACAACACAACAATCACACGAGACAAGGAAAAGGCAGTGAATTCATGAACCGTGACAGGAAGTCAACGGGAACCCAAAACTATTTGGTTACCAACATGCTTTTTGTGTTCATTTTTAGGTGAACTATCCTTTTAATTTGACAAAATCATATCAACTTAAATTCCTGAATTCAGTATGTGATTGACTGCCTGTGTCTGGTAGATGCTCCTGAAGTCTGACCACACTGACTCTGACAGATAGGGAGCTGCTCTGCCAGTGGTGATGCAAGGGCTGGGGTCTGTTTGCACCTGATCTGCCTGTTTGTGCTTCTTTAAAAAGAACTCTATCTCTCCCTTTATTTTCATGTTTAATTGATCCAAAAAAAAATTGTTGTATGAATATCTGAACATGCAATATATCAAAAGAAAGAACAGACCATCTGCTTAAAAAAAAAAGAAGAAAAAAAAAGTTATATTCTAGCTTCGTGCATCCTTTTTTATCAACACTTTAATGTTGCTAAGTTTCATAAAAAAAGCAACATGAGCAAAAAAAAAAAGATTTCATCCAGATCAGATTCAGAATGATGATCAAAGCACAGATGAGTAGATCTAGTCCATCAAAACTATAGTGATCGCATTATGATATCGCTTGTTTCTTTGCCTGCGTTTTGATCTGGAGGTACTCGTTGAGGAGATGCGTAATACTGCCCCATACCTTATAACACAGAAAGCCATAAACTCGTCAATGGCAGGGAGAGAGTAATTTAAATTACATTCATAACTATACATTAAAATCAACTACCAGTCTAAGTTACCAATTTGATCATTGCTAGCCCTATTCTGAACTGAAGTAGCCTAACTGAGCAACCTAATCGATTTCAAACTCCCAAATGTTAACTCGCTGAACACTGACAGCTGTAGCCTACTTTCCCACATTAGCTAAACATTTGTATACTGTAACGTACACACGGCATGGTATGTGCGTGTATTACTAGCACAGGTATAAGCGTATGGATTGTTATGCTAAATTGCGAACCGATCTCTCTAGTCTGATTAACTGGTAGCCTATTGCAGCCTTATTAACTCAGAGCAAACAACCCTGATGTTAAACCTTACAAACTTACTTCAAATATGATGTTTTCTTATTCTTCGGTATCTTGCAACCAAATTCTCTTGTCCTCTGCTCGCAGTGTTGCCAACTATTTTCAAAGGAAATAGCTAACGCCTCCCTAAAAGTCGCTAAATCTCGCTAGATGACGTCATACGTCTATTAGCATATTCATGACGTCATCGCGTCATACTTGCGTTCTGCCTGCCTAATGTGTTTTCTCTCTAAATGAATGCTCACATACTGTATTTAATATAATATAATATAATATAATATAATATAATATAATATAATATAATATAATATAATATAATATAATATAATATAGCCAATTGTCAAATAAAGCTGTTCTCATTTCCTATATATACTTTTTTTTTTGTCAGACAATAGAACGAGTAGCTATGATATTGTGAATGACAAAAAAAATTTATAGGCCTATGTGGAAAATGATCTGAATTGAGAGAGTTCGGGAACCGGATGAACTAAAGCTCTGTGATAGTGAGTATTACAAGTATTAAGCACAAGATAAGAAAGGAAATTAAAATGTTCAAACTAAATTCTATAAATATAAAACAAAACAAAAGCAGATAAGTGATAAGTCCGTGGAAAAACACTGCTCATTCATGTCTGTCAGCAGCCGTGCGCTCAAGAGATGAATGTGCTGTTGCCCCTCTCAGCCATTCACTGAACAGGGTAGACACAGAGAGAGTGATGGCAGGGAGAAAGCAAGAGCTTGCGCTCGCAGGACAGTACTGGCAACATTTGGAGGTTACTGAGGTTTGTCCAAAAAGTCGCTAGATTTCAGCATCAGCAACTGCCAGTAGCGAATACAATTTTGGGGTGGCACCCGGGGTGGCCAATCGGATGTCAGGGGTGTCCAGTGCCATCCCGGACACCCCTCTGGCTCCGCCACTGGATTAAACCCTGGTCACGTGACACCCGAGAGTAAAGCAGTCTGCAGATGAAGCATCAAATTGGCAAGCTACGCATATAGGCCTGGCCTACAGGAAAGTACAGTTTATGTAAAATCTATTGGTCATTGTATTGGTCATACTATTCAATAGGGGTGGGAGAAAAGATTCTCTCTCTCCAACGACTCTGGGTCGATTCTTATGAAGGTAAAAGAGTAGCAAAACTCGAGAGCACGTAGATGTGAATTTGAGAACTTGCACAATAAATATTTGTACTTGTAAGTGAACATTTACACTCACAGCTCCAATGTGAAAAAACTTCAAATCCGCCATGGCGCGAGCGCAACTGGCATTTAAAGGGAATGGGAGATGAGACTCTGATTGGTTTAACGCACGTAAGTCCCAAAACACACCCATTACTCATTATGAGAATAGGGGCAACCCTTTTAGACCATGCACCTGGCAAGCCAACCATTTTTCCGGTCGTTAAACTAGCAAAAGTGGATTCGGACACGCCCTAAGTGAACTTGCGCCGTGCGCTTTAGACCATGCGCTTAGATCGTTAAAATAGGGCCCATACTCTTAAATACTGAATGCACTCTTTGTTTATTGCGTGTAATATGTTCTTTGTTCCTCTTTATTTATTACCTTTTATGTTTTTTGAAGCTATATTAGTTTATATAAGGCAATCTATTTAAAATTCTTAACATTTGAATTATTATTTTTTTTATGTGTAAAGACCACCCATTGGCCCAACGACAAAATCCAACGGTGTGGGCGAAGGTATAATGCGTGTATGTCTTTTCAGCGCTCCAGTGAATTTAGTTTCAATATTACTTTAGCTCTACGCTTAATCTGACTCCAATTTCAAATGATAATCAAATTTAGATTGTGTTTCTTATTAGAAAATAATCATAAATATTTATTATGACTTAAATTAGATCTTTGATTATTCTGAGTATCTCATACTTTCAATTATTTATTCATTAAAGGACCCGGTATCGCTTTGAGACGTCACGTCGCGAATGTGCGCTCACAATCACAAACTTAGCCCGTTCTGAAATAGTCAGAGGATGCAGTGCGAACTATTTTACCCTTAAGCAGTCGCTCTCTGCTTACTCATAACAAAAAGTGTAATTTTTTTAATAGTCGCAAGATGCAACGTGCTAAGTCAGTGATAGTCAGAAATCGGAAGGTCTCCTTAATGACGTGCTCCATGCTCCATTCATTTGTGCCTTCGGTGTGATCTATCCTGGAAGAGATTTGCGGAAACACCAGACTATACATTAATCTACTAGAAATAATGATTTCATAATAATGCAGAATAATTTAAATATAACATTTTATTTGTCAGGTAAAAATATATCATGCCAATTACACAAGTAAATGATTAAAAGCCAATTCAGAAATAATAAATACATGACATCAATTACTCAAAGATGACTCTAAGAGTAAGCAATGCATTCCTGACAGAGACACGCAGTGGTGTGTGAGTGTGTTCCGAGTGTAAGCCTCGGGAAGACACTGACACAACACTGCACGGGTGTTTTCCTGGTTACAGGTTCCCAAAGACTGCTCTGCCACTTACCCTTAAATACCCAGACCAAAACTAAAGGCTTGTATAAATATTTTTTAGAGTTGTTTTGGGTCAATTTATGTACCCCAGGGGGTAACACCTGGTTTCGGGGGAGACGGGAGAATTATCAGATATCTTGAAGAGACACCACCCAAAGAGGAGGACAGAAGTCTCCTAAGTTTTTCAATCTTTCTCATAATACCAATGACTGCATTGAAATTAACACCATTTTACCAATCGCACTGAGACATTTAAAATTAAACCAAACATGAAAAGGAAAAACAATAGATTCACAAGATACATCATAATGTGATATATAGACAATCTCAGTGAACTTTTAGTGACTTGAATCAGGGGGAACGGAAGGAAGGAGGGAGAGGGTGATGCAGAAATAAGGAAGGAGAAAAGTTTGAATAAGACAATGTCCTGTGCTCTTTCTTTGAGATCTTCTGTCCAGGGCTTTATTGCTTTATTGTAGGGTGAGTTTTATGTCAGCTTTTGTCTTCAAATCAATTCTTACAAATGTGTAATTATTTTAAAAAGTACTTATAAATGTAATTATAAAAAGGATTACATTTATTAATAAGATTAAATAATAAGAATAAAATGTAGATCAAGAATCATAATGGATCTTGAGGACCCTAAAGATTCCCAGCCCTACTAAATTATGATGTATTGCTTGTCTTTGTTGAATAATACAGAAGATAAATAGCTTAAAAAATAATCGCATATTAAATCACAATCACAATATTGGTTAAAAAAAAATCGCAATTAGATTATTTTCCAAAATCGTTCAGCTCTAGTCTCCTGCTTCTGCAGACTTCAATTGTAATGGTTAAGTTGTTACTGTTGCATTTCCGCTCAAACCAATCTGGCCATTCTCCTCTGACCTCTGGCATCAACAAGGCATTTTCGCCCACATAACTGATGCACATGTTTTTTTCAGACCATTCTCTGTAAACCCTAGAGATGGGTGTGCGTGAAAATCCAAGCAGATCAGCAGTTTCTGAAATACTCAGACCAGCCCGACTGGCACTAACAATAGTGACACGTTCAAAGTCACTTAAATCACCATTGTTCAACTTCAACAGATGGTATTGATGTCTACATGCCTAAATGCATTGAGTTGCTGCCATGTGATTGGCTGATTACATATTTGCATTAACAAACAGAGTATCTGGTGTACAGCACCTAATAAAGTGGCCGGTGAGTGTATGGTAAACAGAATCTCAAACATACTTTCTTGACATGTTCAAACAAACCTCTCACTTTTGAGCTTATGCTTATGAGTTTGGAATGACAAGAGGGCAAATGAATGATGACCGAATTAAATTTTTTAGTGAACTATCCCTTTAAGATAGTAAGGTTCAGTAACCCCTGGAGTAATTAAGTCTTGTGTGTGGTTTGCCATTATTCTGCCAGGTGCTAATACAATTGTGCACAATTTAAGAGTTGTATGAGATTGATAACTATGTTAATTTTAATAATCCCCATAGCCAATCACAACAGATTTAATTTACATATAGTTTTGCAAGGTCAGATTTTTAAGAAATTACTTAAAGCCTGGTCCAGTTTCCTGTTTATTCGGGCCAGGAATGTTCTCACTTACTTTGGAAAGGTAACTCTTACTCTGTTTGACTGACAGCGACCAATCAAACAAAGCAGTTAGGGGCAGGTTTTCCAAAATAGCTGATACATCTGAAATATCCGAAGCACAAGTGAAGCCACATTTATTTATAAAGCGCTTTATACAGTACAGATTGTTTCAAAGAAGCTTTGCAGTAAGAAAAAGAAGAAAAAGAAGAAGAAGGAAAAAAACTGTCAAAGCTGACAAATTCTTCTGTTACAAAACAAATTCAATGTCAGCTTTAAAGCAGATCTACAGAATATAGTCATGATTAATTATGAATGAATATTATCCATGAATAAGTCATTATTCAGATCAAGTTCAGTAACAGAGTATCAATATTACACAAAAAAAAAAAAAAAACACAGCTCAAGTTCAATAACAGTGCAAAGTTCATCAATTATGTAACAAGTTCAGTTATTATAAGTAGCTCTACAGAAGACAATAGTGTCATTATTCAGCATAAGTCAATGTTCAATGTTGATTCATTTCAGTTCATTAACATTGTCAATGTTGCATAACTCATCCCACACTGTTGTGTTTGCACTATAGACACGTAGACGTTCGGCATTGTTCTTTCTGGTGCTTATAATGTTCTGTGCAGTCTGTTGATTTTTCTAAATTAAGTTTAGAACTAGGGCTGCAACAACGAATCGATTAAATCGATTAAAATCGATTATTAAAATAATCTATTACGAATTTCATCATCGATTCGTTGTGTCGCGCGACTATTGCACCACTCAATAAGTCGCAGAGATTTTTGAGTATAAATGAAAAAAAGTTGAGTTGAGCATGGAGCGGAGCAGAGCTATGAGGCGCCGGACTGGACAAAAGCAAAGCGAACTCCGCGAGCGAGCGACACTGCGCGCGCGAGACCGAGTGTGTCCGAGAGCGCGCTCGACAGTGCGTGACAGAGACTGAGTGTGTCCGAGAGTGACAGTGCGCGAGAGAGACCGAGTGTGTCCGAGAGTCCGCAAGCGACAGTGCGCGAGAGAGACACGGGGCCCTATCTTGCACCCAGCACAATTGACTTTGTACACCGACGCATGTATCATTCTTATTTTGCACCCGCGCACAGCGGACTTTTCCCTCCACAGACGCACGTCGGTAAATTAGGAAATTAACTATATAAAACAATTCCGCCACTGACTTTAGACTAGGTTTTTCCATCCGCGTTGCGCATGTTATATATATGCTATTTTAAGGGCGCATGCTTGGCCATAATCAATGTAGCGTGTGCACAACGCTGATTATCTCATCTACACACAGACGCAGCAGTTCTCATTTTTAGAAAACCATACATTATTACAAGGAAAAATATTAACACACGAGGGAAATCATTGTTGTGTCCATGAAGATGTGAAAAAATAGGCATAAATCTAGCTTACACATTTACCCAAATTATTATACGCCTGTTTAACCGAAGCTAATTTGGGTGGGTTTCTCCCATCCCCATACAATGTCACCTCTCTGTCTTTTACGGCCCTGTTTGTGCACTTTGCACTGTGAATTTGCACTGTCAGTTCTGTTTTTGAATAAAGGGTTGGAAATTAATGTTTTTTTTTGTTGTTGTTGTTTTATCTGATTAATCGATTAATCGAAAAAATAATCGACAGATTAATCGATTATTAAAATAATCGTTAGTTGCAGCCCTATTTAGAACCCCTAGCCAATCATAACATAATAGAGGTTATTTACATAAAGTCTTATGCATGACTTCTGTATTCAGTCTTGTCCACTTTGTATCTTATTCTGGTTTTATTTGAGTTACATGAAAGTGACATTTCATAGTTCATTTTGTTTTATAGGTTGTTTAGCAGTGAGTTTATCTGACATAGCTAATACCGCAAAAAAACAAACAAACATCTGACTTTAAGCCATTTTGTGGGACCTTTTTTGTTTTTGTTTTTAAACCACATAGCTTGTTGAAGAGAGGTGTGCTAAGAAAGGTGTTGAAAAGATTACCTATCGGATAAAATAGGTAAAGAAAAAAGTATGTACTGATATTGTAGGAGAATTCATATCTATAGAGACTTAGGGGTGGGCTCTATTGACATGGGCTAGTAAGCAACCACCCAAAACTTCATATGAACTTCCTAATAACATCCACAAAAGCCAAGATTACAAAAAAATCTGCACTAAATTCTGCCACACAAAATTATTATACAAAAACTATTGTAACATCACCCTCCCGGTGCATGCAGGGTAAATGTGGATGCATGCTAATGAAAGCAGAGTTTCTGATGCTGTTCATAGTTGTTTCTGCCCTGAGCGAGATGCACTCATGACCTTTGCGTGGTCATGTGTCTCAGTGAATACAAATGAATGAGTTTTACATTATGTGAATGCACAGAACTCATGATTAAAGTGTCAGTCACACCAAGAATGATAGCCATAATGATAACTATCGCTGATACCAACAGTCTCTTTACTCCAACTTGCTTCATTCATGTTCTGTGAACATAAGTGGAGTGCACACTTTAAAATAGCAAGGATTTTAATTGACTACAAATGTTTTTAACTAAAAATCACAAACAATTATCTGAAAGTGATTCCGAAGATATTGTAATAGTTGTGGTGTTGACTTGGATATTCTAGAGTTAGATCAGTGTTTAAAAGTGTGTCATTCTTGGGGTAAATGAATGGGCCTTAAAAGGAAAGTCCACCACAAAAATATAAATTTTGTCATCAGTCACTCACCTTCGTTCATTCCAAACCTGTATGACTTTCTTTCTTCTGCAAAACACAAAAGGAGATATTTTGAAGAATGTTGGTAACAGGCAGTTTCGGTTTCCATTGACTTCCATTGTAATTTTTGTCTTCAGCTGTTGTTTTGACTCATTGGAATTAATTACTAAAAGTTAGGTAACACTGGCATTGACATAATGATTGCTAGATATATTATTGTTGATCAAGAAAAGGGCCATCTCTAGGTTGTTTTTAAATCATTTCAGTCTCAGAGTTGACACCATCTTTGAAAAGACAGTCCAGTGATGATACGAGTTGTATTACGGGCTTTGCCTGTCACTTCCTTGACTTCTCTGAACAAAATTTCTTTGTTGTGCCATCAGCTCCTCAGATGGTTTCCTTTTTGATTGATCCATTATGTTAATGTTCATTAGTTATGGCTCCGACGCTTCATGCATGCTCTGTAATAGCTAGACCTTCTCCTCTTTGTTTACAGGTGTGATATAACCACACAAAGGCAAATGACGTAACACTGACACTTCCCACAATATCCAATCTGACAGCTCAAATTGTGAATAATAATTAAGTCAAGAAGATAGTTTTTATTACTTATTTTTTGCTTGCTCAATAATTGATTTTTGCTCACTAAGATCTGTGATGTACTGATTAAAAGGATAGGACTAGTTAACGATAACAATTAATTGTGTAATTTAGTTTATTGTATTCTAAAATGTATTCAGTGTTACATTGTAACAACTCCTTTTTTTCTACTCTGAAATATAGATTTTCTCCATTGACCTGTCTCTCCACTGTGTCAGTGTCCGCTTATCCTTACGTGTGTACATGTTTCTACTTGTACCACTTTTCAATAATACCAGGCCTAATACAGCAGCCAGATGCCCTATAACATGCTAAGAATACTGAGCCCAGATAGATTTGGGTCTACTCACCACTCCCAGATCCTGATCGATACTCTGCAGCCCCTGCTCACAGAGGGAGAGAGTCAAGACAGAGAGCCTATAGAGTCGTAAAGGCCAACTTTGATTATAAATGGCACTCTGGGGAAAGAGGATGGCCCCAAGATAAGGTGATAAAGCAAAGGTGTAGCTTTAGATAATGTATCTGAGTCTGTGGACTACCCTACCCACACCATCTCTCTACACATTATTTTCCATTATACTGCCATCGATCGGCTAGAGGTAATGGCCACTGGAATCATAACCCGAGGCATTACTACATTCCAGAGCAGGAAAAGTTGATTGGAGGAAAGTAACCAAAGCGCTGAGGAAACGTTTTCTTGGTTTCTGCTTTGAAGAGGGTTTGCGCTTTTGTTTCACCAGGGACTGTAGAAAGAAGAGATTTTTCCCCTACGTTGTAGCATAACTGTAGTGGTTTAAAATTGGCATTGTGGTGTCAGGATGTTAGTCTGGCCTTTATAGACGGGCTTTATTAAGAACACGCATACCATGCAAAGTTGTCATTTCATTTCTGAAAGTAACCCTAGTATTCTTGAAGACCCAGTGCAATGCCTTGGCCAGTGCAGTTTTCCTTTTTTTCTTTATATATTTCCTATTGAGACAGGAAGTTTAGGCTAGACAAGTGCTTAGGCAGTGACCTTTATTTTGCCATAATCTTGGAGCTCAGTGTAGGGTCTGCCCTGAAAGGTACTATATACTGTATATCAACACTCATCAAATCTCTCAATTGGGAAAATCAATATAATTGTTTACTTCATGGAAACCTCCTGCTCTATTGGCACATCTCTGAGAGGTAGAGAAAATAAATGTGATAATGTTAGTGTCGCTGAAGTAAAGATATCCTCCCAGAGTTCATCTCTCTCTCTCTCTCTCTCTCTCTCTCTCTCTCTCTCTCTCTCTCTCTCTCTCTCTCTCTCTCTCTCTCTCTCTCTGTAGTTAGTAACGCAGGGCACCTGTTACTATTTACTGTCAAATCTTCCAGGATTATCTGTAATCCTGGAGCTTCAAAAATCTGTTTGCTGACAGCTGTGTTCTCTAACAGAACTGCTGTTTGCTGTGCACATAGTGTCCTATATAGCAGTAAGAGCTCTTTCTTTGAGTAAAAGAAGGAAAAAGCCTTTTAATTTTCTGCTTGAGTGAATTTCAATTTACAGTTCTTCTCGGTTTGTATTGTGTTGTATTTGGCTATAATGCATAGCTGACTCTATATATGAGTCTTTGCCTTGGTAATTAGACACAATATCACAGCACATCCTTTGAATGTCTTTTAATGTATTCTAGCGTATTGGGGGATTTTGCTCTTCAATAGCTGTGTTATTTTTACCGATAGGTTCAGGGCATATACTGTAATTTAAAAACAGTACTTAGAAGATATTCTATTTATTCGTTTTTTTATTGCAAAATTATACTTTTTTTTTTTCTTAAGCATTTTACATAAACATTTACAATGTTACAAATTTTGTTTTCCCCAACATTTTTAATTAACATAAATTAATAAAAAATATTATTCCAAAAAAATTAAAGTCTTAAGTTCTTAAATAATAAAATTATGTATTTATTTATTTTTACTACAGTATATATATATATATATATATATATATATATATATACACACTGTACAAAAAAAAATACATCCCCAAGTCAAAATTTTATATATATATATATATATATATATATATATATATTATTTCTTTATAAGCTTGGATAATATTTACATATATCAGTGGCTCCTTATGTCTTACATAATGCATAAAATGCATTGTATTACAAAATAAATATCAAAGCAAAAAAAAAAAAGAAAAAAAAAAGAATAAATACATATTCATGCTAAGCCATTTTCTCTAGTGAGCTAACTTTGAAAAAAAATAAAAATAATAATAATTCCCCCAATGACTTCTGGCCAACTGGTGTCAAATTGATTTTTTATGGATTAAGTAATAATTACCACTTGAGTTGAGTTCATACATTTGTCCTATCAGAGTAACAATAGGTGTATTTTGTCATATTAACTATGAACATATTTCACTAACATTTGACATCCAGAAAACATCTCAGTACTACAACCTGTTAAATATTTAGCTTGATAAATGTGTATCTTTCTTTAAAATAAATACCACTCTACTCTAAATACTGCTCTAGTTTTCAGGTTGTCCAAGATCCAATCACATTTGCCAATAATGTTTTTCTTGATCTCTAGGTGGTCTACAAAAACAACGACATACGACTGGAACTCTCTCGCCTGGCCCGCATAGCAGACCCCAAGATGAAGCTACAAGGGGATGTGGTGTTTAAATGTGAGAATGTCCCCACCTTAGACCCCATCTCCTTTGAGACGCCAGAATCCTTCCTCGGCCTGCCCAAGTGGAACACCAAGCGTGTGGGCTCTATTTCCTTTGACTTTCGCACCTCAGAGCCCAATGGACTAATCCTCTTTACACAAGGTAAACCCCAGGACAAGAAGGATCCTCGTAGCCAGAGGAGCAACAAAGTGGACTTCTTCGCTGTGGAACTTCTAGATGGAAATCTTTATCTTCTGCTGGACATGGGATCAGGAACGATTAAAGTCAAAGCCACACAGAGTAAAGTCAATGATGGAGCCTGGCACCACGTGGACATTCAGAGAGATGGAAGATCAGGTGAGTAGATTAAATTTCTCCAGAACTTAAAATTCTTAAAAATAAAGGGTTCTTCTGCACAAAGAAATTGGGTCCCTCAGATCTGAATGATGCTTAATGAATTTTGCTTACTAAAATATTGTTTTAATTATTTATTTTTATTATTATTCTGTAATTGTTTTCTAAAAGCATTAAGATTATTTTTATTTTTTTCTGTGTCATGCCTACACTCAGAAAATAGTTTGTTCAATGAACTTAATTCAATTAAGGAAATCTTTTCCACACATTTAGTTTAGGTCGGTACAATAAGAACGAAACGAAAGTTAATTTAAACAAATAAAGTTTTGTTGAGGCAACTTAACAAATTGAATGCACGATTGCTGGTTAGTATGACATAGACACCACAAAATTCAAAAGCATTTGAGAAACTGAACATTAAACACTAGTATGTCTTTCCCTGAAAAACACATAAAATAACTTACATGCAGATTAACTGCCCAGTTAGTTGTCAACAAAAATTAGTTTAGGTGGATTGAACACCCGAGAAAAAACCCGAGCATTATATCAAAACTGTCTCATTATCAAAACATCAAAACTATCAAAACATTATATCAAAGTTGTCTACAAAAACAACAGCATATGACTGGAACTCTCTTCCAGCGCCTACAGCACAAACCCCAAGATAAAGCTACAAGGGGACGTGGTGTAAACTGAACAAGAGGCTTTTTTTTCTCACATCCTTTAGACATTGACATGTTAAAAAAAAAAAAATTGGAGCTTAAAAAGTAACTGTAAAAAGAGTGTAACTTATGCAAAGTTTTAAAAATCTAAATTGGCAACAAATTCTCAGTATAAAGAAGTCGGTAATGTAGCACTTTTACCCACAAAAGTAATCTATTCTAAATTGTATCTTCATTGTAAACTTCTCTGTATTAAGAGCTGTTATTAGGGTTGATTCCAAATCCTTTTCACAGCAGATGAAAATGTGTCCTCTCAAAGACTTCAATAAAAAGTAATCTAGCAGCATAAATGTGTGGATGTTTTTATTATTACTTAGGAGAATCTGTTCAGTAGAATATTACAGTGCAGAATTGTTATTATTTTGTCACAAACTTAATATTGGATAACGGACACTTTCACATTAAAGTCACAAGTCAAGTCAAGTCAAGTCATCTTCATTTATATAGCGCTTTTAACAATGTAGATTGTTTCAAAGCAGCTTTACAGAGATAAACGTATAATTTAAGGTCAGACTGTTTTGGCTTTATAGCGGTTCTTTAATAAAGTTATTTTCCAGCTAAAGTTAGTTTTGATTGATTCGCTTCCGTCGCAACGATCATTTGTTATTAAATTAGGGGCCGCTAAGACAACACCATTCTCTCTACACAAACTTTAAACGCGAACCTGTGAGAAACGCTGATGGCGTTAACATGCGCATTAAGAACTGGTTCTATAGTTATGTGCGTTTGAATATATGTGCGCAGGTTTGTAATTCTCTACAAACCAAGCCTAAACAAAGTACTGGTGTTTCCTTATAATTTTGATACAGAATTTTATTTTATTTTATTATACGCGAATTGAGGTTTCCCGACGACGCTTTATCTGTAGAGTGGTAAAGGGATCCTCCATAGGGAGAGACTAGTTGGCACTTCAGCACTGCGTTGTCATCGGGTCCAGGCGAAGGTCCTTCATCAGATCTGGATACGGCCTGGATCCGGCAGGCTGCGGGAAAACCTCGGGATAAACAAAGACACTAAAATTAGCATAGATGCCATTCTTCTCATGATGTAACGGGTACATCAAGATTTATGGGAAGTGTTCCCGGTTCCAGCTGACCTAATCTATGCAGCCTAACATTGAATTATAGAAGTCTATAATGTATTATGTGAATGCTAGGTCAAAGAGATGTGTCTTTAATCTAGCTTTGAACTGACAGAGTGTGTCTGCTTCCCGGACAGTAGGAAGACTGTTCCAAAGTTTTGGTGCTAAATAGGAAAAGGATCTACCGCCAGCAGTCAATTTTGATATTCTAGGTATTATCTAGGTATTATCAACTGGCCGGAATTTTGAGATTGCAATAGACGTGAAGGACTATAATGCGTTAAGAGCTCGCTCAAGTACTGTGGAGCTAAACCATTTAGTGCTTTGTAAGTAATCAGCAATATTTTAAAATTGATGCGATGTTTAATAGGGAGCCAATGCAGTTTTGACAGAACTGGGCTAATATGGTCATACTTCCTGGTTCTGGTAAGAACTCGAGCTGCTGCGTTTTGAACTAGCTGTAGTTTGTTTATTAAGCGTGCAGGGAAACCACCCAGTAGAGCATTACAATAATCTAGCCTTGAGGTCATGAACGCATGAACTAATTGTTCCGCATTTGTCAATGAGACCATATGGCGTAATTTAGATATATTTTTAAGATGGAAAAATGCGGTTTTACAGATACTAGACACGTGACTTTCAAATGAAAGATTGGTATCAAAGAGCACACCCAGGTTCCTAACCGACGACGAAGACTTAACAGAGCAGCCATCAAGTGTTAGACAGTATTCTAGATTATTACGTGAGGAAGTTTTTTGTCCAATAATTAGAATCTCTGTTTTTTTCAGAATTTAGAAGTAGGAAATTACGAGTCATCCAATTTTTTATATCAGCTATGCATTCCGTTAATTTTGTGAATTGGTAAGTTTCGTTTGGTTTTGAAGAAATATAGAGCTGAGTATCGTCGGCATAACAGTGGAAGCTAATTCCATGTTTCCTAATGATATCTCCTAATGGTAGCATGTACAGAGTGAACAGCAACGGTCCTAGTACTGAGCCTTGTGGTACGCCATACTGAGCTTGTGATCGATGAGACATCTCTTCATTTACTGCTACAAACTGATAACGGTCAGATAAGTATGATTTAAACCATGCTAGTGCAATTCCACTAATGCCAACATAGTTTTCTAGTCTATTTAAAAGAATGTTGTGGTCAATGGTGTCAAATGCAGTACTAAGATCGAGTAACACTAATAGAGAGATACAACCACGATCGGATGATAAGAGCAAATCATTTGTGACTCTAATGAGGGCAGTCTCGGTACTATGGTACGGTCTAAATCCAGACTGGAAATCCTCGCAGATATCATTTCTTTCAAGAAAGGAACACAGTTGTGAAGATACTGCTTTTTCTAATATCTTTGACAAAAAAGGTAGATTCGAGATCGGCCTGTAATTGACTAATTCTGTAGGATCAAGTTACGTTTTTTTAACAAGCGGTTTAATCATAGCCAGCTTAAAGTTTGTTGGTACGTATCCTGGAGACAAAGACGAATGAATGATATTAAGAAGAGGATCTATGACCTCTGGGAGCATCTCTTTCAGTAGCTTAGTCAGGTCTAACATACATGTTGTAGATTTAGATGATTTAACGAGTTTAGTAAATTCTTCCTCTCCTATAGCAACGAATTAATCAATTTTTTCCTCAGGGAGACTACAATGAACTGCCTGATGCGATACTGTAGTAGACGGTTGCATAGTTATAATTTTGTCCCTGATATTATCAATCTTATAAGTGAAGAAGTTCATAAAGTCATTACTGCTGTGTTGCTTGGAAACTTCGGTGCTTGAAGCTTTCTTTTTCGTTAGTTTAGCCACCGTTTCAAATAAATACCTAGGATTATGTTTGTTTTCTTCTAATAGGGTTGTAAAATAAGCAGATCTAGCAGCTTTTAAAGTAGTCGAGTCCCAAAATAGATAAATAGCCCTGGATAAGATGCAGTAGGCATTTTTGAGGAAAAGTACTTCAAGTGTTGTTTCTATATGATTTTTAGGTGCTGAATCCATTTCTGCCATATAACAAGTTGTAAACATCACTGTTTTGGCATAAACAATAAAAACAAAATGGCTGCCAAAAAAAAAAAAAAAAACGGTTTAATGCATTTATTGCAGTTTAAACATTAAACATTATAACTAAACTATGCATTCTCAGAATATTTAAACATGTAAACAATGAAAAAACAACATTTACATGAAAGGGACAGTTTTTAATGGCTGCTGGAATTATGCCAAGGTTCCAAGGTACACTGGGAAGCATATATCAGTGGAAATATGCAATTATGCCCAGCCCGAAGGGGGGAACTTGGAATACACATGACCCCAGGGGGCTGCATATTGAGAATCACTGGGGTGTCCAGCCGCAGGTGGAATATTTCAAACCCAGGGGTGGCAAGGTGGCTTGCCGAGGGAAAGACACATGCTCAGAGAGGCTTACAGTGGACTACACACGTGGGGGTCACCCAGAGGCCGTGTTAGGTGTCGCCCAGCCTGCAGCTCTACAGATGTCTGTTAGTGAGGCGCCATGCGCTAGAGCCCAAGAGGATGCCACACTCCGGGTGGAGTGGGCCGTCACACCAAGGGGGCATGGTCGACCTTGCTACTGGTAAGCCAAAGCAATGGCGTCCACTATCCAGTGAGACAACCTTTGCTTGGAGAGAGCCTTTCCCTTCAGCTTCCCACCATGACAGACAAAGAGCTGGTCTGAAGTCCTGAAACACTGCGTTCTGTCTACGTAAGCATGGAGGGTGCGTACTGGACAGAGCAGTGCCAAGGCTGGGTCTGCCTCCTCCGAGGGCAGCGCTTGCAGGTTCACCACCTGGTCTCGAAAGGGTGTGGTGGGAACCTTGGGCACATATCCAGGCCGGGGTCTCAGGATCACGGAAGAGTTAGCCGGTCCGAATTCCAGGCACGCTTCGTCAACCGAAAATGCCTGCAGGTCCCCTACCCTCTTGATGGAGGCCAATACAACCAGGAGCACTGTCTTCATTGACAGGAACTTAAGCTCCACTGATTGCAGAGGCTCAAAGGGAGCACTCTGCAGAGCAGTTAAAACCACTGAGAGGTCCCAAGAGGGAACGAGAGGAGGGCGAGGAGGATTCAGTCTCCTCGCTCCTCTCAGGAAACTGATGATCAGGTCGTGCTTTCCAATGGACTTACCATCAACTGCATCATGATGTGTGGCAATGGTGGCACCATACACTTTCAGGGTGGAGGGAGACAGCCTTCGCTCCAACCCTTCTTGCAGGAAGGAAAGCACGACACTGATCGGGCCTTTCGTGGGTTCTTGAAGTTTAGAAGAACACCAGTTGACGAAGAGGTTCCACTTCAACGCATAGGCATGTCTCGTGGACGATGCTCTAGCGGAAGTGATGGTAGCCACCACCGCTGGTGGTAGGGTACTCAAACCTGCCTCGTCCCATCCAGGAACCACACATGGAGATTTCAAAGATCGGGACGAGGGTGCCATAGGGTGCCCCGTCCCTGAGAAAGCAGGTTCTTTCTCAGAGGAATTGGCCAGGGAGGTGCTGTCGCGAGGAGTACTAGTTCTTGGAACCAGGTGCGGTTGTGCCAATACGGGGCAACCAAAATTACCTGCTCCTCGTCCTCCCTGATCTTGCGCAAAGTCTGCGCAAGAAGGCTCACTGGGGGAAACGCATACTTGCAGAGGCCCCGCGGCCAGCTGTGCGCCAGTGCATCCGTGCCGAGCGTGCCCTCGGTCAGAGAATAAAACAGGTCGCAGTGGGACGAGTCGTGGGAGGCAAACAGATCTACCTGTGCGTCCCCGAACTGATCCCAAATCAGCTGAACCGACTGGGGATGGAGTCTCCATTCTCCAGCGAGAGGCCGAAACCGAGACAGATCGGCTGCACGGTTCAGGTCTCCCGGGATATAAATGGCTCGAAGCGACCTCAGATGCTTCTGACTCCATATGAGGAGGTGGCGGGCGAGTTGCGACATACGACGGGAGCGCAGACCACCTTGTCGGTTGATGTACGCTACTGTGGCGTTATTGTCTGATCGGACTAATACGTGCTGACCCCTGAGCAACGCACAGAAGCGGTGCAGGGTGAGACGTACAGCCTGCAACTCGAGGCAATTGACATGTCAAAGGCGCTGGGGTCTTGTCCAGGAGCCCGCGGCAGCATGTCCATTGCACATGGCGCCCCAGCCCATTGTGGAGGCATCTGTTGATATAACAACATGCCAGGAAACTCGTTCTATGGGCACTCCAGCCCATAGAAAACTGAGGTTCGTCCACGGGGTGAAGGTCTGACGGCAGGTCAAAGTCACTGGGACTCGGAGCGTGCCGTGTTGCCATGCCCACCTCGGGACTTGATCGCGAAGCGGTCTCATATGAAGCAAACCGAGCGACGTTACTGCGGCTGCGGATGCCATATGCCCCAGGAGCCTCTGAAATAGTTTCAGTGGAACCGCACTCTTGCCCTCGAACTGACGAAGGCAAGTTAGCAGTGACTGCGCGCGCTTGCTCGTAAGCTGCGCGCACATGGCGACCGAGTCGATTTCCATACCGAGAAAAGAGATCCTCTGCACGGAGCAGAGTTTGCTCTTCTCCCAGTTGACCCGAAGGCCCAGACAAGCTAGGTGCCGGAGCACTAGGTCCCTGTGTTCGCAAACCTTGTCTCGAGAGTGAGCTAGGATCAGCCAGTCGTCGAGAGGAACAAGGGCTGCCTCGACAACCTTCGTGAAGACGTGAGGAGACAGGGCTAGCCCGAAAGGGAGAACCGCGTACTGGCATGCCTGCCCCTCGAATTATATATATATATATATATATATATATATACTGGTATGCCTCATTTGCATATGTAAACATGACATTTCAGAAAACTTGTAATACAAAAAATGTCTGTCTCTATGTAAGTGAAAAACTGGAAAGGTTTTATGGTGATATCTATAACTTAAAAATGTTACCCTATCCAACTGTAGTGTTTCGGCTGTGAATAATGCACCTATTGTTTCAATAACAATTACAAGAAAATGGGACCCTTATTTCAATGTTATACGGTGGATCCTTATTCAGGAGACATTGAACTTTCTAAAAATGTGGTATAACAACTTTTCCTCAAAAATGCCTACAGGGTTACACAATCTTGAAGATTCGGACCTGACTAAAGCCTCTCTGTAAGTAATCGAGCTCTCCTTCCATAAAATGCGAAATACCTCTAGTTTTGTTTTCTTCCAGTTGCGTTCCATTTTTCTGGCTGCTCTCTTAAGGGCCCGAGTGTGCTCGTTGTACCACGGCGTTGGACTATTTTCTTTAATCTTCTTTAAGCGCAACGGAGCAACTGTGTCTAAAGTGCTGGAAAAGAGAGAGTTAAAGCGATCAGGAAGATTATTAATAAAGCAATCTTTAGTGGCAGAAGTGATAGGTCTAACATATTTGAAACATGGAGTCGGCTTTGCAGCCTTGGCTAAATGTAATTTACACGAGACTAGATAATGATCTGAGATGTCATCGCTCTGCTGCAGAATTTCAACGGCATCAACATCTATTCCATGTGATAATATTAGATCTAGAGTATGATTACGACGATGAGTAGGTCCTGACACGTGTTGTCTAACTCCAATTGAGTTTACAATGTCTTTAAATGCCAAACCCAATGCATCTTTTTCATTATCGATGTGTATATTAAAATCACCAACAATTAGTATTTTATCTGCAGTCAATATTAATTCTGATAGAAAGTCCGCAAATTCTTTGATAAAATCTTTATGGTGCCCTGGTGGCTTGTATACAGTAGCCATCACAAATCTCAAACGTGATTTATCATTTATACTATATATTTTTACATTAAGCACTAACACTTCAAAAGAATTTAAAACTTGATTTCTTAGTGGTTTTGAATATATTTCTATAAATTACAGCAACACCACCCCCTTTGCGTTTCAGACGAGGCTCATGTTTATAACAGTAATCTTGCGGGGTGGACTCATTTAAAGTAATGTAATTGTTTGGTTTTAGCCAGGTTTCTGTCAAACACAGCACATCTAGGTTATTATCTGAAATCATATCATTAACAATGAGTGCTTTTGAAGTAAGCGATCGAATATTCAGCAACCCAAGCTTTAGCATTTGCTCATCTGTATTATAGCTGTTTTTTATTTGTTGAACATCAATTACATTTTTAACCTTAGATGGGTTTAAACGTTTTTTGGATTTCCAAATTCGGGGAACAGACACAGTCTCTATATGATGATAGCTAGATGAAAGAGGCTCTGTGTGATGGGATTTATCTGACCTTGGTGACGCGAGACCGCTAGCAGACGGTCGGTTGAGCCAGTCTGTCTGCTTCCTGACCTGAGCCCCAGATTGTCATGTTTGAGCTCTAAGACTATGTGCCATATTACTAGAGAGAAGAGCAGCACCATTCCAGGAGGGATGAATACCATCTCTTTTCAACAGGTCAGGTTTGCCCCAAAAACTTTTCCAATTGTCTATGAATTCTATATTATTTTGCGGACACCACCGAGACAGCCAACCGTTAAGTGAACACAATCTACTAACTATCTCATCACTCCTGCGAACAGGAATGGGGCCAGAGCAAATTACAGTGCTTGACATCGTACTTGCGAGTTCACACACCTCTTTAATATTAATTTTGGTGATCTCCGACTGGCGGAGTCGAACATCATTAGTGCCGACGTGAATAATGATCTTAGAGAATTTACGATTAGCATTAGCCAGCACTTTTAAATTTGCTTTGATGTCAGGCGCTCTGGCTCCCGGCAAACATGTGACTATGGTGGCTGGTGTGTCTATTGTCACGTTCCGTGTGATCGAATCACCAATTACTAGGGCACAATCAACAGAATTCTCAGTGGGTGTTTCACTTAGCGGGACAAATCGATTTGTTATGGTAATTGGAACGGAAGGGTGGTTTTTTTGATCCGCGACTAGAGCGATCCCTCACTGTCACCCATTTGCCTTGCTGCGCAGGCACTAATTCAGCTGGAACCGAATCATGTAAAGAGTTCACTATGCTAGGCGCATCCAAAATAGTATCTAAAGCTCTAGCTCTCTTACTATCCTCAATTAAAGTTTGGATGCGTGTCTCTAGTTCTGAAATCTTCTCCGTCAGCCTAACTGACTCCTTGCTTTTATCACATATAAATCCTATATTGCCAACAGAGTGACATGAAGTGCAGGTGACAATAACAGGACAAGACATTACTCACCGTGTTTGTTGACTGATTCTTACTCACCTGAGCTTTTTATGAACTCAAAGGCGCGGGCGCACGAGAGAAAAATAAATAAAAAATAGCTGAGTGCACGGGTGGCGCGTTAACAGGCTAGCGAATTACTAGCGTGTTGTGCTAGTAGTAACGGAAGCTAGCGATGTCAAGTTAATCTGAGATGTTGGGTAAACTGTATTTAGTAGTAGTATAAACAACTAGAAATTGTAGTAAATGATGGTTCAAAACAAAGAAATACGAGGCTAAGACGGAGCTTACAGCACCGAAGCAAACACACTCACAGCAGGCAGCCAAGAGGGTGGCTCTTATTTTTTTGCCTCTGGTCATGTTATACTCAGTAGTCTAAAAGTCTGAGACAACACTGGAAATCTGATATTTCTTTCATTTAAACCTGGAAATGAACAGAAAGCTTTCATGTTCTGAAACTTTTAGATCAACTAAAAGTTATGTTGTAGAATGATGATATAATATTTTAGACTCTGCACTTGAATCACTTTTCTTCCCAGACCCTACTGTATATCTATTCAGAAATGGCAGTTTGGCTCCTTGTCTGATTAATAGCAGTCATGGAAGTCCCTAGAAACTTGTATTTCTCAGCACCAAAGGGCTGAGACAGATATATAGACATGTGGGTGTTGAGAGACCAAGAATACTTGCATAATACAGACCAGTGGAAGAACTCAGAATGCCCCCTCAATCTGACACTGCCTCCACACTGGACTATATTGATGTTTCTATTCTGAACCTCCTACCTGCCTGTATCCTTTAGTACATAATTGTGTCAGAACACTTTAACTCATATACATACACACAAATGTACGTATATATATTTCTATAACTGTATTTATTGCACTTCTCTGGAATACTTGATTTTGTATGGTTAGCAGCATTTTGTGGTCCAATGTCCATTTTTATAATGCGCACCAAATGTCTCCGCTGTATATATTTTACAGTCAGCCGCCTTCTTTTGGCTGAGCTTATTTTGTCAAACTTGATAGCCTGTTTTGTTTTAAACAGGTATCATCTCTGTGAACAGCCGTCGGACTCCATTCACCGCCAGCGGAGAGAATGAGATTCTGGACCTCGAGGGTGACCTATATCTCGGAGGACTCCCGGACAACCGCGCTGGCCTGATTCTCCCCACCGAACTGTGGACCGCCATGCTGAACTATGGCTTTGTGGGCTGCATCCGTGATCTCTTCATAGATGGACGCAGTAAAGACATTCGTCTGATCGCCGAGGCCCAGAATGGAGTCGGAATCAAGTCGTCCTGCAGCAAAGTAACAGGCAAACAGTGCGACAGCAACCCCTGCAAAAACAACGGCATCTGCAAAGAGGGCTGGAATCGCTTCATCTGCGACTGCACCGGGACGGGATACTGGGAGCGAACCTGTGAGAGAGGTGAGTCATGCCATTGTTCGAGAGCAGGGTAGTCTTGCGTAGCCTGACTTCTTGCCTGCCATTTGGCTTTAGGCGGCCCATGGGCTCACCCTCAGAGGCTGAGACTAAGAGTAGGGTTACACAATTGAAATAGTCTGGTTCAGTGTTCGCTGTAAGCTGATCAGGCAGCACACTATCAAAGTTCCTCTGAAACCCTCCAGCTCCACCTGCCTAGATCTGTTATCGGATTTATGTGTGACTATTCATGAAGCAGCATATTTCGCATGCTCACAGCAATGTGTCTGTGTATTTATTGGATCTATTCCACCCAGACCAAACACATTAACATACATTAACATTGACATGCTAAAAAGATTCAGATAAATATTATGTCATTTATACATAATATTAATTGAGCACGCTATAGGGGCTTCCACTTTTGTGTAGTTTGTGCTTGTGTTAATAAAATGAACTTGAAGTATACTTATTTTTTTATTAAGGATACTTAAGTGAAGTTTAAGTACATTTTTAAGTATACTTTATGTATTAAGTATACTAATATCAATGTACTAGTAGTATACTTGTAAGTTTTCTAGTCAAATACTCTAGGCACATTTTTTAGTTTATGAAAGTACACTTTAAAGTGTACTCCCGGTAAACTACTAGTTTAGTAGTTGTATACTGCCAGTGCCAAGTATACTTGTAGTAAACATAACATCATACTTATAGTTTATTATTTATATATTATTTTGCACATTAAGTATACTAATATGTTCCTATTTAGGTTTTAATTTTATACTTGAAATATACCTTTAACTGTACTTTTATCTCTTTTCATTTTAAAAACATTTTATAGCTTCATGCATCCTTTTTTATCAACACTTACACTGAGAAAATAATTTTTTTGTCACAGATGGAGTAGATCGCGTCCATCAACACCCCCAAAGCTTCACGATCGTTTAACACTTCCTGGGGTGACATTTCATTCGGTAACATTAGGCAGTTTTAATTTATATGCTGTTTAATGTTCGCATTATTTTACATTTACAATCTTCTATCACTTGTTTCAGCTTCTTCTTCACCTGTGTTTTGATCCAGAAATTCTGTACTATTTCAAGATGTGTAATAGCGCCCTCTACCGTATAACAGTGAAAACATGGATAGCCGCAAAATTCAGTCAATGGCGGGGAACGAGTAAAGTAGATTTGAAGTAAATTCCTAAGTACACTACCAGTGGGCTAGCCTGCCAAAAATTCAGATACTCACATCTGACATATCTGTTTTCTTACAAAGTTTGTAAGACAGTATATAAAACTATGTGAAAAAAAGTATTTAATTGGTTACTCAATCAAAAGAGTAAAAACAACTACAAGCCAAGTATACTTAGAATACTTAATTATACTTTTAAGTATATCTTGATCAAAATATTGAGTTCAAATATTGGTCAAATATACTTAGACTTTTGTGTCAGTATAAGTCAAGTATACTTAAACCCAATTTTAAACCCAAAAAGTACATAAAAAATTAGACTGAAAATATACTTTCTCATTTTTTAGCTTAAAAGATGAATAAACTTGAATAAACTTTTTTATAAGAAAAAAAAAAAAACTGACAGTGTGCATTTGTATCGTGCTTGTGTAAACCATAATTAAACAATTTAATTTAAAAAGAAAATGACAAAGGAACTTACTGTAGACCTGTATGATTGCTCTGTGAATGCCATCTTCTGGCGAGACACGGGAATTCATTCAGTGTAACCCTCATAGTGCATTATAGAGATTTTTTAGCCATTGAGTGTACACTGGTTGTACACTCATTATCGCGATGCATCATGGGGTTGAAGGAATGCACTCGATAATGTCCACCATGGTTGTGGACACTACTACAAATGGCTCTCTCCTCAAATAGTGCACTATATAAGGGTATTGGGGGCGATTTCGGACACAGCCTCTGATTAATGATGTAACTTTTGGTGGTTATGTTTGAACTTGGAAATATTCGTTATTTTATATGTAAAATAAAATGATGTTTTATTAACAAGGTTCGGGAGGAGCAGGTACAGATAATTAACCCAATTAGCACAAGTGGAGATCAGTAATCAACTCAGGACAATATAAATAACAGCAGAACCCACCTCTGTTCCTTGACAGTTTATTCAGCATCCCACCTCCACCCCATCTCCTCACTTTTAGTTCCATCTCCTCACTTCTAGTTCCATCTACTCTCACCAACGGGGGGAGTACTCTGGGTTCGGGCAGAAATTCCGAGCTCGGAGCCCTCCACCCGGACAGCACGCCAAATACGCATAACCTTTACCGTAATAATTATATGTAGATGTGAACTCGTGAAATGTTTTTTTGTGCAGTGACCCCAAAACAATTTTGCAGACGCAGGCTGCACTAAAAAAAGTCTTAGTAACAAAATTTAAAAGCAGGTACCATTTATTTTAAATAATATAGTACAAGATCACTTTTCAAGCTAAATATTTTTTTAGAAAGATTATAGCTCATTCTATAATTGGGTGTACATTTCACATAAAATGTACAAAAACAATATGCTTTCTCAATAAAAACGGTCACAAAGGACAGAACTCTGTTTTTTTTATCTGAAATCTGCCTTAATTTTGGTAATTTAAAGAGATTTTATGCAAAATCCAAACTGTGTGCATATAAAATAGACAGAAGCAGCATTCTAGTTATTTAAAATGTAAAATAATAATAATAATTCACAAGTATCATAGTTAACTGGACACATTAACTATTGCACACATTGTTAACTCATGTACTTGACACTCAGTCAGTCTCCTCTGGCTCTGGCACATGGAAGGTTGAATTAATATAAAAAATATATATAAAAAAAAAATGTTGCCAAATTTTGGCAAACAATTCATTATCATCTGTGGACACAGTCACACAGTAGGGTCATAACAAATATGTTATTCAGGAGTTGGCTGTACAGGGTAACATAGTTGACATTTTCTCTATTTTGAATCAATTTCAATGTCAGGCTTTGTCTGGCCAACTAAATGTTATTATTTCTTAATCAGGATTTGAATGTACAGTTGAATTGAAATCATAGAAATATTGCTAACCATAACAATGTACCCAACAAATTACACTCATTGACAATAGGTTAATGTTGAAAAAATATTGAAATAAATGAGAAGACTTTAACAATCATGTCTACAAAATGTCTAACATAATGCTGGCCTCATGGTGCTGTGATAAACCATTTTTAGAAGCAATGGGTTGTTCGTTTATTGTAGTTGACAGAACCTTTGCAGACATAAGAAAAAGAAAATATAAAACCTCTGTTTACTTGAAAGGAACTAAATTCATGCAATCAGTAAAAATCGGACGAAACAAATCCCTAAAATTATTTTGTCTAATGCAGTGTTAAGTGTGACATAAGAGCACAAATGCCTTTAGGATACATTTTGTTTTTAAGACTGCAGCCCAACCTTTCTTTTACTATTATTTGTATTTATTTAAGCCCAGTCAGACACCCCCAAACACCTGTAATTCATAAACCTTGCTTGCCAGTATATATATACTGTCTCATTTTTCAAGAACATAGTTGCCTAAATACAAAGCACAGCGTTAAACCTAAGTTCTATAGAACAAATGAGGGTTAAGGCTCAATCTCACTGAGTTCAGCTTCTACACAACAAGCTTTTGGATTTTATATCAGAAATGACAGCTGAGAGAATCCATGAGCCTTCGGCTGTACTGACACTGAGTGGACAGCAGTTTCTTCTTTACAGCTGAGGAGATTTTTATAGTTTTTGTGTAACATTTCTCTGGAGGTTTAATAGGATTTCTCTTTCACTTCTACAGACTGTCTTTCTGCTCTCTTCGCTCAGGAGCATCCGAAAGTTAAATTGAACAAGGCTTGGAGCAAGACAATTTTCCCATGGTGTTTAGAATTAGGAGCAAACTCACATTAAGTTTTTATGACAGTTTGTAGATAGCTGCTCCTCAGGCTATTTTGGGGATGCAATCTTTACACAGCATGGGTGGATTGCCTCATTTTTATTATTCTACAAAGAATTTTCAAGTGTTAGCAGATGGTTCTGGCTCAGTTGTGGAAACCACAGAAAGCACACACACAAAAAAAAAATTTAATTCAGGCAATGTAGTAAATATAATGTAATATAATTTAATATATATTTTAATAATATAAATATATAAACATATCTTTTTGTATATAATAATTTTATAAAATATATGTTTTGTTGTTGTTGTTTTCAACTATGGGCACTTTTGGTTCATTGGATGTTTAGAAAATAAACGCATGTATACATTTTTACACTCACACAATAGTTTCATTTGTTCACTGACAATGATACTGTACATCACCGAAGAATTCTGTAATTGTTGTTTTTCTAAACCACAATGAGTACCACATCTTCTTTGTCCTGCATATACTATTTTCATAGCTAGCATTTTATTTATCCTAAATACATAAAACTAAATAATAATAATAACAATAATTGTAACGGTTACGGTTGCTGCAATGAGCACGTAGCCTAGAATATTTCCTTCAAAAATATGTGAAAATCATCCTGCGTACTCATTCAGATGAAACAATATATTGATTTAAAATTTGTAAGACATGTTTTGTGTAAGAAAGCTGTATGTGAGGAGGCGTGAATCATCATGAATATTGATGTGTTTCACACCTGAAAAAGACAAAGACCCTATCAGGTGGGACTGTGAGAGAACTATAAACAAAGAATGAGTAGAGATTTTAAAAAGAATGGCTTTTTGATTGTTTGGATTTATTTACAACACAACATATTCCAAAGATACACAACAAAGGACAAAAAAACACATTATTGAACTCACTGATGTAAAGACAGAGACTTGAACAGTCACATAACTTTGTGCCATTCCTGAAATTCCTGAATAGTAAATACCTGTCATTTCCAAGGTGTTTGATTTTTCATTTTACCATGTTCATGTACATGTACAGAGACGCATGTGAATGTTGAAGTCAGCAGGACTCATCAGTGGCATCTGGTCCCTGTAAAAGAAAAAACATGAACATGCTGATATCAAGAGATACTATAGGGCTGCACGATTTTGGGAATACATTTTAGAATTTTCTGGTTAAAACTGTGATTTAAAAATTAATATATATATATTATATACCAGTTTAACTAGTAGCTACAATGTAAAGTTTATGCAACAATAACATGCTTACTATTATGAGTGGAAATGTCTTACCTTAAAAATCTTCCTCACAATCAAATCGTGTTCTAATTCTTCCGAGGTAAATCCAAGGTAAACAGCACAGCACAGCATAAACACAGTCTTCCAAACTCAATGAAAAGCAGAGGAATACTGAAGTCTCTGATTGTTTGTTTTTGAGGTAATAGGCGTTTACAGGTCTGCGTTCCTCCACGTGGACCATTTGCATGTCAATCGCTCGTGCGCGCGTGGGTGTGGTCACATTAGAGCTAATGAGCTCGGGCTGGAGAAACTGTACATGTCGTTGCTTTCATACGGATTACTTAAACAGAGAATATTTGTTTTAGATATGATTTACATAATTTAAAACTACAGACTCCAAGCTTTGTAAAGACATACGTCTCAAGTCAGTGTGACAAACATTCGCTGAAGTTACAGATCAGTTTCTGTCGCGTTTCAAAATGAACTTCACATTGAGAGAGACAGCATTAGGGCTTTGACTTTTGCCCAAAAATCATATTCGAAGTTCGTTTGTTTATTAATATTAATATTCGAATATATTCGAATATTTATTAATAATATTTTGACGGAGATAGCATGGAGTCGATTCTGGCCTGCCTCGCCCCCGATCCCTCCCCCTCCCCCTCCCCCTCCCCCTCCCCCTCCCCTCCCCCTCCTCCTCCTCCTCCTCCTCCTCCTCCTCCTCCTCCTCCTCCTCCTCCTCCTCCTCCTCCTCCTCCTCCTCTTCCAGCTTGCTGGGATGTAGTGTTGACAGGTGGGCTCTCATGTTGTTGGTCGTCGCGTGGTATGTGAGTTTGGTCCTACATATTTTACACATCACTTTGTCCTTACTCGTGATTTTTCCCTGTTTCTTTGGGAACCCAAATAAAAAAAATCCAACAAAGGTGAAGCAAACCATAAGCAAAACAGCAAGAATGGACAACCAATGACTAAAACACAGGGCTATATATACACACAAACTGTGGGTAAAACAAGGAACAGGTGTGACTTAATTAAACCAATGTGTACCCAGGGTAACAAGTGACCAGGTTAAAAAAAAGCAAGAAAAAAATATATATCAAGAGCTAAACTAAACGTGACAATACTGGGTTGGTTATAGGGCTGAGCAAATAATGGCACAAGTTTCATTTTTAGCTGAACTATTCTTTAACAAAGCCCTTTAAAAAAAAGTTTTTCACAACCGTTGACACAAGAAAGCCACTAACTTAAGAAAGGCTAAATGTATTTAGAATTTTTTTTAAGGCTTTTACAGAAATCCACAGCACTCTGAAAGCAGTGAAGAAGGGTGGTGCATTCAAAATGCATTGCAATAATGAAGCACAGAAGCAAATGTAAAGAGGAATCTCTCGGGCAGTGGTTTGCTGCAGAGGGAGAGCATGCTGTCTCATCCTGTTAACCTTGCCTGAGTCCTGAAGAGCACTCTATTTTTGAAGCACTTGGAGGCCTCTTCTCTCTCTCTCTCTCTCTCTCTCTCTCTCTCTCTCTCTCTCTCTCTCTCTCTCTCTCTCTCTCTCTCTCTCTCTCTCTCTCTCTCTCTCTCTCTCTTTCTGTGTGTGTATGTAGATGTGTTAACATGCCTCTTGTGCTGCTGTCTCCGCCATTCCACCTGCAGTCAAGAACACGCAGTCACATGTTAATGCCAAACCCCCACCCGCCTCCTCTCCCGACTACTGCAGCCTCTCTTGTTTAAGGGCCCTGCAGGGATTGTTCTGGGGCTGCTTTCTGAGTCTGTGGCCTGGGGCCGACAGATGTGAGCTGGAAGTGTCACACTTGTGTTTCCAAGTTCATTTACAGTGGGCTTATATTACGGTTTGCTATAGTATGGTGATAGTATGGCTTTATGAAGGTTCTTAATGTTAAGGTACTCATACTCTTATTTTCACTGCCACAAAAGCCGACTGAATTAATTAATCAATCTCATTAAATCAAAATTAGACTTTTTGTGACTTATCTGTCAAGTGTAAAGTCTTGGCAGTCTTAAGAGCCTCAACATTATATGTTAGTGTACTCTTAAAAGTTGACAACATAAGCTTTTAGAAAGTTTACAAAGAGCAGTAATACTATTCACTCATCATGGGTATGTCTTAGATTCTTATCCTGTAACATTTTCTCTATAATGAGCAATAGCAAGTAACAAATCATTGCTCACAGCTATGATGTAAATGAAATTCTTGTTGCAATAGTAAATAGTCAAGTGAAGTCTTATTTATTTATATAGCGCTTTTTACTATACAGATTGTATCAAAGCAGCTTCACAGTGATAACATGAAAATAAAACAACAAAGTTTGTTTCTAGAAGAAAAATTGCGTCATCGTCCACCTTAAGTAAGGCAGATCAATACTATTGTTTAATATTAAATGTCCCCAACTAAGCAAGCCAAAAGCCAAGGCAGCAGTGGCAAGGAACCAAAACTCCATCAGGTGACAGAATGGAGAAAAAAAAAAAAACCTTGGGAGAACCCAGGCTCAGTCGGGGGCCAGTTCTCCTCTGGCCAACGAGCGAACAGTGCATGATTATGATCCAGGCAGCATTACAGGTCAGAAGTCAGATTGGATCAAAACATTCAGAATATTTATCCAGTTCCATCTGGTTGGAAGTCGGAGTCATCACACCGGTATGGAGACGAGTTTGTTGAGGATCAGTGCTGATGGCTGTCGTGTCGATGAGGCCTTCACAGGGCTGATGAGGCTGGCACTTCAGGGATGCGCCATGGATGGGTCCAGGTGCAGGTCCACCATCTGATCTGTATACGGCCGGGATCCGGCTGACTTCAGTAAACAGGGGAGGGACTGGTTGACACTTCAGGACTGCATTGTCATCGTGTCCAGGCGCAGGTCCTTCATCAGATCTGGATATGGCCTGGATCCGGCGGACTTCGGTAAACCTTGGATAAACAGAGAGACTATTATCAGCGTAGACGCCATCCTTCTTATGATGTAACAAGTACATCAGGATTCCGGCTGACCTAAACTATGCAGCCTAAATAGACTAAATAGACCAACACAGGGCAGAAAACTATTTCACACACACTCTTGTACAGACATTCTCTCCTGATTATTCATTCTACCCCAAAGCTGGATTCATAAAATAGTCACGGTGGGATCAGGGTATGCTTGGTCTGAAAGAGTTGACAAGTTGCGTAACATTCAATTGAAAATATGCATTTAAATGTGCATTTTATTTATGTAAATTCATAGAATGAAGTCTGTGTGCAAAATTCAGTTTTATCATACTGTTGTAGTATGCAGTCTGGTTTTGTGTGTCAGTGTGTGAAAAAAAGTGGTTAACGTATTGTCTCTTAGTCTAGCAGTTAGAACACACTGAGCAGTGGTGCTCATAAGGGTAATGCAAGTTTGAATCTTAGGCCAGATTCACAAATCATTCTTATAAATGCATTTCTTCTTAAAGGGGTACTTTACCGCTGGCAGGGTGGTATGGGATTAATATCCTGCCATGATTCAAAACTGAAAATAAAGTTCTGAAAGGTTGAAACTAAGTGTTCGAAAACTCAAAATCTTACAAAAAAAAGTTTCGCAAGATCGAAAAATAAGATTTGCAAGCTTGCAAAATGTAAAAAAAATAAAAATATCTCTGCAAACATTATGTTGTTTTTGAGATTTCCTTCTTCTGAACTGCAAAAAATGTTTTACGATGTTGCACAAACAATTTTTCAGAGTTTCAAATTTGTCAGTGTTCTCCCACTGTATTAAGTTTGTTTTCCAGGTTTGAAACCTTGTAAATGGTGATCTGAAAACTGGTGTGTGAATGTGTGAAAAAAAGTTTTGAAACTCTGAAAACAGAGTTTTGCAGGCTTGCAAAGTGATTAAAAAAAAAAAAATCTCTGCAAACATAATTTTGTTTTTGAGTTTTCCTTCTTCAGAAGTGCAACACTCTTTTTTACGGTGTTGTGCAATCATTTTTTCAGAGTTTCGAATTTGTCACTGTTCTCCCAGTGTATAGTTTGTTTTCCAGATTTGAAACCTTGTAAATGGTGATCTGAAAACTGGTGTGCGATTAGGTGAAAAAAAGTTTTGAAACTCTGAAAACTGAGGTTCGAAAGGGAGAAACTTATTACATTACATTACATTTGCACTCCTATTCCAGACTATTTTTTCAGAATTGAGTTTACAACACCCACTTTGCGGAGATACGCCCACACAGTTGCGAGCTTGCGACTCACGTGATTTGTGGCAGCGTTGTCACGCAGCTCTGCTCTGAAACTCTGAAACTCAGACTGAGCGAAAATGAAGCTTTGCAACTTCGCAACTTAAAAAAACGCATGGAGGGAGGGCCTTCTGCTCTTGGCCAATGCTTTGCTGTCTGCTGACGTACAGTCCAATCACAAGTCGTATTTACTGGAAAGGTGGGATTGACCGACTGCTCCGCCAATGACGAAATTCTCACTCTCGAAATTCTCATGCTCACTCTCCTCACACGGCGAGCGGAGCGACTCACTTTCCTCAGCTGGCGACTCACTCTCCTCACACAGCGAGCGACTCACCTTCCTCAGCTGGCAAATCACTCTCACTTTCCTCACACAGCGAGCGACTCAGTCATGTACATTGGCCTAATGTTATAATAAAATCTCAAGTACTGTATTGGTGCAATAACTAACTTCAGTAAACTGTTACATTTTTGTGTTGTAAAAGTCATTTATTCGGAACCAATAATCTTAAATTGATTCTCATTGCATTTTTTTAAAAAACATTTATAAAGGCAATTTCCCCATAACTGTCATCTTTCAAGTCAAATTCTATACATTTTAAGTCACTATATTGCTTCCACCAATCAAATTGACTAGTATCAAAAAAAAAAAAAAATTCCCACTGCAGAGAAAACAGAATCTGCATCAGAGGTGGCATTTATAAAAAGTTTAATATGCAAAACAAGCATAAAAAAAAACACAAAAAACATTGTTTTGGTATCAAATATTCAACATGAATGCATGGGGCAAAAACTAAAAAATATTTAGTGTATATTACGTGTATGTTATGTTTGTTTAATGACTGCTGCTGGCCAATAAAAAAGCCAATAAAACTTGTTGTTCAATTGTAGTTAAAAAACAAAAAATAATCATAAAACATAATGGGGCATTCATGTTGAATATTCTTTTGAATGGTGTTATCAAATAATAATCTGTTATAATCTGATGCAACAGATTGAAGCATAGACTGAAACAACATGCAAGTAATTTATAGGCCTACAGTTAACTAATGTGATCCTTACAAAAACATAATGGTGTATGTAACTTTGAAATGTGTTTTACCTATTTTGATACCAATGTGAATCAGCAAAAATGGAAATGTCACTTTTTCAGAATATTCTATTTTAAAGATAATTTATAAAATAAACTTTAAAAAAAGCTGTGCATCCTGTTTGCGTATCCTGTGCGCTTTCGTCATTGGCGGAGCAGTCGGTCAATCCCACCTTTCCAGTAAATACGACTTGTGATTGGACTGTACGTCAGCAGACAGCAAAGCATTGGCCAAGAGCAGAAGGCCCTCCCTCCAGGCTTTTTTTTTTAAGTTGCGAAGCTTCATTTTCGCTCAGTCTGAGTTTCAGAGTTTCAGAGCAGAGCTGCGTGACAACGCTGCCACAAATCACGTGAGTCGCAAGCTCGCAACTGTGTGGGCGTATCTCCGCAAAGTGGGTGTTGTAAACTCACCTCTGAAAAAATAGTCTGCAATAGGAGTGCAAATGTAATGTAATGTAATAAGTTTCGCCCTTTCGAACCTCAGTTTTCAGTTTCAAAACTTTTTTTCACCTAATCGCACACCAGTTTTCAGATCACCATTTACAAGGTTTCAAATCTGGAAAACAAACTATACACTGGGAGAACAGTGACAAATTCGAAACTCTGAAAAAATGATTGCACAACACCGTAAAAAAGAGTGTTGCACTTCTGAAGAAGGAAAACTCAAAAACAAAATTATGTTTGCAGAGATTTTATTTTTCTTACCACTTTGCAAGCCTGCAAAACTCTGTTTTCAGAGTTTCAAAACTTTTTTTCACACATTCGCACACCAGTTTTCAGATCACCATTTACAAGGTTTCAAACCTGGAAAACAAACTAATACAGTGGGAGAACACTGACAAATTTGAAACTCTGAAAAATTGTTTGCGCAACATCGTAATTTTTTTTTTTGCAGTTCTGAAGAAGGAAATCTCAAAAACAACATAATGTTTGCAGAGATATTTGTATTTTTTTTACATTTTGCAAGCTTGCAAATTTTATTTTTCGATCTTGCAAAACTTTTTTTTGTAAGATTTTGAGTTTTCAAACACTTAGTTTCAACCTTTCAGAACTTTTTTTTCAGTTTTGAATCATGGCAGGATATTTATCCCATAGGGTGGGCTTTCAATAAAACTTGTCTGCCTATATTGTAGAAAGTAAAAAAAAAAAAAAACGGAGCTACCTGACCAGAGAAAACCTTTTTGCTGTTTTGCAGTCTTCCTTTTTGACAAATAGGTAGGAAAACTTAAACACCCATGATGCCCTGGCCATGTTGCTGTCCAAGACTACTCCTACCAGAGTCTGCTATGGATACGCTAAACCAGAGTCAAATCTGCCTTGCTTTAGTAGGAAATACTTCTTAGCAAACTTTTAAGCCGGGGACACATTTAATGACCGATTAAGGCCGATTATGAATATTATTTGATACTTACGACTGATCATGCCCAAACGCGCCAGAGACAGTTGCGTTCAGTCGCTGTTCACAGTTGGTGTTTAAAACCTGCTGCAGTCAAAGAGTAAACATTGAACGGGAGTTACTTTCGGTTTTCAGTGAAGGATCCCAGCGCATTGTAAGCAGTGATGTTTTGCTGAATTCAAAAATCAGTAATAAGTCTACAAAAACAAGTCAAATAGGGAATTTTCGGCAGCATTCAGATCATATGAGACCGCCTGTCTTCACTCTAGCAACACACACACACACTCAAACACACAGAAACAGGACGCAATCACTCCAGACAGCGCAAGAAAGATGGAGCACGAATGAAAGTGACTGCTTCATCTTGAGACATGCTCTTAAAAATAACTATTTAAAATACATAGGCCATTAAAAAATGTGACGTCGTTAAGTGCAAAACTCCCATCAAGCCAGCTGCATTAAAAATATTGCACGAGTGTTACCGTAATCTGAAGGATTTTAAGTAATTTTCTTCTTAAGAAAAAGAGTAAGTTGTTCTTAAGGAAATTTTTTAGAACTTTTTAAGAATTTTTCACTAATTGCACTTCGGAACAATCTTACAAACTTTGAATTTATCTTACGAATTTCTCAACTTTTCTCTTTTTTTGTAAATCTGGCTGCTGACTTATAACATCTTCTGATAAGTCCAAATGTGTACAGAAATACTTCCCGATTTTGTACCTAGAGTCCAATTTTTGTGACTTGCAGCATCATGAAACGCGCTAGTCTCTGTCTCTCTGCAAAACTGTTCCCTTCACAAAAATGGGAAGATACCTTATGATTGTGTTCCCCATATTTCCATTTTTATTGTCACCACAGAGTTGTGATGTGAGTGACAGTATAATATTCAGACTAATTGAGTGACAAATTTCTACTAAACAGCCTCACTACCATAATAAAAGAATGGGAAGAAAAGAAAAAAACTTAATCTACTGCATTTGAGCATTGCAGAGGCGACTTGACAAGCACCATTGTTGCTTTCATAGTGATGCTTGCCTTTGCAATGTGCTCAGTTTGTAAAAATGCTGTCGATAGTACTTGCGTTGTATTTAACCTGGAACATTCCTTTAATTGATTTAAGATGACAAATATATTCACGTTGTTGACTAATCACAGCAGCATCCTGGGAAATTGCTTTCCCCAGGTAATATAGATATATCTGTGTACTATCAGATTAGATTTGTGTTTATTTATTAATTTGCTCTCATAGCAAATAAGGACATCCAGTAACTAATATTAATGAACAGCAAACACTGAACACTACAGCCTCTTAAATTATGAATTTAATCAGCCAATTAGGCCATAGAAATATGCAAATACCAGCCATAATTGCTTTTTTATCATTGAGAATTAATTTGCTTTTGGAATAGCTGGAAGAGGGAACTTAAGGTAAACCATGAACAATGGATCATATTTTCTCAGTAAAAATAGCCCTAGTCTCTCTCTCTCTCTCTCTCTCTCTCTCTCTCTCTCTCTCTCTCTCTCTCTCTGTCGGAGTGCATGCGGGGAGTGAGTGGAAGGAGCGTCTGTGAGCGTGAGTTGTGCCCGCTGTGGCTTGAAAGTGCGTTTTCTATTTTCTAACTTTATTTCTATCTTTCTTGTGTATCAATTAATTGTTGGTAGGAATAGAGCCTCCTTCTTGTGTTTCTGTTTTTCGTGAGTCGCCAGTGACCAGTGTTTTGAACTGGGAGGCATGGCGGCTCCAGGTTTCAAAATGTTTGATACACTCACTCGTCGTCACGCAATTAAAGTGTTATCGTCTTTAAGCGTAGACGAGTGTAGTATTGCGGTAGGCAACATTGTTGGGCACGATAATGTGGTTGCAGCTTCAAGAATGAACAATGCCATTGTTTTATTTCTGAGCTCTGTAGCTAAGGCAAATGAGGTAGTAGAGAAGGGTTTGTCTGTAAACGGTTTGTTTACTCCTGTCCTTCCTCTCTCTACGCCTGCTAGAAAGGTGACAATATCAAATGTACCACCTTTTATTACTGACGAAATGTTGAAAAGAGAATTGGGTCGATATGGGAAGTTGATATCACCAATTAAAAAAATGCTGATTGGGACCAAATCTGAGCTCGTAAAACATGTTGTGTCTTTCAGGCGTTATGTTTACGTGATCTTAAATAATCACAACATGGATTTAAATCTTTCGCTAAATTTTAAAGTTGAGGATTTTGATTATACCGTGTTTGTGTCAACTGACTCAATGCGTTGTTTTGGTTGTGGAAAAACAGGACACACTGTTCGAACTTGTCCCGTAAAGGGAACAAGTAAACCTAATGAGAGTAGGCTTACAAATTGCGACAGTCGCGCCGATAAGCCTAATGCGGAAGTGCAAACCGCCACTGCTGCGGGAGAAGGTCCGGCTGGACCGACTCCGTCAGCAGAGGTAGGAGCGAAACATGATGGTGCACAGGCCCAGAGCGAAATGCCAACTGTTTCTAGTGATATCTTTACCGAATCATTTGAAAATTTAAACAGCGAAGCTTTTTTTCAAAATCGCACTGAAGGCTCTAACTGCTGTAGGAGCGGGTTCAGTTGGACCGGCTCCGTCAGCAGTGGAAGGAGAGCAAAATCATGATGAGGCAGAAGGTCAGGGTAACATTGATAAAGAACCCCATGAAAGCAAAGGAACAACTTGTTTTGAAAGTGAGGAGGTCAATATGCAAGTAGATCATGGCGCAAGCCTTGTTGAGTTTAAGAAACCCATTAAAAGAAAAATGAGCCTTGAGATAAAGTCTGCAAAGAAATCAGGAAATGAGCCTGTAGCGACTGATATGGATGAGCCTGCATATGAGAGTGACTGCTCAGATTCGGGTGCTTCCATTTGCTCACAAGGAAGTGCGCCGCTTTTTGTGCCGAATCAGTGGTCTATAGGTTATGGTGTGAGTGAAATTAAATTATTTCTCAAGATCACCAAAAACATGAAGAATGTTCAAGTTGTCGATTATTTTCCCGATCTTGAGAATTTTACTAAAGTCACGAGGTGCTTTATGAGTGAACGTAAATTTACTCAAAAAGAAGTGTACCGACTCAAAAAGTTCCTGACAAAGGTCAATCCTACACTGACGAATAATGATGATATGGCCTAGACGAATGCGTTTTATTGAGCGCTTTTCCTTTTTTGTAATATGCCTTTTCTTTTCTTTTCTCATGAATACATTTAATATAGCTACTCTTAATTTAAATGGAGCAAGGGGGAGTCAAAAGAGGGCAAGACTTTTTGAATTGGTAAAACAGAGAAAGATAGATGTCTTGCTTGCACAAGAAACACATAGTGATGCATTTAATGCAATTGAGTGGGAAAAAGAGTGGAATGGGCTTGCTATATTAAGTCATAATACCACCCTTAGTGGTGGTGTGGCCATTTTGTTCTCCCATGGTTTTATCCCACATTCTTATACAGTGGAAGAGGTTTTGAAAGGTAGAATTTTAAAAGTGAGAGCACTTTTTGAGAATTCTGTTTTTATTTTCATCTGTGTATATGCTCCAACATCAACATTAGATAGAATGTGTTTTTTGGACGCACTTGGTACAACTTTGGAGAAGTGCTGCAGTGAAGAATATTTGTTTTTGGGTGGTGATTTTAATTGTACAGAGAAAGACATAGACCGGAATCATCTTGAACCTCACATGCCTTCACGCAGAAAATTGGTACAACTTATTGAAATGCAGGATTTATGTGATGTGTGGAGAAATTTGCATAGAAATGTGTCACAGTATACATGGACTCACATATATGCTAACTCTGTATCTCTTGCGAGGCTGGACCGACTGTATGCTTTTAAACACCACTTAAGCATTTTTAGGAATTGTTGTATTGTTCCAGTTAGTTTTTCAGACCATAGTTTAGTATCATGTTCCATCTTTATTAATTCTATTAGGTCTAAAAGTGCTTACTGGCACTTTAACACTTCCTTGCTGAGTGATAATCATTTTAAAAATGTGTTCAGTTTTTTTGGGGGTTCTTTCAGAGCTGAGAAGAATACTTTTGAATCATTACAAAGTTGGTGGGAGTATGGCAAGATACAGATAAAACAACTATATCAGCAATACACTTACAATGTCACTAAAGATACAGTCCAGGATATGAAAATTTTGGAAAATGACATTTTACATTTTCAGAATTTGGCACAGTTTTCTAATAACCAAGACCTATTGGATAAGCTTTTTAAACAGAAAACTAAATTGTCTGACCTGCTAGGGTTAAAAACACAAGGGGCATTGGTCCGATCACGTTACCAAAGTGTGAATGAGATGGATGTGCCCTCTAAGTATTTTTTTAATCTTGAGAAAAAGAATGGACAAAAACGTATGATTCATAATTTAAAATCTGAAACTGGTGCTTTACTGTCAGATCCCGATGACATTCGCAAGAGGGCTTTCAGTTTTTATGCTTCACTTTATACTAGTGAGTATAGAGAGGACATGGTTGCTGAACAGAGTTTTTTTGAGGGGCTTCCTCAAGTATCAGATCTTTCTAATGAGATGCTCTGTGGGGTGATAACCCTGGAAGAAGTGCAAAAGGCGCTCCAAAGCATGGAGACTGGGAAAGCACCTGGATTGGACGGACTCCCAATGGACTTTTATAAGTCATTTTGGACTGATTTGAAGGAGGATTTGCTTGAGGTGCTTAATGACAGTTTAGCCGGAGGGCTGATGCCAGTGAGCTGCCGTAGAGCTGTCCTTACCCTTCTGCCCAAAAATGGAGATCTAAGTGACATAAGGTCATGGCGTCCAGTGTCGTTACTTGCCTCAGAGTACAAGCTGCTCTCTAAAGTACTGGCCACCCGGTTGGGTAAGGTCATGGAAGAAGTTATCCATCCTGACCAATCCTATTGTGTTCCTGGCAGGTCAATTTTTGATAATATATCGTTGATTAGAGACATTTTAGATGCATCCAAGGTCTTTGGTCTAAATACAGCTTTTATCTCTATTGACCAAGAGAAAGCTTTTGATAGGGTGGAGCATGCCTATCTTTGGAAAACTTTGAATGCTTTTGGTTTTAGCTCAATTTTTATAGATAAAATAAAAGTACTGTATAAGGACATTGAAAGTATGCTCAAAATTAACGGTGGCTTATGCTCTCCCTTTAAGGTGCTAAGAGGGGTGAGACAAGGATGTTCTTTGTCAGGTATTCTTTATAGTTTTGCGATTGAGCCTTTATTACAAAAATTTAGGAGTACTTTAAAAGGGATATCCATTCCAAATTGTAATGATACCTTTTGTCTTTCAGCTTATGCTGATGATGTGATTTTGATGATTAGTGGCCAGTGTGATGTGGATACTTTGGTTGAAGTGTCTAAGGGTTTTGAAACTGTCTCTTCAGCCAGAATTAACTGGTCAAAAAGTGATGCCTTTCATGTTGGGAAATGGGAGGAGGGTTTACCAATTTTGCCAGGTGGTTTAACATGGAAAAAAGATGGTCTTAAATATCTAGGTATTTTTCTTGGAGATGACTGTTATGTGCAAAAGAACTGGGAGGGGATTGTTGACAAAGTAAAAGGGCGTTTGGATAAATGGAGGTGGCTTAAACCCCAAATGTCATACAGAGGGCGCACACTAGTGATCAATAATTTGGTGGCCTCTTTTTTATGGCATAGATTAGCATGTGTTGACCCTCCTTTACATTTGCTTGCAAAAGTTCAATCTTTGTTATTGGATTTTTTTTGGGATAAAATGCATTGGGTTCCACAAGGTGTTCTTTATCTGCCAAGAGAAGAAGGAGGACAAGGCCTAGTTCATGTACAAAGTAGAACGGCAGCTTTTCGCATGCAATTTCTTCAAAAATTACTGACTGACCAAAAAGACTTGAGATGGAAACCTGTGGCTATTGCGATTTTAAGAACTGTTGGAGAATTGGATATGGACAAACCTCTGTTTTTCATGGATCCCAAGAGACTGAATACCTCACAGCTGCCAATTTTCTATACAAATCTGTTCAAAGTGTGGGGTTTATTTAAGGTGCAGAAAGTTGTGAGAACAACCTCTGTGTTTTGGCTTTTAAAAGAGCCTTTGGTTTATGGGACACGGGTAGACCTAACATGTAACAGTAATGCAATGTCTGAAGTTCTTTTAAAGTCACGCCTGTTCACTTTTGGGCAATTACTAGATGTAGCTGGCGTTGATTTTCAAAACTGTGAAAATGTAGCAAGTGTTTTAAATATTAGGTCAAAACGTGTTGTCTCTCAGTTGTTGCAGAGATGTTGTAATTCACTTACAGCAGAGGAGAAGATGTTGTTAAAGGGATACTTTGAGAGGAGAATTAGGGCAAATGAAGGTGACCCTTTTCCTAATCTTATGTTAACTCCAGAGTTTGGTGATAATACTGGTAATTTCTTAGATGACATTGAACCTCTGTCTTTGTATGGGAATTGTGGTAGAGTGTTTTACAATGTTTGTGTTAAAATTTTTCATCAGAAAGGTTTAAAACAGAAGGTTGACACTCCTTGGCGCACTGTACTTGGGTTGGGTAATGAGGTAAAACCAGAGTGGAGAGCACTGTACAAGCCACCGTTAGCCAAAAGAATTGGGGACCTGCAATGGCGAATTATACATGGAATTATAGCTGTGAATGCGTTTATTTTTGTCTTAAATCGAGAGACGAGTCAAAATTGTCCATTTTGTTTTGAAAGAGAAACTGTGTTTCATGCTTTTATGTATTGTCCAAGATTGGTGGAATTGTTTAATGCATTGGAAAGACTTTTTCTTTGTTTCAATGAGACATTTTCAGATAAGATTTTTATTTTTGGCTTTCGTTATGTCAAAAAACGCAGAACTGTTTGCCATTTGCTGAACTTCATTCTAGGTCAAGCTAAAATGGCCATTTATTTGAGCAGAAAGAACAAAGTTGAAAATGGGCAAAACCAGGATGTTGTAATGGTTTTTGCAGCTCTGATTAAATCTAGACTGCAAATAGACTTTCACTTTTACAAAGCAACTGAAAATGTAATAATGTTTGAAAGTATTTGGTGTGTAAATTGAGCTTTATGCTCAGTTGTAAATGATGAACTTAATTTTTCACACTTGTAGTGTGTTTTTTAATCTAGTGTGATTTATTCACACTTATGACACAATGTTTTTTTATTTTTTGAACTTTTGTAATAAACAGTTTTTGAAAATTCAAAATTCTCTCTCTCTCTCTCTCTCTCTCTCTCTCTCTCTCTCTCTCTCTCTCTCTCTCTCTCTCTCTCTCTCTCTCTCTCTCTCTCTCTCTCTCTCTCTCTCTCTCTCTCCCACACACACACATACACTCTCATGTCTAAGGAGAGGTGTGAGCATTCGTCTTCTCCTCAGGCTGACAAACACCTTCATTGTGACACTGATCTTAGCTGACATCCACACTGACACTGCAAAGTTGCATCTATTCCTCTCTCTCTTTTGCTCCTTTCTTTGCAATCCCTCTTATTATTTGGTTTTATTATTCAGCTGTAGCACACAATCATTTGAAAACAATGCGTGCTGTTGTTTAAAGGAGTCAGTTTTTAATAACTATACCTTGAACTTCATTACCTCTATAGTTTACCTTAAAGTGGCTATCATTCACTAAGATTGGGTTGCACCTGTTGGTTTTATGTGTTTTAGTGCGTGATTCACTAGAGCAATTATGCAAATCAGGTGCTGAATGCAGTTTGCAGGGTGCCGTTCTTGCAGGGCTGTTCTGAGTTCTAGGTTGTGAGGGATGAAACTTCGTGGACTACCACGATCTGCCATACTTTATTAAAACTGTTCAGCATCACTCCACCACTGCAATCTAGAATCCTGAATAGGCCTTAAAAGACTGATTAGGCTTAAAAGTCCAAAAGACAACACTGTGCATTTTAAAATATGATCAGACAAGAATCCATTGCAGACATTGTAGAATCTAGTTAAACTGGTTTGCAAGTGGTTAGTGAATAAAGCCGCTTTTCCACCATCTGGTCGAACGATTCTAAGAACAATAAGGAATGGTTCCAGTTAAATTTCCATTTGAGCTTGGTTCAGGATGGCACGATTACAAACCATTCTCAGCCCAGAATTCTTGGCACAGTTGGCTAACATGGTGCTGAACCGTGCTGTAGAATACGTGTAGTAACGTCGCCACTTTGGGCACTTGTCTTTTGCCTAGCTAAAGTTTCTCTGAAGCTGGCCAAGTGTGCTATTTGAGCAAAGTAAACACAAGTATTATATTGTATTGCTATCTATAAAGGGGTGGTAGAATGCCCTTTTCACAAGATGTAAGTCTTTGATGTCCCCAGAGTGTGTATGTGAAGTTTTAGCTCAAAATACCCCACAGATATTTTTATATAGCATGTTAAAATTTTAACTTTATGAGGGTGAGCAAAAACGCACAAGTTTTTGTGTCTGTCCCTTTAAATGCAAATGAGCTGCTGCTCCTGGCAAAGGGGCGGAGTTTCAAGAGCTTGTGTCCTTTTACCTCACACAGACATGCACTGAAATTTTCTAAAGATTTTAGCCTTTTATGTTCAGACCGGAGTCAGACAATGATGGAGAGACTCAAGAAGAAGTGACAATATGTAGAATGCAACAGGACATTTCTGAGTGGTTAGTTGATGAATTTATGTAGCTGATGTGTAGTTATCTTCTAGTCATTAGCATATTCTGTAAATTTTAGGGTTTGTGATGTCACTAACCCGGAGGAATGTCGTGTAGTCCCTACCAGCCATTTGTTGAAGTCCTTAAAAAGCAATTTCTTTTTTTCTCCCTTTGATTTGAACTTTGAGTGTTGTAACTTTGCAGATGTTGTTTATGCTCAAACAGCAACATTACACACTAACTAAACTTAAAAAAGTGAAATCATAATCAACCACCACTTTAACAAAAAAGTCATCACTGAGATTTTAGACTAGTAGTAGGCCAATATATTGATATTCCAAAATTTGCCATTTTTAACATTTTTGGCATCTGCCGTTAAGTTATTTTATTTTATAATTTTGTTTCTGCTTGGCTGATGAGATTAGAAGTAGCCTGCATAAAAGCTCCATGCAAAAAAATCCAAGCTTGTGTGAATTGTATGAGAGAAAGAGAGAAATTACTGATTTTTTTTTACTATTTTTTACACTTGTGACTACAGACCCAATCAGTAACTTTTTGGCACCTACTGGTGTAATGATGCAACCAACAGTGGCGCTGGACTGAATAAAAGCACTCTTGGAACACTGCTCTAATAATCAGATTTGAGAACTGGAATTAACAATTATATTAGCAAATATATAAGCAAATATATCATATGTTAGGGATCTTTAGATGTTTTAGTGGATGTTTTAACAAGACAAAAAAATATTGGCTGGGTGGACAGGAGAAGGAGCTTTGCATTGTGACCATTATGTCTGCATATAAAGTATTTCAATATATTTTACTTCAGAAGAGCAAGACAAATACTGTTTTCCCTGATATGACCCCTTTAAGTCATCGTATTTCATAAAAGAAAAATACAAAATTCTAGACCACTAGTCTAGAATAATGATGAAATCTAGCTAACAGTTCAATATTTGGATGCTCATTTATCTTCTATCCGCTGTTCAGGTAGAGCACATGAATAATAGTTTAAAGGACGACCCTTTATGCTAGGGTGAGGAATGTGGTAAGCTCAGCGCGACAGAGGCGGAGCTGTAAAGCAGAGCTTCTTATTTGAATCAAGGGCAGAGATGCAGTTATCTAGGAGGAAAAATGCAAAGGCCAGCACATTTGCAAACAAAAAGCCTCATCTTCATTCACCGCCATTTGGCTTTTGTTTCACATGTCATCTACTCTATATATCTTTATCTAACTTTCTCTATCTACTCTATCTAACCCTAATCTTTTTATTTCTTCTTTTACATTAGTTGTCTTCTAATTGTTTGTAGTGTTGGAATACAAACCAGTGCCAGTACAGTCAGAACAATAATATTTTTAAATATTAAGTGTCACCAACTAAGCAAGCCAGAGAACATTGGCATTGAACCCAAACTCCATCAGGTGACATTCTATCAGAAAAACAAACAAACAAACAAAACAAAAAAAACATTTCTCATCTAGCGATTGAATGAAGACTGTGTCATTATGATTCATCACGCCAGTATGGAGCCGAAAAGTGTACGAGTTGAGTGATCTCTAAGTGTCAAAGGTTTCTATTTAAAGCTTTTTTTTTTTTTTTTTAAGTATTGAGCATTGTAGCCAATCACAATCATATCTGTTGAGCGTGTGAACACATTTGCCAGTCAGAGGTGCTTGTCAGTAAGTTAGTCAGAATCCACTTAACACCGCTGAAAACGCAAAAGGTTTTGCTATGTTCAACAAGCCACACATTCATGAATCCTTTCATTATAAACAACAAAGTTTAAACACAATGTAAATAGGAGATTCATTGTACAATTAAGACCGAATTAAGACCAATTTAATGGTACCGAAATTGGTGCTGAGGACCGCAAAATGTTTCTGCTATTGGGACTAATTAAATTTTGGTACCGTGACATCCCTACTATGTATAAACATTGAGACCGGGCTGACAGATCTGTATTACACTGGTACGGGTGGGATTGGTGTCCATTATTACAGTCGTTTGAGGTAGGAGATGGTAACTGATGTGGGCTGCTCCAAAAGCTTCGAGATTTAGCCACTGCACACTGATAGTAACCGGTTCCAGCCAGTAAGCGGATGTGACGGACTGAAACAAATATCATCAGATTGGGTTTGTTGCATATATGTACACAGGAATATCAGAGCTTTGCGTTATTTGTTTGATGCTTAGATGAAGTGGATGTTGAAGTGTAGCTCTCTAATCCATGTGTGTAAAGTCGAGTCTTAAAATAAACACATGCTATCACCAGATGCACTGAAAGGAAGAAGAGGAAGACAAAGATGATGATGATTGAATTCCTCATATCTACTGGCTTTAGAAAGTGCCTCAGCGTGTAACATCAAGGATCAATAGCTATGTTTACATGGATACCATTTGTTTCAGTCGCAAACAAAAGGTGTCTTTAGTAAATCCTGACAGTAGTTTGCGCTGGCGCAAGCTGTTAGTAAATCTGGCCCTTAATATTCATCTATATCGGGTCCTGATTAGGAGACGACGAGCACATGAGCCGAGGTTTGTGTTGTGCTTCTTTATCATGCAGTAAAAAAGCCCCTTCCCGTGCCTAAAGCACGGCGTCCATGGATGGAAGTCTGAAGCAAAGACTGATGAGGAGAATTTTAGCATGACATTGCAGTCATTTATCACACTTTATTTAACAATAAAGACAGCTTGTTCCGTGAGTCTTGCATCATTACGCCATTTCTACGTCATTGTACATGCACAGAACTTTCCAGATTCAGTTTTCAATCGATCAAGTGTTTACATATTCTCTTGAATGGATTAGAAAAGGTTTAAACAACCACTTAAAATCTGAATGAAATTTTTGTCGGATTTGGCCAATTCATTCCGATTGACATGGTTATATGTGACTTGTCTATTCCAACTATGACATTTGACACATATTCAGAGAACAAATGTGAATAAAAAAATGGGACAGACCATCATCATCAGACCATGAGACATCATTTAGTCCTTTACAGTGTAGATCCCCGGACTGTGGATTTTTTCAGGTTTGACTGTTGACTGAGTACTGGCTGATCCTGACACACACATTTGTATTTCTATTAGAGGAGAGGATTTTCCATTGTTGTTCTTGTATTGAGCTTATCAAATCTATCCCCTAACATAACCCTCTCATGAATCTTTTTGTATTTTTACCATTTAATTTAGTATGTTTATTATGCTATTATCCCCATGGCCCAATTGACTCCTCCCCACAGTGTTGGTGATGGCGGGTTTATTATGATTGTAAGGACAGCCGGTCAAAACCTGACCCACACACAAACACGTGTTCCTTCACATGGCCGAGAAAATGTGGCTTTCAGAAAGCGGTCATGTGAGAAATTGACAAAGCTCCAGAGCAGAATGTAAAGAGAGAGAGAGCGAAAGAGAGACAGAGATGTGCATGGCAGGGTTATGGTAACAGACCTTGTATTGAGATTTCTTTCATACCTACACAAACACACTCATGTGTGCACACACTCGGACACAAATATCTGCCCTCAGTCAATCTCCTGATCTCTCTCTCTCTCTCTCTCTCTCTCTCTCTCTCGTTCATTTTTGAGCAGCGCTGAAAGCATCCAAATCCTCCAGGCAGTCTTCTTCTGCCCTCTACTGTTCACATTTTTTTTCTTTTTCGGGACGACATTTTAAAATCACTGTCCTTTATAGTGTTAGGGCAAATTCCAGTTGACTGGTTGTCCCTCTCAAAGTGGACTTTACTGAGTATTTCTCCATCCTTTTCACAATTTCATCATCCTAATTCAGACATATAACCCTCCATGGTACTTATTATGAAATCACAGCTAGAAAAAATAAATGACTTTATATTTGACATATTTAAGGCTAAAATCATTTTACAAAATTTGTTTTCTACATAAGACCTTTGACCTTTTTTTAGGGTCCAGTCATTTAAAACTGACTGTTCTATTAGGGTAAGTTATTTTTGGCAAATTGTCTGAAACTTCACATTCAAATGCATTTTCAATATCTGGAAAGCAGTGAAAGGGTCTTAGTCTTTCAAAAAAAAAAAAAAAAAAAAGCTTTAAAAAGCTTTGTTAACATTCCATTTCATCTTGAGCTACTATATTTCATTTAAACCTTGCGAAGACGTCAAAAACTTGACACAAATTCAGATGCCACTTCGCTGCCTGGAAAGTAGTGAAACCATATCTTAGTGTTTAAAAAAAAAAACATTTAAAAAAAATCCTGGAATTCCAAATCAATGATTGGAGCACAAGTGAAAATCAACAAGACTCTTCTTTTTCAGTGTATCCCCACACTTTCCATATAACTTTAGTCATCATATTTGGATAGTAGATCTCTGTAGATCTCCATTTGGCCCTGTAAAGCTCTGAATATGTCACATGACCTGGATTACATGCAGGAAATGTCAGGTGCTACTGTTTGCCACCAATTCATTTTTTTTTTTTTGTCTTATGTTGTTTTAGAATCATTTATATACTATCATTGTTTTTGTTAATATTTTGAATTAGAATGTATAATATATATATATATATATATATATATATATATATATATATATATATATATATATATATATATATATATATATATATATATATATATATACATATATATATATATATATACATATATATATATATATATATACATATATATATACATATATATATATATACATATACATATATATATATATATATATATATATATATACACTGTACAATGTAATTAGTTGACCTTACTTAAAAAAAGTATGCAAACTCGTTGCCTCAAAAATATTAAGCAAAGTAAGCTTAAGATTAGTGAGTTAGAAAAGCTTGTTTATTTTAAGTGTGCAGTACTAAATCAAGTAGTACCACTAGCACGGTTTTTTTATGTTCATGTAACTTAATAGCCATTATTAGTGTTAACTTAGTTTTTTCATTTTGTGTGGATTTGCTTGATATAAATTTAACCCCACTTAGAATTACTAAATACCTACAACTTAACACTTTTAGTTCTGCTCACTCATTTTTCAAGTTCACTTAAATTAAAGAAACCAATTTCTGAGTTAGGTTTATTTTATTAATTATAGCACTGTCCTTGTACAGTATAATATTTATAATTTCTTAAAAGTTTCCATTTTGTTTAATTTAGTTTTTAGACACATTGACATCAAGAATCAGCCTGTGAATCTCAACAATGGTGACAATTATAAAGCATGTTGCAGTGCATTCTGGGTGCAACCAATTAAAACTCATTGATGGCTCCCATCATGCATTGCTGCATGAATAAATAATGAGCTTATGATCAGAGGTGATCTGTTTGTCACCATTGTTGAGATTCATACGCTAATTCTTGATGTCTGTGTGTGCCTACATAAAAAAAAAAAATGGAAGGTTTTTTTTATTATTTATTTGCTTATTTGGATTTCATTGAAATGGTTAAAAATATTATGCTGTACCAGGACAGTGCTGCTATAATTAATAAAGTAAACCTTACTCAGAAATTGGGCTCTATATGAGTTCAGTGAATCAGGTCTAATGATTGTGAAATAAGGATTATGTTAAAACACAACCATCACCATCAGATCACCTTTTCTATTTGTTCATCTGGCTGTTATAACTCAGGTACAGCAGCCAAACAAAATGTTAAATTAACGATATAAGGGTCAAGAGCCCAACTAAAACAAACACTAATCACCACAATGGTGGCTTAAAATTACGGTTTTCACCTTCAGCCAATAGTAGCTATTGAAGGGCGAGTCTTGGCGTGGCCATATATCGACGTCTAGCGTAGAGAGGACTGATCTGCGCTTGCCCACAGGTCATAAACGTACTTTTTCTAAATGAATCCAGCTCAAGTAGACTGAGCTGGTAAGATTTTTCACCCTCAAAGTACAAGTAACTTACAAAAAGTGAGTGTTAATAGCAGGTTGAAAAAAAATGATAAAGGTCAATTTACTATTTTTAATTAAATACCATGTTTGCATTTACAGTGTACAGTGAGGAAAATAAGTATTTGAACACCCTGCTATTTTGCAAGTTCTCCCACTTGGAAATCATGGAGGGGTCTGAAATTGTCATCGTAGGTGCATGTCCACTGTGAGAGACATAATCTAAAAAAAAAATCCAGAAATCACAATATATGATTTTTTAACTATTTATTTGTATGATACAGCTGCAAATAAGTATTTGAACACCTGTCTATCAGCTAGAATTCTGACCCTCAAAGACCTGTTAGTCTGCCTTTAAAATGTCCACCTCCACTCCATTTATTATCCTAAATTAGATGCACCTGTTTGAGGTCGTTAGCTGCATAAAGACACCTTCCCACCCCATACAATCAGTAAGAATCCAACTACTAACATGGCCAAGACCAAAGAGCTGTCCAAAGACAATAGAGACAAAATTGTACACCTCCACAAGGCTGGAAAGGGCTACGGGGAAATTGCCAAGCAGCTTGGTGAAAAAGGTCCACTGTTGGAGCAATCATTAGAAAATGGAAGAAGCTAAACATGACTGTCAATCTCCCTCGGACTGGGGCTCCATGCAAGATCTCACCTCGTGGGGTCTCAATGATCCTAAGAAAGGTGAGAAATCAGCCCAGAACTACACGGGAGGAGCTGGTCAATGACCTGAAAAGAGCTGGGACCACCGTTTCCAAGGTTACTGTTGGTAATACACTAAGACGTCATGGTTTGAAATCATGCATGGCACGGAAGGTTCCCCTGCTTAAACCAGCACATGTCAAGGCCCGTCTTAAGTTTGCCAATGACCATTTGGATGATCCAGAGGAGTCATGGGAGAAAGTCATGTGGTCAGATGAGACCAAAATAGAACTTTTTGGTCATAATTCCACTAAACGTGTTTGGAGGAAGAAGAATGATGAGTACCATCCCAAGAACACCATCCCTACTGTGAAGCATGGGGGTGGTAGCATCATGCTTTAGGGGTGTTTTTCTGCACATGGGACAGGGCGACTGCACTGTATTAAGGAGAGGATGACCGGGGCCATGTATTGCGAGATTTTGGGGAACAACCTCCTTCCCTCAGTTAGAGCATTGAAGATGGGTCGAGGCTGGGTCTTCCAACATGACAATGACCCGAAGCACACAGCCAGGATAACCAAGGAGTGGCTCTGTAAGAAGCATATCAAGGCCTAGCCAGTCTCCAGACCTAAACCCAATAGAGAATCTTTGGAGGGAGCTCAAACTCCGCGTTCTCAGCGACAGCCCAGAAACCTGACTGATCTAGAGAAGATCTGTGTGGAGGAGTGGGCCAAAATCCCTCCTGCAGTGTGTGCAAACCTGGTGAAAAACTACAGGAAACGTTTGACCTCTGTAATTGCAAACAAAGGCTACTGTACCAAATATTAACATTGATTTTCATTGATTTTTCTTCAAATACTTATTTGCAGCTGTATCATACACATAAATAGTTAAAAAATCATACATTGTGATTTCTGGATTTTTTTTTTAGATTATGTCTCTCACAGTGGACATGCACCTACGATGACAATTTCAGACCCCTCCATGATTTCTAAGTGGGAGAACTTGCAAAATAGCAGGGTGTTCAAATACTTATTTTCCTCACTGTATATATAATTATTATTATTTACTTTTTTATTTTTTCTGTTTTCTGTTTTCACTTTAACTTTAAAAAAGTTTTAGTAATTTTGTTTTAAATGTTTTGTCATTTTCATGTATTAGTTTTAGTTATTTTAGTACTTTAGGCTAAACTAAATGAAAATGAGAAATGGTGCCTTGGCAAATAACTGAAATATAATATGTTTTTTTATTATTATTTTGTCTTCATTTAATATTTACATTTATTTATTTTTTTATTGTTTATATGTATTAAGTTACAGTTTTATTTATTGCATATACTATGATTATTTATCTATTCTGGTCTTTTAAAAAAAAACATGAATTTATTTGTTAAGGGTGTCTTGAAATGATTTAAAGAATAAATTATATATGCTTACAATAATTAATATACAGTATAAAATATTTGTTATGTTATATTTGCTATACATTCCTTTTTATTTCTTGTTTATTTATTTATATTATTTACATATATTTTTGTCATGTAATTTGCTATTCATCGGTTATTGAAATTCTCCAGTCACGGAAGAGACAGAGTCTTTGTGTAACCTGTAAACACAGATTGTTCTCTAGTCTATACAGTGGAGTGTCGTAGCACTCATGCTAATAACCTCCCCCTCCCGTTGTCACTGGCAATTTGGTTGGTAATTATGTAAAGTGCTGCTGACTTTCATTTCCAGCAAGCCCCTTTGGAAACGCACATCTCCTCATTACCAGTCAAAATGAGCTTTGGAGCTGTTGATATCTCCCCAAAACATCCAGCTGTGCTGTGCAATATTTGTGTGTGTGTGTTTTTGAGTAGCACAATCACACACACACACTTCGATATGGTGTGGAAGCATCCTGTCGATAGTGTCTGCTCAGTTTGCTTTGAGAAAGGCTAGTGGTTAAATACAAGTGGTTAATACGCTCTACATTAATGCTTAAGAGCTCCCTCGACACTCAGCAGGTGTGTAACAGTGTCACAGCAGGGAAGCTAGTTTTCTAATGTATGATGAATTGATTGTTATTTATGAATTAATACATGCTAATAGAGTTGCTTGAACGCAACCCTGTTGTTCTCAGAGTGCATCAACATGAACAAAGACAAATTAATTATATGCAAAGGATACTGATTTTTCCTTATCTGTAAATAAAAAAACAAACCTTTTCACCAAAAAAAAAAAAATGTCAGAACTACCTTAGTAAAAAGATAGTAGTTCAAACAAGCATATATATATATATATATATATATATATATATAACTTAATACAATTAATATTTAATACAATTTGCAACGGTTCATAACTGCAAAATAACTAAATAAATTGAGCCTGAAGTAATGATGTTTTAATATTTGTCACTTTAATTATGTCACGTTCCTCTCCTTGTTGCGCCGCCAGCCTGACGGATTTGTTTAATGTGTCCTATCACATATTACATGACAGCTGTACATGCGTGTAATGCACATTATTTTCCGCACAATGACTCGTGCGTTAAATGCAGACTCCTCCATCATTACACAAAGGCAGTCAGCTCCTCTTTCAGCCAAAGGCCCTTTCTTCTTTCTTCACCTCTAAAACTCCAGGCAGGTATTTCACGGCTGGTTGCCTTTTTAAATCCATTTCCCCTGAATCTCCTCTCAGCTCTGTGCTGTAGTGTTTTGTCCGGTTATGTGAATGGAAATGGGAGACTTTGTTAAAAATGTTCTTTGTGTGTGTGAGGAGCGCCTCTGTGGTCAGAGAAGGAACTGATAGATAGAGCAGACGGCACAAAAACAAACAACTGTGGATTGTGGATTAGAGGTGACAGTGTTGCATTAAGAGATCTTTATCGTGTTATCATTAGTTTTTATACTATAGGAAGGTGGGAATATTAAGAAAAGAGGGCATTATGCAGTATATTTATTACACTACAGCACTAGTAAGATTGGTTGGGTTGTTGTGTGTGTATGTGTGTGTTAAGGTGGTTGAAAGGATTTGCATGAATTACAAGGATAAGAATCAAGGCATACGAATAAAAAAAAAAAATTTGACTTGTCAGAGAATTTACAAAAACATATATTTCAATATGTTGTTTCATTGAATTTTTTTTTTTAAATAAACAAGAACTATAGCTGCAAATCATTGGACCATGCAGTGTGCTTTGCTTAACACGGAGCGCCAGGCAGAGGACACGTATTTAACTTGATAGCAAGGAGTGCTTCCAGTGTGACAATGCACTCACAAAAACATTAGTCTGCATGTTAGCCAATTAGAATGTGAAGCCAACGTAGCTGGCGCTAATGCTCACTGTTAGCCTGATTAGTAGAAGAGCCACATTAGCAAGAATGACAAATGTTTAGCTTGCCGACCGATTAGCATGCTACGCTAAAATAGCATAAGACAACAAACACAAACCTGATTGATTTCAGAATGTTTTTTCTCTGTAATGGGAGCAAATTTGGTGGACAAGCAAAAAAAAAAAAAAAAAAAAAAAAAAAAAAAGAGATATTGTTGGAATCCGCATAAACCAAAGAACACAACGACACCAACAAAATAATGTCAAAATGCTGGTCTTGGCGAGTATTCACGTAAACACAGTCAGTTATAATATACAGTTTTAACTTAAACAGTTGAAAAAGAAACGCATGTGTAACAGTATAATGGATTTGTGTGTGAGGTCTTAAAGTGAAAGCAGCCTGCTGCCAAATTATGAGCTAATACTAAAAAAATCTATAAGCATTTTTTTCCCCATGGTATCAATGCCAAAATGATGGCCAGTGAAAATGCTGAGTGGCTAATAACTTTGGAAAACCACTAGCCACAGTGGCTGGTGAGCAAAAAAATAAATAAAAGCCATGAAATCTGAAAAATGTAATAACCTGTAGGTGGCGCTGTCACCAGAATTGCCAGGGTAAATCAAAAATATATATATTCAGCACTTTAATACTTTAAAGTCATTTATGTTAAGTCATTTAATGTCATCATTTATTTATTTTTTCATGAAAATGTTTCACCCACTTTTGATCCTTAAAATGGCAACAAAAAAAAATATTGTGTTATATGACTTTTACAATCTATTGCTAAAATTTACTCTGGCAAACAAACAAAATTACAAACACTTTTTCGAATGGGCACTAAATGTGCCACCATTTATAAATTATATCACTTGTTACAAAAATGTGTAAAGGCCTTTTCACACAATTTTTGATGTGACCAAATAAAACAAAACACATTCATAAGCATGTTTTCATATCAAAACTTTTGTACACCAATTTGGTGTGAACAACGAATCATTAAAGTTTGATATTTTGAAATCAAGTGTGAAAGACTTCATAGAAACGCATTGTTTTGTTTAAATCACTGAACACATTTGAATTGACTTGGTGTGAATAAAGTCCAGTTAAAGGACTCTTTGCAAGATCTTTGATCTTTATTTATTTTGTGTGTCTGTTTTCTCCACAGAGGCGTCTATTCTAAGCTATGATGGCAGTATGTATATGAAGGTGGTGATGCCGACGGTAATGCACACAGAAGCAGAGGACGTGTCTCTGCGGTTTATGTCCCAGCGTGCCTTTGGCCTGTTGATGGCTGCCACATCACGTGAGTCCGCAGACACACTGCGACTAGAGCTGGACAGCGGCCGTGTCAGACTGACCGTCAATTTAGGTATTGTATTCTGCTATATTTGACATTCTCTCTCTCTCTCTCTCTCTCTACCATTCTCTCTTCCTCGATCGTCCGTTATTTATTATATTTGCAAGTTACTGTATGTTATCATCTATCTTACACTACAACTAAACTGTTGTTGTTTTGTTGATCTGCATGGATTGCTCCAGTTTGTTTTTCGTTCTTTGTCTGCGGGTGATGTGGACCGACGCACTCTCTCATCATTGTCTCACATAACCTCTGACCTCATGATCGAAGCAACACATCTGCGCCAGTCATTCTCATACACATGCTCATTGATTTACTCGCATTGGAGAAACAATGGTTTAAAAATCGGAGTAATTTGATTATTCCCAATCTGGTAACCCTTTATTTTACAGTCCCCTAATTACTAGGTATTTACCTAGTAAATACATGGTAAGTTATAGTTGGTTATTGGTAATTACCACAGGTAACAAGTATGTAAATGCAGAGAAACTACAAACTAATTACAAGGTATTTACAGGTAAATACATGGTAAGTTATAGTTGGTTATTGGTAATTACCACAGGTAACAAGTATGTAAATGCAGAGAAACTACAAACTAACTGGTAAATTATAGTATTTTAGTGTGTAATTACTTAAGGTGATTAGTATGCAATTACAGAGAAACTACCAGGGAAAAAAACACCACTGTTAAATATCAACTCAACAAAGTACTGTGTACTTGTTACCTGTTTAGGTTGGTAATAACTCTGATTTAATTGTGTACTTCCTCAGAATGTAGGCAGACTATTTTTAGAAACACCTCCAGTATTACCCATCAATTCAAGTTAGGTTTGTAGTTATCCTAGGGTTATGTTGGTAACAGTCCATGTTTATTTATTACTATCTTGAAATTAAGACGGTAGTTTCCAATAAATTACCTTGTCTTACATAGTTGTTGTTCATTGCTACACCCATTTATAGAGGGTTTATCAAATAATTTACCTTACACTTACCTGGTAACTACCCCGCAGGAACAGTTTTCCCTAATGTCATGGCACATCTTAAATACTGGGTATGTTCTTGCAAATGTTTTTACAATTTACTCAGTAAGTAAAGTGCAACTGTACTGTAAAATGAAGCCTTGTTTATTTCCATGGTATTACCGGAATTGTACCATATAACTTGATCATTCCCTTTTCCATATAGTCACACTTTTTTACCTCATATGTCCTGCAACGTTACCAAGGAAAACATGACAATTTACTCAGTAAGTAAAGTGAAACTGTACTGTAAAATGAAGCCTTGTTTATTTCCATGGTATTACCGGAATTGTACCATATCATTCCCTTTTCCATAGTCACATTTTTATTTATTTGTTTTCCTAGTATGTCCTGCAACGTTACCAAGGAAAACATGACAATTTACTCAGTAAGTAAAGTGCAGCTGTACTGTAAAATGAAGCCTTGTTTATTTCCATGGTATTACCGGAATTGTACCATATCATTCCCTTTTCCATAGTCACATTTTTATTTATTTGTTTTCCTAGTATGTCCTGCAACGTTACCAAGGAAAACATGACAATTTTCTTGGTAAGTAAAGTGTAACTGTACTGTAAAATGAAGCCTTGTTTATTTCCATGGTATTACCAGAATTGTACCATATAACCTGATCATTCCCCTTTCCCATATAGTCACAATTTTTTACCTCGTATGTCCTGCAACGTTACCAAGGAAAACATGACAATTTACTCAGTAAGTAAAGTGAAACTGTACTGTAAAAGGAAGCCTTTTTATTTCCATGGAATTACTGGGATCTTACCCTATAATCTGTTATAGCTACGTAACTGTACCTATTACAGATCCCAGTAATTCCATGGAAATAAAAAGGCTTCCTTTTACAGTAACGTTCCAGTTTCACTTTACTTACTGAGAATGTTCAACGTGATCTCATGAGAATACGTGTGTATTTTTACGTAAAGTGTAATTCTACCATACGTACATTTACTTACGTTTTATACACACAGAAACGTATAGTATTTACAGCACTAAAACGTAAAATGTTTGCATTAACAGCACAAAAACATAAATTATTTACGTATGAACAACTCTATACCGACGTATTTGTACGCATTCTTATTTATGCATATTAAAATCGTGGCATTAATGTTTTGACTCTATTGCATTCAAATGTCGGTAACACTTTAGAATACTGTATCTTACTTACTGCATAACTAATAAGGAATTATTGAAGAACTAATTGGTAATTCTTCATTAACTAGTTATTCACTACTGTTAACTACTAAGGAAGATGTGTTAACTAATTAGTATGTAAAATAATTGTATGATTGTGTTACGTAACAGTTAGTTAATCAATAACTAATGGCGCTTTTCCACTGCATGGTACGGCTCGGTACGGTTCGACTCGGCACGGAACGGTTCGGCTCGCTTCGCTTTTCCACTGTGTGGTACGACTCGGCTCGGTACGGCACGGTTCGGTTCGCTTTAGCTCGGTTGCTTTTCCACTGCAGTCAGTACCGCTTAAAGTGGGTGGGACTGATCGTTATAGTTGCCGTCTCTACTGCCATGACATCATCATATTAAATGCGAATTTTTCATTCCGGGTTTCCCCATCCGCTCCTCGGCAACCAACGTCTGCACGTTGCAGAACGTCTGCACCTCGTCCAATGACCACGATTCAGCCATTTCTTTTTTTTAAGTTTATACTATTTTTTTGAAGCAAATACTTTTAAAACAGGCGCTACAGCGTTGGCTGTTGTCTACTGGCTATTTAAATCTAGCGGGTTTAGTGTCTCGTGTTGTAAATACAATGACACTGGTAGTGATGATTCTGTCTGACCAATCAGTGATCTGCAGTGTTTCCACGTCACATTTTAGTATCGGTACGGTACGCTTGGAACCTCAACAGAGGTGGTACCATTTAAAGCGAGCCGAAGCGAGCCGTACCGTACCGTACCATGCAGTGGAAATGCGTCATAAGTGAGCCGTACTGAACCGAGCCGTACCGTACCATGCAGTGGAAAAGCGCCAAAGCGTGCCGTACCGAACCGAGCCGTACCGTACCATGCAGTGGAAAAGCGCCATAATTAACTCTGTCATACTGCCTGAAGAACTACTATTAATTATCTACTAATTAAGGTTCAAGAAGAATAATTAAGAAGTAACTAATGAACAGTCATACAAACTACAATGAGTTGTGACCTTCCTTATTTACTAATGTTATTAATAGAAGTAGTATTATGAAAATACAATTTTAACAAATGCATACAATGTTAAAGAGGTTTTTACCTGTGTGTTTTTTTGAGTGTGTTCTGTAAGAAATCAATTTCAGAAAGGAACCCCACTCAACTTACCTCAGATTAGTTTGTTATATTTTATATACCTGTAAAGTACTGTGTGTGTCTGTTTTCCTCAGCATATGCCATTGAGTAAATTCATGTATTTGAGGCAACGACTGAGGGAAACTGAAAGGGAGCTTATTAGTAATTCATAAATAATTGTCAAATAATTCTGCAGGAATTACTTATAACCTGATTAGTAATTGATAAAGAACTATCAAATAATTATCCAGGAATTAGGCTACTTTTAACCTGAAACAGTATTCTAAAGTGAAAATATAGGGAACTCATTAGTAATTCATAAAGAATTATTAGATCATTCTTCAGGAATTACTTAGAACCTGATACAGTATTCTAAAGTGAAAATATAGGGAACCCATTAGTAATTAATAAAGAACTATCAAATAATTATCCAGGAAATTAGGCTACTTTTAACCTGAAACCGTATTCTAAAGTGAAAATATAGGGAACTCATTAGTAATTAATAAAGAATTATTAGATCATTCTTCAGGAATTACTTAGAACCTGATACAGTATTCTAAAGTGTAAATATAGGGAACTCATTAGTAATTAATAAAGAATTACCAGACCGCCGCCCTGCGTTTCACTCATAGCCAAAATATGCTGTTACTGACTCCATAACCTGCCCATAAACAAACAGTGCACAGCTCTAAGAACATATTTTAACAGCTGATGTTTTAGGATCTTTAGAAATAAAAACATTTGTTTTATGCAAGGAATCAGGCGTTTCCATCACGCAAAAAAGAGCTAGCTAACTGACATTGTGTCCTTGTATGTTGCCTTGCATAAAATAACATGATTTACAGCACAGTAATGATTTTATAGATTCAATAAAACGTACACAAACCTTTCTCCTTCTTCTTCACCATATCGGCATTGTATGTTAGTTACTTCTTAGTTATTTTTCTTGAACCTTAATTAGTAGATAATTAATAATAGCTCATAGGGAGGTATGACAGAATTCTTTAGTTATTGATTAACTGTTACTTAACACAACAATAAAATTATATTACATACTGATTAGTTAACACGACTTCCTTAGTAGTTAACAATAGTGAAGAAGTAGTTAATGAAGAATTACCTATTAGTACTTCAATAATTCCTTATAAGTTATGCAGTAAGTAAGATACAGTATTCTAAAGTGTTACCCAAATGTCTTATCAATTACGGTTTCAGTCGCATTTATGCAGTTTACTCAAGAAATAGACTAATAACATTTCGCTCTGTTCGTGCCTTCTGCTGCAAACTCGTTTCGGAGGATTAGCATACATGCAGTTAAACAAGAATACACTTTAAAACCTTAAAAGTACCTTATTTAATCGTTTAACCATTTTAATATTTAGTTTATTTACAGTGAGACACAAAATGCGTTTTTTTCCAATATGTGGCAACCACGGGGACAAAGGACACTATATATGTTAAATGTTCTAGTTTAGACTACGCCACCCTGGGAATTTCACCCAGAGAATATTATCCGCGCACAGGTTCCCCACTAAAGACAAAAGCATGGAGACACAGGTATTTATACGAAGTTACAAAAAGTTTATTATAATTTATAATAAAAACCCATAAGACAAGCCTCAAACAGTCAAATACAATGTTCACAAAAAGAAAGCTGCGGCCTTGCAAAAGATATGCATGTTCCCCTCATACACACTCACTCTCACAGCACAAAGAGCCCCAGTGAAATGATCAGTCACGGCACACGTTGTAGACACCACCACCAAAGATAGGAGGGAAACGATCAATTTCCTAAGCCAAAAAGGCCGCAGTTCCTGAAAAAGAACACTCCACACCACACAGAGAAGAAAGTATTTTAGAAAAAGGTTATACAAGCTAACAGGTGGATGGCAAAGACGCATCCACCTACAGGCCTTGACAGTCAACCTTAATAGGTCAAATCAAATAAAGAAAATGAAAATAAACAAATTCAACAGTCTTTTTACCAAAATCAACAAAAAAAACAAATGCATTTGTTTTACACATAAATCAACATTTTAAATGAATAAGCAATACACAAAATAAATCAATTCACGAATATTATCTTTACCAAAAAGAGACAATTTAAGACATGAAAAATTATACAAAAGAAAGAAAACCCACACTTATGAAAACCCTAAATTACTTCTTCTGCAAAGTAAGATATCAAAACAAAGGCAAAAAAATTCAATAATTTGAGATCTTAATATGGGCAAAATATCCACTAAGGAACTGTGTGTGAGCAGAAAATATGAAGATGTAACAAAGCACAGCAGGATCAAAACATTGTATCACAGCAGTCTCAAAATGGCCTATGACAGCGATGACACTGCACAAACTGTAGCTCTCCTGAAATTCACACAAATGGTTAAGACAATATATATATACACATATAAATTTTAAAAGGAGAAATCAGATGATGACCTACCGTAGCCGCGAAGCCAGGCACCCAAAAGGACATCCCCTCAATAGTTTAATACAGTCGTCATTCACACCAAGTCACGAACTAACAAAACAAATGCAGGAGAGTTGCCTTCTAACCAGTTGCTACACTTTAACAAGGCATCAACAATAAATTAAAACCTGTCATACCCGCACCTGAAGTCCACAGACGCCTGCACAACAGCCATCCAAATGAAGCCAGAACCACGTTTATAATGAAACGAATCGGGAAATTGTTGTCCGCCCGAAACGGTCACAGCCGCGTGCAGCGAGAAGCAACCAGACGAGGGTCCACAAAAGGCGCGCTAGTAGCAGTCACAGCAGCATACAGCATGCAGCAAACAGGCGAGGGTTCCCAAATAACATGCTGGGAGCGGTCACAGCAGCGTGCAGCATGAAACAAACAGGCGAGCGTTCACAGAAGACGCGCAAGGAGCCTAAATACACGCGCAGATTAATGACGTCACATAACTTAGAATGCGGACAAATGGGCTTTCAGCTCATTATGCCACAAATAGAACAATAATAGGGGAGAACGGGGTAATGTGAGACATCGGGTAATGTGAGACACCCCCTATATCTAGGCAACGGAACACAATTGTGGTTATATGACCATTATGTTTTCAAGCCCCTTCCATTTCACCATGGCCATGAAGGAGAGAACCTCATGGTGCTATAGTAAGCATGTTTTTTTCACAAAAATATTTTTTTTGCATGTAAAAGTAAATTTTCTTGCTGTTGTGCCAAAGCAAATTGATTCAGGTAGAAAAACTTATATCATACATGTTGATGAACTACCAACATATAAAACCATGTGATGATGCTAGCTGAAGATAAGCCTGAATTGCTACAAGAGATCGTTTTTTCCTAAAATGTGGCGGTGGGGTAAAGTGAGACAAATGCTGTGGGGTAAAGTGAGACATGAGGCACAAGTTAAGTTTAGTCTTAAACATATTTTAATGTAATATTACATGACATATGTTTTATTTTTAATGTCAAAAACATAGTAGAAAAGCCATCATGCCAAGGCAATACACCAAGAAGAAAACCTGGGGCAAAACATCCCTTGAGGAGATGGAGAGTGCAGCTGCTGAGGTCAAGGAAGGAAAGAAGTCTATAGGAGCAGCTGTAAGGGAGAGAAATATTGACAAGTCAAGCCTCCTAAGATTCATAAAGAAAAGAAAAAAAGGGGGAAGTAATATCAGTAGCCTGGGGGGCAGTCGCTTAGGCAAAGAGGTGGAGCACCTTCTCCATCTCACCTTGTCCAAATGGAGCGTTTGTCCCCTCCTCGACAAAACTGTCCGCACTCTCCCTGAGAGCCTGCTAGGGAGTGAAGTCAGCATGGGAATCTCGCCGTTTCAGACGGGCCATCTGAGTCTCCCGAGGTCAAAGCGCAGGCGCGTCCGAAGCTCCAAATCGACCGGGCACCCCGACTTGACGGCCCGAAGGAGAGGGCGCGCTCCTCTGGGCCCCAGGCAACCTGGAGGCACCTGTTTTCCATTACCTAGTCCGATAAGAGTGTCGTCTCCCTCCTCTACAACACCCCAAGCGTCCGTGTTTGGACCGTCGTTGCTCCAGCAGGAGCGCCAGCAGGTGTACGGATCTGACTTTGACCGGAGATGACCGACCCTCCCTGGGGCCGGCCCTGGAGGTCTGCGAGCATGGAGCTCTTCTTCAAATACAATATATTTTTGGACATTTTTACAAGGAGGAATATCCTCCAGTGTGTCTTTCACCCCTAGCTCACCCAGGATGGTGCACGTTCACCAGTGTGCACGCCCTGGCACCGAGGGACTGGGTGTCCAAACCAGACTCTATTTACTGGAAGTCTTGCCCGCACAAAGTGCACTTTCTCTGGGCTGGGTCAGGCTGTTTCCCCACCCGGTCTGACCACCATCTGGTCCATGTTCCTTGTCCGAGCGGAGCATTGTCCCTCCTCCACAAAGACCCAAAGGTCCTTTTTAGGACTGACTTTGCTCCAGACGGAGATCCAGCGGTGGCGGACAAATCCGAATCTGGCTCAGGACGGGCCACCCTCCTTGGGCTGGCCAGGGGAGGTCTGACTGCATTGAGTTTTCCAAATGAATCACAATAATTTGGACATAGTTCATTTTTTTAGGAGGAATTTCCTCCAGTGTGCCATTCACCCTTAGCATGCCAAGGGCGTTGCACCTTCACTTGGATGCGCACCGGTGGGTCATCTTAATTGACCAATCTCCATGATTCTGTTACTAGTCCGACATTAGTTCTGGAATGTGTGGTTGTCAAGCTAGCTGTCAAGATTCTTACTGTTACAACATGTGTTGTTATGGAAGTTTCAGAGTGGAAAAAGTAAGTGGATCAGTTTACCCCCAGCTGGTTCACTTTACCCCCTTGATTTCTCTGGTCTGTCTCAGTTTACCCCTAAGCTGGGGTAAAGTGAGACACAAGACCACTTTTTTAAAAACGATCATATTTTCACTGCCCTTCATCCTGAATATATTCTAATAATTTCCATTGCTAGGAAACATCCTGAATTATTGGGAAATGTGTAAATTTGACTGATATATCATTTTTGCTCGCTTAGAGGGGAACAAATGTAAAAAATGTCTCACTTTACCCCACTCTCCCCTACACCAAAACCCAACATAAATTCACAAAAGACATCAATTTTATTATAGCCTACTTGATATAATCCAAATCTTTAGAATCCATACGTTTGCAAGAAAGAGATCCAAATTCAGCCCTTTATCCAGTGAGTGATCTTCATCTCCATTCCACAGGCTTTAACAACAGCGCAGTCTGTAACTGTCAAATCCCGCGGACCCGCGCTCGTTGATGAATTCAAATTCAAAAATTGCGCCCTCAAGAAGCGTTACGACATGTTTTACGGCAGTGATATCAAACGCTCATTGGCTCTCGCCTGTTCGTCTATGTTAGTCACAGATTGCGACATGTCGTATTTCAGTCGGTAAACTATATTTGAAATGGAGAAGCGCGCCGCGCGCCTTCACACAGAGCGAAGCCGGATTAACATTTTCATGGATTAATCATTTAAATTCTGCTCTGTAAATTACCTCATTCAAAATTATTATATACTGAAAGAGAGGACTGTGACTGCAACACATCGTCATGTGAACGACTTTTGGTACCGGTTTTGACATTTTCGCAATAAATAAATTATTGTGATTACACGTATGTTGTTTTTCTTCATAACTGTAGCCTATGTAGTTTTCTATCTTTGAAAATTACGTGTTAATACTACGTATTAACAATGAGACCAGGCTGGAATGTTTTAGTTAAGTTGCAGAACACACGGTAAAAGTTTGTGATTTCAAAAATGTTTAAGCAGTAGCAAAGGATGTGGTAAGAGTCTGGTAATACCATGGAAATAAACAAGGCTTCCTTTTACAGTACAGTTGCACTTTACTTACTGAGTAAATTGTCATGTTTTCCTTGGTAACGTTGCAGGACATATGAGGTAAAATAAAAAAAATATGTGACTATGGAAAAGGGAATGATATGGTACAATTCCGGTAATACCATGGAAATAAACAAGGCTTCCTTTTACAGTACAGTTTCACTTTACTTACTGAGTAAATTGTCATGTTTTCCTTGGTAACGTTGCAGGACATATGAGGTAAAAAAATTTGACTATATGGAAAAGGGAATGATATGGTACAATTCCGGTAATACCATGGAAATAAACAAGGCTTCATTTTACAGTACAGTTGCACTTTACTTACTGAGTAAATTGTCATGTTCTCTTACGAGAGGTTCTCTCGTATTGCGTAAGTAGCTTACGCTGCGGGAAAGTCTCCTTTCTCGAGATACTGAAGCCAAAAAATTATCCTTAATTTTTAAAAATCTTGTCAACGCAGTGCGGCAGCCTGCAGACCTAGGGCAGGCGACTCGCGTGCCCATTGGCTGCTCTGCGGCAACTGCAGCAGCCTATCGCTGAGCCCTAGGCGTGACGTCACGTCCAATGAGCGCGCTTGGCGCGCTTAATGCGTCACAGCCCGTCATTAGGGGTGTGGCTTAGCGTATATAAGCAGGGCTCAGAGGCTGCTTCACTGATTTCTGTCTCTTCAGCGAAGCTCTTCGCATCGCATCTCTGAGGAAGCCGCCGTCGAAGCAAGCGACCAGCACGCCGAGGATCTCAGCCTGAGGACGCCGGCCGCTTTCGCCGCCTTCAGCCTTCCCTGCCTGCTGTGCTATCCGGCATATATCCTTTTTATCCGCTCTGTGTTTGTGTGTTTGTGTGCTCGCCCCTCGACACACTTGCATCTAAAAGAGCGCGAGGCGTTGTTTCAAATGCCTCGCTCATCCTGTGGCTCGTGCAGAGCCGCGCTCAGCGACGGAGACCACCACGTGGTGTGCGCTCTCTGCCTGGGCTTCGACCACGCAGCCCGCGCTCTCTCCGAGGGCGGCTGCGAACAGTGTGAGGAGTTACCGATGTCGACCCTACGGGCTCGACTCGCTAAATTTGAAGAACCTCCACCTTCTCCGGCCACGTCTTCTGGGCCACGTAAGAAGAAACGTCGCTCTCAAAGGCCGCCTGAACTAGACGCTACAGCTGAGTGCTCGCCGGAACCTCTCCCGCGAGCCTCGCTCTCTCCTTCTCCCCCGCCTTTCACCGACGCGCAGCGGCCGGCTTCTGCCCGCACTGCCGTCGTCCTGGGAGATGATGCAGATGACGCCGCTGACAGCTGCTCTCTGCTTGCGTCTGACAGCGAGGAGTGGTCGGGCTCTCACCGCTCCGCCCCCTCGACTTTGGAGTCTGCCAGATCCCGCGCCAGTGTCGACGCGGAGCTTCTCCGCCTCCTCACTCAAGCGGTCGAGAGAATGGGACTGGATTGGTCCCCACCTAAGGAGCCGGCGCCCAATCGTCTCGACGGGTGCTTTTTACCTAGCCGCCGCCCTGCGCCTGCCTCTAGGTCAGCACCCTTCCTGCCTGAGCTCCACGCTGAGCTCTCAAAATCCTGGAACGCGCCATTCTCCGCCAGACTCCGCTCGCCAGTTTCCTCGGCTCTCTCCCAAGTGGACGGGGCCGCCGAAAACGGCTACAATGGTATCCCCGCCGTTGAGGAAGCTGTGGCAACGCACCTTTGCCCGCCGTCTGCTAGATGGCGCTCAAAGTCTGCCCTGCCGTCCAAAGCCTGCAGGACTACTTCAGCTCTCGCCGGCCGCGCTTTCGCCGCCTCCGGCCAGGCTGCTTCCGCCCTGCACTCGATGGCCATACTCCAGATCCTTCAAGCCGACCTCCTCCGTGAGCTGGACGAGAAGGGCTCGGATCAATCAGCTTTAACGGATCTGCGCAGCGCTACGGACCTTGCGCTCCATGCTACCAAGACCGCTGCACAAGCCATCGGCAGATCTATGGCCGCGTTCACCGTCATCGACAGGCATCTTTGGCTGACGCTCGCGGATATGAGTGAGTCAGAGCGCGCTGTATTTCTCAATGCCCCACTCTCGCCCACCGGCCTCTTCGGCCCTGCGGTCAGCGGGATAGTGGATCGCTTTTCCGAAGTGCAGAAGGCGTCGCAGGCTATGAACCTCTTCCTGCCCCGCCGCTCGAGCCCAGCCACAGGCCGCCCTCAAACTCAGCCTCCTGTGCGCAGCTCTACAAAGCGCTCTTCCCGGCCTCCCAACACTTCGCAGCGACGCCAGGGCGGCCGCCCTAGGTCGCGCTCGACCAGCCGTCACAGACCGCCGCCCCCCCGGGGCCCGCGGCCCAAGATTGCATTGAAGTCTGAGCCCGCGAAGTCCTCCTAGCATCTACAAGGAGGAAGAGATGGTTGAGTCCCGCTACGGCCGGACCGCCATCAAAGCGCCCAGCTCTGTCAGTCCCCTCTATTCAGGCTACTGCAGCAGCTTACACCGCAGCCAACGAGCCAGTAATAACACTCGCTCGCCTGCACACAAACGCCGTTTTTACGGCGACCCAGATAAATCTCAAAAAGAGTATAAGTGCTTTAAGTGTAGAAAATGTGCCCACACCCATGTGCTCACTGCTTCACACAAGTACGGTCCCCATGGTAACGCGCTCAGAGCGCTCTCTCATAAAGCGGACACACGCTGCTCGAGTATTAAGTGTAGTAAATGTGCCCACAACTCTGTGCTCACACCTACCCGCTGCTCGCTCTGTCACTCAGTTACCTCAAGTTGCTACGGCTCAGGCCGAAGGGACATTAAGTGTAGAAAAAGTGCCCACTCCCGTGTGTTCACTGCCTCACACAGACAAGGTTCCCATGGCAACGCGTCCAGAGCGCTATCTCTTAAAGCGCAAACACTCCGCTCGAGCATTAAGTGTAGTGAATGTGCCCACAACTTTGTGCTCACACCTGCCCGCTGCCCGCTCTGCCATACGGGTTACAGACCCTCTAAAGCTCCCAAACACTGGCCGTGTCGTAAGTGTAAATCCTGCGCCAGCTCACGAGCACGCGCACCCACTTTCAGACACCATAATCCCCACGCCGCTCTCGCGCCTGGGGTGTTTGACAGCAGATCGCACTCCATCTTCCGGGATCGAGCTACTAAACGCTGTACAGCTGGCCAACTCTGTTTTTCAGCCCCCGTGTCCGAGCACCGGCGGCGCGCGCGCCGCCCCATCCTCTCTGATACAGGTTCCCCATCCCGCGCAGTGCGGCGATCTGAACCCAGAGACCATTCGACCCCTAGCTATGTGTGCAAAAGCATGGGAAGCTATTCAGGGCGCGTCAGAATGGGTGCTGAACACTATAAGACACGGCTATTCGCTCCAATTCGCTCGTCGCCCCCCGCGCTTTCTAGCGCAGACGGAGACGAAAGTGAGTTTGGAAACAGCGCACCTGCTTCAAGCAGAAATAGCGAAGCTGCTGCGCAAAGGGGCCATAGAACAGGTTCATCCTTCCCTGAGCGAGTCAGGCTTTTACAGCCGTTACTTCCTCGTTCCCAAGAAGGACGGAGCATTAAGACCTATTTTAGATCTGAGACATCTGAACAAGGCTCTCATGAGACGGCCGTTCAAGATGATTACAACCAGACAGATCCTTGCGCAGATCCGCCCAGGAGACTGGTTTATCTCTCTCGATCTGAAAGACGCGTATTTCCAGATCCAGATAACTCCCCGTCACAGGCCATTCTTGAGATTCGCCTTCGACGGTCGAGCTTATCAATACACAGTCCTGCCGTTCGGCCTGTCTTTAGCACCCCGTACATTTACGAAATGCATGGACACGGCTCTCGCTCCCCTGAGAAGTCAGGGAATGCGAATTCTGAACTATCTGGACGACTGGCTTGTTCTAGCGCAGTCAGAGACAGAACTTGTGTCTCACAGAACAGCGCTTCTCAGCCATCTGGAAGGTCTGGGTCTATCGGTCAATTGGACCAAGAGCTCGCTCTCGCCCCGTCAGTCAATTTCCTTTCTTGGAATAGAACTGGACTCGGTGGCTATGACGGCCAGATTGTCGGAGCAGCGCGCGCGCCGCATCCGTCTCCTCGCCGCATCCTTCAAAGAAGGCAGCCGGGTTCCTCTGAAAGCATTTCAGCGCATCCTGGGGCATATGGCCTCAGCTGCGGCAGTGCTTCAGCTGGGTTTACTGCGCATGCGCCCGCTTCAACGCTGGCTGAGAACGCGCGTACCCCTTCGAGCCTGGGCGGCCGGCGGCTCGCTAATCAGAGTGACTCAGGGCTGCGTCTCAGCCCTGCAGCCCTGGCTAGCAGCCGAATGGTATCACACTGGAGTGATTATGGGAGTGATTTCACACCGGAAAGTTGTCTCGACAGACGCGTCCAACCTAGGTTGGGGAGCGCTCTTCGAAGGCAGACCGGTCTGTGGCCGCTGGTCAGACCAGGAGAATCTCCTACACATAAACTGTCTAGAGATGCTCGCGGTCGAGAAAGCGCTCAAACACTTCCTCCCATTCCTCCATGGTCACCATGTTCTAGTCCGCACGGACAATACATCAGTAGTGGCCTATGTGAATCGCCAGGGCGGTGTCAGATCAAAGACGCTCTGTGCCCTGGCGGAACGCCTCCTCGTATGGGCTCAGCACTCTCTGCGCTCTCTGAGAGCATCGCATGTGCCTGGCCATCTGAACGAGGGCCCCGACAGACTGTCCAGGGACAACGTTCCCCCTGGGGAGTGGTCTCTACACCCCCAAACAGTCCAGTCGCTGTGGCGCCGCTTCGGCAGAGCGAAAGTCGACCTCTTTGCGTCAAAAGACAACGCGCACTGCCCAGTATTCTTTTCAAAGAGCGAGGACGCGCTGGCCCAGACATGGCCCAGTGGCCCGCTATATGCTTTTCCCCGGTCTCTCTGCTGCCTCAGGTCATCAAGAGAGTCAGGGAAGCGCGCCACACAGTGCTCCTCATAGCCCCGTTCTGGGAGAACCAAGCTTGGTTCCCGGAACTCATACAATTGGCAGATTCAGCCCCTTGGCCGATTCCGGTGCGGAGAGACCTTCTCTCTCAAGCCCGCGGCTCGATCTGGCATCCCCACCCAGAGCGCTGGTCTCTGCATGCGTGGAGCCTCAACAATTACATGCTGATCTACCAGAAGGGGTGATGAACACGATCATACAATCTAGAGCTCCCTTCACGAGGCGGCTCTACACGTCTAAATGGTCAGTGTTTAACAAATGGTGCACTGCCAAAGGGCTCGATCCACAGACATGTGGGGTTTCGCAAGTATTGTGCTTCCTTCAAGAGCTGTTGGACGCGGGCAGGTCCCCCTCCACACTCAAAGTCTATGTTGCGGCCATTTCAGCGCTCTCTGTCTCAGAGCCGGGCCGCGCATTAGGAAGGAACGAGTTTGTCATCCGCTTCCTTAGAGGAGCGAGGAGGATGAACCCCCCGCGACCCCCTTCGGTTCCTATGTGGGATCTTTCACTGGTCTTAGAAGCCCTGAAAGCACATCCCTTTGAACCCGTGGAAACTGTGGATATGAAATACCTCACGCTCAAAACCGTTTTTCTGATAGCACTGTCTTCAGTCAAACGTGTGGGAGACCTTCACGCGTTATCCACTAACGCCGCGTGCCTCGAGTTCGGACCAAATGACTCTAAAGTTATTCTCAGACCGAGGCATGGGTACGTCCCCAAAATATTGGGCACTCCCTTCAGAGCGCAGGTCATTTCTCTCTCAGCCCTGCCGAATTCTGGCTGCGAGGCAGATAGTAATCTCCTCTGCCCAGTTAGGGCGTTGAGAAACTATATTTCTCGCTCCGCCGCCTTCAGGCATTCAGAGCAGCTCTTTGTTTCGTTTGGTGGGCGCACCAAGGGTCTCGCCGCCTCGAAACACACCCTATCCAGATGGATAGTGGACGCTATCGCGGCTGCTTATGCGTCTAAAAACCTGCAGTGCCCACTGGGCATTCGAGCGCACTCCACCAGAGGCATGGCCTCATCGTGGGCGTGGTCCAGCGGGATTCCCATTCATGACATTTGTGCAGCGGCAGGCTGGGCCTCCCCTTCCACATTTGTGAGGTTTTACAACCTAGAAGTTCCCGCTTTGCAGGCTAAAGTGTTATCAGTCTAAGTCTCGCGTAGCCAGCCCACTGTCTGTGCGCGGGCTACGTTGTATGATTTAGCTCTACTGGTTGAGCTGCACTACGTGGGAAGTGTCAGTTTGGACCGGCTGTGCCGCTCCATGCCCCATAGTATGTGCTTGTGTACTGTGCTATCTTGGCCGCCCAGCTCCGCTATCGCGTTCCCCGGGCTTTCCCTGGGACTCATTCAGGATGCTGGGCGCGCGCACGGCGTTGACAAGGGAGTTCCCGCAGCGTAAGCTACTTACGCAATACGAGAGAACCTCTCGTAAGAGAACGTACTCGGTTACTAAACGTAACCTCTGTTCTCTCTAGAGAGGGAACGAGTATTGCGTAACCCGCCGTGCTCACGCCACGAGCTCATTTCGCTTCATGCGACAGAAACCAGTGAAGCAGCCTCTGAGCCCTGCTTATATACGCTAAGCCACACCCCTAATGACGGGCTGTGACGCATTAAGCGCGCCAAGCGCGCTCATTGGGCGTGACGTCACGCCTAGGGCTCAGCGATAGGCTGCTGCAGTTGCCGCAGAGCAGCCAATGGGCACGCGAGTCGCCTGCCCTAGGTCTGCAGGCTGCCGCACTGCGTTGACAAGATTTTTAAAAATTAAGGATAATTTTTTGGCTTCAGTATCTCGAGAAAGGAGACTTTCCCGCAGCGTAAGCTACTTACGCAATACTCGTTCCCTCTCTAGAGAGAACAGAGGTTACGTTTAGTAACCGAGTACGTTTTCCTTGGTAACGTTGCAGGACATATGAGGTAAAATAAAAAAAAAATATGTGACTATGGAAAAGGGAATGATATGGTACAATTCCGGTAATACCATGGAAATAAACAAGGCTTCCTTTTACAGTACAGTTTCACTTTACTTACTGAGTAAATTGTCATGTTTTCCTTGGTAACGTTGCAGGACATATGAGGTAAAAAAATTTGACTATATGGAAAAGGGAATGATATGGTACAATTCCGGTAATACCATGGAAATAAACAAGGCTTCATTTTACAGTACAGTTTCACTTTACTTACTGAGTAAATTGTCATGTTTTCCTTGGTAACGTTGCAGGACATACGAGGTAAAAAAATGTGACTATATGGAAAAGGGAATGATCAAGTTATATGGTACAATTCCGGTAATACCATGGAAATAAACAAGGCTTCATTTGTTGCACTTTACTTACTGAGTAAATTGTAAAAACATCTGCAAGAACATACCCAGTATTTAAGATGTGCCATGACATTATGAAAAACTGTTCCTGCGGGGTAGTTACCAGGTAAGTGTAAGGTAAATTATTTGATAAACCCTCTATAAATGGGTGTAGCAATGAACAACAACTATGTAAGACAAGGTAATTTATTGGAAACTACGTCTTAATTTCAAGATAGTAATAAATAAACATGGACTGTTACCAACATAACCCTAGGATAACTACAAACCTAACTTGAATTGATGAGTAATACTGGAGGTGTTTCTAAAAATTGGCTGCCTACATTCTGAGGAAGTACACAATTAAATCGGAGTTATTACCAACCTAAACAGGTAACAAGTACACAGTACTTTGTTGAGTTGATATTTAACAGTGGTGTTTTTTTCCCTGGTAGTTTCTCTGTAATTGCATACTAATCACCTTAAGTAATTACACACTAAAATACTATAATTTACCATATGCTTACCAGGTAAATACCTAGTAATTAGTTTGTAGTTTCTCTGCATTTACATACTTGTTACCTGTGGTAATTACCAATAAACAACTATAACTTACCATGTATTTACTAGGTAAATACCTAGTAATTAGGGGACTGTAAAATAAAGGGTTACCTAAAAGGGTATGAAATGAAAGCAGCATTTATATTAGGGCTGGGCGATATAGCTAAATCGATCTATCCATCTATCTATCTATCTATCTATCTATCTATCTATCTATCTATCTATCTATCTATCTATCTATCTATCTATCTATCTATCTATCTATCTATCTATCTATATATATATATATATATATATATATATATATATATATCTGTCTATGTGTCTGTCTGTCTGTCTGTCTTCGGTGAAAAAAGTTTGTGAAAATCTCTTCTTTTTTTTAAATAATAAAGTTGTTTTTCATGTTTCAAATTGTTTTTACAAAATGAAAACAAGAAAGAATTCTAATCACTTTAATTTAAAGACTTCAATATGACAATACATAGTAATAAACAACAAAATATACCTATATGCATTGGTGTCCAAAAGTCTGAGAAATTATTCTATTTTGCATTTTTCTATTTTAATACATTTTTTGTCCACCCTACAAATTATAAACATACAATATTTATCAAAAAGTTCTTTGTAAACTTTTTGACACAAGGAATGGGTGTGGAACTGGCCTACTGGCACAGACAAGAAACTAAATGGCCAAAAAAAACCCCCAAAAAACATGATAAAGTCATAGTGATATACACATATATACATATAAAATATATCACCCAGCCCTAAATGATATGCTGTGGACAGGACTGTCCCTTGTGATACTTTTTCAGTATTTGTGTCTGCTGTTTTTCTTATGGTAAGGTGGTTTTAACAGTCAGGTGCACATCTGCACAACAATTTTTGTCACGTTATCAGGAAAATATGTATCCATCCCCATCCCTCGCTCTTATCGGCATTTATCATGCCTTGTTTAAAGATGGTACTCACCCCTTCAACGGCCTTTAGCCTGCGGCCCTGTAAGCAAACAGCCCGAGACCAGAGCATCCAGCACACCTGCAGCTCGTGGCCACAACACACACACACACACACACACACACACACACACACACACACACACACACACACAGTCATTTCTACTAACATCCACCCATATAGGCCTGATGATCCATATCTTAAATATATTGCAACATCAAAATTAAAGTAATTTCAGTAAATTCAATAGCCAATTCAATTAGTTTCAGTGCTAAAATTTTTCATTTTCCATTCATACACTTAAGTATAAATAACAACCAGAACATTCAGTATCCATTGCACTAGTTCAGTATATTGTCTTAACTGAGATGACTGTCTGTTTTTTTTTTTTTTTGTTTTTTTTTATATGAAGAACATGCTACAAGTTTGTGTGGTGCTGGTGCTTTTTGGACCGAGGCTGTTTGCTCCCACTTTTCTGTTGCGGTTGACGGCACATGATAAAAATGGCCATATGGATTCCAGCCCAGATAACAGTTCCAATTATTATAAAAATCTGCAGTTCTCTGTCTAATTCTTCTTACAGTTGGTGACCAGTAATTTGTAAGATAATTAACAAAGAAAGACAAAGAATACCCAGGTTGATGAATCCATTTGGCTTAAAGCAGGCAGCCATTTTAAATGGATTATTACTATATTCATTAAAATCTGGCTAGTCTGAATGCTCAAAATGACAGACAAAAAGAACAATATTTAGATACAGCCAAAATGTTTTGAATTTTGTAGAAACCTTCCTTAAGAATGGTTTACTTATAATTGTCTCTGCATGTTAAGCTACATGTTAATAATAACACAAATATACACATTTAACATAGATACGCTGGATCAAATTGGCAAACCGAGTTACAGTATATCAGAAAATATTGTCCAGAATGCTCAAACAGCTGTTGGAAAAGAGTCCAGAATGGCCGCCGCTTCATGTGCTCGTCCCCAGAAGGTGGTGTTTCTGTTGTTGGATGTCTGCAGCTGTATCCTTGAAGGATGCGATTTCATCTGTCACTTGTTCTTCCCCATCTAGACTGTGGCAGGATAAACTGTAACACCAGTAAGTCTTTATTCAGTTTGTTCTACTCATTTCTTAACCTGTTGGATTTTTTTTAGATGAATGCTGTAAGAAACTCAGTCCTTAGCTAATGAAATTATGTGTTATGTATTTCCCATATACAGTCAAAGTATTAGCAAACGTTTTAAACTGTGTTGCTAACCTACACTAGCAGTTAAAAGTTTGGACTCAATCGTATGCATTCTTTATTATAATCTGGCCATATTTTAGATTAATAGTAAAGTCATCAAAGCTATGATATAACACAAATAGAAGTATGGCAAAGTGTTACATAAATCAAAATATCAAAATATCTTATTTGAATTTCTCTAAATTTAACACTCTTTGCCCAGAATAACTAGCTTCATGAGGTGTATCATGGGATGCTTTTAAACAGCCCTAAATAACTTCTCTCGTGTGCTCAACATTTTTCATTCACCGCTCCACAGCTCAAACTTTCTTGAAATGTTACATTTCAGTTTTAGTGTCTCAAGCTGTGTCCGAAACCGCTCCCTATCCACTATATATAGTGCACTACATAAAATATAGAGAGACAATACTATATAGATTTATATAAATAAGTACAAATTTTGTTTTATATTATTTATTATTATTAAAAGTTTAATGCGTTTGACTAACAGTAATAAATACATAAAATGATGTACACGTTTTAATGTGTGTTTATTCTTGTTTGCAGTTTTTTAATAGTATATAATGATTATGAACAAACATTAACCATAACAAACGGCCTAAGCCTTTAAATCAAAGGGATTTTAAGTATAAATTAAAAGCTAAATTAATAAAGTCCAAACTTTTGATTGGTAGTGTACATCCTTGTCCATGTTTTATATGCTGTTAAAATGTTAATATTTAAGCTTCTTCTTTTTTTTTATATAATGCAGTTTTTTCTTCTGGAAAAATATAACTGCTCTTACTCATCTAAAAGCCTCCCGTTCCTCATCCCATTCTTTAGCAGAGATTTGTGAGGTTGTTCCCCCTATTTATTTATTTTTCCTGTGGAGCACAAATGTCTGGTCTCAGAAGTAAAATCCCATTCATTTTCTCCAGAAAGAAATAGATTTTAATCAAAAAATTAAAACATGCCTACCATAAGTTCTGAGGTTTTGTAGAAAGTTGTTTTGATTTTATCTTCAACAACCCAGCAATCAGATTGTTGTTAACATTGAAAATGTTAACAAAATAAATTGGGCTCAGCTGTAATGGTTTACTTCCGTAAAGCATTGCAAAATACATAATCAAGTTACTATTTCTACGCACTTAATCAAACATTGCTATTGGCAATAAAAGTGATTACATTTAAGTATACTTACATTGGTAACACTACAATAAGGTTTCATTAGTTAACATTATTACATGGCATTTGGTGAACTAATAAAATATTAAACTCGGTCGAATCAATATTATGTATACAGTTATTCAATTATGCCATCCAGTATCGTGGACTCGCTCTCTCTTGTTTCATACAAGCGCAGCTGCCGCCATTTTGTGACTATTGTTTTGTACACTGTTGGATTATGAGATACAAACAGGTATGATTTTAAAACAGTTTAATCTGAAATCACGTTCAGTGATTCACGTTTAAAGTGCTAATAAAATTCTTAGACTCTAATTATTTACTTATGTGACAAGTAGCCGTGTAACAAGCGGGAAAATGTACATCCAGCCGGTTGCTGATGGAATGCCCCAGCCCCCACATCACCCTGTCGGGGGTTTATTTTGAGAGAACAACCAGCTGGATGTACTTTATCCCTTACTTAGTTAACTACATTTGTTAACATGAGCTAAAACTGCACTTCTGCAACATTTATTCATCTTTGTGGATGTTAATTTCAGTATTTACTAATGCATTATTAAAGTCGAAAGTTGAATTTGTTAACATAAGTTAATGCTCTGTGAAGTAACATGGACAAACAATGAACAACTGTATTTATATTAACTAACATTAACAAAGATTATACAGTACAAATACAGTAACAGATGTATTGCTCATGGTTAGTTCATACATTAACTAATGAACCTTATTTTAAAGTGTTGCCACATTTTTTTTATTTTTTTTTTTATTGTATTTATTTATTTATTTATTTAGCTCTAATCAAATGTTGTAATATTATTCCGTTTTTAAAGCTGTTTTGCTTGGTTTATGACATGACACTACAGATGTTTTATTTTATTTTTAAATCTATAGAGAACATGTGAAAAATACGTCTAGAATCAAGGCAGACTATCTTAGTCTGCAGTCATTGTAACACTCCACTCAGTAACAGTTCGATAGTGTTCTGTGTGAATCAAAATAGTCTTCCTGGTCTTCCTTCGCTTGTGGCATCAGAGCACCAAATCATCCATTGAGTCACATTCAAATCTGAGGAGGTCTCATTGAAGACATTTGTTCACTATTAAGTATAATTGTTATAATGAAGGGACTATTATCAAGGGACAAAAGACTTTGTGTGTCTCTATAAATGACAGAGAAAAACAAATGTATTATTAAATTAAAGTAATTTGCTATAAAGTGATCTTAATGTAGTGTAATTTAATTACTGTCATTGCTCAAGTGTTATGTCACCATCAACCTTAAACTAACTTAACTAACTATAAAAACTCTAAACTTGTGTAGATGTGTATAAACACACAGGGCAAGTCATTTAGAGAGTCGTCTTTGTCAATTAAAGGTTGTTGTTTATTAAGCTAATTCTCCAATTAAAAGCACAATGGATGTAAAGAAAGAGGTAATACAGTGCTGATTAACCATTTTAATTCTACAGTGCATTTAGAGGGGCACTTTGCCTCATGCTCGATAATTTGAAGTCTGAAAAATCTATATATTTGAGCAGCTTATGTTAATGGTGCCAAATAAATCTGTACAACAATCAGTGCTTTGGATTAATTCTACTCAATCTTTATTAGTATATTTGTATGGGTGCACTCTTAAAAAAAAAAATGCCTACTTCTACATTTGGAGTGGATTACTAGCATATAGCACATATAGGGCACATAGCACTACAGATTACTAGCATACTAGTATACTTAAAGCGTTAGTTCACCCAAAAATGAAAAGTATCCCATAATTTACTCACTCTCAAGCCATCCTAGGTGTATAGGACTTTCTTCTATCAGATTGGAAAAGCCAGGATATTTTTACTCCGATTGTGTTTGGCTGACTTGAGGGTGAGTAAATTATAGGATAATTAAATTTTTTGGGGGGTGAACTAACACTTTAACATTTCTGCAGAATGGATATGCTGTTCCACACATACCTCAGCCATACTTTGGTTTTGTTTCATGTTTTCACCTTTTTCTGAGTAACAGCAGTTTAAATAGTTGATTTGATACTTGACTGACTTATCACTGAATTATTGACTTTCTCAATGTACCTCACTTAAAATATTTTTGTGGTCTATCATCTTTATGACAGAAGTTTGAAAATGCATACCAACATTTTGATTTAGTTTTTCTCACATACGAGTGTGTGACCTTTACACATGGTATGATTTATTAAAATGATGTGAAGCCAGACATTTTATTTACAATGCTAGTGTGTGTAAACACTAACTGACACACATCATTCTCAGGTAAAGGCCCAGAGACATTGTATGCTGGCCAGAAAGTGAATGACAATGATTGGCACTCAGTCAGAGTGATGCGGCGGGGTAAAAACCTCAAACTCATGGTGGATGATGATGTGGCAGAAGGTACGAATGCAGTATAAACTTAACAGAGCATAAGTATCTGCCCCCTATATAATGCATTAGTCCATCACTTACTAATCACTTTACCAAGACCTCCTACTCTCCTTTCACAGGTCAGATGAATGGTGACCACACTCGGCTGGAGTTCAGTAACATTGAAACCGGGATTCTGACAGAACGGCGCTTTGCCTCCACGGCTCCATCCAACTTCATTGGTCACCTGCAAGGCCTGAAGTTCAACGGCCTTTTCTACATCGACATGTGCAAGAATGGGGACATAGACTTCTGTGAGCTAAATGCTCGTTTCGGCATGCGCTCCATTGTGGCCGATCCTGTTACCTTCAAGACCAAAGGAAGTTATCTGGGTCTTGCTACGCTCCAGGCATATAGCACCATGCACCTGTTCTTTCAGTTCAAAACCACCTCGGGTGACGGATTCATTCTCTTCAACAGTGGAGACGGGAATGATTTTATTGCCGTGGAGCTTGTCAAAGGGTGAGTGGAAGAAGAGGGTTCAAAGTACCAATTTCCAGTTTTTATATGGCTATTTTATTGAGGTTGACAGGTAAGGCTGGGAATCTATCCCATAAAGAATCCATTCTGAGGAGTTGGGAGGAACATTGCTAAAAGTGTGCTCATTTTATAGAATCCAGGGGCCTTATTCACAAAACATCTTAAGGCTAAAAGTAGCTCCTAACTTGATGATTTAGGAGACACTCTTAAAAATGATGGCCTCTGGAGAACTCAGAACAACTGCTAGCATAAAGTTTAAGGTAAAAATAACTGCCATTAAATTATAGTATCTTACTACTATGAAATTAGATAAACTGTTCATTCATTACATCACTTTACCTCTGTCTTTATCCCCTTTTATCCTCTTCTCTTCTTTTTGGCACTGTATCTATCGCAGACTATAATGCTCATTTATAATGTGTCATGTAAATTCGGCCATCCGTCACAATCAGGTAATTTTCACAGTGTCTAGACCCGGCGCGAGCTGCCAGGCCCGTTTCTACAGGGGAGCCTGAGTGTGTTAAGCGCCTTCAAACAAAAGCAATGCTGTCTACATTGGATGCGGCGAGAGGCGACGCTACACAACAAATTAACAACAACTGATCGCACGCGCTCTGTTTCTGACGCACTTCAAGCACTCGCTGGGCGGGGGAAGATTGATGTGCCCGACCGGACTCTGGGGACTTGGTTAAGTTTTTGTGGAGTTTTTTTTTTTTTTTTTTTTTTTTTTAGTATTTCAAATTAATGGTTTTTAAATAGTATTATTTAAAAAAAAAAAAAAAAAAAAAAAATCGCTCGTTCACTCTTTGGCGCCCCTATGGATGAGTGGCGCCCCTAGCATTTGCCTATTCCGCCTATGCCGCGGGCCGGCCCTGGATCGGCCTTGCGAGTAGCCGCCACTGTACCAATAAGCATCAGTTTAGTTTTGGAGCTGTTCAATTCCAGGAAGTTATTCCTGCATCCAGATTCTAATCTCTACTAGATTAAATGCATTCAATATTTTGATTTATAGATTTTAATCTGCGATGACATAACATAAAAGTTAATTTATGTACAGGCAAAATGCATTGAATGATGAAGAATAAAACATCAAGTTTGGCCCGATAGCCTTGTGCGTAGCTCTGGTGACCCGAGTTCGAGTTCCAGCTCATGGACCTTTCCCAATCCCATCCCCCCTTTCTCTCTTCCACTTTGCTTCCTGTCTACTCACTGTCCTATCATAATAAAAAGGCAAAAGCGGCAAAAATAAATCTTTAATAAATATTAGGGCTGGGAATCAAAAAAAAAAAAAAAAAAAAAAAAATTGTATTAATTGCACAATTTGCTGTAATTAATTGCAATTAATTGTATTTCCCCCAAGCTTGTAATCATCAATATTTAAACTTAATCACCTAATTAAATTAAACAACACAGGGGAAAAAAAAGGAACAGAAAATATCCCTAAATTAAAATAATATGAAATATCAATATATTATTCTTTTTCAATAATCAATCAACATAATCAATTTAACAGATTTTTTTTTTTTATCAAAATAAAATATAGTCCTACCTATTATTACCAGAGCATGTGATCAGAGCAGGTAATTTTACCATTGTTGCCCAGCATGACCATACCAGCTCAGCAAACAGAAGTCTACTACTGAGAAATTTCACGTTATTTGAGCGGACTTTACTTTTCCAGTGCATGATCGGTACATGATTGGAGCGTTTGGGCCGTTAATGACAGAGCAGAACGCGCAGCGCAAACATGGAGCGGAATATTGAGTAGAGAGTGCAGCAGCACGCCGACACACACACACACACACCTGAAACGGAGACCGCGGCGCACACACGGAGCGGAAAAGACCCGCTCATGAAAGCTGCGCCAGAATGAAACCTGATCGCCGAACACGGAGGGGCGGGACGGCATATTTTCGGCCTTTTCAATAGCAGCCGCAACAGGAAATCATTCAAACGAGGCAAAAAAAAAAAGTGCTGCGTTAATTGCGTTTTTTTTTTTTTTTTTTTTCGCATTAAATATTTAATATTAATCGCAAAGATTAACGCGTTAATTCCCCCAGCCCTAATAAATATATAAGAAAATAATGTCATATTACCTGTGGCAGTTGTTTCACAAGTTCACACTTAAAAATTATTGAACAGTAAAGGAGTAAAATAAGCATATTTAGCGTGCTCTCCGATGGGATCGAGGGCTCCGAGCTCTGAAAGCCCAAAACTAGAGTTTTCCCCGTTTTCCCCGTTTCCCCGGCTGGGAATAGGAATTCTTAGTGGTAAGATAAAATGTTCTGTGAACACAGCCCCAGATTATCAAACTACTACACGGCCCAGAAGACCTTGAATAGCTAATGTTGAGGAAATTGATTCATCCCAGTGATGCATATCTTTTGAATATGTTCACTGAAATGATTTGTTCATGTTCAGTGACTGATTCATTCATTGAGTCTTGCTGTAATATACGTCATTACATTAGTAGGAGGAAAAGCTAGGAGTGGGTATTTTGTTTCAGTTTAGTGACACAAATCTTTTAAATCTGTTCTCCAAACAGATTTGCTCTCATCAGCAAGTGGTGACTAGTGAGTGAGAGAAATGATAATACTGATGACCAAAACACCATATCAGCACTAAGTTAAAACAGATTTAAAAACGATTGATCAACATGATACGAGAGTTAAGTGAACAAAAGACCATTCAATTGTTGCAAATGTTATATTACAGAGGATTTCACCTTAGCTTCCAGACTTCTCAGGATCTCAGACTTGATGTTTAAAAAAAAGTCTAAAATTAACTTGATTAATATGGATGAAAAAATTGAAAACAGAATCGATTCAAAAAGTTCTGGAATCAGCCAACCCTATTGAGCTGTACTTTCAGCATACATGTTGGTCTCTCTCTGTTACTAATACCAAATAGGTTTAAAATATAATTCATTAGACCAAGTTAGCGGAAAGAATCATCAAAAAGTAAAACTTACATAAATAGTCTTCATAAAATCTAAATGTTTTAGTTTACTGTCTGTCATATTGTGCACAAATCATCAGCAAACATTCTGAAGAAAAATACCTTTGATTTGTTTTGACAATCTTTCATCAAAGTACTAAATTGTTATGCTTCGGAAACATTATTATTTAAAAAAAAATTTAAATGTATATGTAACCAGGACTGTGCAGGCAGAGGAAAAATAATGTTGACCCAATATAATCAAACCTTCTTTATTTAATAAAATCAAGGTTGGATAGAATTGAGTCCCACTGTAATGGTGACTGTTTTAGTAAAAACAGGATGTTGGATCCAAATGCAGCAGATGGTTTATTAAAACATGATAACAGAAGTAAATCCAGGCCGGAACAAGATAAATCAAAACAACAGGAACTAAAACAAGCACCGTACATCCACATAAGGACAACACCAGTGGCCCGTTGCATGAAGCCGCTTTCAGTTGCTCCCCAGGCAAGTTTGAGATTAGTTTGAGCAAACTTTGTTTTTTCGGGCTTTATTCTGGGTTTGAGACCAATCAGTACAGTGAACTGGACCTTCAGTGTACAGTGACATGTATCTGATGCAATAAAGCCACTCCCCCTGTATCTCTCGCTTCAAATGAAAGCAGTTTAGAGTGAAAGAATTTTAGAGACAAATTTGCCCATGTGAATTTACCCATTGCTGCACGTCACACTTTTAGGTCCTCACACTTATTTAAACCAGGTCGAATTTTTATGGATTTGGCAAATTCACTGTTTGTTCTACTTGCTTCAGACAAAGAACACGAGAAACACTGGGGTAGTATTTATACACAAGATAACAAGGGGCTGATGAGGGAAACAAGACTGAGCCTGGTTTCTCCCTAGGTTTTTTTCTTCATTCTGTCACCTGATGGAGTTTGGGTTCCTTGCCACTGTCGCCTCTGGCTTGCTTAGTTGGGGACACTTAATTATAAAATATAATTATAATAAATATAATAAAAAAATATAATATAATAACCAATCAACAAGAAAAACTACAAAGGACTACAAAACATGGCGTAGAACAGGAAATAACATAAAAGTCCACACAAGACAGGGAAACACAGGCTGGGATCGTGACATGAATGGTTAGCCTTGTCCATCTAAATGCTTGATCCTCTTGGTCTGTGGCCTGTCCTCTAACAGAATATAAAACCTCTTCCTCTTTAAAACGAGTGTCCACTCTTATGGCCATCTGATAGAGAAGCCTCTCAGTTGATCATCTGAGTTTGCTCCAGTGTGTACTTAGGCTGAGTGTTCTTCAGTGAAGTGCACTTGGATGGATTTGGGACGTGGAGCTCAGTGTGTGTGTGTGTGTGTGTGTGTGTGTGTGTGTGTGTGTGTGTGTGTGTGTGTGTGTGTGTGTGTGTGTGTGTGTGTGTGTGTGTGTGTGTTTGTGTTTGTCAGGTATATCCACTATGTGTTTGACCTGGGAAATGGACCGAGTCTTCTGAAGGGAAACAGCGACAGTCCTCTTAACGACAACCAGTGGCACAATGTGGTGATCACTCGAGACGCCAGCAACACACACACGTTAAAGGTGGACGCCAAGTCTGTCAGCCAGGTGGTCAACGGAGCTAAAAATCTGGACCTGAAAGGTCAGCTTGACCTTTTTATGACATTTTTGATTGTATGTTTGACATTTTATAGATCAAAACATGTATTGGGAGTTGTCTTGTTCCACTCTTTGCAGGTGATCTGTTTGTGGCCGGTCTGGGGCCCAACATGTACCAGATCCTGCCGAAGCTGGTGGTGTCTCGCGAGGGTTTCCAGGGCTGCTTAGCGTCCATGGATCTCAACGGTCGTCTGCCAGACCTCATCAATGACGCTCTGTTCCGCAGCGGGCAGATCGAACGGGGCTGTGAAGGTATATGTGATTCATCACACCTCATTGTGACACATTACAATGTTTAAACCATTCAATTCAAACCTGATTTAACCTCTACACGTTGTTTTTGTCTTTCTAAATCATATATATATTAATCAGATTTTTTATTGTTTTATGTTTCTGTTTTGCTGATATGCTGAGAGCCTCTGTAACCACTAGATGGCGCCTTAACCAAGGCCTGTTAACAGTAGTTACCATTAATGTATGATGTATCCACAATCTTTTTATTAAAGATCTGAATGAGGTACATTTGTTTAACTGTAGAAAATAACTTAAATTAACTTATCATTATCCCCGCCTTACTAAAATTATTACCCCTGTTACTCTCTCTTTATCCTTCATAAATTTTTCCTCTCTCTCTCTCGGCTGACCTTCCTCCACTAACAAACCCTTTTTTATTATCCAATTCTTTCGGAAATTTCCTGCTAACAAAGTTGGTTTCACCAAAGCTGACCTGCAAGGTAGAGGGTTTGACCTTTTTACCTCATTTACATGCACCTGGCTGAAAGTTGCACTGAGCTTTAACATTAATGTTTCTCCACAAAACAAAATACTAAAACACCAGAACACTATCTATCTATCTATCTATCTATCTATCTATCTATCTATCTATCTATCTATCTATCTATCTATCTATCTATCTATCTATCTATCTATCTATCTATCTATCTATCTATCTATCTATCTATCTATCTATCTATCTATCTGTCTATGTATCTATCTATTTATCTATCATCTATCTGTCTGTCTGTCTATCTACTGTATATATCATCTATCTATCCTCTGTGTCTGTCTGTCTATCTAGTCTATATATCTGTCTGTCTGTCTGTCTGTCTGTCCGTCTCTCCGTCTGTCTGTCCGTCTGTCTGTCTGTAATCTATCTGTCTGTCTGTCTGTTTGTCGCATTAAAATTATAGAAAGTTGCAGCATTTCTACATTTATTTAATCGCTGACCCGTGCAGTAGCTGAGGGGAACTAAGAATAAATCCAAACCCTATAAATATCCTCCTTAAGAACCTTCCAGCTCAAAGCTTTCCACTGAAGGCACATCAAAATCAAGACATTGTCTAGTGTCCCCGCTGTTCTACGGCAATTGGCCACAATTCTCTCCCTTACTGAAGCATTTTAATGGATGTTTTGGCAATTACTCATTTATATTGTGTTGAGTGCATCCAAGAGTGGTTCAGTAGGGGAATCATTAGAGGCGGAAACCAGCAAGAGAAAAGAAAGAATTCTTCCATTACTTCCCCGACTCAATAAAAGCACTTTCAGCCAGAGGACACTTTCATACATCCGTACTCAGGCCTTCGCTCTTTGTTTTGAATGCATGTTTTTCTGTTCGGTTTCTTTTGTTGGTGATCTGAGCTGCTGGAATTGATTTGTCAGTATGGCTTGAATGAATTTGGATAGAGCATAAACAGAATTGTTTGTATTCCCTCAGTAATTGTCTATAATGAAGTGTGGAATGTGAACACATTTTGAAAAGTGAAATGTGAGTAGATGGTGTATTCACATCGCATATCACTTTTTTTCTTTTTTTCTTTTTTTTTCTAGCAGTGTTCAGTATTTCTGTTTTTTTTGTGTGTCTTGAAATGGATTTTTCCATTTGATATATGAGATATATCTGAGATATTCATCACTGCTAAAAAAATAAAAAACATTTTCTTAATCTTTTTTTTTTTTTTTTTTTTTTGTGAATATATACATAATCATAAAACAGTATACTTGCTTAAGATATGAATACATGCTTCCGGTTAATATATTTTGAGTTAAGTTTATTTTTATTACTCTATTTTAAATTTTGTTGTTGGTATAAACCTTATCATAAGCATTACTGGGGGAAGTGTGGGAACAGTTGGAATGTCACATAAATGGCAAAGGATTAGCTCATAAATATTGAGTAGATTATGCACAGTCAGAGAAAAAAACTTTGCAGGAACCTCATTTTTTGTTATGTCATTCTCAAACTTGAAACTTTGAGTCAATTGCATTTCTAGGTTGCTCTGGCTCATGTATCATTTTAGATGATTTTAGGTACAATTCTTACTATTAACTATTAATTATGACTTTTGCCTCAAGAAACTCCTAATTTCTCCTCATTAATAGTTAATAAAGTAGTTGTTACGTTTAGGTATTGGGTAGGATTAAGAGATGTACTGTAGAATATGGTCATGCAGAATTAATATGTGCTTTATAAGTACTAATAAACAGCCAATGTCCTAGTAATATGCATACTAATGAACAACTAGTTAATAGCAAAACAATTTTTTTTGCATACTTCTGTCACAGCGGGATCAGGCAAGAAAATGAGGCAAGGCAAGGTGGATCTAATTCAGGGGTGGGCAAAGTTTTTGGCTCAAGGGCCACACTGGGTTTTAAAATTTGACAGAGGGCCGGCCCAGTAGCAGATTATGAAACATGATCTCATGAAAGTGCGTATCTATACCACAAATTTTATTTCTCGTGCCATTTATATGCCAAAATGTTTTTTTGCATGCATATGCTACGCACTGTAAACCCCTTGGTTAGGATTAGGGGTGCGGAGTGCGTGCCTATTACACGCCATAAAGTGCGTATCATATGCACGCGAAAACTGCGTAACATAAGCACTACAAATACAATTCGTGGTATTCGCTATACATGAGATCGGGCTGAGCAAACACATTTACGTTGTGGCAACGTCTGCGCGAAATTCAACAACTGAGAGACGACATTCTGACAATACATTTTTTATGCTAGATATCCCTCATTTAGCATGTTATGTTTTGAGGTTAATTTTTAATTAGTCAGATGTTAGATAATTATAGCCTATACTTTTTAAATATTGTTTATCCTTATTATTATTTAATGGGCCTAACAGTAAATTAGAAACAAAACACCTGCAAGTGTACACTTAGAAGAGGAAAAATGACAGAAGGTTACATTAATTCAACTTTATTAAAACTGCATATGGCAATCAATTTGCACATCCAAAAGTCATACATTTGTGGAAAAAACCGAAATAAACGACTATACAAATTTTTTAAGTATAATAAAATAAAACATAAAAAGCAAAGGCAGATCAGAACATTTAATGAACAAAACCGGGTTCTGTACATGGCAGACAGGGGAGCGTAGTCGAAAGCTGGGCGATAAAGGTCGGTAAACGGAATCAGTCAGGATACATCCACAAATCCAGAGGAGCAAAGAAACTAAATAGCAGACTAATCAAAGGAAAAACTAAACGGGTGTGCAAGCGGTTACCAAACTTTTTTTTCTCTGTGAGTTTCCAAAAAAGGAAAAAACATTAACGTGCAACAAGTCTATGCACTTAAAGAAATTCGCGTCCGAAATTTTCGCACGTTAAAAAATAAATACGACCTCACGTTATGTCAATCACGCTTGTACACTGCCTTCGAAACTTTCGTCCGTCAAAAAAAAAAATCTAATCAGGTTCGATTTTCTGCGTTTTTTGCATCCGTAGCAAGCATTTTGAATGGTGTTTTGACAATTCAGAGCCACCGAATCACGAAAGCGAAAAAAAACCCATGCGATAATTTCGGACTCAGTGTGCAAGGGCCTTTAGTCACTGTTTGTTTGGTTTCCATGGTGACGCGTCATTGCTTGTTATGTGACACACCACAGCCACAACAGCGCTGAATATCGCTTTAATTATCGCAGGCGATACGTCCGCGATAATTAATGCGATATGGCTCAGCTTGTCAGTTAACTACGGCTCTGTGTTGTAAATGCTGCTCCATTTAAAAGCAGGTGATGGCGATTTACTACTAATCAAGGAACCGGCTTTACTGACGAGATGCGCCTAACAATGTCATGCGATATATCACCCAGCCCTAAAATAAAGTGTAATCGATTTACTGTATCAAACAAAACTTGCCAATGATGCAAGAAAAAAAGTCCAAATCCCTCTGCTGCCTAAATTAATTTATCTGGTTTTAAGGAAATGTAAATATTTTTACTGGAGAAACAAGACCAACATACAGATTTTTATTTTATGTTTTATTTTGTTTTGTTTGTTTGCTTGTCTGAATGTTCCACCACTACTACAGTGTGGCTCAGTATTCAGGACGGATACGCCACCATGAATGTTTTCCCAGTGTTGATGCTGACCCGTGAATGACCTTGCATGCATGCTGGTCTTGCTGTGCTGCCTGTGACAGAGATGCCTGTTGAAATGTGTCATTACTATTGACTCACACTGTTCCTGTCTCCTCCACGCCAGGGCCCAGCACTACATGCCAGGAGGATTCGTGCGCCAACATGGGTGTGTGCATCCAGCAGTGGGAGAACTTCACCTGCGACTGCTCCATGACCTCGTACTCCGGCACCCAGTGCAACGACCGTGAGTGACCCCTTTACACTTTCCTACAGCTGGTTGTAGCATCAAATGCATAAAGATAAACAGTTTCTGGGGTAAGGGGATTTGAACACGATCGGATCAGATTTTCACTACACGATTATCGCGGGCCAATCAGCAGTAGAAGTAGTGTCCATTTGAAGAAATGTAGAAAGAGAGATGGCTGAGAGACATTACAAAAGAGAAAGGTCAGAGGAATATCATTGGAAAAATAAGAGTTATGATCAGACAATAACTTTAGGACCTGTGTTAATATTAGAAAAGCTTTCCAGCGCTGGAGAGACTGAAGCGGGAAGGCCTGAAAACGGTTGAGGTTGAGTTGTTTCTCCTCCATACTAGGGATGGCGAAAACTACAAAATTTCTTGACCGACCACCGAGCCTCATTAGCCGGTTGAAACCGGTTTACCGATTAGTTTAAAATATGCTACGCTATTTGAAATAACAGCCATTTCGAGCCGCGCCTGCAATATCGCAACTCTGTCGCATCTCTCTGCCGCTCTGCCTCCCGCTCGCTCACACACACACTGCCGCCCTTCCACTCACGTCACTTTTTTAAAATCCCCTACAGCGCGAAACATGAGTCCCGCAAACGCGCCGCCGAGGAGCTTGTATGTAATCGGAGGACAAATGGCTCCTTAGTTTCGAAATGGTTTGGTACAAGGTGATCGCGTTGAAAATAAAGGCATTTGTCTAGCGTTTGAAGCTCATTTGAAACATTGCTGCGGCTCATTTAAGAAAATGACAGCTCCGAAGAGACGCCACTTTAGTTTGAGGTAGTGCTAACAATAATAAAGAAAGATGATGATCATCATCACCTTACATCATAGATGATGTGCTACTACTGTATTTAAGCACTGTATCACACAAGTTGCAACTTACATCTATGTCAGCCATGAGATGGCTAACTGTAGTAGCGTTTAGTCCACTGTCTATCATAGCCTAATTTAGAGATCACTTTTTTTTTTTTCTTAACCGACTGCCGACAACTTTGATCGGTTAACGTTGCATACAGTCAACCATCGGTCAAACGGTCATCGGTTAACATCCCTACTCCATACGTGAGTAACATTGGCTTTGCTGTGTTTCACAGAACCAAGATATGCTCTTGTTGTAATATTAGCTGTAGTAACAGGACAGTTTTGAGTGTCATGGTTTGACTGGAGCTGCTGTGCTTCTGGAGATTAACAACCAACTCATGTTTTTATATACGTACTCTTGTAGATTGTATGTTAATTTTTTGTTCTTCCTTGTTTTTTGCTCATCATCTTCGTTTTATTTTTCACTAAGCATTATTTTGATTCACTTCAACTATGATAAAGAGACATCCACTCTTGCATTGCGTGTTCGTTCATTTTGGGGGCGGAGCAATGAAGGGAGGGGTGTGTTTGTTTGGGTTGATTTCAGATATCAACAGTGTTTCTCAGAAAGTGCAAGTGCACCTTTAAGTGCAAGTTTTGCAGCGCCAAACTTTCACATACATAACATTATAATGAGAACACTATTGTAATGGCATGATCTTTGTGCTTCAGTTGCTTGTGTTAACGGGAATTATGCATCTGACTAGCACAGTCACGTTAACTTTTTTGCATCCTTTTGTGCAGATGATTGTTTTTGTTTTGTTGGCCAAAATTCTGTGATTGGTTGAGCGAATAAAAAAAAGTGGTTGAATGTAATAGGGTCTGAACCATTAAAAAGCCCATTTGACAAGTGCTTTGTGTTGATTTCATAGTGAAACAGGAAAATTTGAATATATTCTCGGATGCACCAATAGTATCAGTGTGGCGTTTTCAGGTTTTTGATTTTGTGTGCTATTAATGATTTTGAAGTTTCTGTGCTTTTTAGTGTTGTTAAATGTATAAGGAATCTCTTAATGAGATTAAAACAAGTAGAATTGGTTAGTGGCTTTACATCCTTCGTGGTTCGCCCTCTAATTTAAAAGGGGCGGGGTTAAGGGCTGTGACTGGCTAATATAAATATTGCCCCAGGAACAACAAAGTATGCTGATTCAGGACAAAGTCCTACTTTTGTAAAAGTGTTTTTGAGTGAGTGAGAGATAGTGGAATGACAGTGAGGAATGTGTGGTCCATCTATCCAGTCATCAGATTAATAGGCTGTGAGCAGTTGTAATGAGGTGCAGTAAATGTTCAAATGTCAAATTAGCCCAGCAGCCTCTCAAACATGGCAAAGCATACACAGAAATCCTTCTCCTCTAACTCTGTCTCTCTTTTCATTTCTCCCTCTCTTTTTCTGTCTCCATTAATGAAGAATAAGTTGGCTTCTGTTTCTTTAATGATGTCTCCCATGTTTAACCTCCGGCAGTTATATGCCGTTTCATCACTCTGACATTTCTAATCATAGAGGCAAATTCAATTTCACCCCTCAAATGGGCTCTTGAGCTTGCGAGACAATTCTATGTAGGGTCACGGCAGTTACAGCGAGTGCCACAGCCTTGTAGACTCATCATTTAAAGCCAAGATCATTCATAAGTGAAAAGTTTGTGTTCTTGGAATAACACATTAATAAGAAATTAAATATACATTTTCTTGCCAGGTGGCAATTGCCGGTTTTGGAGTGTATTTGTATGTGCATATTTTTTGTATCCATAATTAAGCTTGACTAATTAATATTTTAATTATCCATACTTAATGAAGCATAATCAAGCTCTATTGTTCTGGAACAATGGAGAATTATAAATTTTTTTGATGGAATTCTGCTCTTCAAAAATCTTCCTCACTGTTCCTCACTGTTTATTCACAAATAAATACTTATTTGCAGCTGTATCATACAAATAAATAGTTAAAAAATCATATATTGTGATTTCTGGATTTTTTTTTTTTTAGATTATGTCTCTCACAGTGGACATGCACCTACGATGACAATTTCAGACCCCTCCATGATTTCCAAGTGGGAGAACTTGCAAAATAGCAGGGTGTTCAAATCCTTATTTTCCTCACTGTATATATAATTGTTACCTTTTATTTGTATTTTTTTTATGGAAAACAAGGCACACATATGGGGGAAATTTTTTTTGCAATGTGGCTCTATTCAGAATGTAATACTAGACTACTACTTTCTTAACAGTATACACTGTATACTACATACTATTTTACTCACACACTTATTCCACAATTTACATTTCAAACAAAATTTTTTGTGTAAAAATGAACTTAAATTCCAGACATTTTCAGAAATCTAGACACGCAATGAGAAAACTGTAATTATTAATGGCTCATTTGTCACATGGGAGATAGAAGGTCAAGTTGAGCACATTACATTAAGAGTCTGTGCAGTGTGCTTTTTGGGATACTGCACAGTGGCAAATGTAGCACGCCATCTGTATTTTATGTATACAGTATCTTATGCCTACTTTACATACTTAAAATTTCCAACTGGTATAGCACTGGTATACAACTGGTATAGCACTATTCCAAACATATCATCTAGATGGCAGCAGTGCGCCTGTCAAGCCGACACTAGTATGCAGTTCAGGATCAAACTGGAACACGATCCCCAGAGCATGCAATCAGTTCTGTTTGCATTTGCATCACTGTCTTCATCTTTTCCCAAACACATGTTCACAGACACATGCACAAACACATGCACACACTCACACACACCACGCGTCAAAAGCTCCTCCTCCTCTCTTTCGACATAAACGGTCCAAATTGTAAGTGTGCATATGATGTCTTTACTCTGTTTGGCATCCAGAAACACAACGGCACACCATACGATGCCAAAGACCGGCACACTCCACAGCAGAACAGGGGCCAGTGGTGTTTGTGGCCAGAGAAAGAGCAACTCTGCGTGAGGGTGATTCTAATTAGCGGGTGTCGCTGCCCCTGCGCGCTTGTGGGAGGAAGAGCAGCCTTTAATAACTCAAATCCGACTCAGTCCAACAGACAGACAGCCTAGATTAATCAGGTAGACAGACAGGCAGAGAGAGCGAGAGAGAGCGAAAATGAGAACATTGTGTGTGTGGTTAAAAATGGTGGATGCAGTCCGTAACCTAGATTTCAGCTGGAGGTTTTAAAGCGTTTTGTTTGAGCCAGAAGCTTTCTGCAGTTTTTTTGTTTGTGGTTTTTTTTTTTTTTTTTTGTGTTCATAAATCCTTCTATTGTGTTATGCTGAAGTCGTAGAGGATAGAAGGTGAATATGGCAGCGTATTCATCACGCTAGCCGAGCAACACAACAGAAACGCTCAGCTAAGCTCCAGCAGACACCTCAGCCTCCAGGGCACCGTCTTCAGCCAACTCAACACCTATTTATGAAGACCACAATACTCCTGCGACACCATGGCATTGCTTAGCCACAGTGTGTGTGTGCATGCTAATAAGCTAAATTTGCTAACAGCATGATTCATTCCAAGAGAAATGCTAGATTCATTGTTTTGTTCTACAGTGAACTCCTCCCCCTTCCATCTTTATCATTATCCCAGCTTTTAATTTATCCCAAGGACATTTGAGCTATAGGCTCAATCCACAACACTGACCGAGGCAATTACTCAACTTGCGTAATTGAATTAGCACATTCTATCCTTTATTTGCCCGCCTCCTCTCGCAAAGGTCGCGGTTTATTGTTTATGAGGAGTTTGAGAGGCTTTGTGCATACACACACTCACACGCACAACAAATCATAGAAACATAGGGAGAGTGAATCAGTTTAAGTTGGCATTGTAATCGTTCAGAGCAATTGAATGCAATGAATCTCATTGTCCGGCTGTAATCCTGCTGACAGTCCAAATGTGCTTGATCGATTTCCTTCGAAAAATAGTGTTTGCTTTAGTGCTGGTTATTACACAAAATCAAATTCCACAATAATAAGCTTAAGAGAACAGATGAAAAAAAAAAAAAAAAAAAAAAAATTCTAAGATTACTTCAGTAATGTCCTCAAGCACATGCTTACCTGCTTTGTCTCTATATTAACAAATTTGAAACAAAATGGGAACCCTCCCAACAGTCCATTAACCACATTTAAGGGATATTAAACTAAAACTAAGTTTTATTAGTTGAATTTAAAAACATTTTCTAATAATAATCAGTAAAAAAAAAAAAAAATGTATCATACTCAGGGACTCATAATAGAGTAGGAGAGCTGGTTCAGTGTAATGTTAACAACAAGTCAAGTCACCTTTATTTATATAGCGCTTTTAACAATACAGATTGTTTCAAAGCAGCTTTACTGTGATAATTGGAAATTAATGGAACAGAGATTGTTTTGGCTTTACAGCATAAAGTTAGAATAAAGTTATTGTCCAGCTAAAGTAAGTTTTTTGATTGATTCACTTAGGGTCCGCTTACACAATATTGTTTTAATGTGTTCTGGCCATTTATTTGCTCGACAACAGTGTTTTGTGGCTCGAGAACGCAAACTTTGAAATATTAACACGGTATAATCTCCGTGAGGTGACGGCGTGCACATGCATATCACGTGTTTAGTCTATAGGTGTGCGCGTTTGAATATATATGTGCGCAGGCTTTCTTTACAAATTAAAATTGGCGAATTACTTGGCTGGCCTTAAAAATTCATAATACAGAATTTTTTTGTCGTTTCTGCGGATCCATGCGAACTGGGATCAATTTGATAACATTTTATCTGTATAGAGGTAAAGGGAAGGGAAGGAGGCCTTTACAGGGTAGAGACTTAGTTGACACTTCAGGGCTGTGTTGCATTGGATATTAGAGGGATGCTCCCCCCAAAAAATATGTGTTCAGGTGCAAAACAATAGGCGTGTCATGAGTTCACACTAGACGTAAACCTTAGTACATTGTGAAGCGTGCCTTAGGCGCATTGTAAAACTTGTTCGTGAAATTATATATGCAGAAGCACAGAGGACCGTCAAGTCTCACGATGGTTGGTTTGTGATGATGGTTTGTAGTTTAAAAGGGCCACCTGATTCATATGTGATCATGAGTCAAGTCAAGTCACCTTTATTTATATAGCGCTTTTTACAATACAGATTGCATCAAAGCAGCTTCGCAGTGAGAACATGAAAATAATACAACAAAATGTGTTTCTAGAAGAAAATTGCGTTATCGTCCACCATGGGCAAGGCTAGCCCAGCACCCCTAAAACTTGGAGTAAGAAATGTTGTTATTCTAAAAATTTTGTTCGTCTTTGACAAGGTTAAATAATGTCCAAAACATACTCCGTAGTTTGTGGTTTAAAATGTATGTGTTAAGGATGAAAATGAAACCATCCCCGCTTAGCAAATGGTGTCATCCTCTTCTCTTCTTCTACTTCTCCTCTGTACCTGCACCGCTCAGCACGACCGTCATCCAGCGCGAAACACACGCAGAGTGAGAACCATAGGCGTCACTAGGCCCTTTTTAAACTTCTGCCTAGCCCCCCTAAACATTTGTGATTAAGTGTAGGCTACACAAATTCGTGTTCGCTTCAGTCTTGTTATAATCAGATTCAGAGTGTTCTTCATCTTCAATCCGCAGCTGCGCCAAGCAGAGCGCACGTCAGAAACAGAGTGTGTGTGTGTGTGTGTGTGTGTGTGTGTGTGTGTGTGTATGTGTGTTCTTCTGAGCCTCATTGGTCTTTCACTGCTCGTCAATGTCAGAATATTTGAGATGACCAATCAAATCAAAGTAGGCGGGCTTTATGTTCACAGAAGCTGCTGAGCGCGAATTTTAGCAGCACGACTGACGCTTCAGTTTACGGTCAAGTGCGAGTTAAGAAGATGTAAGTAGCTAAACTAAACATTTTATATTTGACAGTTTTTTAGGTCATAAATGTTAAACGAATGATAAAAATAATTAGAAAACTAATAAACTTTTGTCTAATTTCGCCATTTTGAGCTGAAAATAGGCCTATATAACGTGTAATTATGTCATTGTGAGGGGACAAGAAACATTAACAAAGCCGTTTTCATAGGCACAAGATTAATAATGCATGTGTACATGTTGTTGAGAATTAATATAATACAATTTGTAGCCTTCAGTAAATTAAAAAAGTTCAGCTTTAGGAGGGGAAGAGACAGGGCAAGATGAGGAGACTGAGAGAAAAAGACAGAGTGATGGAGATGAGGAGAGAGCAGGTTTTAAATCTATTTCTTATCCTTTTTTGGCCTTCAAACGTCTTGAAATGCACATATCAGAGAAATAAAAATGTTTAACCCCATAACAACCTCAAATGTATGACCTCTTTGATTATAAAGCCCTGTCTACGGCCATGTATTAGGCCTAGATCAATAATGAATGTGTACATATTGTGAATGAATTTAATAAACTTAGTTACCTAGCTTTCCTGGTAGCTTTTTCTGAGAAAATGATTCATAAATCAACCTATCAGTTGACCCTATGTTTACTTTCTTCACTGACAGACAAAAATGAAAAGCCTATATCAGTCAAAGCTCAGCTTTAGGAGGGGAAAAGACAGAGCAAGAGAAAAACAAAGAGAAAAAGAGTGTGATGCTGATGAGGTGAGAAAAATAAACAGCTGCCCGCACATGGTTTTAAAGCTATTGTTATCCAGTTTTGTTGGCCTTCAAAAACATCTTAAAATGCACATATGTAGATCAGAGAATTCAACATTTTCTGGGGGGAGCATGCCCCCGAACCCCCCTAAATACCTCACATTCGGGACCTCAGTGATTATAAAACCCTGCCATATGCATGTTACTGGATGAATGAATGAAACTAGTTAATAATGAGCATTAGACCATAAACTAACTTTTTTTTTTTAAATCATACCCTCATTGGGGGGCTGAGCCCCCCTAAAATGAAAATCCTAGAATCGCCCCTGTGTCGTCCACCTTAAAGGCACACTGTGTAGAAATTGTGTTTTTGTCAAACAGCGACCCCTAGAGTCGCTGTGGAATACTTGCACTGTCGTAAATACCCCTGCACCCCCCACCCTGTACACCGGTACCTGCGTCGGGCATGGAACAGGCACAGATAGACTCCGAAGACATGATTATTGCAATTTATCATAGTTTGCAAACTGTGCTCGTTTACACTATTTACAACCTCTACGTTAGGCTTATTTATGTCCTGATAATTATGTGAGATATTGAAAACTGTTCTCATGATAATCGCAAGAATCAACGTCAACAGCGTCGTCTGATATCCCTCAGGACTACGTGATAAATACACCTCACACAACACCTGAGTTCAGCTGGCAAACTAGTTCGTGAGGCAAGCTAGGCAATAAAACATAACGCAAAAAACACGTAAGAGAAACGAGTGTTTGTTAGCAAGTCTGTTAACAGCTCTGATAATCGAAAGCTAGCTATATTCCACATATGTGGAAATTATTGGACTGGTCTAATTATCAGCAATGGATGAATGAACAGCATGTAAAAAAAAAAAGACATACTACAGGCAAGCGCAACAACATACAACATGGAATGCAAACAAGTTTACAAATAAGAGATTTATTTACTGGCCACTTCATGCGTTTTCTCAGATCGGATAGCTCTGATATCAAAACGATTCCATTTACACCTGGTCACATAAATGTGTTTTTGCGAAATGGATTTAAATCCGATCTTCAATTCCCGCGCTATATGCAGATTTAATGGAGTGCACGTCACCGAAAGCAACAGATATGAGCTGCATTTTATTGATCATCAGCTAAAATTTCAAAATCAAAGACCGCAATAAGAGAGAGTGGCAACAGCCCTGGTAAGATCATTTCGTTTCTTTACTTTTAATGATGATGATTGTGTGTTAAGCGTCTGCGACTTACTTTCACTTTGATTTGCGATAGTTTGCACGTTGGCTTGAAGAATAGATGCTCAGCTTCTCATCTGTGGTGATGCGTGTTCCAGTAGCGTCGTCATATCTGGCTATAACATATAGCCTATAACACGCTCTCACACGTTTTTTTACTTATTTATTTTTAGCATTTTTGGGAGGAGTACAATTTACATATGTGGTTTCAACAACCAGATGCATTTACACTTGTCCAGTTTCGTCTGGAATGCGTCTCAGACCTCCTCCTGAAGTGGTTTGAGCGATCAGATTCAAATCCGTCTTGAATGCGTTTCGGAGGGCATTTACACCTGGTCTTTTCACGATCGGATAGCTATCCGATCTGAGAAAACGCATGAAGTGGCCAGGTGTAAACAGCCCCCATGACAAAAACATACGCACGAAAGCCGAAAACAAACGCTGGTTGGCCTCTCACGTCCATAGACAGTATAAACGCTCACGTCCAAATTTGAGGAAGTGGTGGGGGAAGTGACGTATGCCGTAAAGCAGTCGAATTTTGTAGTTATTTTTGTGCTTGGGTTACTACCCGAACCCCGAAGTTACGTAGTGCCAGTAAAAGCGATACAGACCCCGTCAGGCTATGGCAGACGTGTCATTCAACCTATTGTAAGTCGATGAACCATCACAAGGGTCTTGGAAATATATTATGAAGGTTGAAAAGCTACATAGTGTTCCTTTAAGTAAGGCAGATCAATAATATTGTTGAATATTAAATGTCCCCAACTAAGCAAGCCAGAAGCCAAGGCAACAATGAAACAACAATGGAAGTTCAGGGGCCCCAGTTTTCTTCTGTTGGCACCCTGTGATTGGAACTCTTCATTACAAATTGGGGTCTAGTACATTCAGGAATGACAAACAGGACGGGGAGTGTCTTGCCATTTGGGTTCCATGTAAGTCTAGGGCCCCGGAGCCCAGTCGGTAATCTTGCCCTGCCAGTAAGCTTTAATAATGTGATGTATTTCACATTATATATTCGTGTAGATGCTGTGATGGTTTGAGCTATGCTCCCCAGACTCATTTAAGTTTAGACTCAGCATCTGCTGTTGCGCTGAGGTGTGATGGAGATGTCCAACACCTCATTATTCACGATTGAGCTGTGGCTGAGAAACGCCCCTGAAAGAGCTACCCAAGGCGTAGGGGTAGCTCTCTTCTGCGTCTCAAGTGAAATAAGGGCAACACATTTTTATGGCTGGACATTTATAACCCTCAGCATATGTACCTGGGAGTCCCGCCTCTCCTTCCAGCACATGAATAATGCATCAGGCTCCTACATAAAACATGCTGGGTGAAGGCAAACAGGTGTTCATGTGCCCCTGTTCTCTGGGATCCTGTTCTGGTTCAGTGTCAGTCACAGATGGGAAGGAAACCATGCCAGCTAGCTTCAATCAAGAGATTTAGCTTTTCTATGGCTGTTTCTGGAAGAGATCCTTCTCACCACATCATCATGGAAAACAGGGCTTCATCCAGCCACAAGGAAATGTAATATTATGTCTGAGAGGCAGTGCTTTCATGGTGCAAGCAGAAGCTCTTGTGCTTTGATGCTAAATGACAGTTAGCGCATCACTTTGCGGCGAGTGAGGCTTCTTGTTGGGGCTCTAGGGAGAGCAGCGTTAGCCCGTCAAACAGATGCTATTACGCCCACGCGCAAGCATGCAAGAACGTAGATGTCTCTATTAAAACGAAATCTTTCAGACGTGATGCGTAACAAAGTGCAGAATCACCGTCGATTATTGAATGCTCTTCCCTGTAATGCTGTTATATGTTCATACGTTATTCATTTTCTAGCACCATGATGATATGGTAAGGATTTAAGAATCAGGCAAAAATGAACATTCTTTCATTATTTACTCACAGTTGTGTCGTTGAAACCCATATGCTTATTTTTTTCAGTGAAACTTAAAAGCAGAACATTTTAAAGAATCTTCTCAGAGCCATTCCTACGCAACATTCATAGTGAACATGTCTGTAAAGAGGACAACAATACCATACATTGCCATACATTACCAACCATTGATTTTTAAAACAGCATGCTACTTTTATAATATTTTTTCAGTGTTTAGAACATGTCAGATGTGGTCAGTATGAACTGTAATACAGTATATGTGTATATGGAATGATGTTTTTTCAAAAAGTTGTACTTCTACAAAAAAAAAAAAAAAAAAAAAAAAAAGTGTTTGTAACGACATGAAATGATGGCAGAATTTTTTGTTTTGTGGATTTCTTTAGGTGAAGCTCTAGAGGGCTTTCACATTATAGCTTTCGTGGAAGAGTGGGAGAGCACTGCTGATATTCTTGTTTGAAGATTATTTTCTCATTCCTCATATACCGGAAGCCTGACCTCAGCTTTACCTACATTTAGAACAGAGATAATGCTTACAGACGCTCACCTCTAAACCAGCAGCCTCAGTGAAAGAGACGTTTGTGGCTGCGTGTAGAGATAAGAGCAGATCTGCCACGGAAAGTCTGCAGAGGCTTGAGAAGAAGGAACATGATTGAATCAGTCACATTACGAAAACGGAAGGAGCACAGATTTTCTAGAGCCTCGTGACCTTGAAGCAGTGAGTGATTTTTTTTTGCTCTGGTGTTTTCTGACAAACATACAGGCATCCATCAATACAGGTTCCTGCTTTCCAGGGTTGGGCAGAATCTAGAATTGAAGAACTATCTTTCTTTCGCTGTTGTGTAAATCTGAATCAATTTGGGCATGTTGAATTTGAATTGGAGTGACAAAAAAATTTAATACTGATTTGCAATTCAAAAACATTCACAGTCACACAACAGTCACAGTCACACAAACATTCACAGTCACACAAACAAGTTTTATAAAACGTCTATAATTATCATTAATTTTGATTAACTATACGCATTTATTCCATATGCACAATACACTTTTCTCAACTGATTTGATGGCAACAATTGTAACAATTTACAATAGTTCGTTTACATGAACGTTAGCATTAATTAAGGAATAATTGGCGATGAGCCGTTGAATTACTAGTAAAAAATAATGCACATCCGAGGTTGTAATCCTGCCACGATGTGAAGTGACAAAAGCTCAGAGTTATTTATGCTTGAGCACCAAATCAGCATATCACAATGATTTCTGAAGGATCATGTGATACTGAAGACTGGAGTAATGATGCTGAAAATACAGCATTGCCATCACAGGAATAAATTACATTTTAAAATATTTAAGTAAAAACAGTTATTTTAAATTGTAATAATATTTCACAATATTACTGTTTTTACTGTATATATGCAGCCTAAGTGAGCATATGATCCTTCTTTCAAAAAACATTTAAAAAAATCTTAATTTTTCCAAACTGTATTGCGTAGGCTACATAGAATATATATAGAATATATAGAAAACTAATTCTGAAACATGTTAAAAAATACACATGCAAAAGGTGTTTGAATTTTATTCCATTTTAATTCTACTTTCTTAAATAAAAATTCTGTATCATCTATGTCAGTGGTTCTCAAACTTTTTACACCAAGTACCACCTCAGAAAATATGTGGCTCTCCAAGTACCAACATAATAACCAATATGAAAATACAGCAGCGTAGTAGGCCTAACTATTCAGCTACAGTTACAGTGCTATGCAATCATCTTTTGGAAATTGAAGTTAATGCCTTAATTAAAAAAATTAGGAAAAATCCAACCTTTAAGGACACCAATTTTCTTTGTGAATGAATGATGTATCGTAAATAAATAAATGTTCTTCCTCAAAATACAGGGTGCATAAGTCTGGACACCCCTATGTTTAATTCCCATAGAGGCAGGCAGATTTTTATTTTTAAAGGCCAGTTACTTCATGGATCCAGGATACTATGCATCCTGATAAAGTTCCCTTGGCCTTTGGAATTAAAATAGCCCCACATCATCACATAGCCTTCACCATACCTAGAGATTGGCATGGTTTTATTTTAGTTAGCCTAATAGCTGGTTTGATTTGCATTGAGAGATGATCTTATGGAAAGTGCTCCATGCCAATCTCTAGGTATGGTGAAGGCTATGTGATGATGTGGGGCTATTTTAATCCCAAAGGCCAAGGGAACTTTATCAGGATGCATAGTATCCTGGATCCATGAAGTAACTGGCCTTTAAAAATAAAAATCTCCTGCCTCTATGGGAATTTAACATAGGGGTGTCCAGACTTATGCACCCTGTATTTTAAGGAAGAACATTTATTTATTTACGATACATTATTCATTCACAAAGAAAATATGTGTCCTTAAAGGTTGGATTTTTCCTAATTTTTTGATTAAGGCATTAAGTTCAATTTCCAAAAGATGATTTTTTATTCCTCTTTTTAGTCAACTTTAACATGGGTGTCTAAACTTATGCATAGCACTGTATGCACAGCTCAAAAATGAGGCAGTTTTATTTCTAATAAGAATATTTATTATTGCCAGCCACTTTAAACATTGTAAAAACACAGTTTGAATATTAGCACTGCACTGTGCTGCTTACATACAGGTAAATAAAAAAAATTAATAATGATTAAATTAAAATGTATTGCACCTAAAAGTGAAATAAAAACTGTAGCCTACTTAAAGATTATATTCTGAAAATGTATTGCACTTAAAGGTTAAATAAAAACTGTACTGTACTTAAAATATTAAGTTCTGTAAATAAAAAGTACTGTAATTAATAAAACAAATTAACACAGGCTATGTATTCATATTTAACCTTTTTACACGTACATTTAAAATATTCTGGCTGACCCCCGTGAGTTTTTCAAGGCGACCGTTATTTAGGACTGATCACTTTGTTTCCATGGTGACACGTCATTGCTTGTCACGTGACACACCACAGCCACAATAACACTGAATGACTGATGATCTGCTTTTATTTTATTTTTTATTCAAAATCTTCACAAATGTGTTAGCTATAGCATGAAATATCTGATATTCCGATGCGCAAGTGTTTTGTTGTTTAAACACCTTTATAACAATCGCATTAGTTGAGCTATATGCGCAATGGGCGGCGTCATGTTAGTTTGTGCCGCAGACGCAGTTCAGAGAATCGGATCTGTTGGATTTACAACACGTGAATTCATCCACTTCTCCCGAAATACATGAAAGTGGCCGGTGAACTGGGAGAAGAATAGAGTAAACTTTAAAGTTACTTACACAACAATGTGTATCTGATATGAATAAAACGTGTTGTCTAATTATAATGGAAAGGATTATTATTGGCGCTTCCATAGACAGCAGTGTGTATTTTACAAACTCTGAATGTATTGTTTTTTTTAGTACTGATGTGAATTTAAATGTCTGAAACCTAAAATAAACATTATGTGGTTGAAAACACTGAATAGTGATATATGACAGCGCTGAGCTGGCTCTGGCTCAGCGCCAGTCAATGGCGAAAGCACATTTGAATTTAGCAGTTGATGATCACGTGATGCACTGACCGTTCTACTCACACCGGTGTGATCGTACACTCCAGGGACCAGCCAAGACTGATCAATACAATACAATACAATACGTTTATTTATAAAGCACAATTTAAAAACAACCAAAGTTGACCAAAGTGCTGTACAAAAAAAAAAAAAAAAAAAAAAAAATTGTAATAGTAAAAAATAGTAATGATAACGAAAAATAAATGATGAAACACAATAGGTGTAACACACAAAAGTAAAGTCATAAAACAGCAAGTCAAAATATATTAAACGTAGAGTAGACTTAAAAGTAGATAAAGTTGTGGCAGTTCTGATATGAACCGGGAGACTATTCCATAGTTTAGGGCCGATGACAGAAAAGGCACGATCTATTTTTTAGTCTTGTCCTGGGAACTTGCAATAGTCCAGAATTAGCAGATCTAAGTGACCTTGACTGAGTGTAGGGATGTAGCAGATCTGACAAGTACTGTGGTGCCTCATTATGAATAGATTTAAAAACAAACAATAGAATTTTATTTATTTGACCGGCAGCCAATGTAGTGAGATCAAGACCGGCGTGACAGAATCATATTTACGTTTTCCATAAAGAAGCCGAGCCGCTGCATTCTGAACTAACTGTAGACGTGAAACACAAGCCTGTGGAGCACCGATATAATCACACTTGTTTGATCGTATGTGCAAAATTCAGTGATTCCTCTGCGTACCACTAGAGGGAGCCTGCATACCACTAGTGGCACCCGTACCACACTTTGAGAATCAGTGAGCTATGTTATCTCATTTCAAGAATCGAAGGCTATCATTTCAATTCTGAATGGCACACAACCCTGCTGTTTGACTAAGAAATCTAACTCTGCCTTTAAAAATTTTCTTTTGTTATTTCCAGACTACCTGAAAGTTCTGGAATCTGTTGTAAGTCTCTAAAGATAGTTGGTAAGATATTTGAAGAAGTTGTGAAGGTATTGCATGAAGATCACGTCACACGCTTTGCATTGATTCTATTGATCGTGGCCGCTGTCCAGTGACGATATACTTTATTTATGTATGTCTACCAGTTTTGAACCTCTCACAAGGATACTCTATCCTTGTCTCAATATAATTGGCTCGCACATATAAAGTAACTTTTGCCACAATGGTTTTACGCGAATGTCCCCTCAAGTGTAACAAGTAGCTGTTGGTTTGAAATCAATAGGCATCATTTTGTTTGCTCAAGGCCTTTTTTGTCCTTAATTGATGTACTTCAAATGCGTGGACCTGGGGTGTGAGCAGAGGAGGAAAGCAAAGTGTTTGTCATTGAAGACAATTTCTCCGCTCAATTTCTCAAACTATTTAATGCATTCCTTCTTTTCCTCTAGTGCCAAGATTTATATACAGGTATCAGAAAGTTGAATAGGTTTTGTTGTCCTGTTCTGCTGAGATTTCTGCCTACCTGCTCTGTAATAAGCTGGTAAACTACTCAACCAAAAATGCTTGGTTACACATAATCCTTAAGACTGTGTGCAGAATGTATTGCTTTTACCATTTGAAAATATAGACATGTCGTTTGTCAAGGATTTAGGACGTTTAGTGGAAAGGTGAGCTAAATTAATTTTAATAATTAATTTTTTTGTGACTTAATGTTCTTTCCAGGTTTGATGCACCACTTCTTTGGAGTTTAAGGAGGTGCGCTCACATGCACACATTCATGCACATGTGTTGGGCTGTGGCATCATGTTTCCTTTTTTTCAGCATCTGGCATCATGAGCATTACATGTTTTAAAGTCAATGGCAGACTTGGCAGTATTAAATTAAAAGACCAATCAGATTAAACTGGAGTTGAGACAAGAATCATATGTGTTGGGGAACTTATTAAAAAACAATTGGCCGTGGAATGTCTGAGAAGTGACATACTATAAACTGGTGATTGGTCGGTGTCTGTCGGCTCAGTGTGAATTGGCCTTAAGATTGTGCCTATGACAAATGACTTTATAGCTTGATGTGATTTCATCAACCTTATCAGAGCACACTGTGTCTGCAGCTAACAGGTCCAGCTGTGAGAATATTTGATCATTGTTACTAAGCTTGAAGTTTGGTTCTTTTCTTTTTTGCTCCACAAGTCATTGTTAAATTGAATCAGTTTCTATTCAACTGCAGATCATTTATCATGGAAGAATACCTAGAATGAATTTGCGCGAAAATGTGCTTAAGGCCCCCAACTATATGTATTATGGCTGGGTTGATAATATATATTCATCTTTCTGATGAACCGATATCGATTCTTAACTTCCAAGCAAATAAACATAATTTGTAGTGTGCATATTCCATCCAATAATCACATTAAGCTATGTACATTGTTATTATTCATTTAAACAAAGTCTAATTTTCCAAATTCTGTAAATTTTATCACGGATTTCCAACCATAAATACAGTTGTTATGCTCTTTGTCTTGCATGTGATCAGGGCATCTCTTTCTCTTTACTACTAGTTATAGCACAAAATGAGCATGCATGCAAGGTATGCTGAAAGAAACAGTACAACATATTAAAACCTATTATGTCTATTGTAATCACTTAATTAGTGTTTTCACCAGTCAAAAAATGTCATGTAACCTGTCATGTAAATGTCATGTAACCGGAATATACAAAAGAAGAAAGAAACTAGTAATTAAACTGCAGCTATTACATCATTTGCACATTTTTTCCCTTCTGTGATCATTGATAGTGGTTTAATTTCATATGGCTATTTTTTTTCCACGTTTTCTGAGCTTATCGACTCTTCCTGGATGAAATGCCTCTAATAGACTGCAACTCTGTCGTAACCTTTCCAAGGAATATAACACTCAGGAAGCAAACTAGGACACCGATGTCATTTAGATTAAGGCTGAGCCCAAGAATGTTGTTATTGCATTCAATGGGTGACAAGGGACCCAATTACCAGACAGGACTGATGCCTCCAGGGTCTGCCTTTTGAAATTGTTTCACATGTACGTGAGACGGATGGAGAGCTTTTGACTGGGATAAATATGGGGGTCAAAAATGGGAGGACGCAGTAGAGAAATTGTCCAATTTGATCAAATGTGAGCCACTTTGTGACACGCCTTGATCATAGAATTTTAAATGGTATTGGATGAAATGACTGAGTGCTTGGCCCTACAAGTAAGGCGTGTGTGTGTGTGCGTGCGTGTGTGTGTGTGTTGAAAATATTGAATGTAGTTTGCATACAATAGTAGTCAGTTGTCAGTTTTTTTTATTTTATTTTTTATTTTATTTATTTTATTATATAGGTGTTAAAGATTAGTTCACCCAAAAATGTACACGCTGTTATCATTTACTCATGCCTCATGGCATTCCATGTTGTGTGTGACTTTCTCAGAACACAAAAGGAGATATTTAGCAGACTGTTCATGCTTTTCCATTTGTTAAAAGCATCCAGATTACTGGCTGTCAAGCTCCATAAAGGACCAAAATGCACCATAAAAGTTCATGTAACTTTATTCCCAGTCATCTGAAGCCATACTGTAGCTTTTTGTTTAGAACAGACTGAGATTAAAGCTGTTATTTACTGATAATCTTCAGTTCAGTTGCAGTACTAAAATCTCATTCACATTTTCATATACAAATATGCACAGCAGATATCACACCATTGATATCGAATGGTATTGGCTCTTGCGTGTCATGTGACTGATCATGACATGGCAAGTTTGAATATGTGGAAGTGCAAAGAGAAATGAGAGCTAAAGTATGGCGGAGGGGAAGATGTTCAGTGAATAACTACTTCAATTCAGGTCTGAATTGAAAAGCTTCATTTGTGTTAATCAAATAGAATTATTTTATTCCTGCAGAGATCAAGTTTTTAAATGGATGATTGTAATGCATATTTATTGTTTGTGTTATGTTGCTGCACATGCTGTCTACGAAACAAATTGTCTTTAGGGACAATGAAGTAAAAGTAAAAAAAAAAAAAGTGTTTTCTTCTTCTGAAAGTTGTATTACTTCAGAAAACTTCAGAATGATTCACATGAACTTCTTTTATGGTGCTTTTTCTTCTTTTTGGAGCTTGACAGCCCCTGCTTTTATTCAAAATTCTGCAGTCAAGTGAATCAAAAGCTTAGTTTTTACCATCAACATCAATCGACAATCAGGCCCTCAGGTAATAAACACAGAAAACTTCTCAAGCCGTTCCACAAAGCAGCATGTTTCCCTTTCTTTTGTTTCCAGTAAACCTGTTCGTCCCATTGACGTCACCGTTCTTTAGAATCTTTTGTACAGTTCTTTGCAGTGAAACAAATCTCATCTCTGTCCCAAGGCGCTTGCTCTATGTGGATGTTCTGAATGGCTTTGTCTCTGATCTTTCCCAGCCAATTACACAGATGCTGCATCCTCTCACCAGGGTCCTGGCACCAGCCTCGCTCCCCGTCCTAATCATGCTTGCTGATTGGTTTGTCTGAGATTTGGTAGCGTTGTGTACTCCCTGCACTTCAACTCTGTGCTGTTGTAATCATATATGGTGATGAAAGACTGAGATGTGTACTGGCTGGATGGAAGGGGAGGCGGAGGGTCTTACGAACATGCCAGGTTGGTGCTGCAGCATCTGTCCTGCTGTTGGCTGTCTGTGTTTGGCAGTGGTGTGGTCCCTCATTCCTGACATCGGGCCCTTCCCACTGCAGCAGCTCTACGGGTTTTAGTGGTGTCCTCGACTGCCCCTCACTCAGCCTGCGAGGGCAGAAATCCAAGTGATTTATTGGAGGGTTCATTGTCTGATGGATGCACTCTGTGAAGACAGTATTGGCTAATGAGTCTTTTAAAATTAGCTGAGCCTCACAAGAGATGAAGAAAGAGATGTGTGTTAGGTTTTGTGTTATTTTGAGACAGATTTTCCACCCTCACCTTCAAAAGATGACATGATAAATAAAGGAATTGTTTGGCTCAGTCTCCATTTGGCATCACACCAATGCCGTTGTTCAGGTGAAACGAGTGGACATCGATGCACTGGTTTAATATTATTATTTTAGTTATGGAGTTAAAAGCTGTGTGCTTTCTGTTGTCCTTTATGATTGCTGCTTGTCAGATTGTGTGATTCATTTTAAGGTGTACTGAATCAGTTTTTGTGCAAGTGAGATGTAAATGCATTCTCACATTTAGGGCCCTATCATACACCGGGCATACGTTTTTTGCTAGTTTCAGCCCGACGCAGTTATCATTTTCACGTCCTGCGCCATGTTGTTTAATAGCATATGCATTTGCACCCATCTGTTTTCCGATGGGCTGGTCTGAAAACGAGGAGTGTTCAGGCGCATTGATGCACTGAAATGGACTGCACCATTGACCAAATCAAACTTGGTCTAAAGTCAATGGCACAGTATTTTTTTTGTTATTTAAAGAGCACGTTAGTAATATGCGCCTATAGGCAGGTCCACAACGCGCATACACTTTGTCCCGTAGATGGTCTGCTTGCGCACTTTAACCTTGTGCACGAGCAGATCTGTTTCCTCGCAAGAGAAGTGTTCAGTTTTTCCACTTGCAAATTCCGCCATGTTAATGGCGAATCCGCAAAGGCTCGAGCGCAACTGGCTTTTAAAGGGAATGGGAGATGTGACTCTGATTGGTTTATTGCACGTTATGCCCAAAACACATCCATTACTCATTAAGAGAATAGGGACAACCCTAGGGATGACCATTTTTCCCATTGTTAAAGTCAAACTCATTAAGGCGTGTTCGAATTTAACGACGGGAAAAATGGTTGATGTACCCGGCGCATGGTCTAAAAGGGTTGTCCCTATTCTCTTAATGTGCACTTGCCCCGTGCACTTTAGACCATGCACTTTTTCGATAAAATATGGCCCTCAGTCTAGAACTACAATAACTAGAGATGCACCGATGTATCGGCCAACAATCGGTATCGGTCGATAAAAGCAATTATTTTCACTATTAGCCATCGGCCGATTGTTTAAAAACAGCTGATGATCAGTGCTGATTATATCCTGTCAATCAAATAGTTGCGGTAAGACATGACCGACTGCAACTCACACTGTGTGTGAAGAAAATCTCTTGTGTTGAGTTAGTTAGTGCAAGTTAATGCAACAATAACGCATTAACAGCTAAAAACAGTGAGCAGGCTCTATTTGACCCTATGGACCTGTAGTTCAAGCCAGGGTTTTTCCTTATACTAAACATGTAATGTAGACATATAATGTAACTTTAAACCATTTACACTTTATATGGTAAGGTACTATTATATATAACAAATTAACTACAAACCACTTTGATGTCATAGCAGCTGACACTGTCAGAATTCAGTCTGAAGTAGTGCAACCACAGTCTACACACAGTTTAAGTCTGCCAATTTTGCTTTAAAATGAAACATCTTTTATAATCTGAAAATGTATGGCAAAAATCCTATAGTGTGCATTTGGCTCGAGTCTGTTTTCACTTTACCAGGATCCTTCCTATTGTGAGCTCATTGCAAGTGAGTTCTAAAAGATGTAAAGGCGAGCAGCCATCTTCAGCTCATAATGATGATTATTTCACGAGCTTTAGGTTTCAATTATCCATTATCATTTCTGCAGAAGGAACATTCTGAGTAATAGAGCTATGTTTAGCCATGCAATGGTTGGTATAATTCTTATGGGAACTTAAATTAAAGTGCATAAACTCCCTTTTGGACATTTTTAATTTAAAGGGAAGATACGAAAGCTAAGCTGTGAGCGTTTATGTATTTTGCTTTGAGGGCCCTCCTCAATTTTTGGGGGGAAACGCATCATCGTCAAAGCGTCTGTGTGTTGTGATAATGTTTTCATTTTTAAATGGATTTGTATTTCCTAACAGCCATTTTGATGTGCTGTGTCTATATCCTTTCTGCTTGACACATGGGCTCTTCCAGGATGTAAGGCGCCCGTACACGATCATGTGAAGGGACTCTCTATCTAGTGGATGGCTTGTGATTGAAGACCATCACTGCTATGTGATGTTTGATCTACGATGGCAACAGGACCATATCTTATGAGCCTGATGGGAAGGTGTTGAGCAGCTCTCGGGATAGGACTGCAGATTGATGGTGCTGAGGCAGATGAATCATATCAGAAGGGAGCATGAGTCCTAGTCAGTTTAGCCAGGAGACCAAAACCAGTACATTTCCCCTCAGAACAGATGATTGCAAAGTCCAATACATTCGTCTAGTGAGATGTTGTTTAAGTCTAGGTGTAGTGTTATATATTTGGAAGCTTATTTCCGCCACAGAATAAAACAATTTTATAAGATAATTGCAATTTTTTATCTCTCAATTCTGACGGTTTTTTTTTTCTTCTCACAATTCTGACTTCTTTTATTTTCTTTTTAAAGTCTGAGGGAAAAAAGACGGACTTTTTTTATGAGTTTATGAGATATTATGAGTTAATATCTCACTATTCTGACTTTATAACTCGCAATTCTGAGATTTTTTATTTTTTTTGCCGCAATTACCTTTTTAATATGTATTCTGTGGTGGAAAAATCTTCCATAGTTACAGATGAATTCGTGGTAAAAGTAAAACAAGTGCACACCATACTGCTGTAATCTGACTAGACGCACTCAATATATACAGTGGTTGCTATATAATTTGACGACAAATTATTATCAATGCTGATGAAGTTATAGGCCCATCATTTTTGTATTATTAGAATTACAAATTAGTATTATATATGTATTTAGTATACTTACTATTAGGGCTGCACGATATATTGTTTTAGCATTGATATTGCGATGTGTGATATCAAGTATAGGGATAGCCTAGTAGTTGATCGGTTCCGGTTCGGAACACGTGATTTGTGGATTACAGTTTTTCTTGATTGCTTAAACACATTTCTTGAAACTATGCCTCGTATTCTCAAAACTGTAAACACAAATCCATAACGTCTCACCCAATTCCCCAAACATCCTATTTTCAGGTCAAAATGAAGCTCAACACTCAAAACCATTCACTCTTGCTAAAAAAAACCAAACTTTGCCCTCAGACAGGACACACAAGCCCTAAAAATCGCACATACTACAACATAGTCTAACACACTGGTGCAATAAATTCAAAACAACATTTCCAAAACTGGTAAGTTATGTTGCTTGTGTTGATGGTTGAAATACCATCATTTGTCTAGAAAGATAACATTCTGGGAGTCAAGACTATAAAGGATGAAGGATGCCCTCCCTTCACTGTCACACTCTGCAGCCAGTCTGTGTGACTGTACGACTGTTGGCCTTTTCTTGCAAGAAAATACACCTCATCAAAGACTATTGGAAATGTTTGTCTCTTATTCAGTGATAGAATTCTCCCTGAAGGTTCTCGAGGCGACGGTAAAGCGACTCAAATTTGGCCCAGCCTCTCTCATAGTCATACCATTGACTAAGACATGGGCAACTAGAGTGGCTTGAATTTCATCTGAGACTGCTTGTCTTCTTGCCCTTGCCCTTCCTCGTCCTCCTTCTTATCCCTCCTCGATCTCTTCCTTCATGTCTTTCTGGATTCATTGTTCCAAAACTCAATAAACTGATTTGGGCCCTTTTATCTATCTTTTGAAGGATCTGATTGATGTGTGTTAAATTTTGACTTAGTGTTGCCACTTGGGTAATTGTGTGCTAACTGAGCTGAAGCTGTGCTGACTTGAGTGAACAATATTGAATGCTAGTGCTTTCTAAATGAGAACATGGTCAAGGCGATGAGAAATGAAGGGATTTGTGTGTAGAGTTTTGCAGTGACAGTTCAACAAACCTGGCTCATGTGTCAAAACAGGGAATAGTGTTTATAGTTTAGGGAAATGGGTGTGCTTTTTGATAAATGGCATTATGGTTTTGAAATTTGTTCAAAAGCCTGGTTATAGTGTTTAAGCAATTGAGAAAAACTGTAATTGCAAAGTTTAATCATCATTGACTGAAAGTTGATCATTTGCATGTGTTTTGAAATCCTGTCAGTTTAAAGGTGCTAAGCGATGTTGGGTGACGTCATTTCTTGTTGACGTTCGAAGTATTGTCAAACAAAACGGAGGCTAGCTCGACCCTCCCTCCTCCTCATCCCGTCCCCTCCCCCTCCCTTCCGTACTTTCTGAAACAGTCATGAGGCTTTTCCGATGTAAATTCGGGACTTTGCGCGTTCCTTCTCCTTTTCCCTCTTCTTTGCTATTTGTTCATCGGAACGTCGTGTGTCAGCCATATCAAAATTCAAGAGAATATAATTCTAACGTCAGTCGTTGTCATTGTCTAGGACATCTCTCCTCTAGCTAACTTCCCTCTTCATGCTTCTCTCTCCTTCACTCCCCACACCCACCTTCATGTGCATGCGCACTAACCCCCCATCCCCCATCCCCCATTGGATCTGTGCATTTGTCTTAAAGTGACAGCAGCCTAGTATTCCTGCTGCAGTCTGTGTCACAACCAATGATAATCAAACAACAAAAGAGAAAACCACTTATGTAGCTTTAAAGGCCCCCTGAAATCAAAATGTACGTTTTTTTAGCTTTTAGTATGAATATGTTAGCCTAAAGGTTTTGAATTATCATACGGTTTATACGGTTATCAACATATCATCAGCGCTCGGATTCACTTCCATGGTGCTGTCCAGTACGAATTGCAGTCTGTGAGGTAAACTAAACGCTATTGGCTATTTGAAAAGGGGGAGGGGTCATTCAATATGTCCCAACCTTAGCTTCCTGTTTCATTGGAAATCACGTCAACGCATCATACAAAGATGTGCGTTCCAAGGCACTTCAATGGGCCTTTAACAAAGATAAATTGTATTATTAATTATATTAATTATATTTAATTTATATAGTGAAGACTATGTAGTGTTATTTTACATTTGATTGTTCAATGTCTGTACCTGAATACAGTTAGATTTACCTGAAAAACATAAAGCACTATACTTATTTCATTTGTATCTTTGTTCTTTTGTATTCATCTATGCTTGTAATTTGTTTATTATTTTAAATGCAGATTCACTCCCCTACAAACTGCACATACTTCATCAATGGTTGGGAAATATGATTTTCATCAAATTCAGTACATATTCTGAAGGCAAGCCATTGGTTATAGGTTATTGTGATGGACCCAAAAATTCTCTACATCTTGTTTAACCACTGACACTATTGGATGAGAACAACATTTGAACTGAATTGAGCTGGATAAAGACACTAACTTTGCAACATCGACGCTGATATTGAATTGAATTTAAATGAAATTGAACTAAATTGAGCTGAATAATGACACTATTATCTTCCCTAGCGCTGCTTGCTGCTGCTGCTGCTGTTTTCTTTTTCTTGTTTATAAAGCTGCTTTGAAACAATCTGTATTTTACATTAACATTTATTACATTTGGCAGACGTTGTTATCTAAAGCAGCATATGTTGCATTCAAGGTACACATTTGATCAATTCTTGCTTTCCCTGGGAATTTAACCCATGACTAGCATGGCTAGCATCATTCTCTACTGTTTTTGAGGTACAGGAAGCCATTGTATAAAGTGCTATATAAATGAATATGACTTGACCAGACAGCACTAGTTGACTATGACAGTTTTGTACCGTTTTGTTTTTGTTGTGATATGATGTTGTAAAGTTAGCATTTGTACCCTTAGCAGCTAGAGTATACCACTAGTTGATTTCCACAATATAAAAAAATAAATGGTTAGTCCACTGCAGAGTTTTTGTGCTATTGTCTTTCAGTGTTTACAGAGACTGTTGGCTGTCTGGATCTTTACATTTGATTGGTGGTGGATTTGTTTGCTGTGGTTTGGTCTGCATTTGTTGGCTTGTGTCCTCAGGGCAGAAGAGAATGTTCTTGGTATTATGCAGACTGTGGTTTTGATTTAATTCACAGCAAGGCTGTCAGACTGATGTGTCGGGCACTGGGTTTGGTGGTGGGGGTGTGCTGTTCTGTGTTGTGTCTACATACATGCTTCAATACGAGCAGATTCACTTTCATTCTTCATCCTGTATCCTAAGAGAACGGTTGACGGGTTTTTATGCAGTTGAGATGTTGTATTAAAGCTCTTGGAGGGCAATATGTGTATTTTGATTGAAGTCACTGTCCTTCTGTTATATGAAATTGCCACTTGGATCAACAAACCACACTTTTCCTGAGCTGTTGTGGTGATTGAGATAATCACTCAGGTTTGTTTGGAGATCTGACTTGGACTTTCAAAAAGAAGAAGATGCCAGTATAAGACTGTGTCCCCTAAATTCAGTCCTAAACTACATAAGCAATAGCATACTACATGTTAAACATAGTTTAACATTCAATTAAAATACCATAAATCATTTAGTAGACACAACTAGCCCTCTAAAACTGAATTCTTAAAGTTTGTAATACAAGTACTTGACATTCGTAATTTTAGGCATTGACAAATTTCACATAAAACCACGTAGTGAATGATGGGAACAGATGTCGATAAAAAAAGTGAGATATAAACTAGATAAACTAGATATAATGGTGAGATATAAACTCGACATTCGGACTTTTTTTTCTTGCAATTGCGAGTTTTTATCTCGCAATTATGGCTTTTTTCTCAAAATTGCAAGATATAAACTCACAATTGCAAGTTAAAAGTCAGAATTGTGAGATATAAACTTGTAATTGCAAGTTATAAAGTGACTTTTTTTCTCAGAATTTGACTTTTTAACTCGCAATTGTGAGTTTATATCTCACAATTCGGATAAAAAGGCAGAATTGCAGGATATGAACTCGCCATTGCAGAAAAAAAGTCTGCAATAAAAAGTCACAATTACATTTTGTTTTTGTTTGTTATACCGAGGCAGAAACAAGCCTCTATAGTTTAGACTAGAGAATTTTCCTTTTTGAGTAAATCTTGCATGCAGTAAATCAGGCGTTGTCAAATATCTTTACTGCTGGTGTTGCAAAGTATTTGTTGTGGTCTGGTCTGTATTTTTCAAGCTGAATGCATTTTGTGGTTGTATCTGCTTTTCAGATCCCGGAAAAGGAAAGAAAATGGCTTTGACTCCAGTGTGAACCTTTGCAGTAATGGCCGCTTCTGTGCAGCAGTGAAGCAGGTTTAAATTGTAGGAACTTTAATGGGATGGTCACGGCAGACCAGGCTGTTATACAGCGTCATTTCCACTAAAGCCTCAGGCAGGTGTGTGTGTGTGTGTGTGAGCAAGGTCTAATTACAAACAGGGGGCAAAGCCAACAACTACCTGTCCATTTTCTTATCACAGTAATGATTAGGGATGACATTATGACCTCGAGTATAAAACTGCTTGGTTAGTGAATTTTCCAGTCTTTTTTTTTTTTTAAAGAGATAACTAGTCTGACATGAAACAACCTGTTAAAATGGTTCCAAAAAATAAGAACATGAGAGGGGAAAAAAAACATGTATTGTCTGTTACTATATGATTTAACCATTTAGCAGGTGCATTTAAATGAAAATGACAAGAACTACTTGTATATGCCAGGTTTTGGTTGAAGGGATTGTGAGGACTCAACGTGAGCTCAGTGGGATTTATTATAATTCAAAAATACATTTAAACAAAAAACAAAAATACGTTTCCGAAGGGGAAAACATATGATCCACAGACACAACAAGGCAGAGATGGGCTGGATACAGCTGGGAACACTAAAACATGTGGGAACATTAGATGACAATCTGGCACAAGACAGAGAACACAGGGAGAATAAATAGGGAAGCAAACAAGGAGGATAACGAGGGAGGACAGGTGGGGTAAATTAACTAATAATCAGAACAAGAAGGCTGGGGTCAAGACAAATAGATAGGGGAACACATAGCACATAGGTTAAGTTTACACAACAACAATGTCAACGTTATCAAAACGATCCCAGTTTATAAACAACTAAAAATGCTGTATTATGAATGCCAGGCCAGTAGTTGGCGATGTCACTTTGTAAAAACAGACTACGTGCCTGCGCACATAAGCATTCAAATGTGCATGCCTATAGAATGAACATGTAATACGCATGCGCATCACCGTTTTCACAGATTCACGTTTTTGTAGTTTACACTGAAATGATAATGGTATTGTTTTCAAAAACGTGCACTTTGAAACCTGTTTTTAAAAGTCTGCATTTTCAGACCACCAAAATGCCATTGTCATGTAAACGCCATTGTCATGTAAATGAACAGCCAAAACACATCAAAGGTTTTCCCTTTTTAGTTGAAAACGATGTCGTCTAAACAGCCCCTTAGAAACAGAAGCCATATGCTCACACAAACCATGACGATATCAGTGGTATCAATTACATCGTTACACCTAGGGCTGTCGCGGTGAAGGATTTCCCCTTGCGGTAATTTTGAGTGGCTCAATAGCGCGATATGCGGTTTTACCACATTTATTAATTTATTTTGATTTATTTATATTTATTTGTTGCTATATAAATAAGTGTCACGATGTGGTCAGCATGCACAAAAACGAGTACATTTTCAGTAACCAATAAACCGAAACTAAACAGCGTCTCTGCGCATTGAAAGCCTGTCACTCAGCGCGCAGTTGTTACGGCAACGGACTGTCTTTGAGTGAGTCATTAAAGGGTAACTAAACCCTAAACCAACTTTTTTTAGTTAATGATCTGTAAGAATGGGGCTTTATTAGTGTTGTTCATTGATTCGAGTAAATTTTTTGACATTTGGGTATAAAGTGTTTTAATTCTACAATATATGGTGTAAAAACGTCTGAGTGCTGCCCTCTTCAGGTTGAACGGTGGCTACTGCAGTTGAATTTTCCTATTGGATGTTGCGGTACTGCGTGACGTAAACGGTACTGCGTGACGTAGGCGGGTTCCAGCTCACCACGCCCTCCCTTGGTACGAGCTACCACGCCCTTGGATGAGCTAGCGTAGATTTATCTGTATTTAGTACAGTGGTAGGTATAGTGTTGCTGGGTGCAACTGCATAGCTTTCCAGCAGACTTGGAAATTAGGCGCCAGTGTTTGCATGCACTTGGCCTGGAAGACCGTGAGTGTAAAACCTGCATTTTACGCGGAATTGCTTTTCCAACGCAATAGAGGTGGACATTGGCTTCTCCACACAGCTCGCGCTGAACAGCGACGCAGTGCCAAACGCTGTTCCTCGATCCTGCATGGACTCCACCACCGCAGCGGCGTCTTGATGTGAGTGATCATATATATTTTAATCACAATTTATGGTTAGGCTAAAGTTAATCCTCTGGGGTCGACAAACGCGTCGGCGCATTTTGCTGGATTTTTTCACAGAGCTGCAAAATATGAATATGCCTATACAGAGCGCGCGCTATTGACATCAACTCGATAAAACTCATCAGATGCATTTACGTCGTCTTGCGACCCTGTGAGCAAACTCTCCATTTTAGACAGTCTGACAGCAGGACTCTCAGGTGCACGCCCTTCCGCTCACGGTTCGTCCCCTCTATCTCCGTTGGGGTCTGCCCACTTTTCTAGCATTTTTCAAATATTGCCAGTGGGTGGAGTCAGGCTCTGACCAGGGGTTTAGTTACCCTTTAAACCATTCATTCAACAACACGTTCAAAAACGCTGATTGATTCATTAAAAGATTAATTATTTTTAACTTTGAGCTCCACTTTTCAAGGCTCAGCTGACCAGCAATGCGTCGCATGGGTAACGCTGAAGCTTCATAGAGACAAATGGCATTGATTCAATGCGTGACTCACTGAGTTTTGTTTCCCGCGACCGCGAGTTCCTCGCGCTGTGGATGCTGACCAGCGCTGTCGTGTCGCTGATGCCATTCATGGTAAATACCCTTTATTTTTAACGTTAAAAGGATGACAGGACAAATATTTAACTTTCCTTGGACACGGCAACCTTTTCACGTATATGACCTCAAACCACTTGACCTCAAAGACAGACGCAGGTAATCGCACGCGCTCAGTCGATCTCTCTCATTCACTGTCTGTTTAGGCTGAAGTGCAAATCCACGAAGCCCCTGTACAAATCACCATGATAAAACCATGATCATCACGTCTTATTATCATTATTAACTTATTTAACATTCAATACACATGCATGAAGTTCAAAACAAGAAGGGTATAGCCTTATGAAAAAAGAAAACACGCGAATATCGCGGTTGCTGCGGTTACTTGAATTCCTCTGCGGTTGGCTTGTCAGTAGCGAGGTACTGCAATATTGCGGTTATCGCGACAGCCCTAGTTACACCACCAGGTGGTGACAAGTGACTTTTTTTTTTTTTTTTTTTTTTGGAATCATACAAAAAAAAGGTGATTCATTCAGTAATGAAACAAGACTCATTCATTCATTCATTCATTCAAACCGATTTTAAATAATTCATTGAGATTAATTAAACATTTTAAATAGACTGCAGCAATAAACGTTTTGTCTTGACCTCTTGTAAATTATGTTATTTTGTTAAGTTGTCTGTTCAGAATCGTGGGAGAATCGAAAGCAAAAGAATTATGATTCTTAATTTATCCAGAATCGTGCAGCTCTAGTGCGGATTGTGAGCCGTTCATTTGCCACTCTGATTGTGTTCACTATTTGCGATTACACTACAGGCTCAGTCTCGCTCGTATCCAAGGTCATCACCACTGTCATCCCTACAACTAATGGCATCATCATCGGCTAAAACGCATGTGCGGGTTACTTTCCTTCCTGAATCTTTACTACCTGAGTTGGTATTAGTATGTAACATGTACAGGTGCGTTTTAATGTAGTACACTCAAAACCAGCAATTATCTAGCCTGATCAATTTTTTATTACTTATGTGGTCAAATATGTCTTTAAGCAATATACTGTAGATGCATTTCACTTATCTTGCTGGGTACTTTTACTTTAATTTTTACTTTTTTATATTTTCATTTTATGAGTTAGACATTTGAAGATGTGTAATTTAATTCTGTCACCTGATGGAGTTTTGGTTCCTTGCCACTGTTGCCTTGGCTTTTGGCTTGCTTAGTTGGGGACATTTAATATTCAACAATATTATAGATCTGCCTTATTATGGGTGGACGATGATGCAATTTTCTTCTAGAAACAAACTTTGTTGTATTAGTTTTCATGTTATCAATGTGAAGCTGCTTTGATACAATCTGTATTGTAAAAAGCGCTATATAAATAAAGGTGACTTGACTTGACTTGACTTAATTCATCTTCCTGTCATCATAATGCTACCGAACATATGCCTGGTGACTTTAAACTAGCATGCATTAATAAACAAAGGAGCCTGTATAATCTACATATACATTACTGAGTGATTCAATATGAGCAGATTCACTTTCATCTTTCTCTTTTCATCCTGTATCCTAAGAGAACGGTTGACGGTTTTTTATGCAGTTGAAATGTTGCATTAAAGCTCTTTGGAGGGCAATCTGTGTATTTTGATTGAAGTCACTGTCCTTCTGTTATATGAAATTGCCACTTGGATCAACAAACCACACTTTTCCTGAGCTGTTGTGGTGATTGAGATAATCACTCAGGTTTGTTTGGAGATCTGACTTGGACTTTCAAAAAGAAAAAGATATCAACTCACCATTCTGCCTTTTTTTTTTTTTTTTGCAATTGATTTGGTTTTTGGACAAATTCACCAATGGTTCACAAACCAGTTTCTGTACTGTAGTACAAGCAGCGGTGGTTTCTTCATTAGGGCGATTGGGCGACGCACCACCAGAGTGTGAAAGGGACTTTTTCAATCACAATCTCATTCAACCACAGAGTTACGCTAGCAGTCACTCACTGTTGTTCTGCCTCTGGATATAGTCCAATCAGCGCCAAGTCACGTTTTGTGGAGTACCGCCTCTTTTTGGGCGATTTCACTATGGCCGAAAATCACCCAGAGTGTTCCCATAGACTTACATTCAAAGATTTTTTTTTTCGAACTGCAGGCACTGCAATGCATTCTCTATGGGTTCCGGGAGGGCTCGCACTAACGTGCTTTCGTCATCACACGTAAACTTCACTTGTGCAGCGATTGGTTGAAACAAATATACCTCTAATAATATTTAGCCATAAGCTGAAGTGACATCCAATAATTTCCTCAGTGCATAACTTACATTTCGCGGACATATTCTCCATCTGTAAATGTTAGAAAGTCAATATTTCCAGCTTGCTGTCATGAGCTAAACGTCCGTGAACGAGCGCCGCCGCGTGCATGCGCGCCGAACAGACGGAGCGCAATAGAATAGGAGCGCAATTATTCTGACTAAAATATACATTAGCACTAAATTATAAATATATTTAGCTAAAATATTTGTTGTTGAATATTTGTTGTTGTTGGTGAACATAAATGTGCTAGAGAATTTCAAACCTACATGTGTATTTTTATGATATTCCAGACCTGGAAAACACAGGGTAAAAATTAACTGATATTTTCAGGTTCCTATGAGTTGAATAGAAATGTACTTGAAAAAAAAAAATCTAGAAATGTAGCCATTTCTGAGCAAGTAAAATAGAGCAAATAAATGCATAGAGATAGTCTCTGTCTGAATACTGCCGAAAGAATAAATGAAAAGATGTCTCGGTTCCCATGTCTCAACACAATTATAATTATGTAGGCCATGACCTCAAGTTTAAAACCACCATTTTTGTAACTAGTATGCTGTGCAACTTCCTGTTTAAAAAGATAAATAAAATGTGCACGTCATGGAGACAGAACATGTTAGCGAAAATGAATATTCGCTGTGTGGATCTGCCGTATTTAATAGGACCTCTTGTTTTGCACCGTGGCCGCTGACATAGATGATTGCATAGGCGGCAATGCGGTTTCCCTCATAATTGCTTTTTGTGAATTACTCTTGTCCATTGTCAACTTCAATGAGACATGGACACTTTGAGTTCTTAGTGTGTTTGGGTGGATGTGAATATGTGTGAAAAATCATATGCATTGAGAGGCGAGATGTGACAGATAATCCCTGCTCTCGGTGGCTCATTTTCTGTGTGAAGATCAGATGGACTGTCCATGAATAACATATGCTGGGCTCAAGTGCTCATGATTGACACATTGAAGTGGTTTCTCTCTATGGTGCTTATGTATCGGATGTACAGTAATAGACATGGCTAGAAGCCCCATATTATTATATTATAGCAACCTCTGAACATACTGTCTACTTATACAGTGACAGCTCATTTCTACAAGCTACTCATAATATTGTAATATTGCAATACTTTAAATGTTTGACTGGCCATGTATTTTTAATTTTATTTCATTGATTAAAGCGGGGAGATATATAGTAATGTTTTTTGTTGGTGATATTAAGTTCTGTGAATGAGTTCAAACTATCATTCTTCCTTGTATTAATGTATTGAAAAATCACTGTGAGAAACAAGCTTTGTTTAACTAGATTTTTACCGTATTTTACTTCTTGCGATAAACATCTTAAATCCAGTAGGCTGCAGCATGTGTTAATTTGAAATAATGATTATTTTGCTTTAAGTAATTTCATAATAAATACAAATACACATGATGATTATAGTAAACATCAATTTAAAATGCTACTGAATTGAAAACACAGTGATAAACAATAGCAGTAAATGCTTTATACACATTTTTATAGATTAAAAAAAAATTGTGTGACTTCTGAACAACATTTTGAAAAAATGCTAAAAAATAAATAAATAAATAACTGGTTTATTTTCGATAAACTGATTTGCTGAAATAATCCACTTTCCAATGCCAGTTAAGAACTGCTCAACATGTTTTACTTATATCTCAATTTGTTCATCTGGGTATTGTGTCTACTCAAGGGTGAAGTACAGAACGGTAAGCTGCAAACCTACTTTAATTGAGCACATTGATTGATTGAGAAGGCTTATAGTGCTGTAATTTTCTGCCTTGGTTAAACAGATATATCATAATGAAGTAATGTGATGGACTCCCAGTGGCACATCAGTGAAAGCGCTGCTAATCTCTGAAAGATGGCAAGAAAAAAGCGTTGCACACTAAAAATAAGCATGTGGGACACCCTCTTTGCTAGCTCTGGGAAATTGAGCTTAGCTCTGTTTTAGTGCTGGAAGGGCAAAGAAATGACCTAATGCTGACTGAAAAACTAAATACTGCACATATCCAACTTGCTCAAACATACTTTATTCAGTCTAATTGAATATAAAAATATATGAATATATAAAAAATGAACTCAGCTTCTCTTAGGTTATATGACATGTGACCAATGCCACGTGTTCACTAGAACCACACAGCAATCTCATTTCAATCAACCTAGACCGTTAGTCCACTTCACATGCGCCACTTTCCAAGGTGAACATGTCCTCATTCACAATGACAGATGGAGCAAAGGTACAATCTAAAAGACAAATGATGCCTTCATTAAAGTATGAGTGCTGCCCTAAAGCCCAGTGAAAAATGCAGAGCTCTCAAGACCTGAAATCAGGCTCTGCAAAAAATCTGTGGTTGGTATCTTAAGAAAAGCTGAATTCAAAAGACACTATTAATCTAGTATGTGATTGTGGAATGATTGTGTTTTTGTTTTTAAGAAATAGTTCAGCTAGATCAGACTTTTATATATATATATATATATATATATATATATATATATATATATATATATATATATATATATATATATACTACTGTCACATGATCCTTCAGAATTCATATAAGCTGATCAAATATGCTATCAAAACCATTTAAACCGTTGGAAACCGTTGTGCTGCTTAAAAATCTGTGATACTTTTTTCAGGATTCACTGATGAATAAAAAGTTTAAAAGAACAGCATTTATTTAAAATATAAATATTTTCTAACAATATAAGTCTTTACTATCACTTAAAAAAAAAAAAATTTAAAGGGGTCATATAATGCCATTTTTGTACAAGCTAATATGATTCTTTAGGGTCTAAATTAAAAGTTTGTAATATACTTCAATTAAAAATTCTCATTAGTATTGTAAGAAAACACTAATTTTACCTGGTCAAAAACAGCTCTGTTTTCAGCACGCCGTTTCAGTGCATGTGTCTTTAAATGATAATGAGCTTTGCTCACCCCGCCCCTCTGTTCTGTGCGTACACCGTTTGTAACACAATAACCACGCGTTGTTCATTATAAACGTGGGATTATGAATTATATTGAGAACGTTGTACATAGAAAACATGCTGTAATGTACCCTGAGTGTAAACCTTAGATGCATTCATCGTGAAGCCTGCAGCAAGGTTTGCAAATTTCGCAAAGATTAATATAAATACTAATATAAAGGTTAATAAAACATTACACTCACATCTTCTGGAGGTTCAGCAGTAACACGTTGGTACCGATCCGTTTTTTCTCGTTTGTAAAGCTGTCTGGTGTGAAATAATTCGCGTAAACATGAAAGCATGGACGATCGTGGGGAATCCTCGTGAGGGAATCCCCGCGTCAATCCTTTGGGCATATCGCTTCAAAAACAAAACTCAGCCACTGCATCTATAACGGCTCAGATTTAGGAACATCCAAATGACTGCTGTGTTCCTTATTACATCTAAGAACAGAACACCACAATCGCGTAGACGCCATTCTACTCCAGCATATCAACAATGGCGGACTACTATGACGACGGCTGTCACAGCTTGCTCAGGGCGGGTCTTGTGTTGAAGCACGGCTGTCAATCACAATCGCGGGAGGGGCGTACGATCTTATGACGTCACAATATCGAACGGCTTGATTTCATAGATGGTCAAACATATAAGGAGATTAAAACAAAACCACTGGATGGATTTTAATCATGATAGGATGGTTGTGTACAGGCACTGCCAACAGACATTTCAGTGCAATCAACTTGTAAAAGTGCATGTACCATTATATGACCCCTTTAAAAAAAAAATAACACATCCTTGCATAGAATAGTATTTTTTTCTTTCAAAAAATGAAAAAATAAATAAATAAATACTGACCCCAAACTTTTGAACGGTACTGTATATTGTTCAAAGGATTTCTGTTTTCATTAAATGCTGTTCTTTTTTTTTTACTTTTTATTCATAAAATAATTCTGAAAAAGTATCACAGGTTATAAAAAATTATTAAGCAGCACAACTGTTTCCAACATGGATAATAACTGAGTATCAAATCAGCATATTAAAATTATTTCTGAAGGATAATGTGACACTGGATTAGACTGGAGGAATGATGCTGAAAACTCAGCTTTGCATCACATAAATAAATTATATTTTAAAGTATGTTGAAATAGAAAACCATTATTTTAAATTGTAACAATATTTCACAATATTACTGTTTTTTTTTTTTCTGTATTTTTGATCAAATAAATGCAGGCTTGTGAGACATATGAGACTTCTTTCAAAAACATTAAAATTAGTAATGTTTCCAAACTTTTGGAACCGGTACTAGACAGCCCATTCACTTGGCCAAATGGAAAAGGCATTTGCTCTCCAGATTTGTGGATTTCTATAGGGATTGTGCTTGAAGGCCTTGTCTTTAGGTTGGTACAGCAAAGTATTTTAGGATAATTAGTTCAAAGTATAAACAAATATAGTTATGACCACTGGAGTGATGTGAAGCAGCATATTCTTTAGACTGCCAGTTATCTGTGTAGTGCCTGGTAGAGAACGGGAACAACAACTCTGAGGTCATGATTCATCTCACACACATATATTATCACAAACAAGTGCTGTTTAGCTACTGTATGACACAATCAAACTGACTGTATCAGTAAGTATTATGAGAGTAAAACTGTTCAAGCCCAAGGCTTTTCTCTTTGTTCTCTATTTCATTTGTATCAGGTCTTACTCTGCAGGTTTATCGCAAATTCAGCATGAAGCAGAATCATGTTTTATTAAATAAAGATTTGTTTTCCCTACGGTTAGAGGACGGCTCATAATCAGAGCAAAAGTACTCCACCAGCTATGAATAATGCCATGATGGCACAGTCCTGAAATAATATATACCTCACCTCGCACCCAATATCTATTACAGATTCCATTTAGGAAAGCTCTCAGGCCTGGCCTCTTGACTAATTTCCCTCATTAAAATCCTTGTGTTTCCGAGAATTCATGAAAGGATGTAAAATCTTGCTAGTCTTTAAATTTTACCCCCCTGCAGCTCAGAAGGGGAAATATCCCCTTTGAAGTAAGGGAAAGAGGCAGATCCCACAATTTCTATTTAATTATTTTATTTGTTATCTATCTTCATTTTGTGGTTTCCCTCGCCTTCAGCAATATTAACATGTCGGGGCAACATCTGTTGCTGTTCATCCATATTTGATCTTACAAAATTAAGTTAATGGCATTTAATTATAATGAGTTGCTCAGTTCAAACGTTAATCAGAAACGTTGTTTAGCTACAGTGTGTGATTGATATTAATACTCACATCAACTTGCATGCTGCCGTGTGTGTGTGTGTGTGTGTGTGTGTCACAATTACAATTAACACACACATTTTTTTAAATATATTCATGTATGTGTGTGTATATATATATATATATATATATATATATATATATATATATATATATATATATATATATATATATATATATATATATGTATACATATTAGGGCTGGGTAAATAATATCGATTTCTCGATTTTAATCGATTCTCATGAACCAAGCGCGCATCCCATCCAATAAATCGCAATAATCTTTGTGCTTTGTTACTTTTGTTATGAAAAAAAGTTTCAGATTTCAAATTACGTCCATTTTCTTACGAAATTCAAAAACATAAATACCGTTTTGGCGCTATGGCGTGAGATCGCTCTGGCGCAGCTCAGCTCAAGAGCAGCAGCAGTGCGGAGCGCACGTGATCTTCTCTTCCGCCTTAATAATACCAGTTACTGCACAAGATAAACATGAATGAGCACCTGAAAGTGTATTAAAAGGTAGAGTACAATTTATCGTAATCCATATCATGTCACATGGAATCGCTCAATCAGTGTTTCAACCGTGGAAAGACGTCAGTAAAACAGCTTTTGAACAATGTCATGTAACGTCACATTTACCTCAGAAAAACATATCCGTGAACATAAACACGTTAGTCAGCTAGAAAAAATAACTCTAGAGAGGTGCATTTTGCTAAATATATGCACCATATTACATATTCATTATAATTTGTTATGTTCTTCAATATTTAATGCATGTTTAAATAAATCTGGCAAGTTTTTATGACAGCCAACATTTAAATGTTTATATTTCATAACTTAATTATTATAAAAATAAATGTGTAATTTAAGTGTTTGTATACAAATCAGTTAACTTTTACCTTCAATAATAGTAGGCTAATGAAGCCTATAGGCTACAACTGACTCCCATAGTTTACAGCATTAGTTAGATTTGTTTTCATTGCGAAAATGTGCCATGTATTGTACCTGATATCCAAAATAATCGAATTGGAATCGAAATCGAATCGAATTGCAAGCTTGTGAATCGAAATCGAATCGAATTGTGAAATTTGTGTCAATACCCAGCCCTAATACATATATATATATATATATATATATATATATATATATATACACACACACATGTACATGTGTTTATTTATATATATACAAACTAATTATACACAGTACACACACACATATATTATGTAAACACAAACTTCTATTTTGGATGCGATAATTAGAAAAGCAACCAGAATGTATTTTAACACTGAAAAAATATTACCTTTATAAAAATGAAATAAAAGTCCTGTATTTAGTTGCTCCATTTTCTTTTTACCCTGCATAGTTTTCCTCATGATTTTGAGATTGAGGGCATGATATGCAACCTGTCCATATTGGCATAATATATAATTTGGTTAGTTTCTACCAGCTGACAGGTGAATTTATGCCAAAATACAGAAAAACTGACTAGATGCACGGCCTTCAGCAAAAGATATGTGAAGCATTTTCTCCACCTTTTTTAAAGGTTAATAAACCTATTTTCCTATCCTAACAATGATGATTATAATTTAAATATAGCAACCAGAACAAATGGACTTATCATTTATGAACCATTTCAACTTTTGAATAAACAAACCCTTTAAAAAAATGTGCTCTCTTCCTCACACAAAGCTGACATAATGACCCGAGTTATATGAGCCACTTTTATAGAAATGTTTTGTCCATTTTTTTGAAGCTAGACAACCCCTGTTCCCATTAACTTGGCCTAATGGATAAGGCATTTTGTCTCCAGTTCTTGGGATAAACCTATTTTCCTATCCTAACATGGATGATTAAATGATTAGTTGCATTGTATTATGTGCATCCAGCGTAATTTTTACCCTGCAGTCCATGACCCTATCAGAACAGATCTCATGGGTGTAGCAGCTGAACACCACTACTTCAAATCCCACACGGATTACCCATCATCATGAGCTCGGGTCTGGTAGCGTGCATCAAGCTGTGACATGTCCCAGTCATCCCTTTGTAAGCAGTGGCCTTGGGAAGAGCCTGTAGGACAAAATAAGTTTCTGCTGGTGGGCATCAGTGTTCCTGGCACAGGTCTCTCTGGGTGACTGCAAGCCTATTTTCCACATGGCTGAATGAGGTTACAATCCTGCAGAGCTCTCACACAAATGATTGATTTCTCTAAACTCTGCAGTAGAATTGTAATTGTCATGCACGCTTCTTAGCTTGAATATTATCCTTGTGTCTGCATAACAAACTCAACCTTGTCGATCAGCATGTTGGGTGCAGAAAGAACATTATCACTGGAATGCAGACCAGTGATGCGCGGGTCAATGTATAAACAACCTGCACCCGACCGACGTTTTCAACTAACCCGCCCGCAACTCGGACCGCAAAAAAAGAAAAAGAAAATATTGTACCCGACCCGCTTCCTGACCCACATTTTTTAAAAGTAGTAAATGCTCATCGTAGCGTCATTGGGCCATAGACGTGTGTATAAGGCTGCGAATAAGGGCTGCCTCCGACTTTTTTTTTTTTTTTTTTCTAGTCAACTAGTAGTTGTTCATTTATCAACATTGATCAAAATTAAGATACAATTTATACAAAACGAAAATCTTTTAAAAAGAGTTTTCTATAAAACAAAACTTATTGAAGTCGTCAAAATCATGTTTTACCAAAAACAGCGCCGTTGCTAGGAGGGCGCCAGCGCCTCTGCCTTTCAGCGCCTCTGCCTCGCGAGTGGATGATAGACGCCTAGCAATTATATACCTTTAGTGGTAGTATACCTTTAGTTAAGTTATACCTTAAGAGTCTTCGTAGCGCGCTAAGAGACAATGTTATCGGAAACCGCAGCCCAGGTATGATGCGTATGATGCGTAATGGAGATTCCAAAGCGCTCTTCTTTGGTCAGAACCATGGAGAGCGGATAGGTCTGTCCTATGCACCGAAACTTTTAACAATGCAACAAAATATTTAAAGAGCATCAAGCTATTAAAATCTATATTATGTATACGCACAGATAATATAACAGTAGGCTATATTAGTCAATATTTTTTTATTAGGTTAAGCAGTGATTGGATAACGTTTTTTTTTATTATTATTATTATTTTAACGTTTTTAATTTAAGGCCCACCCACAGTTGGTCTGGCCCATCCAAAACTGGAATCCTGGCGCCGTGCCTGGTTGGTCGTGCCAGTTTTGTGGCTATCAAATGTGTAAATAGCATCGCAAGAAGTACACATGACAAAGCCAGCACTTTGGTCATCATCTTTCATTATTTCGGCAAATGTCTCCCACACTTTGCTCTTTCTATTTGTTTATTTGCGGAGCTTCCACTCCCCAGTCTTCACCTTTTCTCTTGCCGCCTCCATCTCTACCTGCAGACTGAGCTCGTGCATCATCTTCGCGCCAGTTATTCAGCCAATAAAGTGTAGGCCTATGTATTTCATAGAAAATTGTGTCTAGTACTATATAAATTACAAAGGTTTAATTGGCATCTTTATTTCAAACGACCCGACCGACCGCGACCCGAATATCATTAAAAATATTTTTGGATGACTCGTAACCGCGGGTAACCGCAGGTGACCGCAGGCACCCGCTCATTTTGGATCAACCCGCGCATCACTGATGCAGACATAACTGATGTGAGCATGCAAAGTGCAATACAAATGCATTGAAGAAGAAAAAATAATTTTTCATAAAAGAACTATCATGTTTGTAAGTCAATTTCATTTCACCACTGGTCTACATTGGTTTATCATTTACATTTTTTCTTTTTTTTTTCTTTTTTTTCTTTACGGTGTTCAGATCATTCAGTTATCCCATTGAGTTGGACTTGTATTTGTGTTCCATTGATTTTGCAGCCGTACTGCTCCTATTATATTTAATTCCATTTCCCATGATGCCACATTGTTAACCTTGGAAAAGCTCCCAAACTTTATGTACCGCTACATACTGTCTAGTTAATTAGGGAGCTTGCGTCCCTGTAGTGTTGTGGATGCTTTTGAGCTGTGGCTCTTTATCAGTGGGAAGCAGTCTCTATCAACACATTGCCCTTGTTGTTTATGTAAGGCTATCACCGTGTGCTGGAATACATCAGCACTCCAGAGTTGAAGAGTTCATATATAGACTTGGGAATTACCTCCATTTGGTTACAGAGAATGATCCAACTGCACAATCGGCTAAATTCAACCCTCTTTGCTGGCTTTTCAGTTGAAGCTATATGGGGGAAAACAGTCCAAGTATAGGGGTTGGCTTTTAGAACAGGAATGTGAAATATGCCTCATGCAGTTCAGTTGCATAAATCAGTATGAGGAGACAGTATAGAAATACAGAGGTTATCCTGAGCTAATAAAGCAGTAATACATGTGAATTTAATAGTTATTTTTAGAGCGAGAAAAATGTCTGAATTTATTTTATAACATTACATGTATATGTGTAATTTTCAATCTTAAAAACATTAAACATGAAAAACAAATCTGAATTTATTGTATCAATGCATGTTCCATTAAAGAACAAACTTGCTATGTTGTTGTTGTTGATCACATACATATACACACATACATGATTTTCAGCTCCGTGGAGAGTTCAAACACTGGAAAGGTTCAGTTTAAAAATGATTGGATGCTCGCAAAAGCTGCCTTTCCACTGCACACGACAAACGACAGCCGATGGACCGGAAGTCGTTCATTTGCTGGAGAGTCACACAGGGGCTGTGTGGGGTGCCGACCATCTGCGGATACGGAATTTTCGGATCCGATTTGAGCTATATGGATGCGTAAAAACTACACCGTATGTGATACGCCGTCCAGATGTTATCTATTCCAATGTATTCCAATCAGATCAGTGTGATCAGTACTTTTTTAATATAAGGGCTCTTGCTTTTGCATTCCTTTACTGGAGACACAAAAAGAAATATTGAAAGTCAGTGTGGGAAAAACACTACCTTGATCGAGAATTACCGTTAAGTTCAAGAGATGTGCCTTAACCGTGCAAGATCATAATAAAAGTTCATTATGACTGCCACTAGGGGGGCGAATTCCGACAGTCGTGTACAAATGTCGTGTGCAGTGGAAAGGCGGCTTAAGGGCATGTTGGTATTGGCAGTGAAATTGCAGAGACAATAGCAAAGAGAGAAGTGTGTTTTAATGAACTCTGAAGAACCCTATTGCTAACACTCTTCCCTTTCCCATCATTTGTTTTCATTTGACAAAGGTCCTTTGTTTGTGTTTGTGTTTGTGTATGCATGTTTGTTTTTTCAGTGTGCTCTTGCTGAACCTTCGATCACTCCTGTAGAACAGAAGACAAACATAATTTATTTCCCCAAAGTCCATTTGTTTGAGAGCAGCTCACTGCAGTGCCATGTGCTTCCCCTTCACTGCCATCATATGCATTAGACCTATGGATGGGCCATTCACCTTGTGATACTTCCATGTCTATGTGTATGGCTTTGCTCATAAATTATTGAAAGAATACACAAGAACCAACATACATGTTTTTATGAATGTCTATTACGTTGGAATATATCCGCGAGGATGATGGCTGTATGAAAAGGTCAGGTCGTTCCATCTCTCTAAATGAACAGCTGCCACATGGATCCTGATTCTGACTCCGGGCTGTGGAAGTACAGTGTGTCCTAGCAGAACCTTTGGACTTGTGTCAGTTCTTCTTGAGGGATGGCTCCGTTTACACCATTTGACTGTAATTTGGGATGCGTGCGTTCCTTGACTGTAATGGCGCACTCTCCCTTATTTATGTGACAGAGATCTGGTGTGAGTCCTAACAAATGAGGGTGTTGACAATAATGCCATCACTGTCAGCATTATCGTCTCGACTGCCCATAATTCCTCCTGCCACAATGTGCCTCTGTGAGATCCACATGAGCGACTTTATTGACATGGCAAGAACTTGTTCATTTCATGGACGGGAAATCTTTAATTTGACTTCCATTTCCTGTCTTGGCTATTTATCCCTTCTGTCTGTCTGGACACACTTTGCAGCCTCCATCTCCAGATCGATAGCTGATCAGCGGTCGACCCTCTTTCCTTGCAGGTCTTTTCTAGGACTCCTACTTTGTGACCGCATCTCAAAAACATTTCCCAACCTAGAAAATAGTTCTGCATTTGGCGCACATTTTAATTCAAAGATTTCAATGGGCCCTTATTGTACAATCTTACAATCAACATTTGTAATAGTCAGAAAAACTGCAGTGTGCACCAGGCTTTACAGAAAAGAACAAATGAAAGAGATAGTTCCCCCAAAAATGAACATTTTGTCATCAATTACTCACCCATATGTCATTCCAATCCCGTTCATTTTAACAAATACCACAAATGAAGACATTTTTTTAATGAAACCTGAGAGATTTGAAAGTCCATTACACCTAAACATTCATAAACGCATTGTAAAAGTAATCTATATATATCAAGCAGCCTAATCCAAGTCTTCTGAAGAGATTTCATTCAGGATTTTCATATATAAACATTAGGGGTGTAACGGTACATGTATTAGTCCCAAACCGTCACGGTTCGGTGCATGCAAAGCTATAACACTTCTGCTTTCTTTGTAACAAAACAGACTGTTGAAAAACAAACTAAACTAAACTAAATTAACAAGTAAACATTTTTTTATATATATATATTTGGTTGGGATGACACTGAGTATATTTGATTATAGAATATAGAATAGGTTGTGCGATTATTGCCCAAAAAAATCTCCATGTTTTCGGTGCTGATGCGGTGGTGTTGCGTTGATGAAACATTGATTAAAATGAACATACAATTAATACAAAACGAAATTCACTTCAAAGAAAGGCTTTGTGCTTTCTGTTTGAGGTCTCTGTGAAAGTTTTAAAGCAGTCTTTTAGTGCCGCTTTCAGAGCAGTCACGTCCGTAACCGGGAACTGACATGTCCGTAACATTGTTTTTTCCTCATAAATGTGAACACGAAAAATAAAATAAATATATTATGTTCTGTGGAGAGCCAACCCTTCTTCATCCGGTGGTTAGTATTACTTTTGGTTTGGGCAGTGTAATTCACAGAATTATTAAAAAATATTTTGCCACCTAAAAGATAAAGATTTTTTGTGTCATGTGTATGTGTATTCCCCTCATATTAAATATAAAATGCATGTGTAGACTTATATTTTTCTAATGTCTGGACTCCTTTATTAAGGGATTATGATATATAAACAGACGTTTCAATATATTGGTATTAAATGCATTTTCTGAGAATTTATATTTCAAGTTTTGACTGCAAATGTCACGTCCATAATGCTGGAATTGACCAATTTTAAATAATTTATCCTCAACTAGTTTTGTGGTGTAGGCCTACGTATTTTATAATGTTAACTTCAAATAATACTAATAGTAATTTGAAGATGTGGTAGCATTAGATCTGGATGGGAAGGATAACTCTGGGAGTTGGAAGGGGTGTGTCGCGATTCTGCCTTCTCACACCGCGACACAGGTTCGTGGCTCTGAGTATCACGATTTCGGTTTTATATCGCGTATCGTTACAGCCCTAATTGTGAATGTGTTCCTTTGTTTAGGTATTAAGGTTTAGGTTGTAATAGTGTATTCTCACTATTAACTAGTTGCTTATTAGCATGCATATTACTAGTATGTTGGCTGTTTATTAGACTGATATTAGTGCCTTATTCTGCATGAATATATTCTACATGACTTAATCCAACCCAATACCTAAACTTAACAACTACCTTACTATCTATTAATAAGCAGTAATTAGGGGTTTATTGAGGCAAAAGTCATATTTAATAGTTCTAAAGTATGACCATTATTTCTTATTGTTCCGGAATCGTACTAAACCGTGACTCAAAAACCAAGGTACGTACCAAACCGTAACATCTGTGTACCGTTACACCCCTAATACATAAACATTATATAGAGGAAGTAAACGGCAATAAAATAGCAACACCTGATCAGCCCCCAGCTGTGAGGCAATTCTACTGGAATCAAGAACATCACATGCCGTTTTTAGTTATTCTGTGCCCTGCTTTTATAGCACTTATAAAGCCCCTTTGTGTCATGTGGCTTATTTTGCTGCTTATATCAATCTGCCAGACACTGTAGTTTGTAGCAATGATGAAATTTGGTCTGATACTAGTATTACCAATCTCTGCTGCTTTGTGTAGGAAAAAATAGTAAAAGTCGCTTATACTTTTACATGCTATAAGTGCATTTAGATGTCATGTAATGGATAATGTACAGTCAGTTATATATAACTGTATATATACAGTCAAAAAACAACAAAAAAAACAACAAAAAAACAGACAGAGTGATCAGGATTAATCTCAAATGAGTTAAAGAGTATGTTTTGTGATAATGGCCATGTGCACACTGCAGCTAAATCCGGTTATCAGTTCACCTTTTAGTGCTTAATCATGTCATTTACGGGAGTGACAACCGTATTCTACAACTAAATTAACTCCTGAAATAGGCATGTAGTGACAACAGCATTTAAAGAAATTCTACACAGTGTGTACGGAACCGAACTGAACATCTAGTTGTAAATGAGGTATTTAAATGTGTGTATGTGTGGTGCAAAAAATTACAGGGAATGAGGTACATCTTGACTCATTAGTGTTGCCAGATTTCCCTAGAAAAAAAGAGAAAAAAAAAAACAGCAAATAAGGACAAGCCCATAATAAACTTAAATCCAAACGCTTTATCTCGGAAAAAGCACCTGTCTGCTTTATTATCTCCATAAACTTGATCACTTTATGAGCCAAGCCCAAGCAACAAGCTGAAAGACATAAGTGGACATGGCAACAATGCAATAGTGCGCTCTGTGAAGCAGCCTTCCAAACATAAACAAACACAACGTCTCTGTCAACGGTGGTTGAGTTAAAATCGCAGAATATAGCTAGTCTTTGGTTGCTGAAATATTACTTTGGTCAAAAATAGCGGATGCCAATGCACGAGATGCCAGATCACGCATCATCTCAATTTCAAGGTTGAGTTCTGTTCTGTACTCACAAAATGGCTCAAAGATTCGCTCCCATATTTTTAAATGCAGTTGTCACTCCTGAAACTTTAAAGTGTGTACGTGGACAATGAGCAGCTGTTTATTTTGTTTATTGCACACCCACTTACCAAATAAATAAGTAAAGTGAGTTATTTTATGAGACAAGAAAGAGTAATATGACATTGCACTAGCAGAGTGTATGATATTGCTTGTCAGGGACTGTTGTCATAGTTTAGCTGTCATAAAAATATATTTGACCACATAATACAGCGACCAATCAAAATAAAGTATTCTGGAGCACTGCGTAATAAAACATTATAGCATGTTTTTTTTTTTTTTATTGTGCTATAGAAACAGTTATACAGAAGGTAAACATAAAGTATTAAATATAAATTATATTACACCTTTAAAGGTAATAATACTGTGTGAACTTGTTTTAAATGATGAACTTAAACTCATTTTTCAACATGAATGTGTATAGCTCTTGTTCTGCTATAACTCTAACAAGTGTTTTTAATGAGTTTTTAACAAGTGTTTAAGTGATTGGAGTTATAGGTGTTGTAATACACTTGGAGAAAGATAGATTTTAACATTGACAGTTTTTTGTGACCTCCTGAGTTTTCCTCACAGGCGTTTGGTGTTATGAAATGGATTTCAGTCGTAAACCCTCTGATCTTTTTTAAGCATCAGCAGAAAACATTATTATTGTCAGAATTGCCTCATGCTGTTCAGGATGATGGCCGTTATGTCAGTGAGCAGCAGTCATGTCAGGCTGAATTTTGATTCTCTGCAGGTCTCGAGACCCCTGGCCTTTATCTGGGCATGCGGGTGGGCAGAGAGTGACCTCGCTCAATACGCTATTGATTTCCTCGTTTAGGTTCATAGCTGGAGTCTAACAATGGAGCAGAATGGCTCAAGGCTTCATCTTAATACACAGCCAAAAGACAGAAAAGGATATGGAAGTTTGAATGCTGTCAGGGCTCATGGAGTGGTTATAGTCTGCCGTAAGCCCTTGTTTGCAGCACAAATGGTGTGTTTGATGTCAGGGGACATCAGTCAAAAGACTTTCAGAAGTTTGAACAAGAGCTGTCAGTGAATGTTAAGCATACTTTTCTACAGACACACAAAAATCTTTATTTATTGGAAATACATTACATTGTTAAAAGTTGGTGTCACATACCAGAATGGAGTCATGAAAAAGAAATGGCTAGAAAAAGAGCTAATTGGTTAACATTATCCAATAATCTTTGCAGCCTACTTAGCCGAAAAAGAAAGTCATTTCAGAGGAAGATGGCACAATGGCTCAGTATTTCAGCATGTGTGCTGAATGCTACATCACCAGCAGTTTCAGAGTGAAGCCAGTGGGTTGACATGTGAATTGCCTTATTAGATATGTCATACTGCTTTCCATACCGTCAACACATGTATGATGTATATGAAGGTATAATACAGTTCATGTGAAACCTGATCATCATATGCTTGATGGAGATTAATCAGGATCATGTCACTGATGTGTTCTGTTTGTTTTATGTATGGTGTAGGTGGTATTTTGGTTCAAGCTTACGTCTGGTGACTAAAAGGTTGCTTATTTGTGTCCTTTGGCAGTGATTTTCAATTAGGAGTTAAAGGAGAACTCCGGTCAATTTTAACATTGAGCTCATTTTTTTGTACATTTGGAGTGCTGTCAATACAGAGAACAACGACAAAAATCGGTGTTGCCTACACCGAGTTATTCTATTTTTAAAATTTGCACCCTATTGACTTCAATGGGGCAAGTAGTAAGCCTGCTTTTTAGCCTCTTAACATCCTTTAAGTGTCATTACAAGTGCACAGAAAATGTGAGTGATTCCTTCCGAGTGAACACGGGTGGATCTGACTGCAGTAGATGTTAGAGATATTAATAAAAATGAAGTTAATTCAGCCAGCGCTCATACCTTTGTTTACATCCTGTTTTCGGTGGAAGGCCATAGTAATCGATTGTCGAGTTCACACGCATAGGTTTAGTACCTATGATCACGCGCGTGAACTCGACAATCGACTACTATGGTAGTGTAGGCAACACCGATTTTTGTCGTTGTTCTCTGTATTGACAGCACTCCAAATGTACAAAAAAATGAGCTCAATGTTAAAATTGACCGGAGTTCTCCTTTAATATTCCCTGGGCTGTACTTAAAGCAGCAGTATTTAATATTGACTGCTAGTGGTTGAAATGGGTTGTCCAAATTCAAAATATTGGAGAGGGTTGTTTCTCCCGCCCCCTCCTCCTCAGATTCGACGCTTACGCGGGTTGCCAGATTAAGGGAGCGATCACAATTGACACTGTAATCAATGAGTTGATTTGTCCGCGTTTTAATGCCGCTCCGAATCGTGTCAAGAGGATTACATTTTAGTTTGGAGCATTTGACTGCAAACCATTTATTTTTCATTAAATTTCACCTGCACGCAAATAAAAATTGGATTTGGTGGGTAAATGCAATTAATAAAAATAATTCAAGCAAACCAGAAAAAAACTTCATGTAGTAACACATATGCGTAATTTCACACATTAAGCCACCAAAACAAATATATTAGGAGCCATCAAAATCACAATGCACATTGATATACTGTATGTATATATAATTTCTGTGAGATGATTCATACCACCTAGCACAATAGAACTTAGGCAGTGAAATGTGAGTGGCTCCAGGCATCATTCCAGCGCAGAGCAGAGATTTGAATCGATTGTGCCACCATCCACAGGCTGTAGAGCGACTGTGAATGCACAGCTGTCCTCATTCAGGGCCATTACATCACAAACAGCTCTCTGGAAAATAACCAGCCCCACAAGGGCCATAGTGGGGTCTCAAATGGGTTCGCATTTATTTTGCCTATTGTGTAAATGTAGCACATACGTGTCTCCACTGGACCGGTAATGACTCCATAGTCATGGAGGGAGAGCTTTAAACAGGCAAGAGCTGTGAACAACAGTCAGCCGATGTGGAGAATGGAGGAACTGTGCTTCAGTATGCCTGCAGCGCTAACACTGCATCATAGCTGTTGCACGTCCCACTACACACCCATTAGCCATTCTCTCTGTAGATCACGACACGTGACCTTTTTATTAACTGATTGCGTAATTGTTGAGGAGTGATTTCCAGATGAGTTTGCATTTGCTTACTGATCATTTGTTTTAAGATAACAAGCCTTATTTTCTGCAATAGGGGCTTAACGGTTAAATATTATCATGTTTTGATATTGTTTTCCAGTAAAAAATTCTGAAAACAAAATAAATGTACTTTTAAGACTTTAACCCTCTGAGCACAAAGAACGCGCCTGTGTTTTTCCTCATGACTGCGTAAACAACCTAAAATACTCATTTTTGGTCATACATATAGTAAGTCATTATATATATTTATCTTTATCTTATACATATCTACTTTTATTTGTGTACACTCACAATAACAACAAATCCTTGTGTTTTTATAAAATAAACAGGGTGCACTTTCAGCTGTCGCTGTCTCCGCGAGAAACTTTCTGAAAGACGTCTAAATAATGAACTGAAACTCAGCGAATACTTATCACACAAACATAAAATATACGTCTAAAGAAAGCTTGAAATGTCTACTTTTAAATAAAACAATTCACATTTAAAACAAATGTTCTCCTGCAATGTAATCTGTATGAAACTAAAGAGATGTACAGTTTCTCCTGGCTTAGCTAATTATCATTAATGTGGTCACACCCACGCGCAGATCGCTCTATTCATAAGATAATGTGTTGAGACGATCTATGCAAAATGGTAAACGCCCCCAACAATCCCTTAAAAATAATTAAGTTTCATCATAAGTTTCATTCACTCTCCTGCGCGTTTGGAAGATGGCACGCTACACAGGTAAGGAAGCTCTTCATCTCGTCCTGGATATTGATGAAGAGATCGCATTTTCCTCAGAAGAAGAGCGGGACTCTGACAACAAACGTTTGCATTTTATATAGCGACTTGATCCAGCCGTGGATACAATTTTGGATATTTTTTATATTTGTTGGATTATTTCCAGACTTCTATTTGGATATATATTTTAAAATGCTAGTTATTCTTGTGATGTAAATCATTACTCCAGTCTTCAGTTTCACACGATCCTTCAGAAATCATTTTAATATGCTCTTTTGATGCTCAAAAAACATGTATTATTATTATGAATGTTGAAAACAGTTGTGTAAAAAAAAGAAAAATCTGGATTTTTTGATGAATAGAAAGTTTTAAAGAACAGCATTTATCTGAAAGAGAAATCTATTGTAACATTATTCACTACCATTCAAAAGTTTGGGCTCAGTAATAGTTTAGTTGTTTGTTGTTGTTGTTTTATTTTAAAAATACCAGTTGAAATTAATACTTTTAGTCAACGAGGATGCCTTATATTGATCAAAAGTGAGAGTAAAGAAGACATTTATAATGTTACAAAATCTTTCTGTTTCAGATAAATGTTGTTCTTTTAAAAAATTCTTTCCTAAAAAGGATTTTATTTTTTATTTTTTAAAAGAACAACATTGATAATAATCAGAAATGTTTCTTGAGCAGCAAATCATATACTAGAATGATTGCGTGTATATTAGACATGTCGCGTGCAGTTCTTAAAGAGACAGTAGCCCTAATAATAAACATGCTGCCGCTTGTCCTTAACCCTCTGGGGACCAAAAACGCGCCCGCGCGTTTTGCTCGTTTTTTTTTTTTTTTTAGCAATGAAAATAAACACTAAATGCTCTGTTAATTTTGATCTTTCATTTTCGTGTAATACATCAATCGATCCTGTTCAGTTTCTATTTTTTTTCTGTATACTCACAATAAAAATAAAGTGTTTTGCTTTTTGACAAATAAAGAAAAATGAACATGATGCGATTTCTGCCTTCTCTCTGTCAGTAAACTCCCATTTGAAACGCGTTCGAAAATGATCTATAACTCCGCGAAAATTCAGTCAAACAGGCAAACAGACCCACGGGCATAAAGCTTGAGATCGCATCTTTTAAATGAAGTAATTTATATAAAAAACAAATATTCTCAGCTTCTGTAATCTGTATAAAAAGAGAGCGACTCTAGTCGAGCTCATTACGAGCCATTCAAAAGTAATTTGACCACTCCCCGGAGAGCGCGTGCTATTCAAATGCAAATTCTGAGAACCATTTCAGTCTGTGAAACGCCCCCACATCAGCTGTAAACAAAGCGCGTCGCAATCGAGTGAGGCATAATATAACCTACCTTATGGAGAAAAGTTTCCTCAGAACAGTGCTGATATGAGGAGCAATATCTCCTGATATGAGGAGCAGATCCCGCTGAGGAGTGAGGTAGGCTGTTTTCTTTTCTCAAGTGTTGATGTGGAATAACGTTATGGAATAACGTTAGTGTAGGCCTATGTAAACCGCAAAAAGATGAATCGCATTTCTATAATATGACTCGCCTTTCTGTGAGATGAATGAAGGGTACATATTTGTAAAGACTGTTTAGCCTAAATATGAATCGCGCGTCTGTGTGTGAAAGAATAAACTGCTTTGCTATAGCCTACTGAGATGAGTAAAAATCGACTGGAATATGTTGAAATAAAATGTATTTGTATAAGCAACGTATTAAACTGCAAATTAGCATTTATATGCCCTAATATTTCATAAAAACAACGTTACAGTCAGTCACTTGTTGACTAGATTTGGGTACAGTTTTTAGGCTACTGTAGAATATACTGCCACATCAAATAAGCTTTTGTTTAGCAATTTCTGCTCATATCTAACGTTATATATATATATATAACTATATATATATATATAACTATATTATTTATATATATATATATATATATATATATATATATATATATATATATATATATATATATATATTTGCTATATTCAAACTAATGAATACATATGATAAAATGTAGGCCTATAATCTTTTTTCTTTTTCTTTTTTACAAAGAAAGAGTACACTTGAAATATTGTTGAAATTGTAATTATTGTTGTAATTGTAACATTTTTAATAAAATAGCAAAACATATTTACAAGATAGATGTAAGCGAAATCTTAAATGGTCAATATAAGTCTTCTTCTAAATACATCTTTTGTCCTTGCATTGTGGCTCAGTCAGTGTCACACCTGAATGAATGGCTAATTATGCAGAGTCATTATGCAGAGTGGGTAGGACATTGTAATCTAAGGTGTAAACTACTCCTCCCCCTCGCATATTGGCTTTCCAAGCAAAACCTGTTTTACACCATTTAAATCAATGTATTTTTTTTTTGTGAACGATAAAGCAAGACTATTTTCACATAATTTTGAAGCTAGAACTGAAAGGGACAACATCCATTAGTCAAAAGTCTTGTGGACACATATTTAATATGTGTTTTGTGGTCTTAATTCAGCAACTTTCATTTAAATTTTTTCCAATAACCACGCATAAACATTATTCTCTTAAAAATACAAACATCTACATACACGTTGCTCGCATATTATGGTAGCCCTGTTTGTGCTATATAGAGTGAATTTACACCTTTGCCATTAACATGTTTATAAATAACTGAAAAAAGCACAAATGTCAGAGCATGTCAGAACATCTCAAGGACCCCAAAAACAGCTTGGTCCCCAGAGGGTTAAAGAGATAGTTCACCCAAAACCAAACTGTTGCTGGTCCCCATTGACTTCCATACATAGTAGGAAAAAATATATACTATGGAAGTCACAGGGGTACATCAACTGTTGTGGTTACTCACATTCTTTCAAATAACGTTTATTTTCAACAGAAGAAAGAAACTTATTCGGGTTTAAAACAACTTAAGAGAGTAAATTATGACTTTTTTGGGGGGAGAATTATCCCTTTAATGTTAATAAAACAACAAAACACACAGAGGAAATCATTCACTGCTCTTGACTGAGAACTTTAAGTATGTTGTGTTTTATTTTCATATTTGTTCATTTAATTACTTTCTCATACTGTTAAATACACCTATAGCTGAAAAAATAAAGCAGTTTATTTCATTTGTATATTAAGTTGTGTATGTGTAATATGTATCTCTGTTCTTAATTTTTAATAACAAAGAAAATAATGACAAAGATTTTTATCTTCGCCACTAAGGCCTAAATGTCTGCCATTCTTTTTTATTTTATATTTTGTTACCTATAAGGCTTTGTTTTTAAAATAGGGAAATTAATTTGGCTGTAATGCTCAGTCACTTGCAAAATAGTAAAACCAACATGAAAAAAGAATTGTGATAAAATCGTGATTTTCCTGAAAAAAATAAATCGTGATATGATATTATTGCCATATCGCCCACCCCAGGTGTAAAAAAGTGCCTAGATGTGCTTAGATGCTAAAAATGTGTTATTATTGATCATTATATCACAATACAATTAAACATAATGAAACATTCATTTGAATTGAAATAGTTTTATTAGCTTAGCTAATATAATTTATTAGCTTTTTCTAGAGATTTCCTCATTGATATTTCCAGGGGAGTGTCTTTTGTCTCTTCAGGTGTGAATCACAGCATTATTCATGATGGTTCACACCCTCCCTTCATACAGCCATTCTGACAATTAGTGTCTTACAAAAGTTAAATGACTATATTGTTTTGTATGAAGGAGTGATCAGGATGATTTTCAGATTGTTTTGAAGAAAAAACTCTAGAAATAAAGATCCAGTTTTGAAAAGCCTTGTGAAGAAATGTTTACTATGTGTTATATGGCTTTATTTCAGTGACTTAAAATGTTTTTTTTTTGCAGCTTACCTTATTGCATTATGTATTTGTAGGAGTTTCCCTTTCAGACACAACATTTATGGGAGGAGAGTATTTAAATGAATGATGCAAGGTGATTTACTAAGGTTTGCGCTCGTCAATTCAATGGTATTTGCGCCATTATTTACTGCCCAAAAAAAGCATGTCTTAAACCTCATTACGGAAATGATCCAGCTTCGTCTGTGTACTACATTTTCACTTCTTCAGTAGATCACGCACAGTTCCACTCCCATCGGTGCTTTTTTGGAATCGCACTCTCTGGCTAATTTGTCATGTTTAGCAAATCTAACTTTTTAAAGAGAATAAATCTTCTTCTAATTTTTCTTACTCCATTTTGTTCTTATTTTAAGTATAAATCTAACTATTTAAATTTAAGTTTATGCTTAGAACAACAAAAAATTATTTGCACATTCATAATATGTTCTCTTCATATTTTATCGTTTAACCCTCTGGGGACCAAGCTGTTTTTGGGGTCCTTGGGATGTTCTGACATGCCTTGACATTTGTGCTTTTTTCAGTTATTTATAAACATGTTAATGGCTAAGGTGTAAATTCACTCTATATAGCACAAACAGGGCTACCATAATATGCGAGCAACGTGTATGTAGATGTTTGTATTTTTAAGAGAATAATGTTTATGCGTGGTTATTGGAAAAAATAAAAATGAAAGTTGCTGAATTAAGACCACAAAACACATATTAAATATGTGTCCACAAGACTTTTGACTAATGGATGTTGTCCCTTTGAGTTCTAGCTTCAAAATGATGTGAAAATAGTCTTGCTTTATTGTTCACAAAAAAAAATACATTGATTTAAATGGTGTAAAACAGGTTTTGCTTGGAAAGCCAATATGCGAGGGGGCGTGAAGGAGGAGTAGTTTACACCTGAGATTACAATGTCCCACCCACTCTGCATAATGACTCTGCCTAATGAGCCATTCATTCAGGTGTGACACTGACAGAGCCACAATGCAAGGACAAAATATGTATTTAGACTTATATTGACCATTTAAGATTTCGCTTACATCTCTCTTGTAAATATGTTTTGCTATTTTATTAAAAATGTTACAATTACAACAATAATTACAATTTCAACAATATTTCAAGTGTACTCTTTCTTTGTAAAAAAAAAAAAAAAAAAAAAAGATTATAGGCCTACATTTTATCATATAGCCAACATTGGAACATCTAACATCTTAGTCTATGACTTTATATTTGACAAAAATAGTATTTTATATATATATATATATATATATATATATATATATACCGTTAGATATTTTATTTCAACATATTTCAGTCGATTTTTACTCATCTCAGTAGGCTATAGCAAAGCAGTTTATTCTTTCACACACAGACGCGCGATTCATATTTAGGCTAAACAGTCTTTACAAATATGTACCCTTCATTCATCTCACAGAAAGGCGAGTCATATTATAGAAATGCGATTCATCTTTTTGCGGTTTACATAGGCCTACACTAACGTTATTCCATAACGTTATTCCACATCAACACTTGAGAAAAGAAAACAGCCTACCTCACTCCTCAGCGGGATCTGCTCCTCATATCAGGAGATATTGCTCCTCATATCATCACTGTTCTGAGGAATCTTTTCTCCATAAGGTAGGCTATATTATGCTTCACTCGCGACGCGCTTTGTTTACAGCTGATGTGGGCGTTTCACAGGTGTGAAATGGTTCTCAGAATTTGCGTTTGAATAGCACGCGCTCTCCGGGGAGTGGTCACATTACTTTTGAATGATCTCGTAATGAGCTCGACTGGAGTCGCTCTCTTTTTATACAGATTACAGAAGCTGAGAATATTTGTTTTTTATATAAATTACTTCATTTAAAAGATGCGATCTCAAGCTTTATGCCCGTGGGTCTGTTTGCCTGTTTGACTGAATTTTCGCGGAGTTATAGATCATTTTCGAACGCGTTTCAAATGGGAGTTTACTGACAGAGGGAAGGCAGAAATTGCATCATGTTAATTTTTCTTTATTTGTCAAAAAGCAAAACACTTTATTTTTATTGTGAGTATACAGAAAAAAAAAATAGAAACTGAACAGGATCGATTGATGTATTACACGAAAATGAAAGATCAAAATTAACAGAGCATTTAGTGTTTATTTTTCATTGCTAAAAAAAAAAACGAGCAAAACGCGCGGGCGCGTTTTTGGTCCCCAGATGGTTAAAGGTATAGTGGAGGATTTTCTTTTTCCGGGTGGATCATCAAGACTATTGGTCCTCCTAATTGTCAATCATTCTGGTGATATGTTTACGTAAGGCCATTGTACGTGCTTGCAAGTAAGCATGTATGCGCGATGCCGACAGCAAATTGTAAACAGAGCATGCACGAGGAGAACTGGGCTCGTGCATGCTCTCTCACACACGTTTAATAGGCGTTTCCTCTCGGGAGCAGGTAGAGTGTTGCGCATGTGCAAGTGGAGAGGGCGGTTCTTTTCTAAAATTCAGAAAAATCCTCCACTATACCTTTAAATTTTGCTTCTTAAAATTGTTATCTTGCTTTAAGAATATTTTGATGTTTTGGAAAACAAGACAAAATACTGTTGTTTTTTTTTTTTTTTTTTTTTTTTATAAAAAAATGTATGCAGCATACACAAATTTTTGTTGAAAAGCTTTAGTAGAAGATTACAGGTCCCACGCTTCAAATCAGGATTAAGCTAGTATATAATTAATAAGCAAATGCATGTTAAAATGAAAGCACACGGTTCGTGTTCATCAAAATGGTTAATGCTGTATTTACATTTGAAGTTGCCGCTGAATGTCCCCTCTGGTTTTAATATAGAACTATTTACATAGTATATATAATCCAAAACTGCTTTTATATTCCAAAGAAGGATGTAATTATCTGAATTTCAATCAGACATCTTGACGTGAATAAGAACCAAAGCATGTCCAAATCAAATCAAGCTCGAAATAGAGCCTTTTATGAACACCCACATTAATTCAGCCAAACCCCAATCAGCACATGAGACAGACGTCCATACTGCAGGAAACCCCCTGCTAGGTTTTGTCTCTCGTAATCTCACCCCACATGTCCAGAGGTTTCCATTCCCAACAGATTCCTGCTGTTGACACCTCTTTCTCAATCAGACTGCTGTGATTTATGGATTGTGTGTGCTGTATAGACTACAGTTCTCAAGGATGAACATTTCTGTGGCTCATTTGCACCTGGTCCCTGATATGGAGCTCCACAGGTGAATGGGAAAGAGAGCTGTTGATGAGACAAGGATATAACCACCGGTTATGTGCTTGGTCTTGACACGCAGCAGGCTGACAGTCATCGCCTTTGTTCAAACCTTTAATTGAGCTCTCTGAATCATGTTCAACTGCTTTCACCTGTGACTACTGTAACAATCAAAGTCATCAACATGCAAGATGCTAGAATACCTATTAATAACCTGTCAACATTGTTTTACTTGAGGTCAGGTTTTTCTGGTTACCTTGCTATTTTTGTCCAACTGTCCCAAACCTGTGAAAAACCATTCAGGATGACGAAACTATCACTAGAGTTGGGCAATATATTAAATATTCACAATATATTAAGTACATTTTTTGAAGTGATATTGTAAATACTCAAAACTCTTGAAAAGTCCATGCATAGAATTTAACAATCATTGTATGTGTTTGTAAAACATATATGTCAGTAAATACTGCTGTTATGTATTTTCATATTGTTTCATATAGTTGAAAACATTACTTATGATTATTTTAATTAAGATTTTTGAAGTAAAGACAAAACAAAACACAGCAATTAGAGCAAATTCACTCTGAAACATGCAGTGCGTCAGACTATATATTTATATAATTAAATCACATCCTTTAAGATTTAAAAATTGCACCATTTGGAGATTAAAAACAATTCGTATACCAACCCATGCAGAATTATACCCGCATTTGGCACTTGGTGAGTTTTTTTTTTGGACCCTTGCTGAGATGCTAAGGATGTCCTGCACACAGCTGCTAGAACAATCTATTTGAAAAAGCAGCATTTTGTCATGTCAAGTCTAGTCACCTTTATTTATTTAGCGCTTTTTACAATACAGATTGTTTCAAAGCAGCTTTACAGTGATAACAGGAAAATAATGCAACATAGATTGTTTTGGCTTTACAGCAGATCTAGAAGAAAGTCATTGTCCAGTTTAAGTAAGTTCAGAGTTGATTCACTTCTGTTGTAAAAATCATTAGTTATTAATTTAGGGTCCGTTTACTCAACACCGTTTTCAACTTTAAAATGGGTTTCAAAGTGCAAGTTTTTGAAAATGAGTTTTGAAAATGATACCGTTATCATCTCCATGTAAACTTCAGAAACGTGAATTTGTGAAAACGGTGATGGACATGCGTATTACATGTTCAGTCTAGGCATGCGCATTTGAATGCGTATGTAAGCAGGCACGTAGTCTTTCTTTACAAAGTGACATTGCCAATTACTTGTCTGGCATGCATAATACAGCGTTTTTTGTCATTTTCGTGGATCTGTGTGAACGGGAATCATTTTGATAAGTTGTCATCTATACAGAGGAAAAAAAAAAAAAATCTGTTTTCAGTACATCATTTTAGTACATCACATTTTACAATAGCCAATTTTATAGTTTGTTTAGTAATTGTTAATTTAGTAAATGGCCATGTTGCGATTCATCTATATGTGCGTGTATATATGTCACCCAGTGCTTCACAATACAGTCTCAGTTCCATGTCACATTTTACTACAGACAATTTTTGAGCTTTTAATAATTGGTGATATGATGGCATTCCGAAGCCCTAATCTGTAAGTTGCAGAGAAGGATCAGGCTGAGAATGCAGCAGCTGGACACAAAATCACCGGCCAAAGCTTGAGTATGGTAATTGCCCACATTTACTTCCCTACTGCACACAAACTTGGACCTGGGTCAAGTGTGACTGGCACTTCACTGGAGGAAAATTACCTCTCTTTAGACTGTAAATTGCTCAATGTTAGATCTTAGTGTTTGTTCAGACTGTGCTGGTTTGAGGAGAGAGTGCCAGCTTTACTTTTCAAAGCCTTCTTCAGATGCAGAAGAGATGCAGAGCCAATACAACTACCAACCACCTTCAGAGATACAACAATATATTGCGTGAAAGATATCCATTTTTGAAAGATAAAGGCATCCGACAATATTACCACACTTGTTTAAAGTTGAATGGCTTGTCGAATGTCTCTGTAATGTATCCTGCATTTATGACAAAAACTAATCTTAGTTAAGATCCCCTCTGTGTTGCTATGTTTAACATCAATGGCTGATGCTATCAGGGAGGGACTGGTTTGGAAGACACCAGCTCAGTGGGGCAGCTGGCACTTCCCGCAGGCAACTCATCCTCATTCTCATGCAATATTACGCCATGCCGTTGGTACAGATGAAGTGTAAATTGAAAAGGCACCGTTTGCTTTCAGGGATTCGCAGGTTTCTTTTGATTACCTCAACCAGAGATGATTTTGGTAGTGAGAGATGAGAACTGTCACAGTTGAGAAAGGTTAGTGACTTAGTGCCGAGTGAATCACAGTTATTAGTCCTCAGACTCATTATCATTTGTCATTTGTGCATAAAAAAAAAAGAACTTAGTTTTTTGTCTGTTCCAGGAAAAATGCTCTTAGCCCTCTTAAATTGTTTGAGAGTAATGAGCAATGACTCTAAAAGCGCAGGTCACTGATTATGTTGCATGCTGTAAATGAACAAGTCACTCCCTTCTTTACCCTTTTGAATTAAATTCCCAATGGCACCTTAAGCGCGTCATCTTTAGGTCAGTTCAGTTTTGAATGCTTACCTGTGCTGTCTCGGTTTGCAGCAATAGGTGGATGGTGGGGTGGTGTGGGGAACCCTGCATTGCTGACATTTTGCATGCAGATGCCTCATGCATATGGAAAGAAGAGTAATTATGGGCTTTTATCGACCTACGTGGGCGATGCTTTCAGCCTCTCTCTTTTGGTTAGGGAAAGGAAGGTGACAACTGACATTGGCTAATGCAAATATTAAACAGATCTCCATGGTCTACTCACAAAAAACAACAAAAAAATCACCCACCCGCCCTCTTTCGTGTCAGGTGGCTTCCATCAAGCATTTGATGCCTTTGAAAGCGGAAAGCCATTCCTCATCCCTGGAAATCCTGTGGAATAAGCCCATCACAAAAGACCCACCAGAAATAGAGATAAAATAAACAAAGCTCACATTTTGTGATATGTGGTTGATGGCGGGGATGAAGGGTCATTGCAGGGTACACCATCATCATCCAGGCTTTCTGCATACTCCAAAACTATTACTGGAGAATGGGTGTATATGGGAGTATACAGGGTGGTCAATAATTGAACAGAGTTTAGTGAAGTGAACAGAGAAGTGAAGAGACTTGCAGGGCTGAGTACATTCCCTGGTGGTGCCCATCCACAGAATCAAGCTCAGGCTGGAACATCCGCCAAAGACCCTTTAACATTTTATGAGCTTACGACAGAGCTGGGCTTTTAAAACAACACCGGCACCATTTTACCTGAGACGAAGGCCTGTTTGACTGCATGAAGAAGTCCGTCGCACTGACAGATCAAGAGAGAAACTGAAATTAGTAAGGAGCACAAGAAGAAAATGAACACTGATTCATGTAGAATATTGTTATAAGAGGTGCCTCCTCAGACCTCAAATACACTCAGCTCATAAAAGAATGAAAATCATCTGAAGTTAATGGCAAATGTAGCAATTAAAGAAGCATAGCTTATTGCCCAAAGCTAACAAGGTCTGACCTGAGAACTCATAAAAAGACTGGAAAAAGGCTTGAGAAAAAATAATGGATGTGAATGTGTCTGCCCTCGTGCCATGACATGAGCTCAGAATATATGAAAGCATGTGCCTCACAACAGGTGGTTTATTCTCAGTTCGAACAGCAGACTTGGGCCTATGAAAGGTGTTATTATGCTTCTGCACTTATAATGACGAGAACTCTTTTGAAATCTACAGAATGCTTTCAACTTTGTCTTTTGACTTAGTCTTTTCATTGGCAGTCAAGGCAGGTGCAGTAAAGCAACTTTGTGACCCATGCATTAGTTTGGATAAATACAAGGATGTGGTGATTTGTAGACTCCTGTATGCAGTCATTTAGCAGATGCTTTTTATCCAAAGTGGCCTCCAGTACTGAGGTTCAGCTAGCCTGGAGTAAGCTGAGGTTAGGTGTCTTGCTCAAGGGTTTAGCAATGTTTCGTGGCTGATGGCACACTCCTTAGTGCAGCCTTTTTGTCTTGTACCCATCAATGAGTCTCAAATACCACTTCATCGACCATACCAGAAATGTGATCTGATAGTATACTGGTTATGCTATCATTTAGCATTATCATTAATATTCTTTAAGTTGACATTTGTTTTGTAATTTTTCACTTAAAAAACATTTAGAAAAAGAAAATAATTTACTATTATGAAGCTCAAACCTCAACTTTGATGCAGCTTCAGCAACACTGAAGCTCATCAGTTATGAAATATCATATACAAGTGAACTGCATTGTCAATTGTTTAAGAACTATACACATACATTACACAATGGGTGTCAAATCCATGCAAACTGACAACACTTGCAATGTGTACAGGGTAGGTTTCTTTTATGTATAGGTTTCAGAGCATGTGAGCGGAGTGGAGCGGGAGCGAGCGGGGAGCGCGAGCGGGCGGATCTTGGACAGAGCGCAGAGCGGCAATTTCAAAAGGACGGAGCGTCGCATTTCCCGCTCCAATTTCGCTCCGCTCCGCTCACACCACGAGTCTGAAGCATGCTCAGTCAAGCCTGACCCTGAATCCATTTGTCTTGCACAGTCATCAACAGTAGACTATTTTCAGGCAAAACTCGGCTCAATAATGGAGTTCAAAAAGTAAAATGAGAATTCATACAGGTGTAGCCTATCAATATAAGTCGCTCCGGAGTAGCCTATAAGGCGCATCAGTCAAAAATGCGCCATGAAGAAGAAAAAACATAGGCCTAGCCTCGCACTGGACTATAAGTCACATTTATTTAGAAATTTATACAAACAAAAAAAAAAATGTTATGGACGGGACAGTTCTCCGTTACGGACGTGAGCGCTCTGAAAGCGGCACTAAGACTGCTTTAAAACTTTCACTCAGACCTCAAACAGAAAGCACAAAGCCTGTCTTTAAAATTAATTTCGTTTTGTATTAATTGTATCTTAATTTTAATCAAGGTTTCATCAACCAATTGTCTGGATTTAATAAGAAGTAAATATATTAGAAAATAGATAACCACGATACGAAGGCGCCGGCGTGAACCTGGCTGGAGTTTGTCTCATGAATGAACCGAAACTCAGCGTATAGCCTACTTGCCTCACACACCTGACACATATATATAAAGCTTGAAATGTCTACTTTTAAACAGAACAATTCAAAACGAAAGAAAACAGACTGCTCTCCCGTATGAAATGTGCATTTCTCTCAGGCGCGTTCACTACTGCGAAGATCACGAGTCAGCATCTTTCCAGCCGACAGACATAAAAAAAATTAAAATGTCTTCTGCTATATTTTACATATTCATAATCATTTTGCCGGTTCGTTGTGACAGCTTTTAGGTGCCCTTACATGTTACGTGAACGCATCAGCACTGAAAACATAGAGATTTTTTTTCTTTTGGGGGCATTTTGTTTGTTTTCAGACTTTCTCATTTGCCTGCGCGATGTTAGAGGACGCTGTTAATAAAGTTGCGAGTAGGCCTACACATTGGATTCACGTTTATTATTATAGGCTATTTAAAAAAATACCCCAGTTTTTATGCCAGTCGTATCATTTTAATCATTTTTGTTGTATTTATCCGCCACACACCTTGAAGGCCGGTCCGTGTCTGATATTGTCTGATTTTAAACCGGTCCGTGGCGCAAAAAAGGTTGGGGACCGCTACAAGTGATATACATGTAGATTTTTTTTCCTTTTTTGGAGCGAGCGGGGGGTGATTTGAGTGGAGCGCGAAGCAAACTGCGTTGAGCGCTGAGCGAAAATGAGCGGAGCGGCCTGATGTAGCTTTGAGCGGGGGAGCGGAGGGGTGAACAGTTCAGTGAGCGATGAGCGGAGATTCTCACCGCTCCACTCCGCTCACATGCTCTGATAGGTTTATAAACAAACCAAGCAAACCAATCAAAATCTTGCCAAGTACCCCTGGGAAAATACTTGAAGGTGCTGTATGTAATTTTCTGCAGTAAAGCAAAAAAAAATTGCATATGTTTGCAGATTGTTAGGAAATATGCTAAGTTCACATACTTGTTTCTCCAAAAAACAATGTTACAGCCAGTTATTCTACTTTGAAATGTGCACTCTTTGTCGGAATGTCTGTTTTGTGTTGGTCTGTGTGATCCTGCCCACTGCCAATTTATCCAATAGTATTTCGACACCCGGAAAACACAGCGTATTGCAGCCATGGAAGCCAGAAAACAAACTGGGTCAGAGATTGCAGATTCTACCCGACTTGAAAAGACATCTATCTTAAAAGCTCTATGACCAGAGGCATATTAATGTCGTGCTCTGGAGGAAGTCTTATGCTAATGAATTTGCCCATGTGACGTAACAGATCCCACAATATTCAAAGAGCTTTGTTGAGCTTGATTAAATAAATCCTGTTTATGAGGAAGTTTTAAACTATGAACCTTGCAGGATATTTTAATGGTACAAAGACCATAATATGTCAAAAGCTCATATTGTAATCATAATCTTTGTTGCCATATTCATATTGTTTTCCACATGATCTACTCTACAGTATATTTTTGGCATTTGATTTTGAGGTCATTCATTTCCAACTTACAGTATCACAAATGTTTTTTTTTTTTCCTCAAACAGTTTAATTTTATGAAAACAGTGTGGTACTGTTACTGTACATTATTATTGTTGTGTTCTGCATACTCAGGACGTTACATTACAGTAGTGTTATGCTGTTGCTTCGAAAGAAAGAAAAAGCTCATTCATTGTAGTGATTGATATGTGGTTTTATTGAGTGTTCAGTGTGTATTTGATGGTTTTATTAGTCAGCTGAAGTCAAAGTCTGAATTAGATTATATATGATACAGTGTTGAGTTGAATGTTTGATTTTCCCTTGAAAGTTTGAGGTTTGTACAATTGGAAAATGTGCTATAGGTTAAGTGGAAATGTGTTTTAGCAATCGAGCAAAAAAAATCGAGCACTTTAAGACATATATTTTCCTTTAAGACATATAAGACATATATTAGTGAAAAGTGAAGATTGAGAGTTTTAAATTCCCTGTTTTTCATTAAGTTGTGTATTAACAGTATTGGCTACTAACATCTAGTGAAATCCCATATAAAATAATGTGTTACTGGAAATGCAAAACCCGGATATATAGCCACTATGTGTGCGCACAAGCAGTTGAGTGTGTCGTCACACCTTTATGATGTCCACATCTGTCTCCTCTTGTCTCTTGTTGTAGTCTTTTTTTGAAAGGTGGGAGTGTGAGCATTCATCCATAAGTGATGCCTGTGATGCATTTTTAATCCTCCAAACACACATTCCTCTTTCAATTGCTTCTGTCAGTTTTGATTTTATGAATCATTCATATTTAATGCTGTTAGCCAAGCTGTGGTATCAGACAGTGGCCACCCTCCTTCACAACCCATACAACATTAGATCAGTCTATTACAAACACAACATGAGACTACGGTAAAAATGCTGGCAGTAAACACAGCAGTTGTGGTTGCTGTCCATGGTGCTGAATACTGAGACGGTCAAACATACAGAGATGAGACGTGTGTAGTTAAATCATATTGCTTCTTGAATATAAAGCCTGTGTACGTTTAGCTTTTAATAAATGATTTCATTTTTCATGATATTTTACTCACTTATCTTATATACACATCATATGGAAACCTTGATAACAGTGGTCGACCGATATATTGCAGAGGCCGATATTTGTCATGTTTATTTTGACAGGGCTGAAAACGTCAGCACCTGAGCGCAGATCCACCAGAGCTTCTGAGGAACAGATTAAAAAATGTCACAAATCCGTAAACAGATCCGTAAATGTCAAATCCTCCATTCTGTCTAAATAAAAAAAGTACCACCTCAAGAAGGTTTACGACACGTTTTACGTTCATCGGATCTCACCTGCTTCGTCAAATATCGCGACATGCCATGTTTTGGGTGATGTGTGTTTGAATGAGAAATGCGCGCCTTAATGGAGGGGATCGGGTTAAGATTTACAGCGATTTTTATAACTTAAATTATGCTCTGTGCCGTATAAAAAACTATTATATTCCGCCAGAGAGAACTGCGACTGCAACACATCATCATTTGGACTACTTTTGGTACCACTTTTGACATTTTTGCAATAAATGAATTATTGTGATTATACTTATCTGTCTGTTTTTCTTTTTAAACTGTGCATATTTTTAGGAAATGGCGATATTGTTACTAATATGTAAATTTTCCTATACATTTCTGTCCATTACATTTTATATATTCTGTTTTAGTTATGTTTGGGTTTGAGGGTAAAGTTAAGGGTCTAAAATGTATTTATATGATGGTAAAAGGGCAATATAAAGATTTGTGAATATTTTGTTTCTTTAGCTGTAAATATGTAATAATGTTTGTTTAAATATTGTCAATACATCCAACTTGTACATTTCAGCATCTATCCAAATGTACAAAAGTGCACGTTTTTTATCTGTAAATGTTACATATTAATACCTACGTATGAACAATGAGACCAGGATGACTTGTCATTCCAATTCAAATTTCAGTTCACCATTCCTGCACTGGCAGTTAAATTCAAATGCACACTTGTGAATAAAAAAAAAAAAAAAAAAAAAACATTTTTGAATTTTTTATTTTGCCCAACCATTCACACACACACACACACACACACACACACACATGCGCGCGCACACAGAAACATGATTACAGTATGAATTCTGCCAGAATCACTTTCATCTTTTCTTAGTGTCAATTCTAATATATCAGCAAACTGATTCTTATACTATTGTTCTCGCTCGATTTATCATACAGGGAGCTTTTTATCAAACCCCATTGCTCTGCCGTGTTCCTTCTCTCTCTCTCTCTCTCTCTCTCTCTCTCTCTCTCTCTCTCTCTCTCTCTCTCTCATTCTCTCTCTCTCTCTCTCTCTCTCTCTCTCTCTCTCTCTCTCTCTCTCTCTCTCCCTCTCTCTCTCTCTCTCTCTCTCTCTCTCTCTCTGCAGCTGTCATTTTCCCAGTTAAAAGGGCTGTGTGTTAGTAAAGCTAAAATGCTGTGAGCCACACCGTAAGGATTAGCAGTGCGGATGTAAAGTGGGATGTGTACAACGCTTGTGGCCGCTGCAGATAGTTGCCTTGAAGCCAACTTAAAAGAACCCTTCAAATGATGTTTACATTGCTCCTGTCTGTACTACTGTTTCACAGAGGACACATTAGGAGTTTTATTTTACCTTTTACCCTACTTTAGGGCTTAAAAATTTGGCAGCGTTTTGATGCATATTTATCAGCATGGACAAACTTCCTGACGATGAGGTTTTGTTATTTTTATTTTTATTTTTCTCATAATTCTATTGAAATGTGATGCTAACGGTTAAGCATTAAGAGAGCCCGTTATGACTGCTAAATCTGCAGTTTGCTTTGTTAATGTACTTTGTAAATATTAAAGTCAACACGGATGTGAAGCATGACCAGCTCAAAGAGAAAACTCTCTGCCAGCTATTCCAGATCACTGATCAGCATCCCAGGTGATTTTAGAGCAGTTTTAATAGTTCATTTGATGTTTGTTTGTTTACAATTTGATTGAGTCTTTTCACCCACTTTGTTGATTAGGTTCATTCAGGCATTTCAGAATTAGACAGGATTGTTAGCTGAAACATAACAATGATCTTAAACTACTATTTAAACTGGCTTAGCAGTGTTGTTTTGATGTTATTCTTTCTGTACACAATTATGTTCTGTTGAACTTTTGAGGTGTCTGCTGGATACTTTCCCGTGGTTAAATGACAGAATTTGGTTGCAATTGAATTCTCTAATTTTTTACACTTATAACAAAATATTTCTTTGATTTTCTGACATTGTTGAGAGGAGTAGGTACTTATACAACACACTGTCCCAATCTTTCATTCCATAATGCTAAATTCACTGTTAAATTGAACAATCTAGTTAAACAAACCACAGTAGCTGTGTTGTGGTGGTTGGTTTCTAAATCGTTTAGTTTAGTTAAGGGCAGGAGTATTCAAACCTGCTCCTGTTCTGCAGAGTTTAACTCCAACCATTATTAAACACACCTGAACACACACACACACACACACACACACACACACACATACATACACACACACACACACACACACACACACACACACACACACAATTTTCCAGGCACGTGTGTTGGAGCTAAAATCTGTAAGACGTTGGCCCTCCAGCAGCAGGAACAGGTTTAGGGTGTTTATATAGTAAGATAGACTTTGGACATGGAGAAATCAGAAAACATCGGTGTCACCTTAGATAGATATACTCCATGAGACGCTACACATTTCCCTCACAAAAATTAACAATGCCTCACATGCTGACAGTCATTTAGAGTGCATGAATGCAAATTGAGTGCTGAGAGACTTTTCAGCTGGGAGTAAAAATGAATCGGCAGGCTATGGGTTTGCTCTGAGACTCTTCTGAGATTGATTTTTATTTAACACCAGTCCTTAAAGCGGCCCTTGGAGCCAGATGAAGAGGGACCCTCACTGCCACCGGTGAAATACACTAATGGCACACTATCTTCAGAGTCAGGAATCAGCTGTGGATTGAGATTTTGTTTGTTCACAAGAAGACCTAATGAGCCATCTGGAGAAAATGAGCCTTGTTTACAAATGTCATTACAAATATTGTGACTTCTGCCAAAAAAAAAAAAAAAAGACATCTGCAAGCTCTATGTGAGTGCAATGAAATATAAGTGCATGGAAAGGCAGCAATGGGAGATGTAACCTTCTAATATCATGGCTGTGTGTTTTTTTTGTGTGTTTTTTTTTTTTACTCTACTAAATACAGCCAAATGGATTAGATAGCAGATACATACAGTATTCAGAAAGGCATTTACACACAGATGAATAGACTGCAAACTTATTTTTACACCATCAACAGACTAAAATTCATGAATGTCTTCAATTGACATATCAGTAAGCCACGTCCCACTTAGTTACTGTTGCTAACTCGGACAAACAAACAGAGTTGCTAACTGTCTTATAATGACAGCTGTCAGTTTGAAAACCTTGTCCCAAGATATTTTTGATAAATGTTGGACACAGAACCACCTCTCGTCGAGGACCATTCAAGTGGGACTTAAATATGCCATGGAGGGATATATAAAAGATTTGAAAATAAATGTGGTGGGTAACAAGATTAATTTGAAAGCGAGGGTTTACAGATCACAATGCAAGCGGGAGAAGCCTCATGTTACGGTCGACACGATCGCAGATGACAACATCCAGGATCAACACTGTTCATGTACCACAGGGTAACATTCAATTAATTTACATTTAACCAGTTTAATATGGAGAGGCACTGAAATGTAGACCTTCGTTTATGTGTTTCTGACATGACGTGAGAACAGTTAGCTATTTAGGTTTGTACTTTAGAATGGACTCACTAACTTTAATTGTAACTTAATGAGAATATGACAACCACTGGGATTGGGGTTGAATCCTTAGGGAACCAGGTAACTGCGCCCACATCATTGATAAATGAACCGGGCTCCAGTCGTATTGCGTAGATAATTGGTCCGTTCGCGCAAACCTTATCACACTTTTGAAACATGCGCACAGTACGGGGATTCAAAACATGAATAGCCATGCCCATACTCTCAGGATTCCTGAAATCAGTGTTACAAGTACCCCAGGCAGATCATCCATAGCATAATCACCATAAAACCGATGAGAGCTTCACATCTTCCAATGTTTCTCTATGGCGCTGAAACCTAAAGTTGTCAGAGTTCAACTGATACTCAACTGCCATTGGCTCATCTGCATTCGAGGGGAGGGACTTACCGATAGGTCAATTGTGTGAAGAGAGAGGAGATGAGAAGAGAGATAAGGATATGGGAAGCATGAAAAGAGGAGAGAAAATGAGAGACATGAGGAGAAAATAAGAGGAGAGACATAAGGGGGATTAGGGGAGATGAGATATGAGGACATGACCAGAGATATGAGGGGAGGAGAAGAGAGAGGAGAGGAGAGATATGATTACATGAGATATGTGTGGAGAGGAGACAAGAGACATGATGTGAAGAGAAGAGAGGGTTAGGGGGAGAGAATCAAAGATGAGTGGAGGGGAGGGGAGATGAGTAGAGAATGAGAGGAGAACCATCAGGAGAGGAGATAGAAGTGATGTGCGGGAAAGAAAGAAAAGGAGAAAATAAGATGTAATGTATATGTCATGTAATGCTGTGTTGGTCTGAAGTACCTGTGAAACAGTAGTGAAACAGGCCTGCAGCAAACCTGGAGTGTCAGTCTCATTAAGGCAGACCACATCCTTCCCTCCTGTGAACAAAATGAATTTCTCATTACCAGACTGCTGAAGGTGAATTATGAAGAAGGTTTGGGAGCACGAGGACCATTTAAATGTTTGGGCAGTGAGTAACCATGTGCTTCAGATGTTTTTAATCAATTATTGAAAACCTGACAGTGTTTGCAGGTGTTTTATGGAATTTGGGCTCAAATTAATTTTAAAATCAGAGTTTAACAGACCAAAGACGTTCCATTTAATAAGTGATAATTATAAATAAATTAGTTCAAGTAATTTAAATCAAGGTTATATTGAGAGGTCTATCCGTTTGCATGCCAACAGTATGCCATGGTTGTTGTGTAGAGCTTTGGCTCAATTTCACATGAGCAAAATAAGAAAGAGAATTAAGATGAGATTTGGTTAAGACACACTTGGTTTTTTGTGTTGTTGCTTTTGAGAAACGGGTCACTGTGACCTCATCTGGACTCTCCGTGGAGCTCTGGGCTGCATTCACTTTCTCTCCGGTTCTTTTGCTCATGTTACATGAGCACAATGAGTAAACAAGACTAATCTCCGCCACACACACACCAAAAAGATGCTCAGATCTCTTGTTACGAGCAGCCAAACAGAAGATGTTTATCCATGTTTAGAGCGTGAGAGGTGACAGACTGAAATTATGAGATAGATTTGTTTTCGGTTTAGTAATTTTACACAATTTGTTTTAGTAAAATCCACATTCAAATATTTTCCCATAGTAATTCTGTTTTAGAGAATGGTGGGGGTGTTTGTCTGTTCCCATGGACGGTGCGCTGTTAGGAAGTAACAAATTAATTAATTATTAGAGTAATTATTGTTCAACACATCGGGCCCTATCTTGCACCCAGCGCGGTTCAGCGCAAAGAGGAGGCGTGTTCCGGCGCAAACGTTCCCTGATGCTTTAGAAAACAATTCCGTTGCGCGTTGTGCATGTTATTCATATGCTATTTTAAGGGCGCATGCTTGGCCATAATCAATGTAGCGTGTGCACAACGCGCATACACTTTGATTCTCTCATCTACACAGAAGCAGCAAATCATACATTATTACAATAGATAGATAGATAGATACACAATTTATTATAAAAGCATACATCTAGCTTACACATTTACCCAAATGATCATACGCCTGTTTAACCGAAGTTAATGTGGTTTCTCCATCCCCAATGTAACTTCTCTCTCTTTTACGGCTGTGACGAGAGCGTTGTTCTCCTCGGCTGTGAACCGCTCCTGGCGCACGCCTGGTAAATCCGGCGTTACAATAGCAATCCGCCATGGAAAAAGCGCGCCTGCTCTTAAAGGGAATGTGAGATGTCGCTCTGATTGGTTTATTTCACGTTACGCCCAAACCACACCTATGAATAATGAAGCTACTTCAGACCAACCCATTTTAGATTTGCGTCGGGCGCAAGAGTCATTTATCCCGCCGGTATAATAGCAACAGCGACCCAAGACCTCAAGCCCAAGACCCGCCCACAAAGTTACTTGCGTTTCGCGCTTGATACTTGCGTTTCAGATCGTTAAAATAGGGCCCATCATGTTCATATTTACATATATCAGAGATACATCGATGTATCAGCTGCCGGTATTTATTGGATCAATCATTTATTTATTTGATTTTGGTTAATTAACTGTGTGAAGGCACTAGAGGTGTAATGATGCTCTCATGTCACGATTCAATACATATCACAATACTGAACTCACAATACAATAGTATTGCGATACTCCAAGACATATGATAAAAGGTTAACAAAATTAACTGTTGATTAAAATGCTAAATTTGGTATTACATTGTGGTTGTGAATGAATAGGCTTGGACTTGGTGCTGGAAACCCAATGCACAGGACAATAGTGACACCAGAATAAAAATATTCATGATTCTGAAGCTGAAAATACAGAATTATTTGTAGACGAATATGTTTGCACTCTGTCACTGTCTAGATATATTTAAAATAATGTAGGCCACTTTTTACCAGTAACATTTGGCATTATCAGGACCCACAAATATTCCCCCATTGCATTCTCATACTGTTATGATGCAGAGCAGGAAGCAGGATCCAAATGCAGCAGTGTTTTTATTAAATAAACTTGAATTATGACAAAGACTAAGAGTGGGACCCGGAGTGGGACAGAACAGACAACATGCAACGTAACAACATCAAGTACTCACAAAGACTGAACTAGACACAGGGCTTAAATACAAAGGCAAACAAGCTAAACAAGATAACAAGGGGGCGTGGCTAATCAGAGACACCTGGGAAGACTAATCAACATAACAGGAGACAGCTAAACATGAAAAGACAGGGGAACACATGACAGACAAGAACAAGACACAAACCCACACCGTGACATAGGCCCGCCCCCTATGGGCGGCTCCTGACGACCATTAAAACAACAAAAAGTTCAGGAGGGCGGAGAAGCGTAGGCAGTCTTGGGGGAGGGACGGAGGGCCAGGCCCGCACTGGGAACCGGCATCAGGATATAGGCAAGGCAGGCCTGGGCCGTGGAGCGTGGGCGACCAGGGTGGAGCAGGACGTGCCGGCGACCAGGGCGGAGCAGGACGTGCAGGCGGCCAGGGCGGAGCAGGACGTGCAGGCGGCCAGGGCGGAGACGACCCTTCGGGCGGCCATGGCAGAGCAGGCTGGTCAGACGTCCCAGAAGGCCCTGGGAACCATGTCGGCGGGGCCTCCACGGTCCCCCAGAGGACTTATTACCCCCCCAAAAAAATATTTCTTGGGGAAGTTCACAGGATTGGAGGCAGTCTGCTTTGAAGACGGTTCGGGACAGGACGAAACCCGCAGCGAAGGCGGCTCTGGACTGGACCGAACCAGCGGCGAGGGCGGCTCTAGGCTGGACGGGACCAGCGGCGAAGAGGGCTTTGAGCTGGGCGGGACCAGTGGCGAAGAGGGCTTTGAGCTGGGCGGGACCAGCAGCGAAGAGGGCTTTGAGCTGGGCGGGACCAGCGATGAAGAGGGCTCTGAGCTGGGCGGGACCAGCGGCGAAGGAAGCTCTGGGCTGGACGGGACCAGCGGCGAAGAGGGCTTTGAGCTGGGCAGGACCAGCGGCGAAGAGAGCTTTGGCTCTGGCTCGGGGGGCATGACGCTCACAGACTCTGGCTCGGCGGGCATGACGCTCTCAGTCTCAGGCTCGGCGGGCATGACGCGCTCAGGCTCGGCGGGCATAACGCTCTCAGTCTCAGGCTCAGCGGGCATGACGCTCTCAGTCGCAGGCTCGGGGGGCATGACGCTCACAGACTCTGGCTCGGCGGGCATGACGCTCTCAGGCTCAGCGGGCATGACGCTCTCAGTCTCAGGCTCAGCGGGCATAACGCTCTCAGTCTCAGGCTCGGGGGGCATGACGCTCACAGACTCTGGCTCGGCGGGCATGACGCTCTCAGTCGCAGGCTCGGCTGGACTGGCGTGAAGTGCAGGCTCGGCTGGACTGGCGTGAAGTAGCGTGAAGCTCTGGCTCGGCTGCACTGGCGTGAAGCTCTTGCTCGGCAGGACTGGCGTGAAGCTCTGGCTCAGCAGGACTGACGTGAACAGTCTCTGGATCGGCAGACGTGACGTGAACGGTCTCTGGATCGGCAGACGTGCCGTGATGCGTAGGCTCGGCAGGACGAAACCCTGGAACGATGGCCCTCTTGGCAGCACGTGCAGACATAAGCGGGAGATCGGCCACGCTGGAAACCGGTCCTGTACGTCCATAGACCGATCCAGTGGCTGGCTTGATGGTTGGCAAGACATGACGATTCCCAGGCCGGGCGGGCGAGACTTGAACTGACTCTGGCTGGGCAGACGGGACGTGGAGCTGTGAAGACTCTGGACTGGACGCGACCAGCGGTGAGGGCTCTGGGGGTACTGTGAACTTGCAGGGTGTTTCATCAGCCAAGCTCACAGTAAATGCCGAACCGCTCAAGGAGAGGGCCAGGTCGACATACCCTTCTAGGGTCCAGCCGGTATAGTCCTCCGGCATCAATTGAGCAACGTCATCATCCAGCCCGCTCCAAAACAGGTCCATGAGCTGGATGTCATCTAACGCTCCCAGATGACAGCAAGACAAAAAGTCCCTTGCATACCTCTCAATAGGCTGGCCATCTTGGAACATCAAAGAAAGGAATTTCCTCAGGGCCTGGTTGCTAACAACTGCTGGATCCATTTTGTGGTGAGTACTTCTGTTATGATGCAGAGCAGGAAGCAGGAAGCAGGATCCAAATGCAGAAGTGTTTTTATTAAATAAACTTGAATTATGACAAAGACTAAGAATAAACTTGAACTAAGACTAAGACTCCGGGACAGAACAGACAACATGGGACAGAACAGACAACATGGGACAGAACAGACAACATGGGACAGAACAGACAACATGGGACAGAACAGACAACATGGGACAGAACAACATCAAGTACTCACAAAGACTGTACTAGACACAGGGCTTAAATACAAAGGCAAACAAGCTAAACAAGATAACAAGGGGGGCGTGGCTAATCAGAGACACCTGGGAAGACTAATCAACATAACGGGAGACAGCTAAACATGAAAAGACAGGGGAACACATGACAGACAAGAACAAGACACAAACCCACACCGTGACACATACTGTACATTATATTCAAAATTATATAAAGTAGTTTAATATAGTACTGACACTAAAACTCTGAAAACTAGATTTTTTTTCCTCACACAGTCATTTTTATTTTGGGTGAACTATACACAATACATATTGTCACTATCCACGATACTTATTGTTGCATTTTTGTATTGCGATATATTGTGACACAATATATTGTTACAGCCCTAGAAGGCATTGAGTTGTATAATGTCTGTTACATAATCCAACGTTTTTCTAACCATTCAGAAACGTCCATGTGCATCTAAAAGTTGCAACCAAAAAATTTAGTCTCTCCGTAAGGCTGCACTCCGCTACTGGTTATTTCTAGCATGTTATAAGCGCGTTGAGTGTTTTCTATTAGAACGGTGTCATGTTAGCGGCTTGCAGTTAGCGTGTTATTTATTAACCCTAAGTTAATAACTAATGATCTTTGCAATGGAAGTGAATCAATCGAAACTTACTTTAGCTGGACAATAACTTCTAGAGCTGCTGTAAAGCCAAAACAATCTCTGTTACTTTAATTTTCTATTATCACTGTAAAGCTGCTTTGGAACAATCTATATTGTCAAAAGCGCTATATAAATGAAGGTGACTTGACTTGACTTGACTTCTGAGATTTTGGATGAGTTTTTAGATTTTAGATGAGATCATTTGCGTTTTTTGTTATTGCCGGTTTATCTGAAGCTCGTGTAAAGGATTGGCTCTCTTCTGAACAGAGGCGGGGAGCAACAGCTCATTTGCATTTAAAGGGACACACACAAAAACTGAGCATTTTTTGCTCACACCCAAAAAGGGGCAAATTTGACAAGTTATAATAAATGATCTGGGGGGTATTTTGAGCTGAAATTTCACAGACACATTCTGGGGACACCATAGATTTATATTACATCTTGTGAAAAGGGGCATAATATGTCACAGTAAGGAGCAGGAAGGCCTGAAAACGAATGCCGAAGTTGTTTTATTTGATACGTGAGTATCTTTGTATTGTTTTTTATCGTGTTTCACAGAACTAAGATATGCTGTCTTTTGCTTGAATATTGTCATATGTCATCTTCGCTTTTGTTTTGTTTTTTCATTTTCATTATTGTTATTATGAGCCTGGAAAGTCTAAACCTCCTTCACCACCTATTTCAAGTATCGGCTCTCAAAGTGTGTCAGAAAAGTGAGATAACATACTCCTAATATATGTTTTTTCTTTTGGTTAACTTTTTAGTGATCGCTACTCCTTAATCTTGTCACATTTTTTTATTTAATAGTTACTTGGACTATCGTGTTATGTAGAGAGCTGTTCATGAAAACAGTGTTTGTTTTTTGGGGTGGAAGGGATGACTTTATCATCACAGGAGTAGAGGAGCTAGATAACAGTTAGACATTCGACCTGAATTATCATAGTAACACAAATTGCTTTCACTTATTGATGACATCATCATTTCAAAATAAAAAGACATGCTATTTGACTGTTGTTTGACTGATTTGTTGACACAGTGAAAACATAATTTGCTTTTGAAAGTTTGAAATGTTTATGTTTCTATTGAAATGTTTGAATTGTGCTTTGGTGCCTTGGAAAATCTGAGCACTCATTTTAATAAGAAATTGTTTTCTTTCTTAAGTTTTAACAGTTATGGGGGAAATCATCCAGAAACTTTGATTCTGTATATAACAGCAAAGTTATTTCTTGATCAAATCTACATGGGATTTAATGCAAATGATGTAAGTCTCTATATGCTGTCATTTTAATTCCATAAAAGATCGGCAAGTATAAAATATTACCCACAAATGAATCCACTGTCATTTTATTCGTTTTAATGAAAATGTATGATTGGCAGGTAGCAGACTTAAAGGTTTTATAGAGCAACATCAAGATCTTTCCAAATACCCCTTTTGAACCTTTTTAAATACCCATACGGCCACACATAAGGAGTCATTGGGAATCACTGGTCTAGGAGAAATTATACTTTAATAAATAGATTTTGCACAAAAAAAAAATCACATGGATACTGAAACTATTTATAAGGATGTTTTTTGTGTCTTGATGTTTCTTTTGGAGGCTCATTCTGCATTTAAGTCTCCCTTTGAAGTTATACTTATGATACGGTGTGTTCAAATGATTTTTTTCATAAAAATTGATGTACTGGGCAATTTCATATTTCTTTCTTTTCTCAGTTTTTCTCTTTTCCCCTTACTGACATTCACTGCATTTTCACGGTACTGCAAGAAAAGCAAAACATGCACTTAGGTGTGGATTAATGCTTTATCTGTGTATTTTTTATTTTTTATCATTCTTGTCACAAACAATGATGTGATGAAATGTAGTGGAAATGTAGTTTGGTCGTACAAGACTGTCAGCTCCTAAACCCACTAAATGAGTTGTATTTTTGAGGAAGTTTTACAGCTATTATTTATCAACAGTACACAAAATACCTACAAGCTGAATTGTAATCAACATTAAAAAAAAAACTTTAATATCAAGAAGCTTGAAAATTCAGGCTTAAAGAAAATCCATTGTTTCCCATTGATAATTGCAACTTTATGCTGGCATTCAAGTGTTCTCAACTAATACTAAATAATGATACCTATATGACCTGAAAGAAGCTACAGCGTTTGTTTGCATCGGCAAAGAATCTGTATCTGTTTGTATAAGCTCAAGATTGGTGAAACATTATATGTATGATGAATCTATCTCACCATCACCGACACATGGAGCAGATCTCTCAGCTCAGATGACATCCTTATCACCAACCTGCGAGAAATCTGATTCTATCGATCTCGCTTTCACCTGGGTTCTCTCATTTTCCTCGCTCTCACACTCTTCTGGCTCCCTCTCTCTGGTGCGTTCTCTCCTCCTCGTGACTGGAAGGCAGCTCACTCCTCTGCAGAGGCAGCCAGCCCTCCTGATTTGCTCGGTGCTGTGGAGCGATTTGCATAGGGCTGGCCCACATCTGAGCAACTCCCGCCTCCTCTTTCACATCCATCCCATCGTCTCCGCTTACTTTCACCTGAGTCGAGCCTCCCTCATCCATCCCCCTTTCTCTCTCCTCTCTGCCAGCTTCTGTCTCCATCCTCTCTGGTGGAGAGTCTCTGCTCTGTCTCTCTGTCTTGCTCAGTGAGTGTTGGAGGGGGGGCTCGGATCTCAGGCAAGACTTTTGGTTCATTAGCTGTGTGAGCGGACGCAGCACTGGAGAGAGTCAGTGAGCGCCTCTTTGCTTCTGTTGAGAAGGAGGAGTGTGTGGTCGTGAGACAGCTGTTTGAAAGCAGTGGCGCAGGTTTGCCGGTCGCCACCCGTTGACTCCCTGCCTCGCTCTTTCTCCTCCAGAGGTGAGCCGGGTCAACCGGGGATACTGATTTTGCCTCTCAGAGGAGCAGCTGATGAATAACATCTGCTGGAACTGAGGAATAACTATTTTTGCCAACTCTCTCAGGGCCACCGATTATTCGGCAGCAGGAAAAAGAGGATTTTGCTTTGGATTTTCATCAAAGAGAGCGCATGCGTTCCCTACCATGGGATCTTAACGGACGTCAGGTCCCGCTCACCTGTTTCTCGTTCCATTTCGCCTGCTGAAAGCTGTCCTGCAGCGAGGAGGGGGCGATAACCATGCGCCCCCACTCTGAGACCCGATGCTCCCTGTGGCTTGCCCGTGTGCTGCCCCTGGCTGTATGGTGCGTGTTTGGCACCGCATGGGGCTCAAACCCTGATAACACCATCGTCCTCTCATCCTCCACATTCTCACATTCTGAGACCCAGCACCACCGTTACCCGCCAGGAGCCCGGCATCACCCTCCACCCGTCGCCATCTACCGCTCCCCCGCACCCCTGCGAGGTGGACACGGTGAGTTCTTCCCTTTGACCACCTGCTTAGAGAGGTGTTTCAGACAGCTGACCAAAGTCCCAGAAACTAAAAACTGAGACAATTGCTGCTTTCAGTCACTGCAGAAATTTCAAGTCTGCATAATCCTCAACAATTAACTTTGCTGGCTGATCAGTTTACTTGGTAAAGAACTTCAAGGTTTTTGCGTTTGCGTATCGTACACGCAAATGTGAATGTTTTTAGAGTGTTAATGTGTCCAGATGTTTGTATGCGCATACATTTGTAATTGAAGTGCAAATGGCACTGGTTATTGAGCTTGACTCCGTTTACGTAGTTCAGAGAGTTTTTTGTTTGTTTTTCTTCTTCACTCCTATCGGCAGTGCTACAGCAGATGGGGGTGACAGGAGGAGAGAGTGTGTGCATCACTAATCTGATTCTGTCAGGTCGTCACCACTCACACTTTCCAGACCTAATGAGATTCTACCCCTCTGTCCCTGTCCTTCTTCCCTCCATCTGTGTGTGTGTGTGGATTCTGATTTCCTTCGCCCAAACAGATACAACATTATCTCTGCATAATTTTACGTGTTTTGGGGAAGTGTTTCTAAGTGGCCTTGATCTGGGTGTCTCGTGGACTTCTTTTTGGCACAAGGGGCATTACATTACTTCTTAGTTTTAGAAGTTTTTAAACTCCACCTTTTGACTTAATGAGCCCCCCTCATACATTCCAATGGTCCCCGGCAGCCACACTTCTTGAAAGCCAACAGAAGAATCTGTGACACTATCAGAAATCCTATCAGAAATGTGTCTTGTGTCAGGATGCCACTGGACATCTGCTCATGTGCAGACATGATTTAAGGGTGATAAGGGGAAGTACGCATTGCACATCATTAGGTTACCATTGGAAACTAAAATAATTAATAATTAATAATTAATAATTATTAAGTTAATGGAATTTTTTTTTGAAGAAAACAAGCAGTGGTTGAAAACATCCTAAAGGAAAATAAACATGTTTGTAATTGATGTGTACTTTTTGCTTTTGGATTTCAATATTTTCTTTTATTCCAGAGGCAATTTTCCAAATTTTGTTAGCATTCTGGTGCTATAAAAACATTTTTTGACTTGTGTATCTAACAAGTGACTTATATCTCATAAAAACTATGCTGCTGAACAGATATAACTATGAATATAGTACTATAAAAACTAAATAGAGTTGTGTACATAAACTAAACACTAACTGACAAAAACCTTTTCTGATATTAACTAAAACCAGAAAACTGAAATTTAAAATTCATTTCAAAAGGTTTAGTACTGGTATGCAAAACTCTAGACTTTGGTCTGAGCGAGGATAGCCTTGTGTATGTGTGTTTTGAAGAATGGGGGCTTAGACTGCTCAGCTGTGTTGGAGTTAACTGAAATTCAGTGAAGCAACAGTGATTGGGATTGAGAAAAGGAAACGGCTCTTTCTCTCTCTCTCTTTCACTTCCCTGTTTGAAGACCTCTTCTGTCCTCTGGGATGGGATGTGAGCTCTGCCAGGGTTGAAAATGAAAAAGACACTGTCAGGAGACAGACCTACTACACATAAACACACACACACAAAGAGAGAGAGTAAGAGCGAGTCACTGGCCGTTTTGTCACTACCTTTGGAAAGATGCTAAGCATTCTTCTCTAAAGAGCACAGCTTTTATGTAGACAGTGAAAAAAATACATAAATAAATAAAAATTCTTAGTCAATGTCTCTGGTTTTCAGTAAAGAAATATAAAGATCCCTGTTAAAGATAAATTAACTTAGCAGTGAAATTGCATCAGACGTTAAGATTTTCAGAGAATATATCTTGAGTTGTCTATTTTTCTCAAAAATCCCCATTAAAAAGTTTTGTTTTCTTTTCTGGGTTGATTATTTCCTATTGAAACAGGAAGTCTAGCTGGGGCATATCAAAAGGATTGTTCTTTTTTTATCATACCTTCAGCCAAAAGACTTTTACATGCAGGTGTTATTAGAGGGAGGACCATTTGATTCTATAGAGAATTTGAGTGCACAAAAAAACTTCAATGCAATGTTTTTTATTTGTTTTCCCAGAAGAGAAAGAACTTTAAATGTTTATTTCTGCTAAAGGTAAATTTTGTCGTCCTTTTTTTTTTTTTGCTGCCTCTTTAAGGATGCTTGGTACCCTGGAAATCCAGAGTTCTCGCGAGAGAACAATTTGAATTTGCTCAGCGAGTTACTCTGGCATTGAGTAATTTGATGCTCATTAACTATGCCCTTGTAGCCGAGCTGCACCAATCACATTGGTGTATCTGATATAGGCGGGCCAGAGGCGAGCTAAACGGATAACGACAGCGCTAGTGACAGTGCAATCATGACAGTGATTGGTCGTAGTGTTATCCAATTGCGTGCAGTGAGATTTTCAAATGCATGCTTGGTACCACCCCTCGAGTTGGGCGATTTTCATTACTCAGTGCCAGACCCTTAATCTTTCGGATTTGGGTCTGGATTTCCAGGCTAGATGCTTGGGTATTTTTTAGAGAAAAATGCAAACATATTAATAAACAGAAGTGTTTTGAACTAGAAAGTGCAGTTAAATGCAAACAAACTCCATGATTTGTATTTTTTTATTGGGAGACAGAGCACACACACACATGTTGTGTTTTCATGTTTTAATGGGGATTTTCCATCAGAGGTGGGGGACACGGTGAGCGCGCTAAATACTGAGGGTAGAAGAAAATCTCTCAACATTGTTTCTTTTTGGATATAAATGCTTCGAAATTAATCATATTTATAAATGGAGATTTGCTGTATGCATCATAACTGTCTCCATAATAGCCGCATTTCCACTGTCGGGCCAAAAGCGGGTGTGCTAATGCTAGTGCGTGCCAGGGCCAGTAGCATTTCCACTTTCACTTCCAGGGCTTGATTGGGCCTTGTCGGGGCTTCCTGGGTTTTTTGCCAGGGTTTTTTGGCCCGCCGAATACCTTGGTCCAAAGCGGGCCAACTCGGGCTTGAGGAGGGGTGTTGAACAGAGGGTGGAGTTTACCTGAGTTTGGAAACGGCAGCGCCGTGGATGATTTCATATACCAGAGCATCAGCATTAATGACTTTAAAAGCATTTTAGCTCAAAACTCACTTTCAGACAGCAGCGAGTGTTTGAAATAACTTCTATTTGTGATCCGATGTGGATTCTGATCACCGTATTAAGGCAGAAATATTTATATGCTATGCAAAAAACGATGCACGCTAACCATTACCATAGTAAACATGGTAAATATAACCGCTTGAAGAAATCAGACAAATCATATAGGCTATCACAATCGTGTTTTTATTTTATCTGTCAGTATGTCTCGTCTTTTTATACCGGACTGTCTGATATCCATATACAGTATCTCCGCATGTCATAAAATAAAGCAACTCCGGTTTTCCGAGGGCTTCCTCTGTGTCTCTAACTGAAAATATAAGCAAATATTGTTTAAGTAAACAACAAAAATGCAAACAAACGGCCACTTTTGCGATCGGGCTAGTTTCTAGTGATTTCTTTCTTAATCGTTTTCTTGTAAAAATTCCATTTGTTGGTGAAATGATGGGTTTGTGTGACGTTGTTCCAGAGAGGTGTGTTACGGGCATGTTTTAGTGAAGCGCTGCAGAGCTTCTGGCCTGACGCTGGAAACTCAGACCCCCCGGCCAGACTGGTTTTGGGCTTGGTGCAACAAGTTGAAGGCTATTAGCCCAGCACGGCTCATTTAAAGTCCTGGCTCGCACTGGCCCGACAGTGGAAAAGCAGCTAATGTAAGGTTTATCAAGCCACACACACACACACACACACACACTCTCTCTCTCTCTCTCTCTCTCTTTCTCTCTCTCTCTCTCTCTCTCTCTCTCTCTCTCTCTCTCTCTCTCTCTCTCTCCATTGCTATGCCCTCCATTTTGGCCTTAGACAGCAAATCAGTGGCTGCCTTTGTTTTTGCTGCTTAATTATGGAGGTTATTTTAGTTTTTTGCTGTCGTCCTCTCTCCCTGGTTCAGTCTTTATCTCAGGATAGACAGACCTGAGCGCAGCTGCCCGCCTGCATGATGAGAAAGCTGTTAATGAAGAAACACAAGTCAAACAAGGGCTTCCATTGCCTGTCTGTGCATCTCTCTCTCTCTCTCTCTCTCTCTCTCTCTCTCTCTCTCTCTCTCTCTCTCTCTCTCTCTCTCTCTCTCTCTCTCTCTCTCTCTCTATCATTCAGACCACTATCATTGGGTAATTTTTGTTTTTGCATCTTGGAAAATAACTGTCAGATAATGGTTTGGCAGTCACTCATTTCCTTGGACATCAGAGTCATCGCTAACTAACTGTCATTACAATCCCATGTAATTATGCAGATGAAGCTGAAAAGAGAATAGTCGAAAACGTCTCATAATTATCTGAAAAGTGATGTTTATTCATTAGAACACACCCCTGCTGATCACTGCCCCGTCCGTGATGCAAATTCTGTCTTGGATGTTGAAAAATCCCTTACACCCTGCAGAAACACGTCCCGCTTCTTACTTTATCCATGCAACTGATCAAATGCCTTCACATTGAGCGCTTTTATGGAGAACTATTTAAGGTTCAACAAAGAAACTGAGACCTTGATCAGACTAGAGAGCTTTCAAAAACTTTTCTTCTTCAGTTGTGACCTTGACAGGAACTCATGCGCTTTATTCACGCTAACACTCTCCATTTTCATTGCATGGGTTCAGATGGCACGTGTTGTGACATCAAAAGCACTGCATCCCCAAATGCAGTGTTTGTATAGTATTAGATGACATGCCTATAAATCATGGGTCAAGTGTATCAGAGAGAAATGATACTCATGTTTGTTTTTAGGATCACCTAAGGGACTATGGGCCCTATTTTAACGATCTGAAACGCAAGTGGCAAAGCGCAAAGCGCAAGTAACTTTGTGGGCGGGTCTTGACGCTGTTGCTATTTTCCCGGCGGGATAAATGACTCTTGCGCCAGGCGCAAATCTAAAATGGGTTGGTCTGAAGTAGCTTCATTATTCATAGGTGTGGTTTGGGCGTAACGTGAAATAAACCAATCAGAGCGTCATCTCACATTCCCTTTAAGAGCTGGCGCGCTTGTTCTAAAGCGGATTCCTATTATAACGGCGGATTTGCCAGGCGCGCGCCAGGAGCGGTTCACAGCCAAGGAGAGCAACGTTCTCGTCAGGGACGTTGGGGATGGAGAAACCCACCCAAATTAACTTCGGTTAAAAAGGCGTATGATAATTTGGGTAAATGTGTAAGCTAGATGTATGCTTTTATAATAAATTGTCTATCTATCTATCTATCTATCTATCTATCTATCTATCTATCTATCTATCTATCTATCTATCTATCTATCTATCGTAATAATGTATGATTTGCAAAAATGAAAACTGCTGCTTCTGTGTAGATGAGAGAATCAAAGTGTATGCGCGTTGTGCACACGCTACATTGATTATGGCCAAGCATGCGCCCTTAAAATAGCATATGAATAACATGCGCAACGCGCCACTGACTTTAAACTATTTTTTCCTGGTTAGTGGCACAATTGTTTTCTAAACCTGCAAAATAGCATGAAGGAACGTTTGCGCCGGAACACGCCTCCTTTTTTGCGCTGAACCGCCCAGGGAGCGCAAGTTCATTCCCTAGTTTAGCGACGTGCTTCTGTGGAGGGAAAAGCGCGCTTTGCGCGGGTACAAAATAGGAATGATACATGCGTCGGTGTACAAAGTCAATTGCGCTGGGTGCAAGATAGGGCCCTATATGTTATCATTTAAAACTGACCCATGTCTGAGTAAGGCCATGTATTGCTGCAGGATGTGGCTTACTGTCTTAGGTTAGTAAGAGATTTGAAGTCAAAGAAACCATCATGAGAAGCAAAAAAAAAAAAGTTCAGATTGCAGTGTGTGTAGTTCTTGTTACACAAATCCATCTACTTCAAAAGACGCAAGATGACTCTCCGCTTCTTCATGATTGGAGGTGTGTGTCGTCTCACATAGCCAGACTTTTGAACATCGGTCTGTTCCAAAGAGTCTGTTCCACATCTTGTCTGCAAATTATTCTGGCCAAGAACCACCCACTTCAACAGGAAAGGATGTAAAGGCAGCAATGAGTGTTTTATTTACTTTTTTTTGTCATTTTGTCGGAATAATTATTTCCTGGACATAGAAATGTATCCATTGTGGGCCAGTTTAACAATCACACATTTTACAACCAAGAATTTACATGTATTGGCACAATTCTACAGTATTGGTACTCGAAACTGGGCAGTGTTTCTGTTGACTAAATTTGCTTTGAGGATGTTGACAGGAGGAAGATGTGCATCAGTTACTGTGTAATTGAAAAGCAGTTTCATACATGCAGTTTACACTGTACAGTATGCACTGAGAAACATGACCATATAATTCACCTTACAACTTAGCAGATGTTTGTATGCAAACACTGTTTGAATATGTCTGAAAATATCAACATGCTATTTAACTCTTACGATGATGTAAGGACCACCCATTGGCCCAACGACGGAATCCAGCGGCCTGGCGAAGGTATAATGCGTGTATGTCTTTTCAGCGCTCCAGTGAAGTTCACTTAATTTATTGGAATTTAGTTTTAGTATTACTTTAGGTCTATGCGTAATCTGATTCCAATTTCAAATGATAATCAAATTTAGATCGTGTTTCTGATTAGAAAATAATCATAAATATTGATTATGAATTAATTTAGATCTTTGATTATTCTGGCCATCTCATAATTTCAAATATTCGTTCATTACGGACCTAGTGTTGCTTTGAGATGTCACGTCGCGAATGTGCGCTCACGATCACAAACTAGCCAGTCCTGAAATAGTCAGAGGGTGCAGTGCAAGTATTTTACCCTATGCAGCCGCTCACTGCAGACCCATAGGTGTAATTATTTTATAATATTTGCAGCGTACAACATGCTAAGTCAGGGAATAGTCAGAAATCAGAAGGTCTTCCTAAGATGTGCCCCATGCTCCATTCATAGTGCCTCCAGTTTGATCTATCCTGGACAAGGATTTGCGGAAACACCAGACTACACTTTTAATCTACTAAAAATAATGATTTCTGAAAAATGCAGAATAAATCAAGATGTAACATTTATTTGTCAGGTAAAAATGAATCATGCCAATTACACAAAAACTGTTTAAAAGCCAATTCAGAGATAATAAATACATGACATCATTCACTCAAAGACGACTCTAAAAGTAAGCAATGTACTGTATTCCTGACAGAGACATACAGTGGTGTGTCAGGGCCTTCCAACAGGAAAACCCTGAAACAGCTCTGTATGGGGGTGATCCTGGTTACAGGGTCCCAAAGACTGCTCTGTCACCTCGCCTTAAATACCAGACCAGAACAAAAAGGGGTTATACAAATGTTGTTTAGAGTTGTTTGGGCCAATCCATGTACCCCAGGGGGGGTAGCATCTGGTTTCTTGAGATATCTTAAAGAAATCTCACCCAGAGAGGAGAAACAGGATTCTCCTAAGTTCTCAATCTTTCTCATTAAACCAATGACTGCAATGAAATTAAGACCATTTTACCAATTGCACTGAGACACTTAAAATGCTACCAAACATGAAAAGGAAAAACAACATATTCACAAGATACACCATATGTGTTATATAGACATTCTTAATGAACTTTCAGTGCCTTGAGGAGGGAGAGGGGGGATGAGTTGAAGTCAAACAAGGGGACAAGGAGATAAGTTTGGGCAGGACAAGGTTCTGTGCTCTGTCTTTGCTATCTGCTGTCCAGGGTGCATTTTATGGCTTTATTGCAGGGTGCGTTTTGTTTTAGCAGGAAAATCAGTTCTTACAATGAGTTAAAAACCCTGTAACACCTTTGATGTTCCCAATCAAAAATGACCAGCCAATTTTTTGTTCCACAAAATGGAACAAAGTCACACTTCCTGGTGTTCCTGGTCAAAAATGACTGGCCCACAAAAAATAGCTTATAAACCTCTCATTATGCTATATTATCACCAATTATTGGATTCAGTCTCAAAACTGATTGATCGTAGACAATCCTCTCTGGGTCAAAATGTCCCAAACACAAATGTTTTATATATTTTTTATATTCAGTTTTTGTTAATTTAGTACATCAAGTTAAGTTAAGCTAAATGAAAATGAGAAACGGTTCCTTCCTTTTTTTCAGTTAACATTTATTTTATTTCAAGTAAAAAAAAAAAAAAGTATGGTTTTTGATTTAGTTAACTATAATAACCTTGACCTTGAAATCGATTTTCATTGCAGGTTTCATTGCTCTAACAGTTGAGGAGTATGGAATTCCAAAGCTGCCAATATTAAAAATAAATAAATACATAAATAAATATACAAATAAATGTAAAAAATAAAAAAATAAAAAAATATATAAATAAATATACATAGAAAAGCAAAAAAACGAAAATAAATAATTATTTATACATGCTTTTGAAACGAGACCATTGCATTTTAATGTAGCCTGATTTCCAAAAACAATACTGACAGCAACAGAAACTTTTTTTTATTCTATTAAGCGCTGGTAGTCTTTAGCCTACCTCCATAAACTCATGTCCAGGGGCAACCTTATTAAATGTATGAACATCGATCACATGTTAATGTTAATGTTTATCGTTAATCCACATCGATAAATTCAGTTAGAGGATAAGACTGTAGGGCAGTTAGCCTACCACTAAAATCCAACCAGAGCTTCATCAGAGCCATCAATACAGAAGAGATCTTAATGCATTTACACAGCAATTAGCCTACAAGTGTTTTACATTTTGAAGACATAAATATGACATGATGGAATCAATGAAGTGATAGGCCTACGTTTAATATGAAACTAAAACAGACACCAGGTGGCAGAAAGTCACTGTCTTAATGAGTGAGTTCAATCCACTCGTTTGATTCCTTAAAATACACCGAATCAAAAACAACTCGACGTGTTGAAGCGGTTCAGCTGTGGATTTGTTTCTGATCATTTCTATTTAGGCCTATGCGTTATTTAAATAATAATAATAATAATAATAATAATAAATAAATAAATAAATAAATGACCAAATGTTCAAAAAGTTGGCAGAGAGGGGTCATGTTCGGGGAAACAACATAATTGTTGATAGGCTATTTTTCGGGGCCATGAGTTTAATGCGCAAACCTGCGTGACCATATAGCAACTATTCAGAAATGGAAATTACGAATGCATTAATATTTTGTTTTGAATTTAAGAAAAGTTGATTGAATATTTACAGGTTTGTATCTCGTTATTATTTTCAGAATAGTAAAGTCTTTGTAACCAACCATAGTGATCAAATATCGAAGCTATCTCTATCTAATAGGTTACTTCAAAGATCAAATCAAATTATTTATTGTTAAATTTTGTAAAAATTTCTGTAGCCCAAAAACTGTCAAAAACATAAAAAAATAGCTAGTAGCCTACATAACTTTTTAATTTGTATTATTATTATTATCATTTTTTCTTTCTTTTTATTATTATTATTATTATTATTAGGCTATTGTTATCATCATCATCATCAGCTGGCAAACCATTATGGAGTCTATTTAAAGGGAATGATTGTGGCGGGGAGTTTGGTCAAACTATGGCAGTGATAGCCTACAGCGAATATAACGGGTTGAAATAAAAGATGGCGCCGTCCACAGAGACATTTCTATGTGCACTATTTCATCCGTGAAAACCTTAGTCCCCTGGCTATCATGTCAGAATCTGCAATTCAAAATAAATTTTGCCTGCCACGGCAGCAAATTCAGCAGCTTTTAAATCTTGTTGTTGGTCCGACTTTGTCAAGACAAACCCTGACGGAGCTCAGCCCCGAAATTCAACTGCTGTCGCTCTTCTCTTTCTTTTCTCTCTGCTGTAGCTGTTGATTATGTTTTGCGTGTTGCGCTTTTATTGAGATCATCCAATAAAATTTGTGATTTACACCAATAATGTCACTGTGGCCTCAACCCTTCGCCTTCACTTACTCTGAGCTCGATTGCTATGTCTGAGGTAAACCACACCCTCCTCATTACCCTACGCAGGAAGAAATGTAGGAAGAAATAAATGAAGAAATAAATAAATGTAGAAATACATAAATGTAGAAATAAATAAATGTAAAAATAAATAAATGTAGAAATAAATAAATGTAGAAATGAATAAATGTATAAATAAATAAAAGAATAAATAAATAAATATGGGAAAAAATAAATATAAACATAAATAAGAAAATAAATGTATAAATAATTATTTATTTTCGTTTTTTTTTTTGCTTTTCTATGTATATTTATTTATATATTTATTTATTTTAATTTTTTTTATTTTTTACATTTATTTGTATATTTATTTATGTATTTATTTATTTTTAATATTGGCAGCTTTGGAATTCCATAGAGGAGCCCTGTGGCCTATAGACCAGTAGTTTGAGACCCCTGTTTTAATGATTTGATGCCACAAACCTTGGCAAATTCAGTAACTAGTTCTTGTTTGAATGTTGTAAATACAACCTAGTTTTGCATCAGACGATCAATGAACACTCTGTGGGAATGTTTTACAAGACTGAGGCTAAAGAGGGTTATAAACTCAAAATGTGATCTGACCTATCTGATATAACCACAAGTAATTTGCCATGTTTAGTTGATGGTGTTTCTGTTGGTGCTAATTTGGTTGCTAGGTCTGTCAAGTGCATTTAAAGTGTTAATTTGTCTTTTGTTACTGATTATTATGATGGAAGTGTGTTTTTGTTTTGTTTTTCTTCTTACTAATTGGCTGCCTCTGCTTTCCTTTGTTATGATGTCTGAGATATTAAAAACATCATAACTGCATTAATGATTACTTGTAACTCTTCACTATGTACTGAATCAATACACTGGTGAAGTGCAGCACCTTTAAAATCAGAGTGTGGAGTTTCGCATCTGAGCTTGTTTTTCTCAGCTCAGGTAGCTGCTATCTATAGAGTAAAAGATTGATTTAGTTCCTTGATAGCTGCCAATAGAAAACAATATGGTTGTCGATGTGTAGCTAATTAGCAAGGGTACGCTAGGTGAGTGTGACCATTCTCTGCTCATTAGCTGCCCTGATCGTTAGCTGCTCATTAGAAAAATACAGGTCCTCATGAGTTTTCTTGAAAAGTGTATTTAAGGTTTACTTCTCTTGCTGAGTTAATTCCTAGACCTTTATTGTGTTTTCTTGTTCAATATTAAGATGTATTAGGGGTTTGGTTTGTGGTTAAGCCAGGTTCACATGTGACTTCATTACTGCTTTCAAGTGATGTCACTTTATCATGTCCCTCAGCAAGTATTTCTTTCCATCGGACTGTTGGTAATTCTCTCACGTCTACTTCAGGCCTAGCCGAAATGGCTAATAGGGTTGCTAAAATGTAGTGTGAAGATATTGAGGTGGGATTTGGCGGGGTCCCACAGGAAACATGAGGCGGGCATCTAAGAGGGGTGCAAAGCTGCTGTAAAGATAATAAAAATAATGTTGCAACCTTAGAAAGTAAAATTTTCTAAACCAGTTAACCACTTCTTGGTTGCTATAGCAATGGAGGTTTTACCTTTATTGTCCGTTGAGGTTTGTAGCCAGGCTTGTGCAAAACTGAGTAAGTATATTGTGTATGTGGCTCGTAGTCATGTCTTCCAGGGACATTGCTAGCGGGGTGTTAGTTGGTGACTATTATTGGTGCCCCCGGCCTTAGGGGGGCCCCACAATTTCAAGGGGGTCCATAGCAACAACCTGCGCTGGTGCCCTGAATACCCCAGCTACGGCACTGACGTATTGAATCATGCCATTATCTACTTTGGATAATAAAGCACTGAATACAACTGTAAAATTGAATAATTCAACTCTTATATAGAGTTTAATCAGGTGTGATTTTATGGAAGTGGGTCTTTAATCCTATAAGAGTTGATTTAATTCTGATTACTCAACAGTATGGAATTTGATTAAATGACTGCATGCAGAGAACCTGCGAGGATGGATCATAACAAGCTTTAGGATGCCTTTAGCATATAGTTGAATCAAACCCTTCACCAGTCACAGAGTCCTGCCTGGGATTGTCAGAGTTAACACACTTTTTGAATGCGTTAGATGAACATTACCCCTGCCACAGAATACTAATTGCAATATCGACCCCAATTAATACATGTCACAGAAGCATTCCTTGTAATTATAGATTGTCATCATGATGGTGGTCTAAATTTAGAGCCAGTGGTGCGGGGAACTAGCTGGACTCAGGGAATCGTGCACAGCGTGCATTATTAGCTGTTCACAAATGTTCAAAGGAGAGCAACAAGGAAGGTTAAAGGCCATAGATGAAGATCTCTATTGAGACTGTTCCTCTCTTGACCTTTGCCTATCCCCTCCAGTGCAACTCAACAGCAGAGGATAAATGTTGTTCTCGAATTATTCCTCTGCGCTCCACTTGTCGTCCAGGAAACCCTGACCTTATTCATTCCTCTTTCATGGAGCCTAATATTCCACAGTGATTTTCTACCTCTGGATGTATTCCTTTCGGAAGCACTGAAATGTAGCTAATAGCTTATGTACTACACAAACAAGAAGAAAAAGACGAACACAAAATGAAAGTTTGTTTCATGGGTTGTTAGACATCTGTGTTATTTGTTGCCTTTGGCTTGCTCAGTTGGGGATATTTTGGGGATATTTAATTTGATTTTATCAATCAATAAATTCCACTAGAAACAAACCTTGTTGTATTATTTTAATTTAATACTGTGAAGCTGCTTTGATACAATCTGTATTGTGAAAAGCGCTATACAAATATACTTGACTTGACTTGACTTGACTTATTTATTCCACTAGATTGAAATATGAAGATTTGTAATAAAAACTACAACCCTAAACAGCCAAGGCTTTTGCAACCTCTTCCATGAACACCATCAATCCTGATAATGCACTGTGTATTGTCTCACTGTCTTTTACTTTCTTCTATGATCCAGCTTGTACTTTTCTAAGCAGTTTTAGAACTTTGGGTTGCAGCACCTAGCGGTGACTTTATAGCGGTTCTTTAATAAAGTTATTTTCCAGCTAAAGTTAGTTTTGATTGATTCGCTTCGCAACGATCATTTGTTATTAAATTTGCTTTAGCTGTATTCCTCCTTTGTAAGTCACTTGGAATGAAATCATCTGCTATATGAATACATGTGAATTAGTTTTTGAAATTTTGAAATTTACCAATCACTATGCCAATTCAACATCGTGATGTCTGTCAGCCATCGCGATGGACAATGGCATCGTCTATCGGCCCGACCCAAATGTGAATGTATCAAGTAGCAACCCTTACGAAAAAGAAGTTTATTCAAGTGTTCTATTAGTATACTTCTTTTAAACTAAAAATAAAAAAGTATACTTTCAGTCAACTTTTTATATACTTCTCAGAAATATACTTTATGTACTTCTCAGAAATATACTTCAAATTGCACTTAAGTATACTTGACTTATACTGACAGAAAAGTCTAAGTATATTTGGCCTATATTTTTTGATTGAGATATACTTAAAAGTATAATTAAGTATTCTAAGTATTCTTGGCTTGTTCTTGTGTTTACTATTTTGATTGAGTAGCTTATTAAATACTTTTTTTTAAACATAATATTACATACCATCTTATAAACTAACATGTTCAGCTTTATATAGTAACAAACTTTCGGGTGGAATAGCTTAAAGAGTAAATAAAATAAGCATGGAAAATAAGTTTATTCAAGTGTTCTATTAGTATACTTCTTTTCATCTAAAAAGAACAAGTCTACATTTTATATACTTCTCAAAAATATACTTAATTACACTTAAGTGTACTTGACTTATACTGAGAGAAAAGTCCAAGTATATTTGGCCTATACTTGTACTCAATCTTTTGATCGAGATATACTTAAAATTTTAATTATTCAAAGTATACTTGGCTTATAGTTGTGTTCACTCTTTTGATCGAGTAGCCTATAAATATACTTTTTTTACATCGTTTTTCATATACAGTCTTATGAAACTTTGTTTGAAAATATTGATTAAAATGTTGATATAAAACAGATATGTTTCTAATTCTGCGTATCTGAATTTTTGTGTAGGCTAGTTCACTGGAAGTGTACATATTTACTTTAATTAAACTTTTCCCCACCATTGACTGAATTTTCCAGCTATCCATGTTTTCACTGGTATACGGTAGGGGGCGCTATGACACATCTTCTAGTACAGACTCTCCGAATCAAAACACAGGAGAAGAAGAAGCTGAACCATGTGATAGAAGATTGCTCACTCAAATGTAAAATAATGTGATCATCAAACATTAAACAGCTTGTAAATCAAAACTGCTTAATGTTTCCAAATGAAATGAAGCGTAGGCCTAACCCATGAAGAGAAAACGACTGTGAAGCTTTGGGGGTGTTGGACTTGATCTACTCCACCTGTGTTTTGATCATCGTTCTGGATCTGATCAAGATCTTTGTCTTTGACAAAAATGTGATTTTCTCAACTATTTTCTCAACATTTTAACAAAATGTTGCCTTTCTTTATGAAACTTACTGACATTCGAGTGTTGATAAAAAGGATGCATGAAGCTAATAAAATGTTTGTTTTTTAAATTAAAGTAGAGTTAAAGATATTTTTCAAGTATAAAAAATAACATTTGAACATAGTAGTATACTGTAGGCCTACTGCAAGTGCAAAAATTGTATATAAATAGTAAACTATAAGTATAATGTTAAGTTCACTTAAAGGTGAACTAAGTAACTTTTTTACCTTAACTGAACAGCTTCGGAGTCATTGGAATGGTTATATTACTTATTTCGGGTTGAATGGTGGTCATTTCGCACCCCCCTGGTGCCCGTGAGCGGAAAATTCGCACTTGCAACTTTGAAACGGCGGGCCGCCGCGGCAGGAAGTATCGCGTGATATCAGGTCTCGCGATGTAAACAATTGCTTTACGGCCAAAAGAAATCTGCTCAAATACTGTCATTATTGCGCTCCCTCACGCTGTCCGAACCCGAATGAAGAAGACGTTTTAAAGAATATCCCATCTGCTTTGATGTCGTTGATCTACTAGCCTCTGGTGTCTGAGAATCACCAAAGAGTTTTTACAACAGTGTTGTCAAATATCTATTCCGAAGCTGTGGGGGGAGCTCTAGAGAGAAACCTACTAGTTACAAGTTTTCTTTAAGTGAACTTAACATCATGCTTATAGTTTACCATTTATATATTATTTTTACTCTTTTAGAGTACTCTCAGTAAACTACTAGTTTAGTAGTTTTATACTACAAGTTTCCTTTAAGTGAACTTAACATCATGCTTATAGTTTACCATTTATATATTATTTTTACTCTTTTAGTGTACTCAGTAAACTTGTAGTATAAAACTACTAAACTAGTAGTTTACTAAGAGTACACTACAAGAGTAAAAATAATATATAAATGGTAAACTATAAGCATGATGTTAAGTTCACTTAAAGAAAACTTGTAGTATAAAACTACTAAACTAGTAGTTTACTGAGAGTACATTAAAAGAAAACTTGTAGTATAAAACTACTAAACTAGTAGTTTACTGAGAGTACATTAAAAGAAAACTTGTAGTATAAAACTACTAAACTAGTAGTTTACTGAGAGTATACTTCAAAGTTGCTACAAGTATTAAAATAGTAAACTACTAGTATACTCATAAGTTCACTTGCAGTACAAATGAGAAACATAATTATGAACTAGTTGTGCACTTAAAGTTTACTACTGTTACACTTATAGTACACTTAAACATATACTTTTATATACTTCAAGTGGGCCAATTTAGTCCCAAGCGGTATTAAAATAGTACACTTACAAGTTTACTACTAGTACATATTGACATTAGTATACTTACTACATAAAGTATACTTAAAAATATACTTGAACATTACTCAAGTATACTCCATAAAATGAACTTGAAGTATACTTTTTTTTTCGTAAGGGAAATCTCACTTGCAGTTTTGATGCTAACATCAACATTTGTGCTTTGCAATGTTTCGTTCTCTTTTAAGAATCTCCTCTGTCCATTCTTGTGTTCCATTAATCACATGGTGATTAATTCTGAGGCGTTCTTTGAGAAGATTGTGGTAGCAATAGCATGACAGTCATGCTAGGGAAGCTGGAGGTTCAGGACACTGTTGAGGTCAGTTTGGTCCGGCTCTGTCTCCTCGATGAGCTCAGCCTAGTGAAGAGGAAACGATTCCAGAGATGGTTCTGGGGTAGGATGTGAGTCACACACTCAAACCGCTGTCTTGTCCGTTTAGCTCTGTGAGCTGGATAATATTATCGGTGACTGACCTCCTCACTAACCATCCCCATCCTTCCATCCATGTCTTCATCCCTTCTTTCTTGTGCTGTTTGGATCATAGTAATGGTGCACTTAGGTGATTTTTTTGTAGCTGCAAACCTCCTTGTGATCTCTTTTGAGCAGACACATGCAAACAATTCATACAAATGCCTGAATATATATTTCACGAGTTCACATGTTAATGAAATCTGATGTAATATTAAAATGCGTATTTGGCTTGCTGTCCGGGGGGAGGGCTCCAAGCTCGGAATTCAGCCCGACCCCAGAGTACTCCCCCCTATAAATGTATAGATCATAGGTATCTATGAGCAGACCCAGCCGAATGTGAGGTGATGGGGTGGTGGCGGGATGCTGAGAAATTAGTCATGAGACAGGAGGTAAGGGAAGGCTTTATTTATACTGGCTATTTCTTGTGCTGATTGGATGATTACCTGAACATGCTCCTCCCGAACTTTGTTACATAAAACTTCATTAAACAGCCAGACTGGCACACATTAAAATATTAATATCATCAAATTAATGTTAAGTGTATTAATATGAGTAAAAAATAAATGGTAACCATTATTAATAAATGCAGGGCTGCATAAAGGTATCACATTGCCTTTTGTTACTCACACTAGGCAATCTGAACCATGTCCAAGCATGTTTGACCCTCAAAGTCTGGTTTGTTTGACTAGTGTGATCGCACCGTACCGTACCCTGACCCGCTTGAAGCTGTGGACTTGGGTACGGTTCTATTGGACTCGGGCACGGTACGCATCTGGAGCACAAAACAGCTACTACTACGAGTGTGCTACTGTCATCATTACGACAACAGACATCTTCTATTACTACTTGGATAGGACACTGTTCAAACCATTTAATTAATTTGAGTATATTTAGGTTTATATCGGGTCTGGTTCACACTTTTTTGATGAACAGGAATTGTAGTTTGCGAGTAAAGCTTCAAATTCCTCCATCAATGTCAGCTGCCTAATAGTAATCACAGTGCAGTTAAAGTCCCTATGAAATCAATATGTTAGCCTTACTTGACGTAATTTCCACTGAAAACGGAAGACAGGGCGGGACATATCGAACAGCTCCTCCTCTTTTAAAAATAGCCAATAGCATTTAATTTATATCACAGCTCGGCCAGAGCCGTTGAGCTCGGTTTGAGCGCCTCCTAATCTCCATATCACTTTAAAATATCACTCTGTATAGAATTCAAATGGGTCTGATACGTTTTCTCGTCTGCACCAACTCACACATATGATCAGCTCTGTGCTCTCGCATCTATTATGTAGGGGGCGGGACTTTTTAGATTCTAGAGTGCATTTGATTGGACAGAAAACTATTTTTGAAACAGTTCTGGCTAACTCCAACTAAAATCCCAAAAAATAAATAATGAACAAATAAAATAACATGAAATTAGATCATTGACAGTCTTATAGCCTATATTAAGAATATATTAAACCAAAAACTTTCATATTTTTAGAAAGGATGTGAATTAAAACAACCACAGCAGGCAACAAGTTGATAAATTCAGTTAAATTTAAATTTACCGAATTATCCATTTGTTTTCTGACAGGGAACACATGGAACGAATCACTGCTCCACATTTTGATTGACAGCCGTCACAACCTACTAGTGACCGTGTTTACTCCTTTCCTTTCAGCCATTGGATAGGATTTAAAAAACGGCTGTTGTATTTGTACTTCTGACTAAGCACTGTTAAATATAGGTGAAAAACTACGCCGCAAAAAGAATAAATAAAATGCTTTCTTAAAAAGGCAAAAGAACGCATGCACGTTTTCTTAATATGACAATTAAAAACCTACAGACTGATGAAAATGCGGGACATTTTCTCAATATGTGACGGGCGGGACAAGGGGTAAAAATGCTGTGCGGTACAACGCAAAGCGGGGCGGGTGGTCACCCTAGCTGACAGGTTCATGTTATGTGCAGTTAATGTTTTTTTTAAGACATGAACGTTGAGTAATCTGTCCTCAGACTGTGAAAGAATTAGTGTTAGGACGTTCAGAAGACATGGCGTCACTCCCTGCATTTTCCATATCACCAAACACAGTGTGGGAGGTACCATGGCTCTGTGTGCACCCACACAAATCCATAATGATATTTAAATCCAATATTTTGCACACACTTGCATAAACACAATCAGCATCCTTACTGGAACAGAAGCAGCTTTAGTGTATGACAGCCATTCATGTTTAAGAGATGCTCTTGTCTCGCATCTCTTGTGCATCAACGCGTAGCAGAGCGTCTCCGAATTCTTCAGAATTCTTACAGCTGTAAAGGGACACAAAAAGAGTCCTTTCTTGACTGCTGAGCAAAAGATTGCGGATTCTCTGAAAAATGAATGGTGAGACTTATAAGTACAATGTTTAAAGAGCCAATGTTAGACTACAGAGCTCTCGGAGGAGAATGAAGCATTCAAGGCCTGATCGATGGGTTGGATCAATGACGAGAAGCAAGTATTCTGGAGATCATAGATTATTCAGAGGCATATTGATCTGGCAGTGGTGAGGAGATCACATTCAGACTCACATGAATACAGCTGCGCTCACACATACTCCTGAGTGATTGTGGCGATGGCACAGCAGCAGATACAAAAACGTACAAAGTCTCATGAAAAGCAGACCTGTTGTAAATGCTGGGATTAATGTAGTTTAGAGCTAGATGAAAAGTTGTATGGACAATGTGCCTAGTTTCAGTGAATAATGATATTTAAACTGCTTTTTAGTAGTAATATATATATAGATTTTTTGCTTATAGTTTCTTATAGACAATATAATATATATTTATAATATTATTCGTTTTTTTTTTACTTTTAAATACATTACATTGCTGTCGGGTGGAAACCTCAAATCTCCAAAAAACGCTTCTTTTCAGGAAATGGAAAAAAACACTGTATTTATATATATACAGTGGGTACGGAAAGTTTTCAGACCCCCTTAAATTTTTCACTCTTTGTTATATTGCAGCCATTTGCTAAAATCATTTAAGTTATTTTTTTTTTCTCATTATTGTACACACAGCACCCCATATTGACAGAAAAACACAGAATTGTTGACATTTTTGCACATTTATTAAAAAAGAAAAACGGAAATATCACATGGTCCTAAGTATTCAGACCCTTTGCTCAGTATTTAGTAGAAGCACCATTTTGATCTAATACAGCCATGAGTCTTTTTGGGAAAGATGCAACAAGTTTTTCACACCTGGATTTGGGTATCCTCTGCCATTCCTCCTTGCAGATCCTCTCCAGTTCTGTCAGGTTGGATGGTAAACGTTGGTGGACAGCCATTTTCAGGTCTCTCCAGAGATGCTCAATTGGGTTTAAGTCAGGGCTCTGGCTGGGCCATTCAAGAACAGTCACGGAGTTGTTGTGAAGCCACTCCTTCGTTATTTTAGCTGTGTGCTTAGGGTCATTGTCTTGTTGGAAGGTGAACCTTTGGCCCAGTCTGAGGTCCAGAGCACGCTGGAGAAGGTTTTCGTCCAGGATATCCCTGTACTTGGCCGCATTCATCTTTCCCTCAATTGCAACCAGTCGTCCTGTCCCTGCAGCTGAAAAACACCCCCACAGCATGATGCTGCCACCACCATGCTTCACTGTTGAGACTGTATTGGACAGGTGATGAGCAGTGCCTGGTTTTCTCCACACATACCGCTTAGAATTAAGGCCAAAAAGTTCTATCTTGGTCTCATCAGACCAGAGAATCTTATTTATCACCATCTTGGAGTCCTTCAGGTGTGCTTTCATGTGTCTTGCACTGAGGAGAGGCTTCCGTCGGGCCACTCTGCCATAAAGCACCGACTGGTGGATGGCTGCAGTGATGGTTGACTTACTACAACTTTCTCCCATCTCCCGACTGCATCTCTGGAGCTCAGCCACAGTGATCTTTGGGTTCTTCTTTACCTCTCTCACCAAGGCTCTTCTCCCCCGATAGCTCAGTTTGGCCGGACGGCCAGCTCTAGGAAGGGTTCTGGTCGTCCCAAACGTCTTCCATTTAAGGATTATGGAGGCCACTGTGCTCTTAGGAACCTTAAGTGCAGCAGAAATTTGTTTGTAACCTTGGCCAGGTCTGTGCCTTGCCACAATTCTGTCTCTGAGCTCTTCAGGCAGTTCCTTTGACCTCATGATTCTCATTTGCTCTGACATGCACTGTGAGCTGTAAGGTCTTATATAGACAGGTGTGTGGCTTTCCTAATCAAGTCCAATCAGTATAATCAAACACAGCTGGACTCAAATGAAGGTGTAGAACCATCTCAATGATGATCAGAAGAAATGGACAGCACCTGAGTTAAATATATGAGTGTCAGAGCAAAGGGACTGAATACTTAGGACCATGTGATATTTCAGTTTTTCTTTTTTTAATAAATGTGCAAAAATGTCAACAATTCTGTGTTTTTCTGTCAATATGGGGTGCTGTGTGTACAATAATGAGGGGAAAAAATGAACTTAAATGATTTTAGCAAATGGCTGCAATATAACAAAGATTGAAAAATTTAAGGGGGTCTGAATACTTTCCTTACCCACTGTATATAATGCCCGTCCAAACTGCGTGCAGCTCTTCATTCACGATAGAGGCGGGGTGGAATTGTGAGGTTTGACTGACAGTCTGAGGATCCAATGGAGTTGCAAGGTTTAGTCAAAAGCTCTTTTTAATTCTTTTCATTGGTTAAATATTTGTAAAACCCACAGAAAGACATAAAGTGTGAAATTACAAAATATGGAGGTTTTCGCCTGACAGCCACAATATACTGATGTCAAACGTACCAGTTTTTCAGTACCAAGTCAAAGGCGTTAAAAAACTACTGTCAGTATTTACTAAAGACACAGTGAAAAGTTAAAGCTGAAAAGGTGTGGACACAGTTATTTTGGCTGACCTATTGCATACATGCAGATTCCCTTTCAGATGCAAAGGAGAATATTTAAATGAATCACACAAGGTGATTTACTAACGTTTGCTCTAGTCAATTGACTGGTATTTGCGCCATTATTTATCGCCCCAAAAGAAGCATGTTTTAAACCAGACGTTAAATTGCGCTGCTCTTGGTAGATTGTGTTAGTCATTATGGAAATGATCTGGCTGCGTCTGTGTTCTTTAATTTGCGTCAGTAGATCACGTGCAGAACTTTACACTCCCATCAGTGTTTTTTTGGAATTGCGCTCTTGTGCTAATTTGCCCTGTTTACTAAACCTGACCCAAAGTCAGTTATAATGTTAAGTGCATGTAAACAGACAGGGCTAAAAATCGTCTCGGTTACGTATGTAACCCTTGTTCCCTGAGTAGGGAACGGAGACGTTACATCAGTGACGATGAATGGGGTTTCGCTTAGAAAGCCTCTCACCTTCGAGAATACAAAACGAGCCAATGGCAAGAAAATGCCATGGGTCTGCGGAATTTGCATAGCATAAGTCCGCCCCACGTCGTGGGTATATAAGGAAGTACGCTGGCAACATGCAGATATGTTTTTTCGCTGAGGAGCCAAGACTGAACTCTGGCGTTCCAGCGGTACAGCGGAAGTGGCAGGGAGACGTAACCGAGACGTTCCCTTTCGTGGTCACTACGAGTTACGTCAGTGACGACGAATGGGGTCCCCAGTCTAATCACGCCACCTCGGCTGTCTTCCAGTGCCCTGCGCAAGTCTGAGCTCCCTGTCGTGAGACTAGCACGGACGAAGGAGTCCTACTTAACACAGGAATACCAAGGTACACTGGGAAGCATATCTCAGCGGAAATATGCAATCATGCCCAGCCCGAAGGGGGGGGACTTGGAATACACATATGACCCGGAGGGGCTGCATATGGAGAATCACTGGGGTGTCCAGCCGCAGGTGGAATATTTCAACCCCAGGGGTGGCAAGGTGGCTTGCCGAGGGAAAGACACATGCTCAGAGAGGCTTACAGTTGAAAGACACATGTGGGGGTCGCCCAGAGGGGGAACCATGCACATGGAGGCACCTAGCCAAGCGCAAAAGCTGCCGGTGGCATAACTCTGGCGTTGCCGTCAACAGCGCTGGAGGAACTCAGGGCCTGCGGGGAGGCTCACCTGAGGAGAATAATCGCATGTATTCCGTCCGTGGAGAGGAATGGCGAGCAAGCGAAGACACCTGAGCAGAATCTAGTACTGGCTGGTTGAAGCGAGTACATGAGAAGAAACTAGCTCCACTCGGAGATTGTAGAATCTCGCGAATGTGTTGGGTGTCGCCCAGCCTGCAGCTCTGCAGATGTTTGTTAGCAAGGCGCCATGCACTAGAGCCCAAGAGGAGGCCACACTCCGAGTGGAGTGGGCCGTCACACCAAGGGGGCACGGTCGACCTTGCTGCTGGTATGCCAAAGCAATGGCGTCCACTATCCAGTGAGACAACCTTTGCTTGGAGAGAGCCTTTCCCTTCAGCTTCCCACCATAACAGACAAAGAGCTGGTCTGAGGTCCTGAAACACTGCGTTCTGTCTACGTAAGCACGGAGGGCGCGTACTGGACAGAGCAGTGCCAAGGCTGGGTCTGCCTCCTCCAAGGGCAGCGCTTGCAGGTTCACCACCTGATCTCGAAAGGGAGTGGTGGGAACCTTGGGCACATATCCAGGCCAGGGTCTCAGGATCACGTGAGAGTTAGCCCAAATTCCAGGCACGCTTCGTCAACCGAAAATGCCTGCAGGTCCCCTACCCTCTTGATTGAGGCCAATGCAACCAGGAGCGCTGTCTTAATTGACAGGAACTAAAGCTCCACTGATTGCAGAGGCTCAAAGGGAGCACTCTGCAGGGCAGTTAGTACCACTGAGAGTTCCCAAGAGGGAACGAGAGGAGGGCGAGGAGGATTCAGTCTCCTCGCTCCTCTCAGGAACCTGATGATCAGGTCGTGCTTTCCCAGAGACTTACCTTCAACTGCATCATGATGTGCGGCAACATACACTTTCAGGGTGGAGGGAGACAGCCTTCGCTCCAACCCTTGCTGCAGGAAGGAAAGCACGACACTGATCGGGCATTTCGTGGGGTCTTCACGACGGGAAGAACACCAGTTGACGAAGAGGTTCCACTTCAACGCATAGGCATGTTTCGTGGATGATGCTCTAGCGGAAGTGATGGTAGCCACCACCGCTGGTGGTAGGGTACTCAAACCTGCCTCGTCCCATCCAGGAGCCACACGTGGAGGTTCCAAAGATCGGGACGAGGGTGCCATAGGGTGCCCCGTCCCTGAGAAAGCAGGTCCTTCCTCAGGGGAATTGGCCAGGGAGGTGCTGTCGCGAGGAGAACTAGTTCGGGGAACCAGGTCCGGTTGTGCCAATACGGGGCAACCAAAATGACCTGCTCCTCGTCCTCCCTGATCTTGCGCAAGGTCTGCACAAGAAGGCTCACTGGGGGAAATGCATACTTGCGGAGGCTCCGCGGCCAGCTGTGCGCCAGTGCATCCATGCCGAGTTGCCCTCGGTCAGGGAATAAAACAGGTCGCAATGGGACGAGTCGTGGGAGGCAAACAGATCTACCTGTGCGTCCCCGAACTGATCCCAAATCAGCTGAACCGTCTGGGGATGGAGTCTCCATTCTCCAGGGAGAGGCCGAAGCAGAGACAGCTCATAGGCCGCACGGTTCAGGTCTCCTGGGATATAAATGGCTCGAAGCGACCTCAGATGCTTCTGACTCCATATGAGGAGGTGCCGGGCGAGTTGCGACATACGGCGGGAGCGCAGACCACCTTGACGGTTGATGTACGCTACTGTCGCGGTATTGTCTGATCGGACTAGTACGTGCTGAACCCTGAGTAACGCACGGAAGCGGTGCAGGGCGAGACGTACAGCCAGCCACTCGAGGCAATTGACATGCCAAAGGCACTGGGGTCCTGTCCAGGAGCCCGCGGCAGCATGCCCATTGCACATGGCGCCCCAGCCCGTGGTGGAGGCATCTGTTGATACAACAACATGCCGGGAAACTCGTTCTAAGGGCACTCCCGCCCGTAGAAAACTGAGGTTCGTCCACGGGGTGAAGGTCTGACGGCAGGTCGGAGTCACTGGGACTCAGAGCTTGCCGTGTTGCCATGCCCACCTCGGGACTCGATTGCAAAGCCAAAGCTGAAGCGGTCTCATATGAAGCAATCCGAGCGGCGTTACTGCAGCTGCAGATGCCATATGCCCCAGGGCCTCTGAAATAGTTTCAGTGGAACCGCACTCTTGCCCTCGAACTGACGAAGGCAAGTCAGCAGTGACTGCCCGCACTCGATCGACTCGACCTCCGCTCTCATGACAGGGGCATTGCCACAGACCATAGTGAAGCGGACTCCCCTGAAGCGGGGAGGAGACCCCGCGAACTGAATCGCGTAGCCGAGCCTGATGGTCCTCGCGACCCAGCGGGACAGTCTGGGAAGCTCTAGCCAGGCTCCCAAGAACTGTACCAGCGGGGTCATGCGGACCACAGACGTACCCGGCAGGGGTCTGGCGACAGAGGGGGACGAGAGTGGCGAGGCTCGTGAGCGGCACGCACTGTCATCCACAGCCTCTTGGGGCTCGGAGGAAGGGGCATCAGTTCTTGAAACAAGAGATTCTCCCCCGGCCCTCCACCGGGGGAAGGAGTGGCCCTGCTACCAGCTCCTGAGAAGAACTGAGCCCTAACTCCAAGCTGCCCGTCTCGAGAGTGCTGCGTAGCCCGGCATTTGGCCAGCTAAGAGGCGGAGACAGGCAATGCCGCCCTCCTGCATCCTCCTCCTGCTCGGGGCCGGTGAAGGCTCGAGGGAAGGAGCCGCAGGGAGGCGGCCTCGGCGGGAAGTAGACTAACGAGACCACACGGACGGATGACCATTGGTGCAGAAGGCCTCAGTCCGCTTCAGGGGAGGGTCGAAGACTGTAGGTCGAAGACTGTTGACAGTCCTCAACCACACCGCCGAGGAGCCCAGCCTGGGACATGGGGGAGCTGAGAAAATGAATTCCCAGACCCCCTCACATCAACCTGGCTGAGCCCATTCCTGGACCACACCTGTGAACATCACCTGGCCCAGGGATCACGCAGGTACCGATGTCGCCCGTAGAACGAGGTCAGTAGTGTGCGTGGCGGATCGACCAGCCCCGGACATGGGAGGCATAGTGTCCCTGCGTGGGGGCGTGGTCGAGTTTCCGCGTTCTGTCAGTGTTGGCCAGTGTTGGCCAGTTCCACGACGGCCTGGTCTGACAGAACTCCCGAGTCAGCACTGCCTCGAAGGCGAAGGCGACACACAGCACTGCATGCCTGTGCCACGATAGTGACAGAGAACATACAGCCCATGATCGCCACGCGATCGAGTGCAGCGAAGGCGGAGGATGCCCGCGGGCCGCGATAAGTCACGGGGACTCTCGCGAGCCGGAGGCGTCCTGATGCACATCCGGGAGAAAGGCACTGGGAGTAGTGTTGTAGCGCAACACGCGCCCAGGAACCAATCGTAGGCCTACAGCTCTCGGGGGGAGGGCGGCGCCACTCCAACCGATGCTTCAGCTGCCTGGGAAAGTATGGCCATCAGCTCTGGATCTGACTCGACTAACACTGACACTCCTGAGGGAGGCAACGCAGTCGAATCCTCATTTCCAGAGGAATCAAGCCCGCCTTGTGATGCTGTGAGTGACATGACACCATCTGCTGGAGCCACGAATGAAAACACTGGGTCCCCGAGAGGAATCAGGCACAGACGGAAGCCCCACGGTTTGCGATGTGGAGGGGGGCGTGGCCCGAGGAATGCTCGTCGGTATTATGCCACACCGTAACCCTCAGATCACCCTGGCCACCAGCCAAAGTATCCCCTCTCGAGGAAGAGATAGATTGGGGTGTGGCAGAGGGGACTCTACCCACACAGAGATCATTGAGTCTCGATCAATAAACATCGCAATGGTCATGTTCCCGCAATGAAAACATGACACATCCACGAGCGCTGCCGAGTGTGATTAAGCCCAACACACGAAACAGCGCTCGTGACCGTTAGGCAGATGAATCACGCGCCCACATCCAGTAAATACACGGGCGAGCCGTCTTGAAAAAGACGTGCCGCGTGCAGCTCTTTTAGAGAGAGGAAAAAGCTCAGCAGAGAGCTGAAGCGCCCAGGGAGAAACACACACACTGTCGGCAGATCACTGCACAGATCAGCAGCAGGCAATGCGATCTCGCTGGAACGCGCTGTCACACCAACACACTGAAGAGCCGCTTGTCTCGTAGAGGAAGATGATTCAGAATGGCTTGTAGGAGTGAAGAGAACTCTTGGCTCCGAAGTGAAAACATATCTGCATGTTGCCAGCGTACTTCCTTATATACCCACGACGTGGGGGGGACTTACGCTATGCAAATTCTGCAGACCCATGGCATTTTCTTGCCATTGGCTCGTTTTGTATACTCGAAGGTGAGAGGCTTTCTAAGCGAAACCCCATTCGTCGTCACTGACGTAACTCGTAGTGACCACGAAAGGGAACTGATGTTTACCAGTACTAAAGAACTGGGCTGAAAGAAAATGCTCTGAATGTCACTGAAAAGCATGACACACACAACCGTCATTATGCTAAAAAATTGAATAAAATATATGGGCCTAAATATACCCATATTTCTTTGTGTTTGGGGAAAGGGTAGGTTTTATTTGTCTGTTAATAAATTGCATTACTCATTATCTGATTATGTAGTGTGTTACCCCGAACACCATGTATATGTGTGTGTTTTCGTTTTCTGCAGTGATGAAAGGGATTTGGATGGGTTTTCTGTGAGTAAACGTGATGCAGTCTGCTTCTGTTTGTCCCACTCTAAGAGCCAACGGGCACTGTCTCTCACAACAGAAGGCTCTCTGAACGTCTATATGGCTTCAAGCACAAACTGGATGCATGCAGAACATGTGCGTGCAAATACGCACATGCAGATGCTCATGCATTGTATGTGTGCACTGTTACACTCAAACCCACACACACACACAGCTAATAGGAAGAGTGATGTATTGCCCCTGACAGATCATTCTACGCTGTACCAGAATAGCTCCAAACATCTCTGAGCATCTATTCCAATGTTTTCCCTACACATGATTTGAATATCATATCGAAAAGCACTCTGTCTCTCTCACACGGATTTGTATTGGACGAGTGACTCTTTATGCTCGTTGAATTCAAATTTGATTCTGAATTCAGTCTGCCATGCTAATAGCCACTCAAAACAGGGAGGGTTTATTCTGACTTGGTTATATATCAGTGAAATCCGCCTCAGCTCAATGCTGTCAAGTCTTTTATTATAGAAAACAGAAAGCAGTGACACCAAAGTTTAGTGTAGTAGTAGATTCAAACTCGGTTGCTAATTTGCTAATGCCACAGGTCTGCCGTTGTGGATCATAGTGTTGTTGTAAATGACTGAGCTTGCATACGATTTCCAGATGGCCTGTCGCGTTGATGCTATGCCGGTTTGAAATGCGTGGGCGAGAGAGTGTGAGAGGAAGGGACAGCGAAAGGGGAGATGGTTCGTTCAGAACACATGGGCCAATCAGAGTTCAGCGCCTGGCTCTCTCTAACCCCGCCAGCGGGGGGGAATCGTGCCTAAACAGTGACTATGATCTCAACTTTGATGTGATGGTTTTCAGCGGGGCAGAAGGCGAACGGGACTGCCTGTCACCCACCACACAACTCACAGAAAGCCCACACAACCTCCTGTGTTGAACATTCTCAGCTAAATCTTGAAGTTGATGAAGTTGATGGTTGGATACACACTTATCTGCTTACCTACTCAATTGTTTAAAGGCAGGGTAGGCAGGATTTTCCTAAAAAACATTTTCCCACATTTGTTTAAACTGTCTTTATATACCAATACATAATTAAAATGTAAGTACTCTGAAAAAGAGAGTATAAAAATCGAGTGGCTGTAGTCCTCTCAGGACTGCAATAAACACAGCTACTTATTCCATTCACTCCCACCCCCTCCCTTCTGGGCTCATTCCAAAGCCACGCCCCCAAAACACATGAACGCGTGATGCCGACCGCTCAGCTGGAGGACGCGTTTGCCAGCGCCGAGCGGAGAGGAGCGCAGTGCATGTAGTAACATCATGTCAGAATCACATGTAATAAAATACCTAACTTTATCATTATGAATATAAACAACTAACATGGCTGTTAGTACTCACTATCAAGCTAGCATATTGATACTGGTAAAGTTTAAAATATATTGAGTTTGATTCGGTAATGAGCTAGTAACATAAGGCAAAGCTAAAAACAGGTTGCATTGATACACGTTTTCCCATTACCATCAGTTGTGATGAAGGTGAATTTCGTTTAAGATTCATAACATATACGGTGTTTTGCATGTAAGAGCTTCCAAGATGAAAGCACTGTTGGCTCTGATAAGGACTAACGTTACACTCCGGTGACAAGTAGCCTACCTTTCTACCTTACTAGTTCCTTTTTTTGCCTTGTTTGCCTTCGCTGACTGTATATGCAGGTACTGGGGATTTTGACTGTTCTTTCTCTGCCTTTATTGTGATTCTTCCTAGCTTCCGTGCCTCTTCCCCTCCTCGAGTCAAACGGGTGCGTGCATGTGTGCAGCTCCTGTAGCAGCATGGGTGGTAGCCATGGTAGCGAGGGAGAGTGACAGTCGCCCAGCCAATCATTTCATTCGTTCCGAATGGAAATAAGTAGCTGTGTTTATTGCGCCCTGAGAGGACTACAGACACTCGATTTTTATACTCTCTTTTTCAGAGTACTTACATTTTAATTATGTATTGGTATATAAAGAAAGTTGAAACAAATTTTGAAAAACATTTTTTTGAAAAAACCTGCCGACCCTGCCTTTAACCCCCTGAGGTCGGCGGTATCGCCGGCGATACCAGCTCGCTTTTTTTTATCAGTGTAAAAGAAACTCATAAATACTCTGTTGACTTTGATTTTCCATAGGAGTTTCATACATCAATCGATTCTGTTAAATGTGTATTATTTTTCTGTATACTCACAATAAAAACAAAGTGTTGTGCTTTTCGCCAAATTAAGAAAAATAAACACGAAGCTAGGTTCTGCCTTCTCTCTGTCCGTGTAGTCCATTCTGAAACGCGTCCGAAAATGAATCATAACTCAGCGAATACTTCTCACACAGGCACGTGATATATGTCTTTATGAAGCTTGAAATCTCTTCTTTTAAATGAAGTAATTAATATAAAAAACAAACGTTTTCAACTCATGTAATCCGTTTGAAAGCAAGGAGAGGTACCGTTTTTTCCTTCTGCCTAATTATCTCTATAATGAACTGAGGCCGCCCCGCCCCCGGCACTATTCACATGGTAAATAGTTTAGGTAATCTATGCTTCGCACCCGCCCCCCGATCAATGCCTTGAAAACACGAAGTTTCATCAGATCAGATTCACTGATAGTTCATCGCGTTTAGAGAGGATGGCGCGTTTCTCCGGTAAAGACGCCCTTCAGATGATTCTGGACAGCGAGGAATAACTCACCTTGGCTTTTCCTCAGAGGAAGATTGTAACTCAGACGAACGGCAGCATGTTCAAGAGCGAATTGATCACGCCGAGTAAACAACGAGTTTTCACGTGAGTAAATACGTGAACTCAAGTGGTCTAGTGGTAGAACATTTGCCTAGTGTGTCAGAGGTTCTGAGTTCGAATCCGCACTCATATAGTTTTTTTTTTTTTTTTTTTTGTCAAATCAGATTATGTTTATCAGTGGTTGTATATCAGGCAGAGACATGTTTGTGTGTATTTTGTTTTGTAATTTCACTGGAACGAATAGAGAGTCTCCACAACGGATTGAAGCGCGCGTCCGAGTGAAGACTGCGTGAGCCTAAAACAAACACAGTATCCGTGTCTGACTCGCGGGAATCCACGGCGCAAACCTGTGAGGGGCTGTGTTTTCTCGAGCCCCATATCAGCTCGAGAAAACACAAGTTTATTCAGATCATTACTTGTTTACACCGTCTCGCAGCGCTGTGAGGAATAATAATAATAATAATAATGGAAAATGTCCCTCAAAAGGTAGATGTAAACAAACTATTAAAAGGTAAAAAAAAAAAATTTTCTTTAAATAATTTTTATTGTGTTTTATTAGTAACAAATTTGGGGAGAGGATAAATATTCCAAAACTGAAAATACAGTATGAGAATTTACTGCACAATTACTAGACATGTTTACCTTGGATATTATACAATTTGCAAGCACAATTTGTGGAAAAAAAAATTTATATAAAAAATATAAATAAAAATTATTTTTGTGTATAAATATATACACATATATATGTGTGTGTGTATGCACATATATATATTTGTATAAGCAACGTATTAAACTGCAAATTAACATTTATATTCCTTATAATAAAAATGAAAGACCTATGTTACAGACATATGAAAGACAACATTTCGTTGATTAGTTTTGGATAGATTATACATTTTTACTGTAAAATATCTGCCACCTCAAATAAGCTTTTATATGCCAATTTTTTTGTCAAAAATAATCAAATAATCAATCAAATCCTTAACTTTGAAATATGTATGATAAAATGTATACTTTAGTTTGTACAAAGAAAGATTACACTTGAATTGTTGTTTATTTAAATATTTACAAGGTAGATGTAAACAAACTATTAAAAGGTAAATATAAGCCTTTTCTTTAAATAATTTTTATTGTGTTTTATTAGTGACAAATTTGGGGAGAGGATAAATATTCCAAAACTGAAAATACAGTATGAGAATTAACTGCACAATTACTAGACATGTTTTCCTTGGATATTATAGGCCAATTTGCAAGCACAATATGTGGAAAAATAAAAAAGAATTGAGATGCTTCCAACTGTTGCTCTTGCATTCTTGTGGCTCAGTGACTCACCTGAATGAATGGCTCATTAAGTATGCGGTCCTCAGGTGTGAGCCACTAAATATGCATGATCGTCGACGCCCACTCAAATATTGCCTTTCCAAACAGAAAGTGCTTTGCAAAATTCAAATCAATGTATTGTGTTATGTGAAGGATTAGGCAGGGTGATTTTCACATAATTTTGAAGAAAAAAACACTAGGCGATGACATCCATTAGACAAAAGTCTTATTGGCACATATTTAGTGTGTGTTTTGTGGTCTTATTTCAGAAACTTTAGTTTTTAGTTTTTTCAATAACCACGCATAAACATTATTCTCTCAAAAATGCAGACATGTACATTCTTGTTGCTCACATATTATGGTAGCCCTGTTTGTGCTAAATAGTGTGTAATTTTTTTTTGCCATTACTATGTTTATAAGCAACTGAAAAAAGCACAAATGTCAGGGCATGTCAGAACATCTCAAGGACCCCAAAAACACCTTAGACCCCAGAGGGTTAAAGGTGCAGTAAGCGATTTTTGTGAAATTTTAAATCAACCCAAACAAACACACCCCTCCCTTCATTGCTCCGCCTCCCAAAATGCACAAACACGCAATGCAAGAGTGGATGTCTCTTTATCATATTTGAAGCGAAGCAAAATAATGCTTCGTGAAAAATAAAGCGAAGATGATGAACGACGACAAGGAAGAACAAACAATGAAATACAGTCCACAAGAGTACGTATATAAAAACATGAGTTGGTTGTTAGTCTCCAGAAGCACACCAGCTCCAGACAAACCATGACACTCAAAACTGTCCTGTTACTAGAGCTAATATTACACAACAGCATATCTTGTTGTTTTTTTTAAACATAGCAGAGCCAATGTTACTCACATATGGAGGAGAAATAACGCAACCTCTGCGTCCTCAGTGTCTCTCCTCCCCCATCATGAGTCACACTATTGCTGATTGGCTACAAGTGTGTTGTGCTGCTCTGTCCAATCCACTATCAAGAACGTTTCTCAGAAATCACTTACTCTACTTTTAAATACTTGAAGGTGACACTATGATCTAGAATTGGTTCATGCCCCAAATTCTTTTTTTCTCAACTTTGAGAATCTCAGTTGCATAATGTCTGGTAGTGTTTGCAATCTCCTCTGGGCCTTGATATATGTGGTTGTACTTGTACAACTGAACAATTTTATTTATTTTTTTACATGTGGCAGATTAAAAATAGTATATATTAGGGGTGTAACGATTCATCAACTACATCGATGTATCGATTTATATTCCTACAATCCAACTACATCGATCTGTGCTCGGCAAGTTGGTCTTCCGGACGACATATATCGATCTAACATCGTTTTAAAAGGTAATGAATCGATTGTAACGATACTAGGAAATAACGCATTGGATTTAAGCACGTCAGACTTTATATGGATGTTTTTTCTTAGCACTTTTAATGATAAAGGCGTTAAACGTTACTCGATTCAGTCTGCCTATCTGTGACGTCGTCGCCATGCGTGACGCGCCAGCAGCAGCGCAAAGACAACAAGCAGCGCAAAGTCTCTCAGTCACCTCAGAAAAACGGACTTTCCTGTCCTCTCAGGAAACTGAGTAGATGCAGTAGCGCGCACTTTTCAATTGCACGCGCAAATGCGGCGGAGCGCGCTGTATCACTTCACTAAAGTGCAAAAGACATACGAGAATGCAACGTCGTAAATAAAAGTAAAATACCAATAAATTACGTTATTGGTAACTTACCAATGTGTGTTGCTATTTATCAGGAGCAGTTTCCATGTTTCTTTACCAATTCTTCTAAGTATTGTGTATCACCATGGTAGCCTAATTGTTGTTTGTTTCCGTAACAAAATGCCACTTACTGGTTATTTTGTATATTTTTATATGACTGTGGTGGCTCATACCAAGATTGTATTAACAAAAACTAGTTTGGGACTGCTATTTAATAGCTTAACCTCGCAGTGCCTACTGTTTATCAGTATTTGTCATATTCTTAAAAAAAAATTTGTATGTTAAGTAAAGGGGGACAGAACTTGTGTGTCAACAATTTTTGTGTAAACAAATGTATTATAATAGGTCTATATAATTCCTAAAAAGGTGGGTCGCGGCTTGATGACCATGGGGAAATGTGGGTCCCATGGCCAAACTATTCAAAACATCATTCAATGTTGTGATAATTGTAATTAATAATCGCAGTTACAATTTCAAGGGAATAATCGACAATTATAATTTTTGTCAGAATCGTTCAGTCCTACTTTATTCAAATAAAATGTGAATGCATTTGACATTAATTGTCGTTTACTTGTTTGTTTATATCCATAATTAATTGATACCTGATTCACTTACAAGATTTTTTGGCTAAAAAGTCACTGAATCGATTTCAAGTCACTGAATCGTTTCGGATCGTATCGTTCTAAATGAACCAATATCGTCCTTGAATCGTATCGACAACCACGAATCGCGATACGAATCGAATCGTTGTTAAAACTAATCGTTACACCCCTAGTATATATGTCATGTTCTTTGCAGCAAAAAAAAAAAAAAAAAAATTTCTATATATATACCGTAAAACTTCAAATAATAGCCAAGTCCCAAATAGACGCCTGTCTCTTTTACACGCCTGGTGTGGCTACAGGTTTGGATAAATAAAGGCCGATCTCAAATAGAGGCCCGGTCTGTTTTTTAGTTTCGGGTTGTATTTAATCTTCTAAAACCCGTCAGATCGTCTGTTTAAGCCAGTTCTATGGAGCAGATTGCGCACGCAAGAGAGCCCTGCACATCTGGGCGGGAGCTGTTAGCGCAAGCAAGGCAGGCAGAGTTAGCGGAGGCCGGAGAGGGAGAAGTGGAGGAGAGCGACGAGGAGGAGGAATTCGCCAATTAACTTGTAGTTGAGGATCGCGGTGATGATAATAGTGATGAATCCTTTTGTATCACATGATTGCAGTTGTTTTACAGGGTAGCTTGTTCTTGTTGATGTGTTTCTGGCAACTAGTTCATTGGCTCGATGGATATTACCGGTAACTTGTATTGTTCAGCCCATGGCTGTCACATTGTTTCGTTTTTTTATGCTGCCAATAATCTAAATGGGGTCGCACACCGTACGCGAAGCGCAGCGCCGCGTCGCGTCTCGAGTTATCGCACACCGGACGCGCACTTTGTCAGTTTGTGGCCAGCAATATAGTTATGTTTAAGGATATTGTGGAATTAAGATCATGTCTGTACTATGATATGATTGTACTGTACAATTAAATACAATCGTTGCTTAGTCTGCAGTCTGAATTCACTTTACCTCAGAGCGTCCGTTAACTGAATGAATTGAGAATATCACCTGAAAATCTGATAACATCAGCCATTTTCATTCAAGCAGCTGATTTCTGTAAATGAATGTAAAACTGAATGTATATTGCAGCACAGGGTGAAGTCAGTAGATACATTAACAACTATTTGAGACAATGTACACTCATAGAGAATGATGTGTTCGAATTTTAAAGACGTGGCGCTGCGCTTCTCGTCTGGTGTGCGACCCCATTTAGACATATGGAAATATAGTAGGCTAATTCTGACATTAACTGATTTGTTAAACACAAACACAGATATGGTAACCTCCTACTGTCATGCTCATCTCAACACTAAATTAAAGGCCTGTCTCATATAGACGCCTGTCTCAAATACAAGCCGATGCAGTTCGGCAATTTGGGAAAATAAAAGCCCGGGCTATTATTTGAATATATATATGCTTAAATGCACATCATGACATCTATGTTCATAAACACACTGTTCTATCTGATGCATCTGAGACAATCATGGCAATGCAACAAAGGCCTGATAGGGCAGGGGACATTTCATTCAGTTGGTCCTGAACTCTCTTACGCTGATCCATGAGAGTTGGTTTGAAAGCTTCCGTAGTATTTGCATGCACACCGCAAATTGATTTTCAGTCAGACAGTTTAGTCAGCTTATTAACGCTGAAGCACAAAATGAATCCAAAACCACTGCGGAAGAATTGTTGGAGCGGCCATAAATTAATTCATTAACTTACAAATTATGTGATTACTCTCTATTATCCTACCACAACATTATTTTCCCTACCAAACCAGTGCCCACATCCAAAACAAGCATGTACACGCTAATGATGAAAACTCGCAAAAACCTTTTGTTTTTTTGGAGGGTGCTGTTAATGGAGTTTGGTGCATGGGTAACATTAAAACATGTTTCAATTTTCATAAATGAATTAGTATTTGTCTTGTTCCCAATAAATATATTGAAAAAGAAATCTAAGATGCTTAATGTAATTAGACTTTTTATCACTAAATATGTATTGAATTAGTTTTTTTTGTTGTTGTTGTTGTTGTTGTTGTTTTTGCCTGTGTATTCTGCTTTGTTTATAGAGCTGTGTCCACTGAAATTACTTATCACTTTGCTTCCGGGATGTTCAGATAAATAAATAAAAATACTGATTAAGAAAATCTAATTTTTTAAGTTCTCAATACATAGTCTGCTCAGCAGCCCTTGCTAAAGATCATTAAATGGATTTTTCTCTATGACTATGTCCTTGATGTCCTCTTATCTCTCTTCTTGAGTTTCTCATTCACTCGCTTTTGGGTTTTGAAGAGCAGGGACAGACAGAGGACATAAAGCAATGTCCTCTTAGTTATCCTGCTCCTCACCCCATAGGAAGGATCTTTCATGGCTCAAGACGCCACACTGTCTCTCCCAATGACACTGTCGCTCTCTTTCAGTGCTGTCTGCCAACTCAGAAACTCAAACCTTCAAGATTCAGACAGGCCAGGGCAGTCAACATCTTAATATTTCCTCACTCTAGACAACTCAATTTCAGAAGAATTGTCTTAAAGCCTAAAGTAACATTACAGATAGCTTCCAGTACAGTAAATATAGATTGTAAATGACAACTATAACACATTTAATTGTCTATCTAACATGATATGTTCCTGGATCGACTCCTGTGGTTTAAACCTATGCTTTCCCTCAGAATTTTGGATTAGGGTGTGTTATGGTTTGGCCAATGATTATTTAGTAGTCCTGTCCCCGTCTTGGTTTTTCCCAGGCTTTCATGAATGTACATTGTGGTTTATTGTATGGAGAGAGGGCTGTTGAAGAGAGGTGATCTGTCTTCATTCTGAGCACCGCAGCAGGGACTCGCAGCAAATGATGGGACCTAATGAGTTCTAATGTAACGGTATTCCTTAATCAGAGGGTTATTGGATGATGTGTCGGTGTGCAGGAGAGGGAACCAGTGAAGCCATAATTTTCACACTTGTAACTTATCTTGAAGTGATTTATCTTTCATGTTTGTTTTGGTATTTCTGTCCACTTTCCTTCCTTCCTTCCTTCCTTCCCTCCTTCTTTCCTTTCTTCATTCCTTCTGCAATTGGTTGACAGCCAATTGAACATATATTGTACACAAAATTTACTTATTCAAAATTCACTAGAAAAAAAAAAAATATTGACAATCATATAAATATATAAACAGAGACAAGGACTGAGATTTCTGTTAATTTGCCAAGTGGGCACAGTTAACATTGGTTTCAAAAAGCCCAGAAGTCAGACGATATGACGGTCTGTCATTAGTTTTTTCATTCACTCTCTACAGTACATATACCCTTGTTCTCAACCCAACAGGTACTCCCAAATGACACCAGTGAGCCTGCAGGACGTTGTAGGACATTAGAGGAGAATACTGAATATGATCCTCGATTGATCTCATCTTAACAGAAACTAAGCACAAATGTGAAATATTAAAATATGAATAATTGTCCTTATGCATCCAGAAAAAACTTTTTTGCAGTCTTCACTGTCAAAATTTGTACTTTTTTAATTATTGTCACACTCATTAATTTAATTTTGCACTCTGAATGTCTGTCACTGTTGTCGTCTCCTGCTGTTGTTTCCTTTTCTTGTCTTCTCACCTCTCAGCTCTTCATTAATTCTTAAAATGTTGTATTCCATACAGTAGTATTATACAATACCAGTACTATTCAAGTAGGCAAAACATTTGGTCATTGACCATCCATGTTTTTGGATCATTCATGTGTTAATTCAGTAGTTTTTAAGCTCTGTAACCTAAAAAAAAAAAAATGCTTATACTAATTAAGATATTTTATTTACCTATATATGCTATCATTAAGTTACTTTCAGAAATATCATCTGGTCAAGTTCACTGAAACATTAGTGATTGTAATGAGTATTTACTCAACTGAAAGAAAATGAACAGGATCATACTGATTTCTATAATTTGATTAAACTGGGCTCTTGATGTTGTTTGATATCACTTCCTTGTCATTAAGGAACTGGCTTTTGTTAGTTGTGTTTTTGTTTTTGTTTTGTTTTCTGGCAACGTTCACAGTGATTTTATACTCCTGGATCTTAGGTGTGTGTTTCCGTATCGCCGTTCATTGCTACAGGCAGACCTCAAACACTTTATGTCACTCAGATAGTGTGGTACAACAGATTTGGAAACTGTGTGTTTGTGTGCGTGTGTGCATGCATGGCAAAATATCCCCATAAAGACGCCAATATCGGAAATCCTTGTCCTTGTGGGGACTTTTTTTTATTTTTTGGGGGGAGGGAGGGAAAACAGCTTATGAGTAATACTAAAGCCCTATTCGCACGGGATTAGTATTACCTAGGGACCTCCGGTAATTTGTAATAATCGCGGAGGTCGTCTGTGATTTTTATCCCGTGCGAATCTGCCATGTCTGTAAAAATGTCTGTAAAAATTCCCCCGAAAATTACCTACCGTATTTCGGCCAACACAGGGGTCCTCTGATAATACCAGTCCCGTGCGAATCCCCATGTCTGTGATTTGGGCTGTTTTTCTGTGAGAGCCTATCGTTTCCTAAAGAACGTAATAACCATTATGGGCCGTTTAACAGTCCATTTTACGTCTGTATTAAAACTATATTAACAATAAAATCTCTCGATATGCCCTACTCCAATCCGATTATAGTTTTTCTCCAATAAAAACTATGAAGTGCTGCAAAAGAGAAAACAAACTACAGTAAAGTCGTGATCCGGAAGCTCAACTCGGACCGTTGTCATGGAAACGTCAAATTAAGCATTTTGGCGCAACATGGAAGCTCTTTTGGAAAGTTTGGACGCTTTTTGTGGAAATGTAACAGTCTGTATCGTGGAGCAATTCTTTGCGCTAAGCGTCACCGTAAAGTTTTGCGCGATAACATCCAAGGAATCACCAAACCCGCTATTCGTCGTCTGGCGCGCCGCGGCGGCGTCAAGCGCATCTCTGGTCTGATCTACGAGGAGACTCGCGGAGTGTTGAAGGTGTTCCTGGAGAACGTGATCCGCGATGCCGTCACCTACACCGAGCACGCCAAGAGAAAGACCGTCACCGCCATGGATGTTGTGTACGCGCTGAAGAGACAGGACGTCCATCCTGTAAGTATCTCAAGAAATCAAAGTGTAAAAATGATATAAAATGAAATAAACCAAATAAAATGAATAGAAGAACAAGCCTATCGCGACGTTTCGGTATTTATAATACCTTCTTCAGGCAGGCTTGTTGTAAACATGGACAAAGAATAAAAGAAAAAGAAGATATATTATATATTTATACAATAATATGATATTCTATAGGCTAATATATATAAACATTTTCTCTAATAAATTGGTTTTAAATAAGTTCTTTTTTTGAATTGCAATACTGCAGCGCGATCTTCGTTTCAGCACGTTCAGCTAGTGAAGTGTGAATGGGTGGGCGCGCGCTGTAAAGTCCGTAAACTCGAGGGAATTACGAACATTTATTTGCCCGTGTGAACAAGCCACCAAAAACACAGACGTCAGGGGGTAATTTCTTAATTACAGAGGTCCAGGGGTAATACTAATCCCGTGCGAATAGGGCTTAAGTGATGATTTTTTTTTTTTAAATGCAAAAATGCAGAGAGTTTTGTGTGATGGGTAGGTTTAGAGCAGGGGTGGGGAACGTTGATCCTGGAGGGCCATTGTCCTGCAGAGTTTAGCTCCAACCCTAATCAAACACACCTGAAGTTAATCAATGTCTTCAGGATTACTAAAGTTACAGGCAGCTGAATGTTTTTTTTCAGGGTTGGAGCTAAACTCTGCAGGACAATGGCCCTCTAGGATCAACGTTCCCCACCCCTGGTTTAGAGGTAGGGTTAGTGTAAGGGGATAGAATATACAGTTTGTACAGTATAAAAATCATTGTGTCTATGGAAAGTCCCCATAAAACATGAAAATACAACGTGTGTGCATGCGTGCGTGAGTGTGAGTGATTAATTTCATGGATTTTCTACCCATGGGTTAGGAAGAGTTGTCAAATGCCTTTCATCAGATACAATTACCTTCTTCAAATGGAGGTAAATTGCACCCTTGGGAGGTTTGAGACGGTGTTTGAGACATTAGATCAGCTGTGTGTATTTTTATTTTTTTTTATTTTTTTATCAGTACTTTTGTGTTTTCCAGTTTTATATATATACAGCAAATATTTTATACCATTTACGTCCGGCTATGATTTCAACATTTATTTTCCTTATCCAGTCCTATGCAAAGCAAAGCAAACTTAAAAGCATGGACCCACTTGCATCTTAACCCTCCCACAAGAGTGCACTCCAAGAAAGCTTTTTAGCAAACTGCCTCGCTTTCTGTCCTCCAGTACACGGTTGAATGACACATTCCTAAATAAAGCCTAATTTGTATACACAGTTTGAGCGTGTCCTCTTGAGTGCACTGCCACTCAGAGCTCCATTCAAAATCCACAATCCTGATTAAAGCACTGTAGTCTGCAGATACTAGCGCTCATGCTAATCCACAGCCTCGCCCTGTCAATCAAGATAGCGGCCATCCATGTACGCCTAATGATTTATAGATTTTTTTTCAAGAAGCCAAAATTATCCTTTTATACCTTGTCGTCAGTAGAAACATGGGTTTTGATGCTGTTCGGAGTGCCTGAAGAAAGAGGAAGAAGAGGTGTTTTGTGTAGGTTTCGGTCTGTTCTATTGTTGTGCCTGAGGAGATTAAATGCAATGTCAAAGTTAATGTAGCGTAAAGTATTTTGTAGGAGAGAATAGAGTTTGACAAGCACAAAGTAGAAATGAATTAAAGGACAATCTCAGCCTATTCTATTGTATCATATGGCTCTGGTAATTGTTTTTGTTATCAAATTCTTGACAATTTGCCACCTGTCATATTCTCAGTAGAACTAGAAAATTAATTTGCACCTTCAAAACCCATCCATTAGCCGGCAGTGGCAGCCATCTTATGGCGAGATGAGCAAACTCTTTTATTTCTCAAAAGCTAAACAAGTTGGGGTTTTTTTCAACCTTAATATGAGCACACCCTTCTCTAGCAGACATAGTTCTGAGAAGAGGTTAATTGCTTAGTGATATATTGGCAACTGTTTAATTAAAAAATCCACATGTGAGGGTTTGTCGATGCATATTACAAGTAAGATAAAACAGTTTGGTTCTAGAAAAATATATTATCTGTGCTGTACTTATTTTATATATAATGACTGAATCATGTCTTACTGACCCTGAATACACATGAATTTGTAGCGTTGTTCCACAACAAACTGCTGTTTGTCGGGAAAAGTAGCATTGGTTTGAAAAAATACTAACTTTAGTTAGTTACACCCTCACACAGCTGTGCACATCTGCAGTAGTCATCAGCTGCAGACGTAATCATCTAAAGCTAGCACGGTTGTCTTTGTTCCTGTTTGAAGGCTGCTTAAATAATCATTCAGAAGTCTTTATTATTTGTCATTTACACTTTAATTTGCTTTTGAGATTACTCTCATTGAAATGAAGAGATTACTCTCATTGAAATGAAAGAAAATGGTCAAAACTTGATCAAGGTAATGCACCATGTAGCAGAAAACAATATAAATGTTGACATGTTGTCATGTTTTGTGCAGTTTTTAATTCATCTTTGAAACAAATGGAAAAAAAAAGAACTCTTTATTGCCTTGCTTTTGCAATAAACACTTGACAGACCTCTGAAAAACTTTGTGTAGCTGTCAACTATGCATTCTAAGCAAGTTTCAGTGTATTTTTAATTCCATAATTTAACTTTTTACTGAGTATAACAAAAACAACAATCACAAAAGGGTCAAACTTATTTTATTGATAATTGATTGGATTCTGAAAATTAGGTGTTGCATACACAACTGGAATCAGATGGGTTCCAATAAAAGTAAGTGGTTTTGTCAATGAAAAGGAAAGTTTTTCACAATTTCAGCAGCAGAGCTGTTATTAAAGTTGTTATTAAAGTTGTTGTTAGGTTATTAAATACATAATGATCATAATGAAAGCAGCTTTACAGTGATAACAGGAAAATGATGCATTTCGGCTGTTATTCTTTATGTTATGTTATTCGTTATGTTTCAAGATGGCGCCGCGGATGGCTGCCTCGGTGTGGAGCTCTCCAGTCATTGTGTTGTTTTTGTTCGTTTGTTCTGCATTTTGTCATTCTTTTCCTATCAGTTTCACCAAAGACGAACTTCTGGACATTAGGAAACACACACCAGACAAGTTTTTTACAGTTTTTGATTACTCAGACGTTTTACTGGACATTCTCGTTGGAGGCGCAGCGGTGTTGTTAAAACGCGCGGTCAGACGCAAACGCGGGAAGCGCGCCGGCGCGCTGGTTAAACTCCGCGAGCGCGGCCTCCGCACTGCACTACCCAGTATTCATCTTGCGAATCTCCGATCTCTTCCTAACAAAATGGACGAACTTCTTCTCCTCACCCGCACTAATAAGGACTTTCTAAACTCCGCTGCTCTGTGCTTCACTGAAACCTGGCTGAGTGAAGCCATACCGGACAACGCACTACATCTGCCGGGCTTCCAGCTGTTCCGAGCGGATCGCATCGCGGAACTAACGGGGAAAACGAGAGGTGGTGGATTGTGTTTCTACATTAACGAAAGTTGGTGTTCAGATGTAACAACACTGAAGAAGATGTGCTCTCCTAATTTAGAGGCGCATTTCATAAACTGTAAACCTTTCTACTCGCCGCGGGAGTTTTCCTCATTCATTCTCGCGAATGTTTACATTCCTCCAGACGCGTGTGTGAGCGCGGCGCTACAACAGCTGGCTGAACATATAGCTGAAATGGAACAAAGGTACCCAGACTCTCTTTTAATCATTCTTGGGGATTTTAACAAAGCAAATCTCTCCCGTGAACTGCCAAAATACAGACAGCATGTTACATGTCCTACCAGAGACAGTAATATATTGGACCACTGTTACACCACGATAAAGAATGCGTATCACTCCGTCCCACGGGCAGCTTTGGGGCTCTCTGATCACTGTTTGGTTCATCTTATACCGACCTACAGGCAGAAACTGAAATCAGCTAAACCTGTATTAAGGACTGTAAAAAGATGGACCAACGAAGCAGAGCAGGATCTACAGGCCTGCTTCGATTGCACTGATTGGACTGTTTTTGAAGCTGCAGCCACCGATCTGGATGAGCTCACAGATACTGTAACATCATATATCAGTTTCTGTGAGGATACATGCATTCCTACCAGGACATTCTTATCATTCACTAATGATAAACCATGGTTTACTGGGAAACTCAAACAGCTTCGTCATGCCAAAGAGGATGCTTACAGAAGTGGGGATAAAATCTTGTATAACCAGGCCAGAAACAAACTGACAAAGGAGATCAGAGTTGCTAAAAGAAGCTACTCTGAAAAGCTGAAAAACCAGTTTTCAGCCAACGACCCGGCATCAGTCTGGAGAGGCCTGAGGAACATCACCAACTACAAATCACCATCCCCCCCATCTGTGGAGAATCAACAACTGGCTGACACTCTCAATGCATTCTATTGCAGGTTTGAGAAGCCCAGACTCACACCTCACACCCGCCCTGATGTGCACTTCACACATCCACCATCACCTCCTGCAACCCCTCTCCTCCCCCCTTCTGCCATCCAACCTGAGCTTAAGGTCTGTGTGGAGGACGTGAGCAGAGTCTTCAAAAAACAGAAGACTAGGAAAGCTTCAGGCCCAGACGGCATCTCATCTGCTTGTCTAAAAGCCTGTGCTGACCAACTGGCCCCAGTCTTCACGCAGATCTTCAACAGATCATTGGAGCAGTGTGAAGTTCCCTGCTGCTTCAAACGCTCCACTATCATTCCGGTTCCCAAAAAAACTAAAATCACTGGACTTAATGACTACAGACCTGTCGCTCTCACGTCTGTGGTCATGAAGTCGTTTGAAAGACTGGTGTTGGCCTATCTGAAGGACATCACCGGACCCCTGATGGATCCCCTTCAGTTTGCTTACAGAGCAAACAGGTCTGTGGATGATGCAGTCAACATGGGACTGCACTATATCCTGCAACATCTTGACAGACCTGGGACTTATGCACGGATCCTATTTGTGGACTTCAGTTCGGCCTTTAATACCATCATCCCTGATCTTCTCACAGCCAAACTGACTCAGCTCTCCATGCCATCCACAATCTGTCAGTGGATCTCCAGCTTCCTGACGGACCGGCAGCAGCTAGTGAGACTGGGGAAACTCACATCCAGGACCCTCACCATCAGCACTGGCGCCCCCCAAGGGTGCGTTCTCTCCCCACTGCTCTTCTCCCTGTACACTAATGACTGCACTTCTAAAGACCCCTCTGTCAAGCTCCTGAAATTTGCAGACGACACCACTGTCATCGGTCTCATCCAAAATGGTGACGAGTCTGCTTACAGACTGGGGGTTGAACAGCTGGCTGTCTGGTGCAGTTATAACAACCTTGAGCTGAACACGCTCAAAACAGTGGAGATGATCGTGGACTTCAGGAGAAACACCCCAGCACTCCCCCCTCTCACCATCATGAACAGCACTGTGGAAGCAGTGGAGTCATTCAGGTTCCTGGGCTCTACCATCTCCCAGGACCTGAAGTGGGCAAATCACATTGACTCCATTGTGAAAAAGGCCCAGCAGAGACTGTACTTCCTTCGCCAGCTGAAGAAGTTCAATCTGCCACAGGAGCTGCTGATCCAGTTCTACTCAGCCGTCATTGAGTCTGTCTTAAGCACTTCCATCACTGTCTGGTTTGGTTCAGCTACCAAATCGGACATCAGGAGACTACAAGGGACAGTCCGGACTGCAGAGAGGATTATTGGTGCCCCCCTGCCAACCCTCCAGGACCTGTACTCTTCCAGAGTGAGGAAGAGAGCAGGTAAAATCATCACAGACTCCACTCACCCTGGACACCCCCTGTTTGAACTGTTACCGTCAGGACGGCGACACAGATCACTGGCCACAAGAACTTCCAGGCACAGGAACAGTTTCTTTCCACAGGCCATTTCCCTTCTGAACACTTAACATGCCCCCCAAAGCATATGCCTGTAAGTGCAATACTCCCACTGTCTAGTGCAATAAACTCAGGTGATATTTATATCTATATTATTCATACTACTCAAAATACTGTAAATATGTTTATAATCTGTAACATGCGCTAGACTCCCACTGTCTAGTGTAATATTCTCTAATTCAGGTGATATTTATATTATTCATACTACTCAAAATACTGTAAATATGTTCATAATCTGTAAATGTTTATTCAGACTAAACCCAACTGTGACCCTACTTTTTTACTTTTATACTATTTTTATTTATTTTTTATATATTTTCATTCTTAGAATTTGTATTACTATGTTCTTGTTGTATTTGTATTTGTATATGTGCACTGGAAGCTTCAGTACCAAGAAAAATTCCTTGTGGGTGCAAGCACACTTGGCAATAAAGCTCTTTCTGATTCTGATTCTGATTCTGATTCAGTTGAAGTCAGTTCAGTGTTGATTCAGTTCCATTGTAAGGATCATCAATTATTAAATCTAATTAATTTCATCTATAAAGTAGTTCTGCAATAAATGATGTCATCGTCCAGCTATTCTCCTCTGGGGCTATATGTAAGAATTTTCATGTATTAATCGGTTTTTTTTTATTGCCAATGTGTGTACTAGCTGTTCACACATTGGCAATAAAAAAAGCAATTAATACATGAAAATTCTTAGAACAGCAACTTAAACAAACAAGACCTTCCCAACTTTCTACGATGTCTATGAAAGCCTGTTGACTGATTTTTATGTGAAGGACTCGGGTTGGTTTTGCAGAGAAAATCATGACACATGAAACGAATGCTTATACAATGTTCAGGATAATGCAGACAGAGCTATTCTGTACTGTCATGTAATTGTATCATGCAAAGAAAAGGGATTGATTCAAACTATAGTCTCACAGACCAAGATCTATATAGTCTATTTTCTCAAATATACTTCATAATCAAACTATCATAACTGTGTAATTTGAATCATCTCATCTGTCAACATGATGCTGGTGGATTGCAAAGCTTGTGCAAACATCCACATGTCTGTGATCAGATGATTTTTTTAACCACCACTTTCTTTCCGCTTTCATTTTTGTTGTGTTTATTTTATTATTGAGAGGAAACCATGCAGCACATATTTACATATTCATCTAAATGTCGCTCTCATCAGCGTGGACGACATCAGGATGTTCGTTAACAGTATATTGCTGCAAAGATATTTCTAACTTTTTACATCATGAGTATATCGTGGCCCTGAAGCACGAGCAGCAAAGTTGCTGACTGCAGTTCACTTTATTTCCCACGGTGTCACTAATAACAAGGGTTTCTGAATTCTACATATAGCTTCTTTAATGATAACATTTCCAAGGTACCATGCCCTAAGAAAAACAGTAATCCCATAGTACATGTTCTTGTGGTGTTTCTATTTAGAGGCATAAAACACTCCATCCTTGACTCAAAATCGCTCAAGAGGCGCAATTCAGTACTAACACCTATTATCATCGCCTCCTATAGATTTGTTCAAGCATTAGTAAAGTGATCCATCTTCCTGTCAGAGGCTGTTAGTCTCTCTTGCTGAGGACTGTCATGAAATCAGCCCTTCTGCTTCACTCTTCCACCAATTTGACTTGTGAGAAAACACTGTGATGTTGACACGCTTTGACATGACAATTTGAAATGCAAATTTGAACTTCCCTCAAAGGTATACTTTGGTGTCCTGTTGCCCGAAGTTGTTTGTCTAAAGTATAAACGTTTGTTTACTTGTTTAAATAGCTTATTGGTGTTTATAGAGAAATATGTGCTGTTGAAAGGTGTTAGATTTGCACCTAGGTGTTTAAAAAAATCTTGTATTTCCCAAGACTCTATTGTAGAATAATAAATAATTTATTCATACTAATGTGGCTATTTCAGCCTGTCTCTTCATTGTAGTCCGTGACCGACTGATGTATAAAGATTAGCTGTTGCAAGTTTAATCTCAATAATAGCAAATCCCATTTGGCCTGTCATATTTTCAGACTTGGTTCGAAGGAATGTAGGTATTCCCAAACGGCTAGAGAAACATTTGACTTAAAAAATGAGTTTGTGCTTCTGAATAAATGTTAAATTTCTCACTGGTCAAGTGTTATGGGTACACCTTTCCTTTGTATTCTTTGAACAGCTCATTGGCATGTATGTGTTGTAGGCAATAAGGTGTACTGGCTGAATCTGAGGGATTGTGGTACTTTGCATGGCAGGCGTTTGCTTGTGGCATCTCTCTCCTTGTGTTTCGCTAACACATAATGCCAGTTCTTCCACTGCCTTTCATGCAGCTCCTGAAAGCCTCTGTTCTCTCCCTGAAATGTCTCATCAGTTCACCTAAGCACATCTTCAAAGAAAGTGTAGAGAGAGAGTGAGAGAAAAACGAATCTGGATGTGAATGAGCAAGCAAACAGCAAGGTATCTATACAAAATGCAGACTTCTAGCTTCACAATAAACATGCAACATCCAAACCTACATTCCCACACATTTAAAAGACATCACTGTTTAGCTGTTTTGTTAGGAACAGATAGAGCACTCGTCCCAAGGCAAGGTAACAATGCTATCAGGACACTGCAGACAGCAATGGGTGGGATATCCTATAGGCGTCCAAATACAAATAGTCCCAAATTCTTTCTAAATACAATCATCAAACATGAGCAACCTGGCTGGTCACCCAAATATGAAAATCAGGTAACTCTTTAGATTAGGGAACACTATTCACTTGTTGCTTATTAGCATGCATATTACTAACATATTGGCTGTTTGTTGGTACGTATAAAGCACATACTAATGGCTTATTCTGCATTACCATATTCTACATCCCTTAAAATGTTAGTTCACCTGAAAATGAAAATTCAGTCTTTGACAATGTCCCTCATGTCGTTCCAAACCCGTAAGACTTTCGTTCATCTTCGGAAAACAAATGAAGATCTTTTTGAAGAAATCTGAGAGTTTTCTGTCCCTCCATTGACAGCTACGCGACTACTACTTTGAAACTTCAAAAAGTTCATAAAGAGATTGTAAAACTAATCTATATGAGTCTAGTGGTTTAGTCCAAATTTTCTTAAGAGACTCGATCGCTTTATATGATGGACAGATTTAATTTAGTCTTTTATTCACATTTAAACAGTGATCAGTGAACATAAACAGAAGCTCAACCGAACCTTCTTGATTCACGAATACAAACCTCATTGGTTCTTGCAAAAGCTCAAACGTGTAACACGAGAATGAACATCATTGGTTCTTGCAGAAGCTCAAACGCGCTGCGTAACACGAGAATGAACCTCATTGGTTCTCGCACGACATGCGAACATGCTTGAGCTTCTGTTTACCAGAACTGATGTGTCCGTTGATTAATGTTTATATGTGAATAAAAGCCTAAATTCAATCTGTTCATCATACAAAGCGATAGAGCCTCTTCAGAAATTTAGGACTAAACCACTTTTCAGGGGTCTTAGTCCCCTTGTTTGGTGCGCACCAAAGTTCAGATGGACGCTTTCACACTTAATAAAATGAACCACACTAACAGTGCAAAGTTTGTTTTAATCGCAACAAACCTGCCAAGTGTGAACATACCCTAAGATTGATTTTATTGTATGGAAAATATGCTTCCAAGATACTTCCTTTGGAGCAATGTGAGTAAATTATGGCATCATCACTAACCAACCTGTACTAGCATGAAAAGGATTTAGCCAGGGTGTATCTGTCAATTCTAAACATCTTTCCCTTCCTCACTTTTATCATCACTGTCACGCTCCCTATCAATCTATCAGATGCTTTTAGGTATTCTGTAATGATATCTGTTCAGTAGAGACCGCCCATCGATTCCACTCCACCTCTGATCTGTTTTGGAGACGGGGAGCAGGTCAGCCTCTCAGAAGGGCATTCGTGGGACTCGTTAAGCATTTCTCTCTTGTTAATAAGGATTGAAAACAGATAGCAGACAGGCTTTTGCAGGACAGTTCATTGGCTTACAAAGGAGATGAATCACCTGTCCTCCCAGTGGCTTCTCACTTCTCTCTTTTTGTTTACACCCCAGAGTGTCCCAGGAGAGAGTCGAGACGGGCAATGACATCTCAAGGAGGAGACGCTGGGATGAGGTTGGATAGCTATAGCCTGGGGTGAAAATAATGTATGCAGTTAAGGTTGTTTTAACAATTAGCATATTAGCATGACATCAGGGTTACAGACTAACTAGTGACACATGGCAGTTGCTCAACTCCTAGTGGTTAGCACATCCAACAGACAAACTATAATAGAATACAATTTTGGACACCTATTTGCTTGGTTTCCATTTGTGCAGCATTAAAAAGAGAATATTGTAATATTGGTCAAATCCTACTTCTCATAACTATAAATTAAGCAATAACTTTTTTTTTTTTTTTTGGCATGATTGTGCCACATCGCACGGCCATTTCACATTTTGGTGTGGACAGACAACAGACCAGTCTTTGAAAACTTGGTTAGGACACGGTTTAAGGTAATTTCTGTGTTTATCTGTGTATGTATACATGTATGCATGTTGGTGTGTGAGGTCCACTGTGTCCCCTGTGACATGTGAGCTGATGATTGTGTTTATTCAGGACACACACCAGCCATAAATCATTCACTGAGGGTTGAATAGAGGTAGAGGCCGCATCCCTCGATTTCTGTCCGTATCCTCCCGCCGCAGATCAGAGTTCTTGGAAATTCACTCACTCTCACCCTGCTACAAATTCATCATCTCCCTGAGTGCCTTTGGATAAATAGAGGACGCTCAAGTGCCTCTAGGTGTGTTAAATTGCACATGTTCAGCAAGAAGGCATCAAAGCATGTGGACAGAACAGGACTTATGGAGATCATACAGAGAGAGCACAAGCTGCAGTTTCACAGCCTCATAGAGGGCATTAATACAGCCTGCTTTTAACCAGAGTAATAATTCTTGTTCTTGACACGTTTTCTATAATTTTTGATGCATCGGTCTAATTTAATCATCTTCATTTATTAATATCTACAGATTTGTATGCATGAATTGTGCATTTCCAGTTCTCAAAACAGTTAATAACAAAACAAAAAAAAACGTTATACAAAATACATCATGCTCTTCTTCGCTAACCGAACAAACAATTCATTGCCTGTGGCTGTGTTTGTGCGCGCGGGAAATATGCGCATAACAATAGAAAACAAGGAGAAACGCGCAGTCACATGCTCAAACGATCAACAACGTCGCTCTAGAGGTGCGTTCCATTTGACCATAAGTGGACTGCGAAGTGGACTTCACAGGGTATTCCGCCATCTTAAGTGAGATTCCAATCCGAAGGGAGCGAACATGTTCAGTTCGAAGGGCACTGCGCACGGCATAGGGAATAAGGGAACATCGATACATCACTTCACAGGAAGTGGAGAGCGATGATCACCCAACTGTCATTTCGCGTACCACGTCATCACCAGTCAGAACGGTCATAACTAACGATGGAGGAGTTTACGTATGTGTGTAAGTATTCATACATTTCGCCATTGTTATACAAATGACAGTATTTTTAACGGTTATTGTTGTGAAAATTACATATACTATTTTTGATGATTATAATTTACCTCAGTGAATGCAGCCAGCTTAGCTAGTTTGTGAAGTAAAGTGATTTTATTTTAGGTAGTTGTAAAATAGTGCAATATAATTGCAAATATATAATATAATAATAAAAATTCAAATATGAATGTAGTCCTATATATATTTATGTTATATCATAATCTGCGCGACCCCGTCGTTGACTTTCTTTGATGATGTTTGCAGGGCGTTTCAAATGAGCGGTTATTGTCAGTGAAGTCCACTTCAACTGATATACCGTGCTCAGGGAGTAGGGGAGCAGTGAACCCTGTCGAATGGAACGCACCTTAGATGTGTAAAAACAAGTGGAAAGGGCGGGCGCGCCGCTGTCTCCTTTCCACAAGCGCTTGCTCTCCCGTGGCGTCTGTCGTTGCGCTCTCCATGATGACAAGGAAGTATCAGCAAAAGATTAATTGATTTCTAGCCCTTGCATTAGCTTTACTACTAGATATATTTATGGAGATGAAAAATAATAAGGCGCCCTGTACAGCTATGATCAGCTGTTCAGCCGAGCATTCAATGTTGTTACGCTGCAAGCTGATCAGTTGGTTCGTTGCTGCCGCGCTCTATCACTCGCACACCATAAAGAGCTAATTGTTTTTTAATGTTTCAATTTCGTGATTAAAATGACAATTTGGAAGCGGATAATTTCTTCACAAACAGCTCATTATGACTCAATGTTAGAATGCTGCACCTACACTCGATAGTGTGAATAAGATCAGCGCAACGCAGACCACTGCATTGACAGCGTGAAACATTTGATCTGTCTATGGCCAGGGCTCAGCGGAAGACAGAAAATGCCGGTCCAGCGCTGATTGAGGAATTAAATTCGAAAATAAAAGACAGTTTGACATCTTTTTTCTTGCATCTGTGAATTTATTTTTTAATAATTTGTTCTGAGATGAAGAGAATATATTTGTGTGGGAATTTCTCGCACTATAAAAGCTAACCTTGCGGGAATGGTTTAAATTATGCACAATCCCCACATTCCCACACCGAAATTCAAGCCCTGAAATGGCAGCGGGATGTGTAACTCTAGCATATGGCGCATATGTCATATAAAGTTAGGCAAGGCCAAACAGCGTTATCCATGTTGTTGCGATTGCATCGCTAGAGTAAGCTAATAGTGAAACTGATAGCGTTTTTCATTTAATTACAATATGAGGACTGACGGTAGGCTATAAAAATCAGCGTTTCTGTGTAGGTGATGACAACCATCTTGACAGCAGAAATCAAAGCATCGCTAATTACGGTAGACCTTAATTTGAGATAGTAAATTTGTTCCTACTCAAAGGGAACACTCAACCACAGAACAGCTGGGTGAGTTTTGTATTGGCTTATTGGATACAGTAAATGAAGACTGTCAACTTCTTTTCAATAGGCTACTATTTCATCACCCAAAACACTCCCACTCTCTGCTGTATATTCATAACCAATTATTTCAAAACCAACAACCAAGCCACATAAACAATGCCATTGGCACTAGTCTACATTGCAGACATGTCTCTTAATACACATAACTTTTCACCTTTTTGCACAATCTTGAAAAAAGTACTATTGTTGAAATTCTCAGATCAAGCAAACTTCAACGCACCCTTATCCACTACCTGCTCACGTTAGTAAACCGCACCCGAGCAAGCACACTTCGCAGTTCCTCCGGAAATGCATTTTTCTAGTTTCACTTGGTCATCCAAGTATTCCTTATATACAGAAAATCCTCATACTGCACATAGTTTTCATACTGCATACTGCTTTTCATAAATCGTATATAGTATGCCATTGTGATCATAAAGTTTCAACGATCAAGTTTCATATGTGAACAAATCTTGTGCCACTTTTAATGGATTGATTTTCACATATCTTTTTTACCATTACCTGTATTTATCATAGCATACATTGCATAGTATTTTTTCTATATTACATATTCAAATGGCATATACATAATGAAGTTAGTTATTTATACCAGCCTGCTGTACATGGTTTTCTCAAGCACTCAGTGTATTCAGTGCTGGAAGGCATCGGAATGCCAAGCAGGCAGCAGTGTCTCCCCCGAGAGGACTGAATTATGAATGAGACTTCACTTGCAGCCATCTATGGATGGGTTATTCTTTCTAATAGTGCGTCCTCTGTCTCCAAGGGTCACCACGTATCCTGATGCACCAACACACCTCTACTGCAATGTTTTAAGCAGGGCTTAAAAACGATAGAAAAAAATGAATAAATTGGTTTGCTTTGAGCAAAATCAATATTTTAACGTTTCTGTTCATGCGTTCCTTCTGTAACATTTTCGTTCCGAAAACGGTTTGATAAAAATAAAAATAAAACTGTTAATAATGTTTTTTGTTTTGTTTAGTTTTTACTACTTGAACTTGAGACCATCTCTGCTTGTTTGCACTGCAAGGGTAAATAAAAACTGGTTCTTTGAATAAGTACAGCGTTTTCTTTATTCAAAACATGATGTGTGTAAAGACTAATGTTTTAGCTCAAGTGTTTTGCCAGATATATTAAAAGACAGTAAAAACTGAGCGCCTGAGTTTATGTTCCTGTTAAAATTTTGTTTGTTTCTTTTGTTCCCTTCCGAGGGAACTACCGCTGCGTCACTATGACGACCTTTGGGGAATCCCTCCAGCATCAGCGCTCCTGAAGTCACATGTACAACTTAGTCCAATCTTGATTGGTGCAATGTCATACCGTGACGTGAGCCGGCGGAAAGCGGAACCTATAAAGGGCGCCGGCTTCACAGTAACTGTCAGCTTTCTGATCTTCAGCAAAGCGCTCTCTGTCTGTCTCAGTCTTATTTGGTGTTGTCTGTCCCGTAGTATCTATATAAATATATATATATATATATGAAGAGTTCAGATGCAAAAGCCTCTAAGTGCCATCTGAAATTTTCTTCTAGAATGATCCTTTTTATCAAGCTCATATATTTAAATTCAGTAATTTCACTTAAAGGGCAATGAAATTGTCATTTAAGTGAAATGACTGAACTTAAATATACAAGCTTGATAAAAATGATCATTCTAGAAGAAAATTTCAGATGGCACTTAGAGGCTTTTGCATCTGAACTCTTCATATATATATATAAAGAAATGGCGGCTAAAGTGTGTTCATCCCTGTCCTCGTTACATTCCGGATGGGGATTCTTACAATCTGTGTGTCAGTTGTTTGGGAGCGGAGCATGCTCGCTCAGCCCTCGAGGGGGTTGAGTGTGAGCATTGCGAGCATTTGCCCCTTAGAACGCTTCGCTCCTGGCTGTCTTTATTTGATGAAAGCGGCCAGCTCTGTGCCCCACGCGGTGCGGGTCCCGCGGTTGTCAAGGCAACCCGGCGGCTTCACTCGTGGGGATCACAGATGGATCTAGGGGAGGGGTTTGAGATGGCTGCGGACCCTTCTCAGCCCTCACCCCCTAGTTCTAATCCTCTCGCTCGGGATCCGGAAGCCCGCTCCACGGCTTCTTCCGCCCCAAACGAGAGCTTCTCGCTGAGCTTATCTTCTTCCGAGGAAGTTGATGTGCTCAGTGTTGAAGGTGGTGATATGGGTGATTCACCAGCCCAGTCTCCACAGTATGAGGAGCTGTTGGATGTTTTAACTCGTGCCGTTGCTAGATTAAATATTGAATGGCCGGACGAGAAGCATGAATCAAAGTCAAAAAGCAAATTAGACGAACGATTCTTACAGTCTGCACCACAACCACCACGCAGGGGTTTACCGTTTTTTCCGGATCTCCACACTGAGGTGTCGAGATCCTGGAATAAGCCATATTCATAGCTTAGAATATGCTAAGGCTTTCTAGTCCTAATGTACATCATTACTCATCTATTATAGGACAGAAACAAAACGGTTATGCCGACATGCCTTTAATAGAGGCAATCGGCCGCTCTATGGCAGCCCTGGCAGCGATCTATATCTATACAGAGGCCTGTAGAAAAATTTAATCGGTTAGTTCCTGCCGGGCAACCGCTTCAGGATGCCGAAGCTGCTCCTCAAGAAACTATGAATTCCAGCCCCGAGAGATTGATTCCGTTAGTGAATTTCCTGCACGCATGGGAAACACTACCCAATATATCACAATGGGTAGTGCGCACAATCCACAAGGGGTACAGACTGCAGTTCGGGTTTCGACCACCAAGATTCAGGGGCGTTCTCGAAACAGTGGTAGCCACAGAGCGCGTGCAGGTTATGGAGCAGGAGGTTCAGTCCCTTCTGGCGAAGGAGGCTATAGATCTTATTCCTCCCGCGGAGAGGAACTCCGGGTTCTACAGCCGGTATTTCATAGTTCCGGAAAAGGATGGAGGGTTACGTCCAATTATAGATCTTCGTCACTTGAATCAATCTCTGAGGAGATAATAGTTCAAGATGTTAACGATTCCAAGGACTGGTTTGTCACGATAGACCTGAAGGACGCGTATTTCCATATCTCCATCCTATCGGAACACAGGAAGTTCCTAAGGTTCGCTTTTGGGGGCAAAACGTACCAGTATCAGGTTCTTCCATTTGGCCTAGCACTATCTCCTCGCACATTCACGAAATGCATGGACGCAGCCCTGGCACCTCTGAGATTGCAGGGTGTAAGGATCCTCAATTACATAGACGACTGGCTTATTCTGGCTCAGTCTCAGGAAATGGCGGCACAGCATCGAGATGTCGTGCTCGACCACATGAAGCGTTTGGGGCTGAGGCTCAACGCGAAAAAGAGTGTGCTTACTCCGGTCCAGAGGACAACTTATTCAGGAGTAGTGTGGGACTCGATCACGATGCGGGCACAGCTGTCTCCTGCACGTGTCGAGTCGATTCTGGCTATGGTCTCCAGAATAAAGCTAGGCCAGCGCATCACTGTAAAACAGTTCCAGAGACTGCTGGGACTTATGGCGGCAGCGTCCAACATGATACCTTTTGGCCTGCTGCACATGAGAGAATTGCAGTGGTGGCTCAGAACCAAGGGGTTTTCCCCGAGGGGCAACCCTTTTCGCCTGATCAAGGTTACGCGCAGATGCCTTCGTTCCTTGGTCATGTGGAAAAAGGCTTGGTTCTTAGCCCAGGGCCCTGTGCTAGGAGCACCATGTCAGCGCAGAGTAGTGTCGACAGATGCGTCCTGCACAGGGTGGGGGGCGGTCATGGAGGGCCGTTCAACCCAGGGTCTGTGGAAAGAACATCATCTATCATGGCACATAAATTGTCTAGAGATGTTAGCGGTTCTGCTAGCCTTAAGGAATTTTCTCCCAGGCCTCAGAGGCCATCATGTTCTGGTGAGAACAGACAATACGCCAGTGGTCTCGTATATAAATCATCAGGGAGGTCTGAGATCGCGCCCTCTGTGCAGACTGGCGCATCAGATTCTCTTATGGGCCCAAGGCAAGATTCCCTCGCTGAGAGCAATCTACATTCTGGGCCATCTGAATGTGGGAGCAAACATCCTGTTGACGCAGGGGCTGAGGCTCGGGGAATGGAGGTTGCACCCCGAGTCGGTGCAGTTAATTTGGAGGAAGTTTGACCAGGCGGACGTGGACCTGTTTGCGTCTCAAGAGAGCACTCACTGTCCCCTCTGGTTTTCCTTGACTTATCCAGCTCCTCTGGGACTGGATGCCATGGTACAGCCGTGGCCGAGGCTTCGGCTGTACGCATTTCCCCCGATCGCTCTGCTCCCGGGAGTTCTAGAGAGGATTCGCCAGGGCGGGGATCAAGTCTTGTTGGTAGCCCCGTGCTGGCCAGCCCGAGTTTTTCGGTTTTCTGACCTTATAGCCCTCTTAGACGGTCCCCCGTGGGAGATTCCCTTCAGGAGGGACCTTCTAACTCAGGCCGGGGGCACAATATTTCACCCCCGGCCAGAGATGTGGAAATTGTGGGTCTGGCCCCTGAGGGGGATCAGTTCCTGAATGCTGGTCTTTCTACTGAGGTAGTGGAGACCATTTTAAACTCTAGAGCTCACTCCACGAGGAAACTATATGCTTTGAAGTGGAGGGTATTCACTTCATGGTGTATAGAACACCAACTGGACCCAGTTAACCCTCTGGGGTCTGAGGTGTTTTCTGGGCCCTGGAGGGGCGTATGTGCGTAATGACTCTGCATAATTAGCCATTCATTCAGGTGTGACACTGACTGAGCCACAATGCAAGGACAAAAGATATATTTAGAAGAAGACTTATATTGACCATTTAAGATTTTGCTTACATCTATCTTGTAAATATGTTTTGCTATTTTATTAAAAAGGTTACAATTACAACAATAATTACAATTTCAACAATATTTCAAGTGTACTCTTTCTTTGTAAAAAAAAAAAAAGATTATAGGCCTACATTTTATCTATGTATTCATTAGTTTGAATATAGCCAACATTGGAACAGCTAACATCTTAGTTGATGACTTTATTTTTGACAAAAATAGTATTTTATATATATAGAAATTGCTAAACAAAAGCTTATTTGATGTGGCAGTATATTGTACATTAAAAACTGTACCCAAATCTAGTCAACAAAATGTTGTCTTTCATATTTTGCCTGACTGTAACGTTGTTTTTATGAAATATTAGGGCATATAAATGTTAATTTGCAGTTTAATACGTTGCTTATACAAATAGCCTACATTTTATTTCAACATATTTCAGTCGATTTTTACTCATCTCAGCAATACAGTTTGCTAAAACATCATCATTCATTCACACACGCGATTTAAATTTAAACTGTCTTTTTGCGAGCTGTGGTAAACAGCGCGCATCTCTGCCGTTCATTCATTCATAAACAGAAACCCGATTCACGTGAGAAGGAAAAAAACTTACTACAGTATTCCTCAGCTCGCTCCTCGATATACCCGCACTTCTGAGGTACATTTTCCATTATTATTATTCCTCACAGCGCTGCGAGACTGTGTAAACAAGTAATGATCTGAATAAACTTGTGTTTTCTCGTATGGGGGCGTTCACAGGTTTGCGTGGATTGCCTCAGTCATTTGCGTTTGAATAGCGCGCGCTCTCCGTGGGCGTGTCACATTACATTTGAATTAGCTGTAATGAGCTCGACTGGAATCGCTCTTTTTTAATACAGATTTCACAAGATGAGAATATTTGTTTTTTATATAAATTACTTCATTTAAAAGAAGAGAATTCAAGCTTCATGCCTGTGTGTCTGTATGCCTGTTTGACTTAGTATTCGCTGAGTTATTGTTCATTTTCGGACGCGTTTCAGAATGGACTTCACTGGCAGAGAGAAGGCAGAACTCGCTTCGTGTTTATTTTTCTTTATTTGGCAAAAAGCACAACACTTTGTTTTTATTGTGAGTATACACAAAAATAATACACATTTAACAGAATCGATTGATGTATTTCCTATGGAAAATCAAAGTCAACAGAGATTTATGAGTTTCTTTTACACTGATAAAAAAAAAGCGAGCTGGTATCGCCGGCGATACCGCCGACCTCAGGGGGTTAAGCGAGGGTGACACACACTCGCTTTGTGTAGTTTGTCTGGGAGTGGAGCATGCACAGGCAGCGCTCGAGGGCGCTGTCTGTGCTAACTGTGAACAACTGCCCCTAAGAACGCTCCGCTCCCGCTGGGCCATGTTCAATGAGGCTGGTCAGGCTCGCGATCCCCGTGGATCAGGTCCCGCGTCTGCCGAGGCAGCGCGGCGTCTGCATTCATGGGGATCGCAAAGGGATGATGTTGAGACGGCTTCGGCCCTTTCTCAACATTCTGAAGCTAGTTCCCGGAGTTCCGCTCAGGCTGCGGCTTCTTCCGCCTCTGCAGTGGAACCGATGCTCGAATTATCTGGTTCCGAGGAGCTAGATATTTTGGGCATCGAGGCAGGGGCCTTTGAGGAGCTGCTAGAGGTTGTGACCAGAGCAGTGGCTAAATTAAAGATCGATTGGCCACCAGAAATGCAGGAAGCGACTAAAAAAAGTAAACTTGATGAGCGCTTCCTGCAGACACCGAGGTGTCGAGATCGTGGAATAAGCCCTTCTCCTCAAGAATATCTGGCCCCAATGTCCATCTATATTCTAATATAATGGGTGCCAAGGAGGACGGCTATGGGATGATGCCCAGGGTTGAAGAGTCGTTTGCATCTCATCTCCCCCCTGACGCTGCATCATCCCTGCGGGCTCCGGCGCTTCCCACCAAGCCCTGCCATCGGCCTTGGTTGGGAAGGCATATATGGCGGCAGGTCAGGCTGGTAGTTGTCTGCATACGATGGGGCTGTTGCAGGCATAAGAACTGGCAATTCAACATCGAGATGTTGTTTTGCGTCATCTGAGGTGCTTGGGAAGAACTTCACTCAACATTGAACTTCACTCAATGTGAAGAAAAGTTCCTTAACTCCTCTTCAGAGGACTACGTTCCTGGGAGTAGAGTGGGACTCAGTTACGATGCGGGCACAATTGTCTCCTGCTCGTATTAATACTATCTTAAACACAATGAAGAGTATTAGGTTAGGCCAGGCTATCACTGTCAAACACTTTCAAAGAGTTTTGGGTCTTATGGCTGCAGCTTCCACGGTAGTGCCTTTTGGTCTGCTCCATATGAGGGCCTTGCAGTGGTGGCTCAGGACCAAGGGGTTTTCTCCTCTGGGAAACCCTTTTCGCATGATCAGAGTTACGCGCAGATGCCTTCGTTCTCTCGTCATGTGGAAGAAACCATGGTACCTGTCTCAAGGCCCGGTTTTGGGAGCACCATGTCAGAGGAAGACTTTGACTACAGATGCGTGACCTCACGGGCTGGGGTGTGGTTATGGAGGGCCGTTACACCCGAGGTACTTGGAAGGACCATCATCTCTCATGGCATATTAATCCCTTGGAGATGTTGGCTGTCTTTATTTGATGAAAGCGGCCAGCTCTGTGCCCCACGCGGTGCGGGTCCCGCGGTTGTCAAGGCAACCCGGCGGCTTCACTCGTGGGGATCACAGATGGATCTAGGGGAGGGGTTTGAGATGGCTGCGGACCCTTCTCAGCCCTCACCCCCTAGTTCTAATCCTCTCGCTCGGGATCCGGAAGCCCGCTCCACGGCTTCTTCCGCCCCAAACGAGAGCTTCTCGCTGAGCTTATCTTCTTCCGAGGAAGTTGATGTGCTCAGTGTTGAAGGTGGTGATATGGGTGATTCACCAGCCCAGTCTCCACAGTATGAGGAGCTGTTGGATGTTTTAACTCGTGCCGTTGCTAGATTAAATATTGAATGGCCGGACGAGAAGCATGAATCAAAGTCAAAAAGCAAATTAGACGAACGATTCTTACAGTCTGCACCACAACCACCACGCAGGGGTTTACCGTTTTTTCCGGATCTCCACACTGAGGTGTCGAGATCCTGGAATAAGCCATATTCATAGCTTAGAATATGCTAAGGCTTTCTAGTCCTAATGTACATCATTACTCATCTATTATAGGACAGAAACAAAACGGTTATGCCGACATGCCTTTAATAGAGGCAATCGGCCGCTCTATGGCAGCCCTGGCAGCGATCTATATCTATACAGAGGCCTGTAGAAAAATTTAATCGGTTAGTTCCTGCCGGGCAACCGCTTCAGGATGCCGAAGCTGCTCCTCAAGAAACTATGAATTCCAGCCCCGAGAGATTGATTCCGTTAGTGAATTTCCTGCACGCATGGGAAACACTACCCAATATATCACAATGGGTAGTGCGCACAATCCACAAGGGGTACAGACTGCAGTTCGGGTTTCGACCACCAAGATTCAGGGGCGTTCTCGAAACAGTGGTAGCCACAGAGCGCGTGCAGGTTATGGAGCAGGAGGTTCAGTCCCTTCTGGCGAAGGAGGCTATAGATCTTATTCCTCCCGCGGAGAGGAACTCCGGGTTCTACAGCCGGTATTTCATAGTTCCGGAAAAGGATGGAGGGTTACGTCCAATTATAGATCTTCGTCACTTGAATCAATCTCTGAGGAGATAATAGTTCAAGATGTTAACGATTCCAAGGACTGGTTTGTCACGATAGACCTGAAGGACGCGTATTTCCATATCTCCATCCTATCGGAACACAGGAAGTTCCTAAGGTTCGCTTTTGGGGGCAAAACGTACCAGTATCAGGTTCTTCCATTTGGCCTAGCACTATCTCCTCGCACATTCACGAAATGCATGGACGCAGCCCTGGCACCTCTGAGATTGCAGGGTGTAAGGATCCTCAATTACATAGACGACTGGCTTATTCTGGCTCAGTCTCAGGAAATGGCGGCACAGCATCGAGATGTCGTGCTCGACCACATGAAGCGTTTGGGGCTGAGGCTCAACGCGAAAAAGAGTGTGCTTACTCCGGTCCAGAGGACAACTTATTCAGGAGTAGTGTGGGACTCGATCACGATGCGGGCACAGCTGTCTCCTGCACGTGTCGAGTCGATTCTGGCTATGGTCTCCAGAATAAAGCTAGGCCAGCGCATCACTGTAAAACAGTTCCAGAGACTGCTGGGACTTATGGCGGCAGCGTCCAACATGATACCTTTTGGCCTGCTGCACATGAGAGAATTGCAGTGGTGGCTCAGAACCAAGGGGTTTTCCCCGAGGGGCAACCCTTTTCGCCTGATCAAGGTTACGCGCAGATGCCTTCGTTCCTTGGTCATGTGGAAAAAGGCTTGGTTCTTAGCCCAGGGCCCTGTGCTAGGAGCACCATGTCAGCGCAGAGTAGTGTCGACAGATGCGTCCTGCACAGGGTGGGGGGCGGTCATGGAGGGCCGTTCAACCCAGGGTCTGTGGAAAGAACATCATCTATCATGGCACATAAATTGTCTAGAGATGTTAGCGGTTCTGCTAGCCTTAAGGAATTTTCTCCCAGGCCTCAGAGGCCATCATGTTCTGGTGAGAACAGACAATACGCCAGTGGTCTCGTATATAAATCATCAGGGAGGTCTGAGATCGCGCCCTCTGTGCAGACTGGCGCATCAGATTCTCTTATGGGCCCAAGGCAAGATTCCCTCGCTGAGAGCAATCTACATTCTGGGCCATCTGAATGTGGGAGCAAACATCCTGTTGACGCAGGGGCTGAGGCTCGGGGAATGGAGGTTGCACCCCGAGTCGGTGCAGTTAATTTGGAGGAAGTTTGACCAGGCGGACGTGGACCTGTTTGCGTCTCAAGAGAGCACTCACTGTCCCCTCTGGTTTTCCTTGACTTATCCAGCTCCTCTGGGACTGGATGCCATGGTACAGCCGTGGCCGAGGCTTCGGCTGTACGCATTTCCCCCGATCGCTCTGCTCCCGGGAGTTCTAGAGAGGATTCGCCAGGGCGGGGATCAAGTCTTGTTGGTAGCCCCGTGCTGGCCAGCCCGAGTTTTTCGGTTTTCTGACCTTATAGCCCTCTTAGACGGTCCCCCGTGGGAGATTCCCTTCAGGAGGGACCTTCTAACTCAGGCCGGGGGCACAATATTTCACCCCCGGCCAGAGATGTGGAAATTGTGGGTCTGGCCCCTGAGGGGGATCAGTTCCTGAATGCTGGTCTTTCTACTGAGGTAGTGGAGACCATTTTAAACTCTAGAGCTCACTCCACGAGGAAACTATATGCTTTGAAGTGGAGGGTATTCACTTCATGGTGTATAGAACACCAACTGGACCCAGTTAACCCTCTGGGGTCTGAGGTGTTTTCTGGGCCCTGGAGGGGCGTATGTGCGTAATGACTCTGCATAATTAGCCATTCATTCAGGTGTGACACTGACTGAGCCACAATGCAAGGACAAAAGATATATTTAGAAGAAGACTTATATTGACCATTTAAGATTTTGCTTACATCTATCTTGTAAATATGTTTTGCTATTTTATTAAAAAGGTTACAATTACAACAATAATTACAATTTCAACAATATTTCAAGTGTACTCTTTCTTTGTAAAAAAAAAAAAAGATTATAGGCCTACATTTTATCTATGTATTCATTAGTTTGAATATAGCCAACATTGGAACAGCTAACATCTTAGTTGATGACTTTATTTTTGACAAAAATAGTATTTTATATATATAGAAATTGCTAAACAAAAGCTTATTTGATGTGGCAGTATATTGTACATTAAAAACTGTACCCAAATCTAGTCAACAAAATGTTGTCTTTCATATTTTGCCTGACTGTAACGTTGTTTTTATGAAATATTAGGGCATATAAATGTTAATTTGCAGTTTAATACGTTGCTTATACAAATAGCCTACATTTTATTTCAACATATTTCAGTCGATTTTTACTCATCTCAGCAATACAGTTTGCTAAAACATCATCATTCATTCACACACGCGATTTAAATTTAAACTGTCTTTTTGCGAGCTGTGGTAAACAGCGCGCATCTCTGCCGTTCATTCATTCATAAACAGAAACCCGATTCACGTGAGAAGGAAAAAAACTTACTACAGTATTCCTCAGCTCGCTCCTCGATATACCCGCACTTCTGAGGTACATTTTCCATTATTATTATTCCTCACAGCGCTGCGAGACTGTGTAAACAAGTAATGATCTGAATAAACTTGTGTTTTCTCGTATGGGGGCGTTCACAGGTTTGCGTGGATTGCCTCAGTCATTTGCGTTTGAATAGCGCGCGCTCTCCGTGGGCGTGTCACATTACATTTGAATTAGCTGTAATGAGCTCGACTGGAATCGCTCTTTTTTAATACAGATTTCACAAGATGAGAATATTTGTTTTTTATATAAATTACTTCATTTAAAAGAAGAGAATTCAAGCTTCATGCCTGTGTGTCTGTATGCCTGTTTGACTTAGTATTCGCTGAGTTATTGTTCATTTTCGGACGCGTTTCAGAATGGACTTCACTGGCAGAGAGAAGGCAGAACTCGCTTCGTGTTTATTTTTCTTTATTTGGCAAAAAGCACAACACTTTGTTTTTATTGTGAGTATACACAAAAATAATACACATTTAACAGAATCGATTGATGTATTTCCTATGGAAAATCAAAGTCAACAGAGATTTATGAGTTTCTTTTACACTGATAAAAAAAAAGCGAGCTGGTATCGCCGGCGATACCGCCGACCTCAGGGGGTTAAGCGAGGGTGACACACACTCGCTTTGTGTAGTTTGTCTGGGAGTGGAGCATGCACAGGCAGCGCTCGAGGGCGCTGTCTGTGCTAACTGTGAACAACTGCCCCTAAGAACGCTCCGCTCCCGCTGGGCCATGTTCAATGAGGCTGGTCAGGCTCGCGATCCCCGTGGATCAGGTCCCGCGTCTGCCGAGGCAGCGCGGCGTCTGCATTCATGGGGATCGCAAAGGGATGATGTTGAGACGGCTTCGGCCCTTTCTCAACATTCTGAAGCTAGTTCCCGGAGTTCCGCTCAGGCTGCGGCTTCTTCCGCCTCTGCAGTGGAACCGATGCTCGAATTATCTGGTTCCGAGGAGCTAGATATTTTGGGCATCGAGGCAGGGGCCTTTGAGGAGCTGCTAGAGGTTGTGACCAGAGCAGTGGCTAAATTAAAGATCGATTGGCCACCAGAAATGCAGGAAGCGACTAAAAAAAGTAAACTTGATGAGCGCTTCCTGCAGACACCGAGGTGTCGAGATCGTGGAATAAGCCCTTCTCCTCAAGAATATCTGGCCCCAATGTCCATCTATATTCTAATATAATGGGTGCCAAGGAGGACGGCTATGGGATGATGCCCAGGGTTGAAGAGTCGTTTGCATCTCATCTCCCCCCTGACGCTGCATCATCCCTGCGGGCTCCGGCGCTTCCCACCAAGCCCTGCCATCGGCCTTGGTTGGGAAGGCATATATGGCGGCAGGTCAGGCTGGTAGTTGTCTGCATACGATGGGGCTGTTGCAGGCATAAGAACTGGCAATTCAACATCGAGATGTTGTTTTGCGTCATCTGAGGTGCTTGGGAAGAACTTCACTCAACATTGAACTTCACTCAATGTGAAGAAAAGTTCCTTAACTCCTCTTCAGAGGACTACGTTCCTGGGAGTAGAGTGGGACTCAGTTACGATGCGGGCACAATTGTCTCCTGCTCGTATTAATACTATCTTAAACACAATGAAGAGTATTAGGTTAGGCCAGGCTATCACTGTCAAACACTTTCAAAGAGTTTTGGGTCTTATGGCTGCAGCTTCCACGGTAGTGCCTTTTGGTCTGCTCCATATGAGGGCCTTGCAGTGGTGGCTCAGGACCAAGGGGTTTTCTCCTCTGGGAAACCCTTTTCGCATGATCAGAGTTACGCGCAGATGCCTTCGTTCTCTCGTCATGTGGAAGAAACCATGGTACCTGTCTCAAGGCCCGGTTTTGGGAGCACCATGTCAGAGGAAGACTTTGACTACAGATGCGTGACCTCACGGGCTGGGGTGTGGTTATGGAGGGCCGTTACACCCGAGGTACTTGGAAGGACCATCATCTCTCATGGCATATTAATCCCTTGGAGATGTTGGCTGTATTTTTTGCCCTGAGGCACTTCCTTGTGGACCTCAGAGGCCATCATGTTCTTTTTAGGACAGACAATATGTCGGTGGTCTCTTATATCAACTGCCAAGGAGGTTTGAGATCTCGCCCTCTTTGTAGACTGGCGCATCACATTCTTCTTTGGTCCCGGGATAAATTTATCTCTGTCAGATCCATTTATATTCCTGGGGTTGATAATTTGGGAGCAGACATCCTGTCGAGGCAGGGGCTGAGGCACGGGGAATGGCGGCTCCACCCTGAAGCGGTTGAGCTTATATGGAGAGAGTTCGGCCGGGCGGAGGTTGACCTGTTCGCTTCTCATGAGAACTCTCATTCCCCGCTCTGGTTCTCTCTCTCACATCCAGCTCCTTTGGGCTTAGATGCCATGGTACAGATGTGGCCGAGGTCACGTCTGTACGCTTTTCCCCCAATCGCTCTGCTCCCTGGGGTTCTAGAAAGGGTCAGGAGGTACGGTGTGAGATTACTCCTTGTAGCTCCGTACTGGCCGGCCCGAATTTGGTTCTCAGACCTTATTAGTCTCTTGGAGAGTCCTCCATGGCAAATTCCTATTAGGAGAGATCTTCTTTCTCAGGCCGGTGGTACATTATTTCATCCACGGCCAGAGTTATGGAGACTATGGGTCTGGCCCCTGAGGGGGTCCCACCCATAAATAGGTTGCCCTTTCCACCGAGGTGGTCAGGTCATCCATTCTAGAACCCCACTCTACTAGGAACTAAACAATTAAGTTAGGGAGGGCATTGAACCCAGTTAATTACTGCCCACTGGCTTCAGTACTGGTGTTCCATCCTGCTCTCTAACGGGATCTCCCGTTCATGCTTAGGGCCTCTGTGGCGGCCCTGGTGCCACTCAACATTATTCTTGCCCGGTACTGAGGTGCCTGTAGGCAATATCATGATTCTTCAGGTATTCCATCCTCCATCGCATGTGTCGGATGGTTAAGGTCATAGCCTTGGAGGTTCCTATCTTAGGCCTCAGGCTGAGAGGAGTCAATCCATCTAGTTATGTATCAAGGGTTAGGAGCTATTTCCCTTTATTAATAAGACAGTTGGTTATCTAAAAACCACTCATATCTGAAGTACAAGGTGTGCTTTTGCCTTCACCTCTTATCTAATACTTTCTACTGTCTGGGGTTCTATCGTCCGTGAGTGTGCCAGATGCTTTACACCAGGGCGTTTTTCTCTCAGTGTGGCGGCATGGGTATTCGTTCCCCAAAGTATCAAGTATCGATGCAGCGGGAGTTCCCTTTACGAAAGGGAACGTCCCGGGTTACTATTGTAACCCTCGTTCCCTGAGTGGGGAACGAGACGCTGCATCCCTCGGCCACACTTTTCGCGCCCCTGAGAACGACTTGCTTTGACCAATCAGAAGCTAACATTTCCTGGTTCCTGTGACCCTTTTGTAGCTTCCGGATCACCGTCACATGCGACGTCACGAGTGACGTAATGACGCTACACCAATCGAGATTGGAATAGTTCCATAGTTGACTTCAGACGCTTCATGCCGAAGGCATTCCCCAAAGTATTGAGTATCGATGCAGCGTCTCGTTCCCCACTCAGGGAATGAGGGTTACAATAGTAACCCGAGACGATTTATATGGAATTTCTAAATATTCAGATATTTTCAAATTTCTAAACATTTGTATTTAGCTTGTATCTATTCTTTCTATGTAACTCTGTCCACATGGATCCAAAAGGATAACTAATGAAAACTGAAATAAAAAAGAGGCAACAGCAGCTCTCCATCCATCTGTGCACCAACAACAAAAAGTGTTTTAGAGCTGTGGTCGAGGGGGAATTATATAGTGTGTGCGCACGCACACACGCGTGTTTGTTTGTGTGTGCGTGCGTGTGTGAGTGAATTAGGGTGCACTTTGGCTTGTCTGACTTTAAAGAAGTATTTGAGCAAACCTTCATGTTCCTGCAGATTTGATGCTGGCAAGCAGGCAGCCTTCATGGAGCTCTTACTCTCTTGTTCACTCTCTCGCACACACAGCAAATCAAGCTGTTCTTGAAATGCTCTGAGTTTCCTTCTCTTTTGATTGAACTAGTTGGGGGTTAACTGTGAATGACTCTGTTTCAAAACCTAGTAAGCTGCTTTCCTGTCTGTTGCTTTCTGTGGCAGCATCTTAACTGAAATCAAATGGAACCTTATGGCCCGGTTTCACAGACAGGGCTTAGACTAAGCCAGGATTAGACCATAGATCAATTAGGACATTTAAGTAATTTTTATAAACATGCTTAGAAAAAACATTACCGATGTGCATCTTAAAACTAAAAAGGCACTGATATATTTTTAAGATCAGTCAGTGCAAGTTTATTTCAGTGGAAACAGCTCAGACTTACATTTTAGTCTAGGACTAGTCTTAAGCCCTGTCTGTGAAACCAGGGGTATAAGTGATTAATTTACAGGACTTGTTGGTATTGAATAAAATAAATGATTAAATAAGTAATAATGAATTATTGTAAATATTGCTGCACACAGTCTGCCATGTTTATATATTTGCTATAGCACCTATTACAAATGTTCTGTTTTTGGATCTACTAATGAACATAAGAGTCTCCATAGACTCCATAGCCACTGAGGACACAGTGGATGAATTTAACTTATGAAGGAAATTTGCTGAAGAAATTTGGCAAAGCTTTATATGTTTGTGCAAATCATTTTACTACTTCACACACGAGGGTCAGTTCAATGCTTGATTTGCCTAAAAGTTGATTCTGAAAGATGGGTCGATACCAACATCCTACCACACTTCCCACATGAGCACCTGTAAAAATGTTTTACAACATAAGTTGAATAAAGTTAACTCCACAACAACTACATAAATTCAGCAACTAACCATTCAGAAACGTCCTGTTGCATTCTAAAAGTTGTAGCTTTTTGTGAGTCTCCATCAGTGTCCGACTCCGGTTCAAACAAGGCTGAATACTGCTACTTACAATTTCGGACATTTTGGATGCGTGAGACTCTCCAGTTTTATTTTTGCCAGAGCATCCGAAGCATGAGATGTAAATGATCCTCCCTTTTCTGGAAAGGGGGAGCAGCAGTTTATTTGCATTTAACGGTACAACCACGATAATGTTGTGTTTTGCTCACACCCTCACAAATATAGGCAAATTGGACATTCTATAATAAATTATCTGTGATTTTGAGCTGAAACTTCAGACACATTCTGGGGACTTATATTACATCACAGACACCAGAGACTTATATCACATCTTGTAAAAAGGGCATAATAGGCCCCCTTTAAAATAAACGATTCCTTTCTCTAGAATGATAGTCAAGTCAAGTCAAGTCACCTTTATTTATATAGCACTTTTTACAATACAGATTGTATCAAAGCATCTTCACAGTGATAACATGTGACTAGACTAACTAATAAACAAATACAACGGGTGGCACAAATCCCTAACTAGTGTTTTTATACAGACAAGTTTAACTACATGTGTACAATGTATGTATGTCACGTGACAATCTTTAGTGATGGGACATTTGAACCGAGGCGTCGGAGCGTGTGTCGAGAAAAAGTGGGCGTGCCAGATGAAGCCGCGATTCGAGGCTTGTGTTGTTAACGTGAAAATCACGTGACTAATGACAAACGAGGCCTCGGTTTGTGTGGATACGTCATCGGTTCGGTCTGAGTGTCGCTTCCGGATAAAAGGCGGTTCGAAACTCGCGCCTCCTTGTGGGTGTTGTCAGGAGTAGTAGAAGAAGTTGTAGTAGTGTCAGAGAGTCAGAGAGTTAGATGATAACTGTTGTGTCATATGTGAGGGCTGTATATTATTACATTATCAGGTTAGAATAGTTATAGTATATTATTATTATAGTAGGCCTAGTTATATTATAGTCTTGTTATATTAATTAGATAAGATTATTTGGATTGCTCTGGATTTTTGCATCTGGACTGGACTGCTTTTTGATTTGGATTGCCTTTTTGGATGTGTTTGCTTTTTGTGACTCTTCTTTTTCCTGGTAATGGAGCAGCAAGAAAGAGGGAATCCTACCCTGTCTGGGCTCAACAGAAGCATCAGTGTCCTCATTTGTACCACTGCCATTTTTACGTTCCCCTGCATCCCCTGTTCCTTGTGAAAGGATATTTTCCAAGGCTAGAGAGATTTTGTCCAAGAAGAGGAATCATCTAAACCCCAACACACTTGAAATAATTCTGTTTCTCAATAAAAAATCTATTGTAATCCTTCCTTCCGGACTATTCTGTTGCAGTTTACTTCTATAATCTGCTAAATGAATAAATGTACTTTATTACACTCCCTCTAACATAAGCACTGCACTCAACAGTGTCACTGTTGTTGTTCATACTGTCACTATCCAAAAAATGTATGAATAATTAATAAACTGTGTGTGTGACTCTGCACAAGTAAATTCAGACAGAGAAAGATACATATTTTATATTATACACAGTAATGGACAAATGTCTGATCATGTCTTTTTATTATTGCAAATGAAAGGTTACAGACATCAACAGTGAGTAGCCTACAAAATAAATAAATAAATATTTGTATTTATAAAAATATTTTTATAAAATATACATTTAAATAAAAATATACAAATAAATATTTATATTTCTAAAAGTATTTTATAAAATATATTTTTTTTATAAAAAATTTTTTTTTAAATAAAATTAGGGAGGGAGGGAGGGAGGGGGGGCGTGGCTCTGAACACTGGTTCAGAATGAATTAATTTGTCTGCTATTTCTTTGCACAGTAGCTAGGTGTCACTAGTGAGCAATGCTGAATGAAGCTTCGAGTAATGAACCTTTGGCTGAAGCAATGGACTGCGAGGTCTCAGTGGTTCAGGAAGCCTCATTTTGCCATCACTAACAATCTTACCTACCCCTTTCTCCTTTGTAGACCGCAACGCTCACAAATGAGAAGGTTTTGGGCGCAGCCAAAACAAGGAACGATGAACAACATGTGAACAACGTAACGAAAATAAAACACAAACAGTTTCTCCAACCAAAAATGCTTCAAGCATAAAGCTCTCTCAATCTCTTAAGATAAAGGTTCTCTAATACCCCGAAAAGTTTTCAGTCGCAAAGCAAAACTAAGACAAAAATCATATCACAAAACAAAGGTTCACAAAACAAAGGTTCACAAAACAAAGGTTCTCTCGTCACACTGGCAGCAGCATGGTCTTTAAGTATCCGCTTCACCAGGTGTCACTCATCATGCTGATGCAGATCCCGCCTCCCAAGGCGCGGCCACTCATCTCGTTAGTCTTGACTGACAAGCAAGATAGCCAATCAGCAACAACCTAAGAAAGCGAAAGTAAGAGAAACAGACAGGACGGAAAAACATAATACACCACACACACACACACAATACTATAAACGTCCTTACGGACGTAACAGATGTGAACATGCTGAGCTAGATGTCCTCAATGGACCCCCTAAGTTTTTGCCAGGCTGTGGTCTGCGCTCTGCATTAAACCTCTCTCTCTCTCTCTTTCTCTCTCTCTCTCTCTCTATATATATATATATATAAATTATATACATGCCATATATATATATATATACACTTTTGACAAAAGTGTGTTAAAATCAAGAAACTGGTGGTTCATTCACGCTGGTGATCTACTGAATTTCAAATACTGAATTTAGTAAATAATGTCCTAAATCAGTTAATTCATTCTTATATTCATAATTGATCATAATTAAAGGTGCAGTTTGCACTTGCCACTTGCAAAAGTACACTGAATGAAGTTAAACATGCTTTCCTGGTATCACTAAAGACCACTGTGTTCTTTCTGTCTGAATTCAGTTGCAGGTATGGCTTGGTTATTAATTGGCCTCACAATTGCAAGAACTGTGTTTACAAGATTACAAAGAGTGATTACAAACAGCAATCTCTGAAAGACCTACACATTTTTAATTGGAAAACTTTTCTCTTGAACTGTTCTCCTGCAGCACCTTGGCTCCAGATTACAGCATTTGTGCCCAGAGCCTGCTGAGCAGGTCAGCCATTGTCTGGATATACTTTATACTGGACAAGGTGGAAAAACATCAGTGCTTTGGAGAAAGAGTGTGCTTGCTCTGTTTTTCTTGTACTCTTGTATTTTCATGTTTGTGGTTATGTGTTGTACTTTGTGGAACAGATTTTCTGCACTTCCGACATACTGCATGTTTGAAAGCCCATGAGACACCACTTTAGTATCTGAATCACAGCTAACACCAATTATGTGTGCATGTGTGGGCAAGTGTGTGTAAGGCACCAGAAATTCTCAATGTGGATCTTGGGTAATTGGGCGAGTATTGCAGGGACAGCCACCGAATCCAAACATGTAACCAATGTGTGTGCTAATGAATATGTGCTTCCATGTGTTGTTTACACGTGTGCCTTCATAAAGAGATGGATGTTTTTCTGCATCCAGAGATTCACAGAGATTCACCTCTTCACAGAGATTAAACTGTGTTGCTAGTTGGGAATGCTGGGATATGAGCCAAGAGGCTGCTCCACCAACTACACTGGCAGAAGTGCAATTTCTTCCTGAAGCAAGACATGTTAGGCTTGCTTTATTACACATCTACACTCTTAACCTTGGTGGCATTGTGCAGAACCACGTATTTGTTTCTCTAAATACCCGGCTATGTGTAAATATGGCCTCAGACTGTGCAACACCTGATCTTAACTTTTGGTCATGATCTGACTAGGCCAATTTTATGGCATCAATCCGTCACATTCTGACATATAAAAGCAAACCGTCCTGTAATGCAGGCTGGGCTAACAAATTAGTTGGTTGTAGTTTGTACACTGATCAAGGCCTTGTCCCAAATGGCATTGTCAGCCCCATGTGGTCCTCCACCAGGACTGCTCTCTGCAACATGGACTGTTGGGTAATAGTTCACTATATAGTCTGCACCAGTACTGTCTAGGTGAAATGGTGCATTGAGTGCACATAAGGGCCACTAAGAGAGTGCTTGTAAGGCCACGAGACAATATCAAGTGCATCATTTTGAGACTGAGTCTAGGTAAAGACATTTACTATAGCCCTTTTCGCACAGAGATTCCAGGAAATACACTGATTATTTGTCCTGTGATCGTTTGATTTTGGTTCATTCACACTGCCAGTGATTTTACGGAATCTGTTTGCACGTTTACACACATCCCGTGAAGAGATGTGATGTGTAATGTCTCTACAGTGTCTTAAGTTTGCTTATGATCTGCGATTTCTCTCTCGAGAAACCACGCTCGTGCAATTTTTTTTGATTCGATCATAAACTAGAGCATCGATTACGACGTTCCGGGACTGGTCCCGGCAATGTTACTAGGTCCCCATTCCTGGATCGATCCAGGAATCTGGGACGTGTTTGCGTTCACACAGAAGTCACTCTGGCAATTTTATGGTAATTTTCCGGGATCAACGGTGTGAAGGGCTGGTTCTTCACTCGCATTTTGTTGAAATTCAAGAAGTGTCTGTTTTGCTATACAATAAATGAAATCGTTGACAATGTACTAACTTTGTATCAGATGAAGAAAAAGAAAAAAAATACCAGAAATCCTATTTGATTAAGAATCCTCTTAACTGAATCATGGAATTGGAAATGCTAAATGCGGCAAGCAGTGAAAGCAATATTTAGTCCAGCATGTTTGTTAACAGCATGTTCTTAGTTACCTTAATGTGTCAAACACGCACACGCTTTATTTTTGTGTGTTAGTATATTGAATTGAAAATGTTTGCCATGCATCACCCTTTATCAGCACATTTCTGTAATGAAGTTTTTTAATGAAGTTTTCACCAGCCTGGAATTCCATTAAGGAGACAGTAACTGTGGTACATATTGCTCCAGAAGATGCAATTTGCCCATAATGAATTCATACGTAAAACGGCAAACTTTCAAAAGCTTTCAGTGTTCATTAAAAACAGTCCATTTGTGGCGTAATTGTAATCTCACTACTTTCAGCCTTTTTCTTAACACCAATGCCTAAATGCAAAACACTCCCTCACTCTATCAACGCTGCAAGTAACTCTCAGCCTACCTGTCAATTCGGCAGCATTTAAATGGACGTGTGCAATTGCTTAAAGCCCTGACACGATTAAATTTGGTAAATAGCTTTTTTTTGTTTGTCAGGCATTCGCTAAGCCTACTCGTGCAGGGTCCATTAGAAATGTGGTGTTGTAAGGACTGAATGGTATCTCTTGTTACTTAGCAAATCCACTGAGTGGGATAATTGGCTCCCTAGGGTGCAGTGTGGATGCAGTATTTCATGGCCTCCCACAGCACTGAGAAGACATGGTATAGGAGGACAACTCCCTGAAGACTGAGCTCAGATCTGTGTCCATCCTCACGAGAACTACGACTGGAGACACTGAAGAATTCTGAGTGTGATCCTGCGGTTTATTTCCCCGTGGGTCAGGATTTGACTCTATCCCTAAAGCATGTAATTTATCTAATAAAATAGAGCAGGGGTTTTCAAAATAGGCAGCAATCAAGTTTTGGTTCATTTTTGTCACGTGCTTCAGAAAGAAATTCACAGAGACGGCCAGCTCATTTTGTTTGTTTAATTGTTACACATATAAAAATAGACCCTTTATCATTTTGAAAGATGCCTTACTATTATCTGACGGAGTATTTTAAGTTGTTTCCACTAATCTAAGCACACAATGTATCACAACACTACATATCAGTTCTTCTCACATTGCTAACTTGACATTGCAGCCTCTTGTAAGACAACTAAACGTAGAAAAGGAAAAGAAAAGATTACTCAATTTTATTTGTCTGGTTGTACAATGTAGACTGTGTACAGCATGAGCATGCTGTGGTGTTATTCCAAACAGTTTTTTTCCGTATTTGAAGGATACTATTTTGAGTGGATATTGGGTCACGAGAGAAGTACAAAGCCTTCTTTACATAATAAATAATAGTTTAGCAACCAAATGTTACACTGCGACTAACAATTCATTCATGGAAACGATTCATGCTGAATAAGTGAGCCCACTTCAGTTTCAGTTTCACTCTAAATAAGTTTGTTAAAGAAAATAAGTTTATTATGTAATAAAAATAAATTATAGTGCCATTCATTACAAATAACCTTTATTTTAAATGTTGTTTATAATGAATGGCACTATAATTCATTTATTTTTATTTTCTGAACAGGCCTACCATTAAATTTAAAGGATTTAGAGTAGAGGGAAGTAAAAATACATGTTTACAGTGTTTAGAGTTTGGTAACGTTTAGTTTTATTTACCAGTATTTTACATTATTTTTGAATCTAATAATAAAATGGGACTTATACACCTATGCAACTTTTATGTTTTGTTTTTTTTCTCAACAATGCAAGTTTGACCTGGTTTGACTTACGTGTGAGACTTATTTTCTGGAAAATACGGTAAATGATCAAATGTAACTGTAGCCTATTATTAAAAAGTAGCCTACATTTACAATGGGGACCGTTTGCACCAATAAAACAAGCATATTATGTTCATTACTCTCACCCACATTAACTTTGGGATTAATCACTGTTATAATTATAAGGGGGTCTTTGGAAAATTTTCTTCCCTATAAGGGGTCCTTGACTCAAAGTTTGAAAGCCCCTGAAATAGAGTGTTGACCTAGCATAGACATATTAGTTGGGGACAAGGTAGGCTGACCCAGCGCAAGTCTTATATGAATGTGATGCATTCTCTTTCATCTCACTCCCATATGTCTCTCTGTCTCCTGGGACTCAACCCCATCCGCTCGGCATGATGTCTCTTCCCCTTAAGGAATATCAACCAGCTGGGCCCTCAAGCCCAGATGTGCAAATGAGATGTTACAGTCATAATAACAAACGAATGGTGGTGAAAACGTCAACGATGGCAATAAAACTCTCAGTGCACCTGCGGTCTTGTTCCTTCTGCACAGGGCCCAAAAACTGCACAAACATGTTCATTCCTCAGTTACTTCTTTGATCTCAATTGCTTTGTTCAAAAACCTATTGAGCTGCCTACAGAGGCACCATTTTAGGACTGTTCCAAAAGGTAGACATTTTTATGAATGGATCTCTGAATGGAACTGACTCTCTGCAGAAAAATTTCGATGGCATTTTCTTTTTCGTCCTACCCTTGTGCTAATGCCTATACAGCCTGCAGTGGTATATATAAGCGCAGCTCTGCTTTGTGTACCACTGTATTCATGCTTTTCCATAAGCGCCACCTACTGTCAGAGTTAAGATACAAGGTTTCTGCCCAATATTTAAAATTGTGTTAATTTAGATGGTAATTGTCTTTTGGTTTTTTACTATTAGAGTAACATAATTATAAATAATTAAGAAAATATATTATTTCTCCTCATTGTAATTGGGCCTCCCTGGATGTGCGACCATTGGCACATGCCTGGAATGCTTATGCATAAATCCAGCCCTGCCTATAACAGATCACAAAGATTCTGATGTTTTAATAGTTTTAGACCTCAGAGTCCTGGATGCAATTGATTACATGTTTTTCCAGACATTAGTAAATGGTTCTGATTTGAGAGGGGTAATTACTGTGATTCAAAGTAACTTTCTGGAGTTTTGTCACTCGTTTTATCTTTTGCTATGGGTGTGATGTGAAAGCATAATGATCCTTCTTCTCGAAGAACCAACGTCCAACTTATTTTCTTTGCCCTTTCGTGTTTGTCAAATTACACTTGGAAGAGATTGTTTGATTTTATATCTTTGCCTGCTTTTGTTCTCTAGTTGCAGTTTCATGTATAATGGATGAGGATTGTAAGTGTTTTTTTCTTTTTCTTTTTTTGGCAGCTTCAAGCTTTTCCCTGTTATAGAGTCCCATTTCAGAGGCTTGAGGGCCAAGCATTGATCCCAGTGCTCAGCTCAAGCTTTAGACACACAGCCAAGGTCTAAGAGTCACCATGAAAATTAGGTCACTAAAACTTGCATAAAAATATATAGGCTTGCTGGAGGTTTCACAGTGATCTCAGACCAACTTCTAATAAATTCTGCATGAACCACAATGATAAAACAAGAGCCTGATCGTAGAACAGCGTACCATCTGAATCGTCACTATAGGGTTCTTAAAATCCACCATATTATCTGTAGAGCTGAGGATTTATCTGTGTGTTTTTTAAAGCAATCAAAATACTTATTCAGACGGTAATCATTTTCTCATGTGGGTGTCTGTAAAAATAAATTAGTATGGCACCTCAGTGATAAAACTCATGCATTCGGATGGCGATTTATTCCTGGTGGAGGAGCAAGTTTTGTAATCCTACGTACCGGGACACGCGCTGATTACGTAGTCAGTCGCATGATTGTGTAAAAATGGCAGACGCTTGGATTATTAAGAATAAATTCATATTAATTATAGGAAAATAATATCCTATTTATTATTTTATTATTCAATCTCCTGTTTAAAAATAAGAAGATTGATGTGCTATAGTAAATGGTTTTCTGCTATGTATTTGTAAGCCCGTTTATCGGTCCAATGGCGGTTTTCCAATAATACGGGTGAAGGTATTTGCGCGTTACTGTCTTTCCTTTTATGCAACACAACAAGATTAAATTAAATTAGGGCTGGGAATCGATTAAAAGAAATTAACTAATTAATTGCACAATTTGCTGTAATTAATTGCAATTAATTGCATTTCCCCCAAGCTTGTAATCATCAATATTTAAACTTAGAATTACCTAATTAAATTAAACAACACAGGAAAAAAAAGAACAGAAAATAGTCCTATATTAAAATAATATTAAACTTCAATATATCAATATATTATTCTTTTTCAATAATCAATCAACATAATCAATTTAACAGTTTTTTTTTTAGTTTTTTTTACTAATTATCCACATAAAATATAGTCCTACAAAGCTATTATTATGTGATCAGAGCAGGTCATTTTACCATTGTTGCCCAGCATGACTATACCAGCTCAGTAGGGCTATTGCAAACAGAAGTCTACTACAGAGAAATTTCACGTTATTTGAGCGGACTTTGCTTTTCCAGTGCGTGATCGGTACATGATTGGAGCGTTTGGGCCATTAACGACAGAGCAGAATGCGCAGCGCAAACACGGAGTGGAACATTGAGCAGAGAGCGCAGCAGCGCGCCGACACACACACACACACACGGAACGGAGAGCGCGACGCACACACGGAGCGGAAAAGACCGAAAAGACCCGCTTCATGAAAGCTGCGCGAGAATGAAAGCTGATCGCCGAACACGGAGGGGCGGGACGGCATATTTTCGGCCTTTTCAATAGCAGCCGCAACAGGAAATCATTAAAACGATTTTACACTTAAATCCCTGTTTACAGATCGTTTCTGATGAAATAGAACGGTTAAGATTAAAATTTGGACACATGTTGCTGGCCCGAGAATTTTCGGTTTCTTTCGCTTTCCCCCCCACCTCCACAATGGCTGCATAGGTGCACTGGAACAATCCTTCCTAAAAAGCATTAAACTTTCGTTTACAAAGACGTGAAACTCACAGAGTGGTCAGGGGTGTTCACTGATGCTCACACAAAAATCGCTGCAAAAGATGCTTTCCAACAGGTGTTTTACCATTCGTTGTAAAACTGTGGACCTATTTTTCCATACGCCTCACACCCGTACATTCTTCCGTTGAGAGCTTGAATAATAGACACTCCAGTCCAGTTTCCGGCGTCGGAGTAATACCGTACCTCACAGCACATCCAATACAAGTCAATGGAGTTGGACAAAAACTACGATAAAACCTGTTGGAAAGCATCTTTTGCAGCGATTTTTGTGTGAGCATCAGTGAACACCCCTGACCACTCTGTGAGTTTCACGTCTTTGTAAACGAAAGTTTAATGCGTTTTAGGAAGGATTGTTCCAGTGCACCTATGCAGCCATTGTGGAGGTGGGGGGAAAGCGAAAGAAACCGAAAATTCTCGGGCCAGCAGCATGTGTCCAAATTTTATTTCATCAGAAACGATCTGTAAACAGGGTTTTAAGTGTAAAATACCGAACTTGTCGTTTAATCTTCTTTAAGCGCAAAGGAGCAACTGTGTCTAAAGTGCTGGAAAAGAGAGAGTTAAAAGTTTCTGTCGCAATATCTAGTTCTTCTAAGCTATCTGGGATGCTGAGATGATGAAACTGATCAGGAAGATCATTAATAAAGCAATCTTTAGTGGCAGATGTGATAGGTCTAACATATTTGTAACACGGAGTCGACTTTGCAGCCTTGGCTAAATGAAGTTTACACGAAAATAAATAATGATCTGAGATGTCATCGCTCTGCTGCAGAATTTCAGCGGCATCAACATTTATTCCATGTGATAATATTAGATCTAGAGTATGATTACGAGAATGAGTAGGTCCTGACACGTGTTGTCTAACTCCAGTAGAGTTCAGAATGTCTTTAAATGCCAATCCCAATGCATCTTTTTCGTTATCTGCATGTATATTAAAATCACCAACAATTAGTACTTTATCTGCAGCCAATACTAACTCTGATAGAAAATCAGCAAATTCTTTGATAAAGTCTTTATGGTGCCCTGGTGGCCTGTATACAGTAGCCAGCACAAATGTTAACCCTCTGAGGTCGGCAAACGCGCCCCCGCGTTTTGCTGGATTTTTTTCACATAGTAGCAACATAAACTTAAAAAAATCCGTCATTTACGGTCATATTAATAAAATAAATACATGAGTATAAACTATAGAGGGTCTTCTTTTTTTGTGTACACTCACATTAACATCAAAACCTTGTTTTTATTTTTAAATAAATAAAATAAACAGGGTGCGCTTTCAGCTCACTCTGTCTCCGCAAAAATCTTTCTGAAACAAGTCTGGAAAATGAACTGAAACTCAGCTAATACTTATCACACAACCATGAAACATGCGTCTAAAGAAAGCTTTAAATTTCTACTTTTAAATAAAACAATTCACATTCAAAACAAATATTCTCCTGCAATGTAATCTGTATGAAACTAAAGAGAAGTACAGTTTCTCCCGTCTCACCTAATTATCGGTAATGAGTTCACACCCACTCGCAGAGCGCGCTATTCATAAGATAATGAGCTGAGGTGATCTATGCAAAATAAGGTAAACGCCGCCTGAAATGCCTTAAAACCAGCAAGTTTCATTTATTCACTTTCCTGCGCTGTTGGAAGATGACACGAGTTCAAATTTTGCTCAGTCTATGTCACACCCCTGGTCTGAATCTCATTAATATTTATAGCCATTACCACTCCCATGCATAAACCTCTTCTGACAAAAAAACTGTTTTACAACGTTTAAATCAATGTATTGTTTTATGAGAACGATTAGGCAGGATGATTTTCACATCATTTTGAAGAAAAAATCCTAGGCAACAACATCCATTTGTCAAAAGTCTTGTGGACACATATTTACTATATGTTTTGTGGTTTTATTTCAGCAACTTTCATTTTTATTTTTTCAAATAACCACGCATAAACATTATTCTCTAAAAAACACAAAGATTTACAAGCATGTTGATCAGATATTATGGTAGCCCTGTTTGTGCTATATAGAGTGAATTTACACCTTTGCCATTAACATGTTTATAAATAACTGAAAAAACAACAAATGTCAGAGCATGTCAGAACACCTCCAGGGCCCAGAAAACCCCTCAGACTCCAGAGGGTTAAACGTGATTTATCATTTACACTAGATAGTGTTACATTTAGCAACAACACTTCAAAAGAATTATATTTAAAACAAGACTTCTCAGTAATTCTGAAGATATTGCTATAAATTACAGCAACACCTCCCCCTTTGCCTTTCAGACGAGGTTCATGTTTATAACAGTAAAGTGTGGACTCATTTAAAGTAATATAATTGTCTGGTTTTAGCCAGGTTTCTGTCAAACACAGCACATCTAGGTTATAGTCTGTAATCATATCATTAACAATAAGTGCTTTTGAAGTAAGAGATCGAATAGTCAGCAACCCGAGCTTTATCATTTGTTCATCCATATTATATCTGTTTTTTATTTGTTGAACATCAATTACATTTTTACCCTTGAATGGGTTTAGGAGTTTTTTGTATGTCCAATTCGGGGAACAGACACAGTCTCAATATGATGATAGCTAGGTGAGAGATGCTCTATGTGATGGGATTTATCTGACCTCGGTGACGTGAGACAGCTAGCAGACGGTCGGTTTAGCCAGTCTGTCTGCTTCCTGACCTGAGCCCCAGATTGTCATGTTTGAGCTCTAAGACTATGTGCCATATTACTAGAGAGAAGAGCAACACCATCCCAGGAGGGATGAATACCATCTCTTTTCAACAGGTCAGGTCTGCCCCAAAAACTTTCCCAATTGTCTATGAATTCTATATTATTTTGCGGACACCACCTCGACAGCCAGCCATTGAGTGAGGACAATCTACTAACTATCTCATCACTCCGGCGAACAGGAAGGGGGCCAGAGCAAATTACAGTGCCTGACATCGTACTTGCAAGTTCACACACCTCTTTAATGTTAATTTTTGTGATCTCCGACTGGCGGAGTCTAACATCATTAGTGCCGACGTGAATAATAATCTTAGAGAATTTACAATTAGCATTAGCCAGCACTTTTAAATTTGCTCTGATGCCAGGTGCTCTGGCTCTCGGCAAACATGTGACTATGGTGGCTGGTGTCTCTATTTTCATGTTCCGTGTAATAGAATCGGCAATAACTAGGGCACAATCAACATGATTCTCAGTGGGTGTTTCACTGAGTGGGGAGAATCTGTTTGATGTTGTAATCGGAACGGAAGAGCGGTGTTTTGTCCCGCGACTATAGCGTCTCACCGTCACCTAATTTCCCTGCTGCACGGGCTCTGTAGCCGGAACCGAACAATGTACAGAGTTCACTAAGCTAGTCGCATCCAAAGCAGTATCTAAAGCCCTTGTACTCTTACAATTAACCTCGATTAAAGTTTGGATGCGTGTCTCTAGTTCTGAAATCTTCTCCGCCAGCCTGACTATCTCCCTGCATTTTTCACATGTAAAACCTGTGCTGGCAGAGAAGGCTATGCTATACATGTTACATGAGGTGCAGGTGACAATAAGAGCAGAAGATGACATGACTCACCGTGTTTAAAGGTCCTCACGCCTTCTGTTTTACGCGGGTCTCACGATCACAAACCCGCCAGCTTCGGTCACTAAACAGAGGTAATTGGCTATATACCTGAGACGGTCGCATTCACACTTACAGAATCAAAGATACTTTTGTATAGCCCCCATGGTTTTTGCATACACTTGAATTTAAAGCAACGTTTACTTCAGTAGAGGTATGGCCACTACTACAGATACAAGTCGACCAACTTTACTTCTCTTATAATAGCTTTGGATTGGCCATGCCATGATTTCTCACGTACACTTATCTAAAGTAACATTAAATTAAAACAGAGGTGAGACACACCCAGATTTAGGTTGGCCAAGCAGCATTTGCTGGCCTAAACAGAAATTCCCTTCTTGTCTTTGCAAAACCAAGTACACTTGAATTAGCGCCAGATATTAGTACTCACTAATCTGACGCAGATTTGAGGTAACATACGAATCCGTTTAATCTACTTGGGAAAACAATTTCAGAGCAAATCAGAATAAAATCAAATGTAACAATTTATTATGTCAGGTAAATGTATCATACCAATTTCATAATTAGTTCAAAGATAATAAATACAAAACATCAAATGCTCTGCGAACCTGACAACAGAAAATACATGATGTTGAGAGTCTCGGACACTCTCAGGCCATTTGACTGGAGACCCACCCTCCTCTGTGTGCGAGTTATCTCTAAACTCTTAAATACCTTATTACCTTTTGTTTTACTTCTTTGGGAATGAGACCTTTGTACCAGTTGCACTGAGACATTTCAAATGATACCAAGCATGTATAATACTGTATGATAATTATTCACATTAAACCATATAGATTCTAGGGTGAATTTTGGTGATCTCAGCAGGATGGAGAAGGAATGGGGGAAGAGGGAAAGAGATGTAGATTAGGATGATTCTGAGGTGAGACTTGCGTCTCGAATGGTGCACAAGAGTGAGTTCAAATGTTAATTTCCTTTATTCTCTCAGAGAGTTGCCCTCTCTTCCAGTTTTTCCAGTCTTACATATTTTATCTCAAAATTATGGATGTAATTTAGACAATTTTGAAATGAACGGTTAATACAGCCTCGTATTTACATGAGGTAAACATAAAGCTGCTTGGTTAATATTTTTAATGTATATAATTGCTGCCATAATAACGGCCCATTTCAAATGTTTACCTGCTTTTCTTTTCTTTCTCCTTTGAGCGGTGATATGAAATAATATTGTTCTTTCAGAATATCAGTTATAAAAGTGTAGGCTAGATGTTTAAAATGCCTCCAAAAGTGCAGCAGAAGAAAAAACCTGACATTCTGGATTCGGATGGCAATAAAATCACAGACTAGCCCCTGTAAATGTTGAAAATACCTTACAACCCCATGAGAAACAATTAGTGTCCGAATAGGGCTATAGTTCCGGAATACTGATATTCAGCATTCAGATTTGCCTAATTACTTAAACACTACATGGGTTTTACAGTAATCGAGCAAATTGCAAGAAATAAGACAAATAAAACCTAAAGAACAAAGCATACAACAGTGAACAATATCAGTATAAAACATTACATTTGTATAGAAATAAAGTATTAATGTGAAATAAAACGTGAAATAAAACAAATTATTCTCAAATTTTATAGTATTAGATATAATGCATTGATATTGGATTCACTGTTATTGGTGACTGACTAAAAAGCTTGTAATTCAAATCTGCTGAATTTGTTTTCTCTAAGCCTTACTTTGTCTTCATGTTCAGTTGTATTAAAGCTACTAAAATGATCCAGTCAAGAGCAGTGAGTGGTTTTCTTTTCCTTGTCATTAATGTTTTTCGATAAATATTAACAGCATAATAGCCTTTTAGAGTGCATTTACACTGTAAGATCTAGTGCACAGATCTAATATTGTGACACATTCAATTGTATTTCCCATCTGTTTACATTTGATGAAGACAAACAGACTGTATTTACATTAATATTTTGCCAAGACAGGCATTTTGACTGCTCAAGCTTATGTAGCTGCATCATCGTAGGCTCTTCGTAAGCTTTTTGCTGTCTGCTGCCTTTTGGTACTGAATAAAGTTAGAATTCTGTACTAACAATACTGATATTGGTACTTTTGACATCCTACCAGCTGGATGTTGCATTGTAAAAGAATCAGCTGATCCCTCACACTATCTTTCTCTATTCCTCCCTGCAGCTGGAGCGACGTACATCTTTGGAAAGGGTGGAGGTCTTATCACGTACACATGGCCCAGTAACGAGAGGCCCAGCACTCGGACTGATAGACTGGCGGTGGGCTTCAGCACTACTATCAAGGACGGGATTCTGGTCCGCATTGACAGCGCCCCCCGACTAGGAGACTACATCATGCTCCATATCGTAAGTCCTGCCTCGCATAATGTTTAGCACTTATAATGGGTGTCAGAGTGGCCATTATACTATAGTGCTGACTATCACAACCACCGCACTACATTGTACACACTGTGAAACGTGGGTTCTGAGTAAATTGAAATGCATCATCATATCATAATTTGATCACTACATAAACTATGGCAAACATTATTTATTATAAAGTGTATAAATGAAGTATATTCTAGGGCTGTCAATCTATTAACATTTTTAATGACAAGCCAATTAATTCATGTAATTAATCGCACATACCAATATTTTTTCAGATTAAGGAGGTATTTCAAAGATACTATATTCTTGTGGCAGATGAATACACTTAATAAATCTGACGAAGTGTGTCATTAGAAGTCTTGTCCACATGTCCACATTAAAAGTATATATATATATATATATATATATATATATATATATATATATATATATATATATTTATAGGTAACACTTTACAATTGTCACGAATAGGTGGCTGTAATCAAGTGCCAGACGATGGAGACGATAAAGAAGACTTTATTCCAAGGATTCTCATGAAAACGTACAACCACATATCACATAGAACTCTAAGGGCCCTATCTTGCACCCAGCGCAATTGACTTTGTATACCGACGCATGTATCATTCCTATTTTGCACCCGCGCAAAGCGGACTTTTCCCTCCACAGATGCACGTCGGTTAACTAAGAAATACACTTGCGCTCCCCGGGGCGGTTCAGCGCAAAGAGGAGGCGTGTTCCGGCGCAAACGTTCCCTCATGCTATTTTGCAGGTTTAGAAAACAATTGCGCCACTGACCGAAAAAAAAAACAGTTTAAAGTCAGTGGCGCGTTGCGCATGTTATTATATGCTATTTTAAGGGCGCATGCTTGGCCTTAATCAATGTAGCGTGTGCACAACGCGCATACACTTTGATTCTCTCATCTACACACAGACGCAGCAATTATCATTTTTGCAAATCATACATTATTACGATAGATAGATAGATAGATAGATAGATAGATAGATAGATAGATAGATAGATAGATAGATAGATAGATAGATAGATAGATAGATAGATAGATAGATAGATAGATAGATAGATAGATAGATAGATAGACATTTTATTATAAAAGCATACATCTAGCTTACACATTTACCCAAATTATCATACGCCTGTTTAACCGAAGTTAATTTGGGTGTGTTTCTCCATCCCCAACATCCCTGACGAGAACGTCGGTCTCCTCGGCCTTGAACCGCTCCTGTCGTGCGCCTGGCAAATCCGCCGTTATAATAGGAATCCGCTTTAGAACAAGCGCGCCTGCTCTTAAAGGGAATGTGAGATGTCGCTCTGATTGGTTTATTTCACGTTACGCCCAAACCACACCTATGAATAATGAAGCTACTTCAGACCAACCCCTTTTAGATTTGCGCCAGGCGCAAGAGTCATTTATCCCGCCGGGAAAATAGCAACAGCGCCAAGACCCGCCCACAAAGTTACTTGCGCTTTGCGCTTTGACACTTGCGTTTCAGATCGTTAAAATAGGGCCCAATATATTACAAGACAAGGAACAGACAGAAACAGTGGGTTTAAATACATAGCAAACCAGAGGAACTAATGAGACTTAGAAACACAACACACCTGAAACAAGGAACTTAATTAGTAACCAAAGGAGACAAACAGGTAGGGAACAGAGGAGAACTGGGCTGCGTTCAGCCCCGACAAAACGTTGCACAACGTTTTTTAAACAGAAACGGTGATGCGTTGAACACACTGTTCTGATGACGCAAGAGTTGCAACTATGGCAGCTGAGAAGGCCATTCTTTGTGTTCTTTGTGAAGAATTTTCGGAGCCTGATGAAGTCGGTATAAATATGTGTTTAATACTACAAAATATGCCCGATGTTACAGTTACTGCACTTGCCGCCCAGAACAAAAGAGAACATCCCAATCGAGTGAAGGGATTGCTGAAACTGAAATGGAAGCACACATCTTACCTAATTCAGACTAAAACATCTATTTAGCCTCACATACTGACTTTATTTGTAGTTCATACTGTTTTAATACCCTGTATTTTCTTTCTCATTTTTAGGAAAAGCACTTAATTACCATTGTTTATTTCTATACCAAATGTCATACACTTGCAATGAAGCTAAAAATATAAACAACTACATCATTATGTTGATATCCTATATTTTTACAATAAAACTTACGACAAACATGTCTTCTAATATTCTCAGTTGTTGCGTATACCGAGCTGCATCGAACACATTTGTAAATTACTTTCCTTGAACCAATTGTGCGAGTTCACTTTAATACCACGTGCTTTATATACATGTTGCTGCTGATTGGACTGCAGTTCTGACACACCCACCAAACAAGAGAAAACGTATCTCAAACCCCGTTGCACACCGGTGCACGCCGTTTCCAGGAAACATGACGTTCAACCCGGAAACCGTAGCAAAACGTTGCGCACCATTTTGAACTTGAACGTGCCCCTGATAAACAGGGGTGCGTTTCCGAAAAGCATCGTTAGCCAACTATGTTCGCAAGTTCCGTCGTTATCAGCACAGTTCAACGAGTCAGTGTTTCCCGAAACCATTGTTCTAACGAACATTCGCAAACAGCATCGCAAAATTGTGTAGTTGGAACGACAGCTCTTGACCTGTGGTTAGAAGCATAGTTTCTAGTTTGCATGACATGTGGACTTAATAAATCCTTATCTTTAGCAAAATAAGCAAGCTGACATTCAGTACAACCTGTGTCTTTTATTTAGAATACATACAAATGTCATTTACGTCTTTTAGTTTGTCAAGAGATTTAACCTCTTATGGTTCGGCTGAAATTTCATGTTTTTTATCTAAACGACATACCCAAATTAAAAGTGGTACAGCTCCCATATACTTTGACACTCAGGGGTGTGCCTGGTATCATTGGAAAGGAAACAATCTCTGGTTTCTGATACAATTGTCAGGGTGATTCTAGACCTTACTGACACAGAGTTACAGAGGCTAGAATGGAGGGTTTTTATTTCCGTCAAAGTCATTCATCTGTAAACTGACTAAAATACACTGCTGTAAACACATCTAATGAGATAAAGACAAACTCAAAGTCATAGCCACATGTCTTAGCTTACTACAGAAAAAAGTTTGAAGTCAAAAGACTAAAAAATGGATTTTATATGAATCTTTTTCTACAGATATGTCTGTGCGTTTTTGTTTTGTGCCATTTGGAGACTCCAAAAGGAACTTTGGTTACCAAGACAGCATGCTGAGTTTCAAAGGCTTATAACTTTTGAACCCCTTTGCCTAGAAACATAATCTTGGTATCTGATAAAAGCTAACACTCTGATGTATTTTGTTATGTATTTGGATTTGATGTCAGTCACTTAGGCACAACATTACATTAGCATAACCACACAAAACCCATATTTTCTTCCATTCCGCCTGAGAGATTTTGATAAAAAAGGGCAAACAAAGTGCACTGTCAAAGTTTTTTATATAGAAATATTAGAAAATTGAATAACTAAACTATGCAAAATACAAATACACACACACGAATGATAAAAAAACTATTTACATGACCGAAGAGCCTGAGAAAATTACAAAACTGAACTGTGCAAAATACAAACACACACACACACACACACACACACACACACGAATGATAAAAAACTATTTACATAATATATAAAATTAAAAATTGTTCAGGGTGTGCCATGTGTTGTAACAGTCCCTGGTTATTGTGAAGCACAGGCACACATCACAGGAGGAGCATTTCACTGTGGTCCTCTGGTGGCAGTGGACACACCTCCTCCGACCTACGGTGCCATCCTGTGAAAAATGTACAGGTTTGTGTAAGGCACCTTGGGGAGCAGGATGGGGTGGCTGTGGAGGGGCTGTGGTGGTAGACCCAACCGCTTTCAGTTCCATCACCAGGGTCTCACGAAAGGCCTTGTGTGACATCACCTTCTCCTGCCTTGCAATGGCACTCTCCTTGTACAGGATAAAGGCGTTGACAATGGTGATGTCGATGAAGTGGAACAGGAAAGACTGGTACCACTTCTTGGTCTTGTGCAGGATGGAGTAGTAGCCAATCAGGGCATCGGACAGGTCCACACCACCCATGTTCCTGAGTAGAAAAGGAACATAGCCATTACATTACACTGATATTGATGCATTGACATGATATCAAAATTCAATTCAAAGAGTCGAAACTATGAAAACACTGTACATACCTGTTGTAATCCTTGATGGCTGGTGGAATGGAGACATCCAGTACAGACCACTGCCCATCTGCCCCCTTGATCCTTCTCTGGACTGTATCCTCTCCATGTGCTGCATGGATTGTGGAACACATTAGCACATCTCTGGTGTCCCTCCACTGAACAAACACCAAGGGCCCCTCGTGGATCCAGCGAATGGTGCCCCGGAGAGCCCGCCTCTCAAGCCCGCCTGGCCTGTCTTTGGGGAACCCAATACGCTGTCCGCGAATGGTACCGCAGGCCCAGATCTTCTTTGCCAGCAGGTCACGAAAGAGATCTGGGCTTGTGTAAAAGTTATCCACAAATAACTTGTACCCGGTACCAAGCAACTGCGTATTCATGAGCCGCATTACGGAGTCATAACTGAGCCCCTTGACAATTTGTGATCCCTTGCCTTCGTAGATGAAGAAGTCCCAGGTGTAACCATTGGTGGAATCCGCCAGCACAAACAGCTTATAACCCCACTTCACAGGCTTATTCTTCATGTATTGGCGGAGTCCGCTGCGGGCTTTGGATGCGACCATCCTCTCGTCAATTGCAACACACTGGTGGGGTTGGTAAAGCGCCATGCACACCTGCCTAACCTCATGGTACATTGGCTTAATTTTACAAAGCTTGTCGTACCCAGCGGTGCCTCTTTTTAAGTTGTTGGCAGCATCGTCATCAGGGTCACTGAGGTGGATGGCGCGTGAGATGGCTTTGAACCTCCGCCCTGACATCACACTCGATGGAAAAGAAAAGGCGTATAGCTCAGACCTTCTCCAGTTGTCAGTGATGTTCGGTGTCTCGACTAGTCCCATGTAGATAATCATCGCCAAGTACGACATCATCTCTGGCAAGGTGATCCTCTGAAAGGTGTTTGGGTGGTCAGTTTCTCCAAACTTGTTGGAATTTTTCACAATGACTTGGAGTATATCATTGGTCATAAACAAATTAAATAATTGTAGAATGGTGTATTGTACACCACCCATGAGCTGGCCACCAGGTGTGCGTGCTGGGTGGAAGGATGGCTGTTCAGGAGTGATGTCCTCCACATCAGTGCCTTGCCATGCACCTTCAGGTCCAGAACTCTGCTCTGGAGTGCTTCTCCCTCCTGCTCTCCCTCCTGCTCTCCCTCCTGCTCTCCCTCCTGCTCTCCCTCCTGCTCTCCCTCCGGCTCTCCCTCCGGCTCTCCCTCCGGCTCTCCCTCCGGCTCTCCCCCTGGCTCTCCCCCTCCCCTGTCTTGCAGGCTGTGTGGAGGTAGAGGATTGGGGTTCCAGCTCATCCTCTTCTTCTTCCTCCTCCTCCTCCTCAACAGTCATTGGGGTCCTCGTGGGCCTCTTTGCCTCTGGCTGCCAATCTGAGTCAGATGACTCTGGCTCTCTGAAACACAGAAATGCAATGATTAGCTTATCTCACACCTCATACACACACAGAATAACATCCCCTAACACTCAGAATAATCCCACTGCAATACCAGGCAGGTGTTTTTATTTACACAGCAACCTTCCCAAAATACAAAGTTTCTGTATTGACCACAGTCAGAGAACTCAAAATGCAATTTATTCAAATCACATCTACAATTTTCCCCTACACACACACACACACACACACACACACACACACACACACACACACACACACGCACACACACACACACGCACACACACACAAGAACATCCCCTAACACCCAGAATAAGCCCACTACAATACCAGGCAGGTGTTTTTATTTACACAACAACCTTCCCAAAATACAAAGTTTCTGTATTGACCACAGTCAGAGAACTCAAAATGCAATTTATTCAAATCACATCTACAATTTTCCCCTACACACACACACACGTACGCACGCACACACGCACGCACGCACACACACACACACACACACACACACTCACACACACACACACACACACACACACACACACGCACACGCACACACATAGATACACACATATATACACACATAAAATAATAATTACATAACATAATATATGTACTCACACTTCTAGATCAGGATCTCTTCCATTTAGAAAATCCTCCTCAGCTTCAGAGTCCACAGATACTTCGCTTTCCGAAGAGGACGCAATATCGTCGTCGGATCTTTCGGCCAAAATAGCAGCTGCCTCCTCCCTTGTAAACCACTTCTTTCCGAACATTACGAAATATTTCCAAAACTATGTAAAAGTTGTCCAAAAACCTCACCAAAGTCGCTCTATGCAATAACGCCCACTCGAAAAATAGTTTGTGTGAGTGCGCACGCTTTACGAAAAAAAAAAAAAGGTTTTGCGCACGGCTCTAAAAGGCACACACCCTTACCTGATGGCACATATCATATATTGTTGAAATCGTATCCTTATTCGCTACAGAGTTATGACGGTCCCGGACCATGAAATTGCTACTGGCAGGAACAACTGTCAATCAAAAGGAGGGTGGTCCAAATTGAATGCAGAGCCATCATTTGCTCCTTAGCTGTCTATCTCTGCCCTACGGGAACCTATTGGCTCATGAGAGGGCTTGTTTGATACGTAAGACTTTGCTCAACAAACATGACACCCAAATGTAGTATTATAAGTCTCGAATGAGAAGTGAGAGTCGAAAGAATGTCCGGTAGTGAACTACTGTTTACAGTTTTTATATCGTAATTCGGTCAGAAATGTCAAGATTGTGAGGCGAACAAATAGTTTTGGATTAAAAGGCTTGGATATTCCATTTCCTTGGACTCTTGGGGATTTATGAAAACAATTTGTTTTGGACAATTTCACCGAAGTGGAAAGAGGGAATAATTTTGACGGTAAGTAAACAAACTGAATTGGCGCCGCCCAGTTCAGGTGACTAACAACTAGATTACAGTTTTATGACTGTTATAAATCATATTATGCTTTGTGTGTGGGCTTAATGGAATCCTGAGAGTCTACGCTTTCAAACGATGTGCTGTATGACCGTATATTTTGAAGATTTAATGCTTCAAAGTTACAATGAAGTTTATGCAGCATCACTTCCGAGGGGGTGTGTGCCGTGTACGGCACAGCGATCCTTAACAGGTTAAAGCACCGTTTTTGAAGAGTGCGCATGTGCGTACATGCTCTAGTGTGTAAGAACGAGCTGTTGTGAACTTAGAATCGAAAGACCAGGAGACTTGGTTGTTTCTTCAGCAGGATTCTTTATTGAGAACACGAGCTGTCGGTAGCTGCAGTCACCAAGTCTGACGTGAATGTTCTCTTACAGTTTATATACATTTAGGGGCAGGAACCGAAAAAGACAGGTTTAGGAACCGGTTTTAGACTGAGAGCATTGCCCACCCTAATCCACTCAGCATATCTATTCAAACACTGAGACCCGAGTACAGGACTGGCTGGACTTTCTTGCTAAAACACAAACTCCAAGAGTTTCAGTAAAACAGGACTGACCAGAGTCTTTTGCTAGAAAACTCTGATAATCATAATTTATACCTAACCTTAACATGCTAAATTCAATGTAAACCTAAATTAAACATTTTAATAAATTTGCATTCCCACATTTGCCCCTTTGAGAGTCTTAAAAAAACACTCACAAAATACAAATTTACACACTTAAAAGTTAATTCTTGTAACTTGTGTAAGTTACAGGCACATAGCAAGTTCAATCTTGTAACTTGTGTAACAGGCACAAAGCATGATCTGTGTTGTTCATCTGTAATTGCATGTTGACACAGAAACAAACATGCAATTAGGGTCCGTGAAGTTCTTACGGGTAATATTCTTTTATGGTTGGACCAGTCATTTTCTCGTGCGAGGCGTGAGTCATTTGTTGAATGAAACACTTGATACTGTGGAAGCATACGTAGAACGCCAGTAGGAGAAATAACAGCAGCATTGCTATTTCTTTAATCCACAGCCAGGGTTTACCTATCAAGTTTCCGAACCATGAAGAATTGTCTTCAGTCATCTGGTGTAATTTTGTTGAAAGATCAAGAATGTCTTGTTGGATTTTGTTCAAATTCTCTGTTGGATCCATTAACCCGGTGCAGCACTCAGGTACACCATACGATGGGATTAATGCTCCAAGAGTTCTTGACCACCACGTTTGAACACAAGCGAGTCCTGGAATGCAGCCATCTTTGTTGATAGAAGGAGCTGAATTTTGTAGCTGTGGAGAGCTTGGGGTGGAGTGTGTATTTTATTTTATTTTTGATAGCTGGTAGTAGTCTCTGCAGTTTGTCTAGTTGTTTTCTGGAGGTTGGGTCTTCATATGCAGGTGTGTAGGTCAGTGCATATGGTTAAAAACAAACAAACAAAGAACAACTGCAACAGACCAGTATTCATTGTAAAGACTACAAACATTAGGGTTGTATCCTCTATTCAATCTGAGTCTGCTAATTGTGGTTCCTTCTTTCCCTATTTCTTAATTTATGAGACACCTAAAAAGGAACAGTGAGCTGAGGATGGACTATGGTTGGGAAGGGCCTATAAGGGAATCTTCACCGCAGGGTTGGCCCCCGAAAGCCTGTTGCTTCCAGTTCTTCCCTGGGCACCTCACTGGTCCATGTGTCCTATCCTATCCCTGTAGGGGGAGGAACCACTTTGCAATGTGACACATGAGTCCATGTTTTCTTTCCCTGGCACAACACTGCAGCTGCTGTAATCATCATTACTTGATGTGGTCCATGCCACTTAGGTTCTAACGGCTTGTGTCCGAATGATTTTATCATGACCCATTGACCTGGGACGATTGTGTGTCCACCCTCTGGTGGAGTCTGCCAACATGACTCAACTCTCTCTCTGGCACTCTGTACTGCCTTTGTAAGGTGTTCACAGTAAGAGATCAGGGCATCTGAGGCAATGTGAACATCAGCATTTCTAAGGTCAATCACACCTGGCATCTGCATTGGGCGTCCTGTAATAATCTCATGAGGGCTCAGTCCTACTGATCTGTTAGGTGACGCTCTCATACTACACAGTACAGCTGGCAATGCTTCCACCCATGACACTCCTTCCTGATGCATTTTGCTTAGCCTGGTTTTGATTGTTCTGTTTGCCCTTTCAACCTGTCCTGATGCTTGTGGCCTGTAGGGGCAGTGCAGATTCCACTTAACCTTCAACATTCTAGACACCTCCTTGACAACCTGTCCTGTGAAGTGTGTACCTTGATCTGAGTCAATGCAATCTGGTAATCCCCATCTGGGAATGAAATCAGTGACAAGACATTTAGCAGTATGTGCAGCTGTAGCACGCCCTGTTGGATAAGTTTCTATCCATCTTGAGAACTTGTCTATTACTACCAAAACGTCAGTTTTTCCCTTACAACGAGGCAACGATATGTAATCAACTTGCAAATGACGAAATGGTCCTGGTGGAGCTGGGGTATGTGCTGCTGGTGTAATGGCTGCTGGTACATCATTATTTTTCTTACATGTAACACACCTTTTGGCTGTTTCTGTGGATACATTTCTGAATTTTGGATTCCACCATTGATTTGAGAACCTGTGATTCATCGTTGCTGGACCACTGTGACCCAAATTGTGTATTTGTTGAGCCAAATATGGCAGCAGTGATTCGGGAGCAACATACTTCTCCCCTTTGGTCCAGCAGCCAGATGAATCAACGGTGGCTCCTTTGTCTAACCATGTCCATGCTTCATATAGAGGAACATCTTTGTACAAATCAATGATAGATTCAGGAGGCAGAATTGTCTTCTGTGCTGTACTACCTGAACACACTTGTACAGTTACATAGAAACAAGCCTGTTTAGCTGCTACATCTGCAAGAGCATTACCTTTAGCTTCTGTAGTGTTAGTTGTGAGATGTGCTTTCACTTTGATCACCGCTAATTTCTTTGGAAGTTTCATGGCAAACATAAGATCTTTCACTAATTCAGCATGCTTAATGGGGGATCCAGCAGAAGTTAGAAACTGTCTGCTTTGCCAAATGACACCAAAATCATGAATAACCCCAAAAGCATACCTGGAATCTGTGTAGATATTTGCAACTGATCCTGAAGCTAGTGTGCATGCTCTAGTTAAAGCTACCAGTTCTGCAGCCTGAGCTGAAAAATGATCTGGAAGACGACCTGAAGCTATCACCTCAGTGGTGGACGTTACTGCATAACCTGCTCGTCTGTTCCCTTCAATTACTTACATTTACATTTTTACATTTAGCTGACGCTTTTATCCAAAGCGACTTACAATTGCTATATATGTCAGAGGTCGCATGCCTCTGGAGCAACTAGGGGTTAAGTGTCTTGCTCAGGGACACATTGGTGTCTCACAGTGGATTCGAACCCGGGTCTCTCACACCAAAGGCATTTGTCTTATCCATTGCGCCACACCACCCCCCAATTACTTGAGCTGAACCATCAACAAACAACTCAAATTCTGCATTTTCTATGGGAGTTTCTGCTATTTCACTTGTCGCTGCATATGTAAGCGTAACACAATCATGAGTCATTTCGCCTTCATCCTCTAACACAACTTCAGTCATTGCAGACATCATACATGATGAGGGGTTCGTGACCGGTGCACGCTGTAAAACAATGTTCGGGGCTGTGAGAGTAGTTAACCAATTTCCCCAACGAGAGGAAGTGACAGAAGTGACTTTTGCTTGATTCATTAGTGCGGATACTGCATGAGGGCATTTTACATTTACCGTCTGACCTAACACCATTACTGATGAAGCCTGAAGCGCTAGATGAACTGCCTGTACTGCTCTGAGGCATGGTCCCATACCTTGAGCTACTATGTCAAGTTTACCAGAATAGTAATGAATTGGACGTAAACTGCCCCCATGATCTTGCATTAGACATGCAGTCATAAAGCCCAAGTGTTCATGGACATAAAGCACAAAGGGTCTATCAGATTGAGCAATTCCTAATGCTGGTGCTTGACATAGTGCTCTTTTCAAATCATTGAATGCTTTGAGGTGAAGTTCTTCCATACAAACAATATCTGAATCTTTACCATGGCCTTTCAACAAGTCATAGAGAGGCTGAGCAATCGAGGCATATTCTTCAATCCACGGTCTACAGTAACCTGCTGTTCCTAAAAATGAGCGTAGTGTTTTAATGGTAGTAGGCGGAGGTATGGCTTTGACTGAAGCCGTTCGATCCTGTGTAATAGATCTATTTCCTGCACCAATTGTTTGACCCAAAAATGTGACTTGCTTTTTAGCCATTTGAGCTTTGTGAAAGCTGCATTTGTGTCCTTTTTTATGCAAATAGTCCAACAATGATGCCAATTCAGTTTGATGTACCTCGTGGTCTGTTGAGGCAATCAAAATATCATCGACATATTGGATCATAGTGGACTGTTTTACTGGACATTCTGGGTCACACAAATCACGTCTGACAGCCTGATGGTATATGGTCGGGGAGTTTTGAAATCCCTGAGCCAATCGGGTCCACTGATATTGTTCATGGTCAACTGTGAAAGCTAACCATGGCTGGCTGTCAGAGTGCAATGGTACAGAAAAGAATCCATTAGACATATCAATTACTGAAAAAATCTTACAATCTAATGGTAAGCCATTACAGATTGTAGATGGATCTGCCACTAGCGGGGTGATTTTATCAATGTTTTTATTGGCTACTCTGTAGTCTATGGTGAGTCTCCATGTCCCATTGGATTTCTTGATGGGCCATATGGGTGAGTTACAGGGACTGTTGGTTTTAACTAGCACTCCTTGCGTCAGCAGCTTTTCTACTTTCTACAATAGGTTTGATTCCCTGTATGGCTTCCTTACTGATCGGATACTGTTTGGTAACCGGGGGTGGAGTTCCTGTCAATTTGACTGGTTCTACACCTGTCAATAAACCACAATCATCCTTGTCATTAGCCCAAATTGGATGATTCAGTAAGAAAGCATACTCTGGAGGGATTGCATTATTGGTAGAAATGTGTGCTGAGGAAATTTTAATGCTAGCAGATTCTGAGGACATGTCTAAAGTTAGATGTACTTGTCTCAGAAGATCCATGCCTAAAATTGCACCTGTATTCAATGGAGCACATAGCAATTTTGTCATCAGAGTTTTCGGGCCAAATTGTACCTCTATGGGCGGGGTTTCATACAAAACAGAATCTTCACCTATTACGCCAGTTAAAGAAAGTTTGGTTTTCTTGTACGGGATGTCTAAACCTTTAGCCAATTTTGTAGGAATTATCGTAATCTCTGCACCTATATCAAGCAAAAAGTCAATCTCTCTTTCTTTTATGCTACCTTTCACAAAAATTATTTTGTCATTATGATGGATTACCGGGGAAAGGTAGCTACTCACAGCCCCAACAATTAGTTTTTTTCCTGTTATTTTTGTGCTCTTAGAAGAGCCTGCGCGAGCTGTCCTAAAGTTTCAGTGGACATTGGCTGAATTACGTCCGGGTTGTAGGCAGGTTGAGAAGGAGCAGAATTATGCATTCTATTTCTTTTATTATCTTGCAACTTCTTCCTACATTCTTTCTCCCAATGTCCTAGTTCTCTTACGAGAGTTCTCTCGTACTGCGTCTTAGCTAAGACGCTGCGGGAAAAGTCTCTTTTCACGAATATTGAAGCAAAAAATTATCCTTAATTTTATAATATTGTAAAACGCATTTGCAGCAGTATACAGCCACAGGCGAGACGGCTCGCTTGCTCATTGGCTGCTCTACGGCAAATGCATAAGCCTATCGAGCGCAGGCTGATGCAACATCAGACCAATGAGGCCACTTCCCGCCGACACGGGCGTGGCCTAGCCCTATAAAGGTAGCTCGAAAAGGCTGACTCACTTGATTTTTCATCTCTTCAGCGAAGCTCACGCATCGTTGGATCACGATAGGAAGCAAGCATCGTCTGAGTGTAAGCACCTCAGCGGGACGAGCCATCCTGAAGCTGCTGGCCTTCGTCGCCTTCCACTGCCGTACCTGCTGCGCTTTCCGGCGCTCATATCCTTTCCAACTGTTCTTTGTGTGTGTGTGTGTGTTCGCCCTGCGACACACACTCGTAAAAGAGCTTGCGTCTTTTTAAAGATGCCCTCCTGCGGCTCGTGCCGAGCCCCACTCAGCGAGGGAGACCGTCATGTGATCTGTGTCTCCTGTCTGGGTGAAGACCATGCAGCGCTCGCGCTCGCTGACGGCGGCTGCCCTCACTGCGAGCTGATGCCGATGGTGACTCTGAGGACTCGCCTGGCGGTATTCTCCGAGCCTGCACTCCCCGCCGCGTTGCCGCGCCGTAAAAAGCGCCGCTCTCAGTGGATCCCGGAACCCTCTACAGCCCGACGAGCTCGCCGGTGCGCCCGCCTGCTTCACCGGCCTCGCCTGAATCACTTCCTGATGCCCAGCGCCCGCTGTCTGCCGCCGCTTCATCAGAGGAAGTCGATTTCAGAGCCGCGTCGGGGGACGAGGACACGTGCTCTCTGTTAGCTTCGGGCAGCGGTGATTGGACGAGCTCCGAGGATCTCGCACTTCTTGCTCGTAAGCCTAACAGACGAGCAAACATCGAGAAGGAGCTGATGCGAGTGCTCACGCTGGCCGCGACGAGTCTCGGCCTCGAGTGGTCTGCACCAGTACCTCCCTCTCGGACCCGGCTGGATGGTAGCTTTCTCCCGGGTGAGCGTACTTCTCCTGAGTCTAAGCCCGCCCCTTTTCTTCCTGAGCTTCATGAAGAGGTGGCAAAGGCCTGGAACGCTCCCTTCTCAGCACGAACACGTTCGTCTGTTTCACCAGCATTCTCCGCTCTGGATGATGCTAAAAACAGAGGCTACCAGTCACTTCCGCCGGTGGAACAGGCGATAGCGACGCACCTTTGCCCGCCCTCTGCTGGACGGCGGACGAAATCAGTGTTGCCATCCAAAGCCTGCCGCATGACGTCATCGCTGCTCGCGCGAATCTTCTCCGCTGCTGGGCAGGCTGCGTCTGCATTACACACCATGGCCACGCTGCAGATTTTCCAGGGTGATCTCCTCCTTAAACTGGACGAGATGGGGCCTGATGCAATCTGCCTCGCGGATTTAAGGAGCGCTTCGGATCTCACCCTTCGCGCTACTAAGTCTGCCGCTCAGGCTATGGGACGAGTTATGGCTTCCGCCACTGTGGCTGAGAGACATCTCTGGCTGACGTTTTCAGACATGGCTGAGTCTGAACGCACCGCGTTCCTCGACGCCCCGCTGAATCCCGCTGGCCTCTTTGGATCCTCTGTCAACGAGTTTATAGAGAGATTCGCCGAGGACCAGAAAGCGTCGCAAGCCTTTAAGCACTTCCTGCCGAAGCGCTCCAGTTCTGCAGCGAGTCGTGCTAAACCGACCCAGCGGAGCTCTCAGCCACAGCCCCCGCCTCCCGCTGCGTCATCACGACAGCAACGCAGCTCGAGACCCCGCTCTCGCTCTACCAGCCGTCGCCCCGCGCCGCGTGGACCACGGCAGAGGATTGTGGTGAAATTCAGTGCCCATCCGTACACACAAGCACAGCCCTTCACACAGGGCTCGCGCCCATAAAATCGACTCAGGTCGATCGCGCGCACTACATAGTAAACGTGCCCACTCCTCAGTGCCCACAAACACTATGTCACACACGTCATGTGGTTTCTGTAAAAACGAAACCCGTGCACGTTCGTTCTGCTCAGGCAGACAACGCGTCAAAAGCAGTAAATGTGCACGCTTCCACGTGAGCACACTTACTCACAGACAGTACGAGTCCCACGGGACTCGCTCAGCCCTCCCTCACTTGGCTAAGCGCCGTAGCGGGGTCGAGGACGAGCGTTCTGCCCGCTGTGATCAGCGCGCTCCCCGCCTCGAATGTCACAGACATAACGCCTATGTTACAGCACACCGAAGCGCTCTCGTTGCCCAGTCAACAGAGTGTGCTTCGCATCCAACCCTTAGATATGCTGAGGCTGCGCCTCAAGGTCAGAATGCTTACGACCAGGAAAATCCTCGCGCATATTCGCAGAGGAGACTGGTTCATGTCAATAGATCTGAAGGACGCGTATTTTCAAATACAGATAGCGTCACGTCACAGGCAATACTTGAGATTCGCCTTCGAGGGCCAGACATACCAGTATACAGTCCTGCCGTTCGGCCTGTCCCTGGCGCCTCGCACATTTACGAGGTGCATGGACGCTGCGCTCGCTCCTCTCAGACTCAGAGGCATGCGAGTGCTGAACTATTTGGACGACTGGCTGATTCTGGCTCAATCACGATCAGAGCTCGTGGAACACAGGACCATTTTACTCGATCACCTCGAGAAACTTGGTCTCAGAGTCAATTGGACGAAGAGTTTACTGAACCCCAGTCAAACGATTTCGTTTTTGGGTATAGTTCTGGACTCACAGTCTATGACGGCGCGGCTGTCGTCACAGCGCGCGCTCGGCATTCAGCGCGCAGCGAGATCTCTCCGCTGCGGCGCGTCCTTCCCGCTCAAGGCGTTTCAGAAGATGCTGGGTCTCATGGCCTCAGCATCACCAGTTCTTCAGCTGGGCCTGCTCTGCATGCGCCCCTTGCAGTTCTGGTTGAAAGCGCGGGTATTGCGCAGAGCGTGGACTTCCGGTCGGCTGCGCCTCAAGGTCAACCAGAGCTGTGTTACAGCTCTAGAACCTTGGACAGCGAACGACTAGTACCAATCAGGTGTAAGCCTGGGGACTTCCTCGAGAGTGAGAGTGGTGTCGACGGACGCCTCCACCTCGGGATGGGGAGCGCTGCTCGAGGGCAGGCCGTTATGTGGCCTGTGGTCAGAACGAGAAAAGCTCCGACATATCAACTGTCTGGAAATGCTGGCAGTGGAAAACGCGCTGATGCGTTTTCGTCCCCATATCAAGGACCATCACGTCTTAGTCCGTTCGGACAACATGTCTGTGGTGTCCTACATAAATCGCCAGGGCGGTCTCAGATCCCGAGATCTGTACAGGTTGGCGGAACGCCTCCTGGTGTGGGCTCAGCACAACTTGCGCTCGCTGAAAGCAGCTCATGTGCCTGGGCTACAGAATCTGGGTCCAGACAGACTGTCCAGGAACAACATTCCCGCGGGCGAATGGTCTCTACACCCACAAACAGTCCAGCTGCTGTGGGAGAGATTTGGCAGAGCGGAAGTGGACCTCTTCGCGTCCAGCGAAAACGCTCACTGCCCCGCGTTCTTTTCCAAGAACGAAAGCGCGCTGTCCCAGAGGTGGCCGCGCTGCCCGCTCTATGCCTTTCCCCCCGTCTCCCTCCTTCCACAGGTGATAGAACGGGTGAGGGAAACGAAATGCTCAGTGCTGCTTGTAGCACCACTCTGGAGGAACCAACCTTGGCTTCCAGAGCTGATGCAGTTAGCAGACACTGCCCCGTGGCCGGTGCCATTGAGGAGGGACCTCCTCTCGCAGGCCAGGGGCTCGATTTGGCACCCTCAACCGGAGTTGTGGTCCCTCCACGTGTGGGCTCTCAACGGTTACCCGCTGATCTTTCAGTAGGAGTGCTAAATACTATCACTCAGGCTAGAGCACCGTCGACTCGACGGCTCTATGCCTCAAAGTGGTCGGTATTCTCCAGCTGGTGTATAGCTCGGGGATGTTCACCCCTCGACTGTGAGGTGACGGAGGTTCTCTCCTTCCTTCAAGAGCTGTTGGATAAGGGCAGAGCCCCCTCCACGCTCAAAGTATATGTGGCGGCTATCGCAGCGTTCGCTGAAACAACGCTCGGTCAGTCGATAGGAAGGAATGATTTGGTCATCCGCTTCCTCAGGGGAGCTAGGAGGCTGAACCCTCCCAGACCCCCATCGGTCCCTGTATGGGACCTCTCTACGGTTTTGGAGGCCATGAAAGGTTCCCCTTTCGAGCCCATCCAGACGATTAGCCTCAGACATCTGCCATTTAAGACAGTGTTCTTGCTGGCTCTTGCTTCAGTGAAGCGCATAGGTGACGTGCACGCGCTCTCTGTGAGCCCGTCGTGTTTGGAGTTTGGGCCTAGTGACTCGAGAGTCATACTCAAACCTAGGCACGGTTATGTGCCAAAATCCCTCAACACACCGTTTCGGGCTCAGGTTATTTCCCTGTCTGCCCTGCCGGTGTTAGAAGAGGAAGGAGACTTGAGCTCTCTTTGCCCTGTCAGGGCTTTAAGAGCCTATGTGTCTCGCTCTGCTGTCTTCAGACAGACTGAGCAACTGTTTGTCTCGTTCAGTGGACGTTCCAAGGGAATGGCTGTTTCAAAACAAAGCCTATCCAGGTGGATAGTTGACGCCATAGCGTTAGCTTACACTTCCAGGGGTCTTCAGTGCCCACTGGGTGTCAGAGCGCACTCCACGAGAGGCGTTGCCTCGTCGTGGGCCTGGTCTAGTGGGATATCCTTACAGGATATATGTATGGCGGCAGGTTGGGCCTCGCCATCTACATTTATCAGGTTTTATAACCTTGAGGTTCCCGCCTTACAGGCTAAGCTGTTGTCGGTGTAACTGAATCAGTAGTCTGACTTGAACACTGAGTATGCAAGCGCAGTGCGTTGCTAACTATCTTACGGGCAGTATTACGTAAGACCCATATTCCCACATTAGTCAGGGTTTGCCTTGTCTAAGTGACGTCATAATATTGCGTCTGCGGACGCTGCTATATATGGGGACGGAGAGTTCCTCCTCCTGTTCTAGGACTCTCTGTGAGTCCCTTTGGTGATTGTGCACTGTAAATCCTGGGCTTCGCCTCCAGGTTTATGGTTGTTAATCCCTGCACAAACGGCGTCTTACATTGGGTTCCCGCAGCGTCTTAGCTAAGACGCAGTACGAGAGAACTCTCGTAAGAGAACGTACTCGGTTACTAACGTAACCTCGGTTCTCTCTAGTAGAGGGAACGAGTACTGCGTTCCTTGCCGTGCGTACGATTCACTCTGGTTCGCTTCTTCGATGAAATAAATCAAGTGAGTCAGCCTTTTCGAGCTACCTTTATAGGGCTAGGCCACGCCCGTGTTGGCGGGAAGTGGCCTCATTGGTCTGATGTTGCATCAGCCTGCGCTCGATAGGCTTATGCATTTGCCGTAGAGCAGCCAATGAGCAAGCGAGCCGTCTCGCCTGTGGCTGTATACTGCTGCAAATGCGTTTTACAATATTATAAAATTAAGGATAATTTTTTGCTTCAATATTCGTGAAAAGAGACTTTTCCCGCAGCGTCTTAGCTAAGACGCAGTACTCGTTCCCTCTACTAGAGAGAACCGAGGTTACGTTAGTAACCGAGTACGTTTTCCACAGTAGTGGCATGTACTTTCTTTTTTAGTCCATCTATTGTCTTGTTTCATTGGGTTAAACGTAGCTGCTGCTATTCTCACTTGGGTTTTAACATCAGCATCTCTTTCCCATGTAGCTAACCTGTCTAGGTTACTTCTGAGAGTTCCGTTAGCCCACGTAACATGTAGGAATGGCAAGGCTGATATGTACTCAGCTATAAGACCATCTGCCCAAATTCGGCTTAGAGCTCCTCTATCATCTAGTACACTTTCAGAATCCTCCACTATTCCACTGTACGTTGCAGCTGCCTGAGAAAATCTTTCAGTGTATTCACTTATAGTCTCTCCTTTCTTTTGTACACATCTAGTAACTTTCGACCAATCTATTTTGGGTCCTAAGAGATTTTTTAGGATTTTCAAAACACCTTCTCTCAAATCGCCTTTACTGACATGTTGCAGTTCGGAAGTAACAGCAGACTCAAAACTGTTAAATTCAGATTCAGTTAGAATTTGTGACATCAGCTGTGTAACTTCTGGCAACGACATGTCGTAAAGACGCATTTTACTGATCAATGCTCTTCTAAATTCAGAAAATTCTGTGCGTGCTGAGGGTAAACTCTAGGATAGTCTCTCGATATCTTTGGGTCCTAGCGCTTTGGCAACAGTTTGTACTTGGACAACAGAAGAGTTGAGAGGAACACTTTCAGTTCCCTCAATTCCCTGAGACCTTCTCCTAGCGCCACACACCTTCACTGAATCTACTGGCTTATCAGTTACTGATTGGATGGCTACATCTGTTTCAAAAAAAGCTTGTAAGTCAGGGTAAATGTTATCTGGCTGACTAACTTCTACATCAGTTTTTTCTATAGCTTTGTTGCAGCTCAATTTCTTAGTCAACGAAGATATTCTAGCACGTAGCTCATTTACCTGTTTCTCTAGCTCTGAGTTGCGCTTAGACTGTTCTGTATTTTTTGCTAAAACAAATTCTCTGTGACAACAAATAATGCCCTTCATATGGTTTTTGCGGATGCTTGCTCCAAGCACCTTTTTACACTCATCTACTGACCAAGTTTTGTCTGGGTGAATTTCATATTTCTGAGTTAGTTCCTGTCTAACTTTTTCAGTGACTATTAGGTCCATTTGTTCTCTTAACATATTTTTGAATTCACTTTCTGACCACGATGGAGTCGCAAAGCCACCTTTTTCCGTTGTGGGGATCAGTCTGGCATTTTTTCTATACATTTCTGTGAGTTTTCTTTGTTACCACACAATAAAAAAATAAAAAAATAAAACTTCTCTAGGGTACACTTGTTAACACATCAGCTATTGTTAACTTTCCAAATGACCAACACTTCACACTTAACCTCCCTGCCTACAAAAAAAACAGAGGATAAACCAAAATATTAGCAATTTACGCTAAAATCTTCCCTGCCTACAAAAACAGAGGATCAACCGAAATAACTAGCACGTAAAGCTAATTCTTCTCTGCCTAAAGCAAAGGGTACACAATATTAACCTGTAATGTTAATCTTCCCTGACGGGCAGAGGGTATCTTTCATCTCTAAAAAAACTTTTTTTAGAGGATAACTTAGTTAACAAAACCCTGCAGCTGTCTGTTAACTCTTCTCTGAACGGCGCAGAGGAAAAAACACATATACTGGTCTGTAGCGGTTCTTTGAATGGAGTGAAACTCACCAACCCTTGGTTGTAAAGGAAGATTCTGGAACTCAGTCAGGCTTTGAGATCTTTGAGCTTGAAGTTTCAATCTGGAGTCAGGTCTTTGAGCTTGAAGTTCTTTGAGTTTCCTTTTTCTCCATCCGGGTTCACGGCACCAAGTTGTTGTGAACTTAGAATCGAAAGACCAGGAGACTTGGTTGTTTCTTCAGCAGGATTCTTTATTGAGAACACGAGCTGTCGGTAGCTGCAGTCACCAAGTCTGACGTGAATGTTCTCTTACAGTTTATATACATTTAGGGGCAGGAACCGAAAAGACAGGTTTAGGAACCGGTTTTAGACTGAGAGCATTGCCCACCATAATCCACTCAGCATATCTATTCAAACACTGAGACCCGAGTACAGGACTGGCTGGACTTTCTTGCTAAAACACAAACTCCAAGAGTTTCAGTAAAACAGGACTGACCAGAGTCTTTTGCTAGAAAACTCTGATAATCATAATTTATACCTAACCTTAACATGCTAAATTCAATGTAAACCTAAATTAAACATTTTAATAAATTTGCATTCCCACAGAGCCTATGATTAAATCTGGAAATAAAGCAAAATAATTGAGAAAAATTTGAAATAGTCCTTAGATGTCATGTCTGTAATTTGTAGCAAAACATCTAGCGTTAATTCGATCTCAAACAGATTAATTAAAAGAAGGTATTACTCCACCACGTGCGTGACGTCATAAACCAACGTGGTTGAACGACCACTTTGCGACAGTACGGTTTCGGGAAACAGTCATGACTAGCTATTTGATTTCTTCAACGATGCATCGTACTATGATAGTTAAGCAGCGAGTTACGTCGTTGTTCGGGAAATGCACCCCAGACTAGAAGTTTAACAAACTAAGGTTCATTAGTTAACATTTGTAATGTATTAATTAACATGAACTAACCATGAGCAATACATTTGTTACACTATTTCTTAATCTTTGTTAAAGTTAGTTTAAAAAAGATGCAGCTGTTTATTGTTTGTTCATGTTAGTTCACAGTGCAATAACTACTGTTAACAAATACAACCTTTGATTTTAATAACGTATTAGTAAATGTTGAAATCAATATTAACTAAGATTAATAAATGCTGAAGAAGTATTGTTCATTCTTAGTTCATGTTAACTATAGTAGTTAACTAATGAACCTTATTGTAAATAAGAATAAATAAAAAAAAAAAACATATGTGATATAATGTACAATCCAGTTTATCCATTTAAATGTACAGACCAAATTGACATGAATGCTGTCTGTTGTCTTGTTCACTGTTGAGGTGTATTATAATTAGATACATTCTTTATAGTCTTGCTTGTGGTTTATCACTGTGACCTAAAAGGCAACAAAGTCAGGCGGTAATGTCATATTGCTGGAATCCTCAGAAATGTGTGTGGGGGATTCTGCTGATGCTAGAAAATGGTGATAATGTCTGAAAGAAAGCCAGACTTCAACAGATTGAAAGTCTTTTTCTCCTTAACGTCTCTGTGGAGAGGTAATGTGCTCACACACCATCTGTTCCATGAAATAGCAACCAAGGCATCTCAGTTTTGAGAGTTTTGAAATGCAGGATTATTGGGTAATGCATTTAACCAATTAAAAGGAAAAGTAGTAAACCTACTAACTTTACTGTATTTTTTTAATAGTGTGACAGTTTATCTGTAAAAAAAAAATGTGTGGAACTTGTATCTTTTTAAAGTGAAATATTTACTTAAATTCAGCTGTTTATTACTTTGTTTTTGATTCATTTAAGAATAGGGTGTTTCTCGTTTTATTACTTTATTTAGGGAAAATGTATCTTTTTTTAGTTAGTATAGTAACCCTATAACCCTAATTGGGATCCGTACTGATTTTGTACCAGATAAATACTCATTTATTTTATTTATCTGATGTTTCATATTTAAAAGATATTTCCCCTTAAATTGCCCCAATGTATATATCTACTTTAACTTGGAAAGTTGGTAATAAAGTTACAAAGTAGCTTTTCCAACACTGGCATTTATCATTGGTGTTTACCTGTTGTCCACAACTCCAAACGAACAGATCTATGACTGTCTTACCAACCACTGTGCTGAAGGATAGCGTGATCCTCTACATCTGCTTGTTTGTGAAGTGTATGTTGTTTTGAGTCTTGAGATCGATTCTAAGTTCATCCAAGTGGAAATTATAATCGGGTTATCGTAGCTCATACTGTTTTCCAACCCAAATGTTGAAGAACTGCCTAATAACATCTTCAAATCCCACTCAACAGCGCACAGCAGGAAAGACAACACTCAATATCCCATCAATTCAGTCAGAAGGGATTGTGATTGGACCAGAACTATGAGCCTATGTGCACCATGACACTATACACACATCTAGACACACAAACACACTTTAAAGATTAACATCCCACTATGAGGCTTCAGTGCAAATTAACTTACTGGCTTTAGACTGAGAAGAAGTGAGACATCATGGGAATCAACACAGTGAGCTTTCTTTGTCAGCTAATTCCTCTAACCAAACACCACCTTTGGTATCTCCGTCAAATGATCAGTGGAGCATTGAAATTAACCTTTCACCTGTTGAATTCACACCCTGAATATCACACTGATGATCCAAAGAAGTTTTTTCTTTCTTTCTTTTTGTACTTTAGCCAAGAACAAACTGCAAAGTTTTGGGAGTTGAGGCTGCATTTATTTGCAGGACTGAATCCGCATTTCATGCGTGTATGGATTTAATCAGGTTTTATATATATATATATATATATATATATATATATATATATGTATATATTTGTACCGGTTTTATGTTTAGTAATATAGCTAAACATTTCAGAACAAGATTAAAAAAAAATATCAAGGCTTGTTTTCAGAGAATATATCTTGAATTAAGTTTAAAATTCTTACCCTATTTTCATATATATAAAATTTTGTATACAATCATTATAACATTTTGGTGTCTTGTAGCTTTAAATAAATAATGTGGATGGGCAATGTTTATTTTACACCAAACTAACTTTAGCAACCAGTAATGTAGTAGGGGAGAGCCGGGACGATTGAAACGCGGGACGGATGAAACACTGAGATTTCCTTGAAAACCACTCAAATTTCGTTAGCACGTACAGCACGCAATGCCTACCATACCCGCGAAAACATTTCTTCTTTACGTCGTGCCGTTTTAGAGTTAAAGCCGCAAACTTTTTTTGTGCTGTACTTTTTTTTGACTGACAAGTTGTATTTATTGTTTCATGTGCCATTGTAATGATAATACGGCAGGTGTATGAGTACTGAAACACACCCTTAAGTGTGCATTATCAGAGTTTTTTAGTTTAAGGGCAAAAGAAGTTTAAATAACAGGAGGCGCTGTCAGGACTTGTTTCAACCGTCCCGACCGTGCCTCCTGCCAGTTAAACCTGGTCATAGCCTATTCTGTTCATAGATTCATATACTGTTCCTAGACTTGTGTTTCTTTTAATGCAAATTCATTTTCAATTATGCAACACATGTTGTCTCTTTAATAATCATCAGTTGTCCAATCTTCAATCTTCAATAAATTTCATTTATCGTCCTCTGGTTGACCTCGTTTTCTTCATAATAACAGGCTATTCAACTAGCAAACACTCAATATGACTCAGGAAGAAATGTAAGAAAATTTATTGTAAACGGATTTGTCTGTCTTCGTCAAAATAGCCTATTAGAAAGATTACAAAATGCGCATAGGCTTATCGCCTATTGTTTATTGGGCGACAGAACAAAAATAGTTAATATGAACCTTTAAATTAAAATAAATTACGAAATATGTTTGGAACAATATGTACATAAGTTACTTGTCAGGTAGGTTCACAAAAACAAGCATTAGATGAATAGTTGCCGTTTAAACTGTTATGTTTCATCCGTCCCACCCCTGTGTCCAGCTCAGGCGGGACGATTGAAACAAAGCACAACTACCGTTCAAAGCCAAATTTTACTTAAATCATTCTATATTTGTACCAAATAACACATGATACTAAGAGAACACATATGTGAGTTGTTGATCACAAAAAAAGAAAAAATCTATCTGTAACCTTATCTTAGAAAACAACTTTTATCTGAAAAGTGTCCCGGCTCTCCCCTATCATGCAGCGATCAGTTATATAGTAAAAGACAGTGAGTTTTGTTTATGCTTCTTGTAAACAACATGCACACAGTTGATCAAAATGTGTGGGTTGCCCCGAGACGGCAGTGCTGGTGGGAACAACTATAGTGAAGCGAGACAGATGCTATCGCAGAAATGTGAATTTGGTTGTCTGAACCTTTTTTGGGGGGGTGAAGAAATTAATTTGTGAAATATGATAAATAACTTAACACTCTACGTACAGAAATAAGACTGAAGAAGAATGACAGCCATATTTAGCTGCAGTAAATATGTGACCTTCATATCTCCCCCCCCCCCCCCCCCATATTTTGTGTTTCCCATATTTTTCTGTGTAATTACTCAATCAATATTCTTTCTAAACAAAGCGAGGGTGGTGTTGCTTATTGTTAGAGAATTTTAATTTACTCACATTCCCTCCTTTTTCATTGCCAGATCCCAGAGGAAAATCAAGTCTTAATGAGTTGTTCCATTGCGGGGCTAATGAGGCGTTGAAAGAGTTTAAATTCCAAGTCAATTTAACAGTTTCTGTAAACAGGAATATTATCAGATGTCTGATTTCAATCTGATTTATTTTAGAATAGAGCGTTTTTGACGCCACACTAGCTGCCTTTACTGTGGGGTACAAGGCCCAGTTCTTTCGAGAGTGTAGCAGAAGAGTAGGCAAGCTTTGGGACATACTACTTCGTCATAATTGTGTTTTTAACGGACAGCTCTTTCGCTAAGTTATGTGCATCCTGTCACCGTTTAAACTGCCCTGTTAATCATCTTGTCACAGTTAAAATCCTTCACATTCAATTTAATTTCCTACCGTTTCGGAGAGAAATGTAGAAGCACGTTGATCTGCCAGTTGTGGGTCTTTCATGCTGAGACTCTCCTCAAGTGTTTGCAATTTGCATAATGATGCATTTAAAAGTTAATGACTAAACATATCTTTACAAATGTTCACAATGCTGTAGCAGATTAAATATAATGTGGATAACATTGAATAAATATCTTTCCATCAGGTTAGATACTTAATCACTCAAACCCCTTTATCTAAACCTCTCTACCTAACCGTCGGACTCGCACATCCTCCATGTTTGTAGTTTTTCAACACTTTGTATTCGTGTTTGTAGCCGTTAGAGTGGATTTGCACTTCGGATTCTAACCGGAAAAAGTAGACCATCGGATATCTTTGGAATAGTCATTCCAACGTACTACGTTTTGGGACACACTAATTATAATTTCGAATACTATTTAGGACGGATAGTATGCGAATTGGAACGCAGCATCTGATAGCTATCCAATCAGAGAAAACGCATGACGTGCAGGTGTAAACAGGCCCTAAGAGATTCATTGTGCAGTGTAGACAAATTCATTGATTATAATGGAACTTTGTGAGATTGCGATGAACTGAGTGACAGCATTTTAGTGGTCTTTGTGCTCTTTCTAGGCTATATAATTCAGAATTTAGATAAAAGTTTTATTTTTTGCTGCTAAGAGGACCGATGGCCAATTACACACTGGAGAGTTTCGGAAGTGACATCAACATAAATGCATGATTCACTCTTGAAATTGTGGAAACTGATTTGTAATTAATCTTAAATGTCTCACTGTACATTGCTATTCTTGTTATGGTGGAGCTTTACTAGAGCACCCTCAGTAATTTGTCCAAAAAAGAAAAGAAAAAAATTGGTGGCAGGGTTTCTAAATCATCTAACCATTGTCTCTCCACTGACAGTTAAAGGCCTCTGTTATGTAACATTCTTTGAATATTATTCAACATCTCCAAGCAGTCTGTCCGTGCTGACCAGCCAAACCCTGAACTCTTGGTTCCAGATAATAGTGAATGTTTTCCTGGAGAGGTTAATGGACATTAATTACAACCCTTTTACCAGTGAGATGCCATGCTTTACAGCACGAGTAATCAGCATATGTACAGAGAAACACTGAGCTTTTAACATATCTCAGAGGCACATTGAACCTTTTTAAACTGTCTGATCTTTTCCACTTTAATTCAAAGTTTAGATGTGAACAAAACAAATATACTGAACAGAGAGCTGCTGAAGAAGTGATTTCAAACAGGGCACTCCATCTAAATCTATCACCTTCAAAAACAGTGATATTCTCTCTCACTCTCACCTACTATTGTAAATACTATGTATTTCAGTATTTGATGCTTTTTGCTGTGAAAAACTAATTTTCCGTGTGTTAAAGAAGAAAGCATTCTCTGTTTGTTTCACACATTCATTGGTTGAAGAGAATAAAGGATTGGATAATATTGTTGTCTTGTGAAATTGCCGTATTGTGGTCCTGATGGCCAGTGAGACTGGTAGCATATAAGCTGTTTAAACTATCAGCTATTTTCTGTTCGTCATGTTTCATATGTGCCGTCCTGTCAGATAGGAAATTCATCAACCTAAAGCATCAGCATTCAAAGACCGAATTATTTCTAAACGTAGTACCCATAAAATGCCTTTCAAATAAGATGGTTATCTTGGCAGAATGTTAAGTTACAAAACAAATGAGCTGTTCCTGAAATTTTGGTGATTACACAAAAAAATCCAGACAGAAATCAGAATCCGGCTTAAGTCGCAGGTTTCTTGCCTTTCCTGATTGTCGCTCATGTGGATTGATATTAAGGTCTGTTTGCACTTTCTAATGGTAGAAAATAACTGAATTTCTGAACCGAATGATACAAGAATGAGCAGGTGAAATTAAACCCAGAGACAATTGAAATCAATGTTTAGGAAGTTAACTTTCTATTTTTGTTGCACAAAATAATAAAACAAATGGTCAATAAAATAATTAATTTTAGTATTTCTTATGTTATAAATAGAAATTTGAGTACTATATCTCGAAGCCCTTGGTTTAATCTGTCATTTACAGCAATAAACACAAATTACCTTTTTTTCGTCATTTTTATGGCTATAACATTTTGACGCTCTTAATCTCATAATTCGATTTTGCAACTTTAGCCGGGGTTTCACAGGCAGGATCACAAATGAGCTTGTGTTGGAAAGATTGATATATTTATTTAATTTATTTATTTATTTGGTAACTCTTTACTAGTTTACTACTTATTAACTAGTTGCTTATTAGCATGCATATTACTATGATTTTGGCTGTTTATTAGTACTTATAAGGCACATATTAATGCCTTATTCTGCATGACCATATTCTACATCCCATAATCCTACCCAATACCTAAACTTAACAACTAACTAATTAGCTATTAATAAGTAGCAGTTAGGAGTTTATTGAGGCAAAAGTCACTGGTAATAGGTAGTTAATAGTGAGAATTGGACCTAAAGTGTGACCTTTTTTTTTTTTTTTTTAAATATCGACTTGCAAGTTAATGCAGAAAAACTGGTGGATGCCATATTAATGTAAAATTATTTTTCACTAGTAACTGTAGCAACTATGGGAACACTGTCAGAAATATTCTGTAAAAAGTAAAACTGGCAGCCTTGGTTGCCAGAAATTCACTGCAAAAAAATACACTGACAAGACAGGATCTCATTACTGGATGGGATGTTGATGCCTGTATATTTCATTAAGCGATATAATGGTAGTATACCACTAAAATCTTCATTTTACCTTACAATGTACTGATAAAACTACAAGCCATGTGATGAATCATAGTTCACTGCATGTGGCCTGTCCATAAACCAAAGCCAATAATTGTATATAGATAGTGCACAGCATCATACACACAACACTAAAATAATGCAATAAACTAACTAAATAACATAAAATGTAACACAAAACACCCTAATGTACATTGATGATTACAAAAATAAGAAGCAAAGTTATTTAAATAAAATATAATCATATGTGATGTCACACACAGGCTTTTCTGAGAATGTCCTTTTTCTGTTTTTCAAACTAAACCCCATAAATATTTAAGTATTTGTCAGTAAAGTTACATATAATGCAATGTTAAACTGCTTACAGTTTACACATTTTTGAATGTATGGTATGGTAACTTACTGTTAACCAGAGGTGTAGTGGTAAAAAAAGAGGTGGGTAAACTATAAATTCTGGTGGACCACGACATGGTCACCCGATAAGGTGGGCCACTGCCTACTGGTGTATGTGTATCCTGATGACATCGCTATAGGCTATCATTTGATGGTACTACCAAGGGTATCACTGGTTGTTCCCTCATCATAGGTCACACAATCACTATTCAATTCATACATTAATCTAAGTTCTTGTTAAAGAGACTCAAGAAGGAATAATATGGTTGAAATCTATAAAGTTTACTAAATGACAAAACAGAGAGAACAAAAATATTTAAGAGAGATAGAGAGGGAGGCTTATATCCAGGTCTTCCAATGCAATGCACTTGACGTTGCAATTAACGAACGTTTACCGTACCCGCGAAACCGCGAACGGCTATAGCGATAAAATTAACTAGCTAGCTGACTCGCAAAGGGAGCTTGTTGTCACAAACTTTCAGAGGTGTCAAAAGTATTCACATTCATTACTCCAGTAGAAGTATAGATACTAGGGTTTAAAAAGACTTCTGTAGAAGTTGAAGTATCAACTCAAGCTTTTTACTCAAGGTAAAGTATAAAAGTACTTGTTTCAAAACTACTTAAAGTATAAAAGTAAAAGTAATGTAAGGAAAAAAATGCAATTAATTCTCTCTCTCTCTCTCTCTCTCTCTCTCTCTCTCTCTCTCTCTCTCTCTCTCTCTCTCTCTCTGAATCATTTGACGCGATTTGCCCCGATTTCTCCCTCGCTTACCGCATCTAGGTTTCCTTCGGAGGAGTTTTGGCGCTGCGCACAACCAAATGTGACTACAGCCTCGCACAAGTTAGAAAGACACCACAACGCCAATCAGTTTAGCGATGTGTATTCAGGAGGCGGGACTCAGATCTAAACCGTTTGTGTAATTGGCCAATTTTTTTTTTTAACGATGACAAGCCGGAATGAAAACAAGCCGAAATTAAATAGGAGTAACGAGGCTATTTTTAAAATGTAAGGAGTAGAAAGTACAGATAATTGCGTGAAAATGTAAGGAGTAGAAGTAAAAAGTCGTCAGAAAAATAATTACTCCAGTAAAGTATAGATACCCCAAATTTCTACTTAAGTAAGGTAACGAAGTATTTGTACTTCGTTACTTGACACCTCTGCAAACTTTCAGTGGTTTAAATGCCAGAGAATGCATATAATTACATCCAGTTATTTATCTGATAATGTATCCTGAATTTTACTTGTAACATTGGCTAATGGGATAAGGTAGAGGTGACTTGTTGAGTCAGTGGCATGAATCTACCGTGAACCAAATTAACCTCAAAAACATGAAGTTTAGTACTGTTTTCCGAGCAAACTCACTTTGGGCTTGTAGCCGAGGCTGTTTGCTGGCATCAGGAGGAGGGCTGCTGTCTTGACGGCGCTTAAAAAATTGCCGGATATCCATGTTTACAATTCATTCATCATTACATGAGACATGTAGGCTAGTTTGGGCTAGTGACTGATGAATCTTGCTGCTTCCTGCTGGCAACACCGCAAGAGATTGGTCAACACTGACAGTAATGCAGCGCAATATGAAAGACTTCGTCTTAGGTTTAACAACCTATGAAACTAATAATAAACAATATGAAACTAAAACGACATAAGCTTAATTTAAAATGGCTTAGGAACTATAGGCTATTTAGAGGTGGATAAACGCAATTTAGAGGTGGATAAATGCACTTTGGAGGTGGGTAAACGCTATTTCCGAATTTTGGGAGGTGCGCAAATGGCGTTTACGTGCGTTTAGCCTTCACTACATCCCTGCTGTTAACCGAAAAACAGGTTTTTACTGTAGCATTTTTACAGTCATTTTTTCTGTAAAAATGACAAACATTTTTTGTGTATTATTATGGAAACTATGGTTTGTGTTGCTATTTTATATGGGAAAATATTGTAATTATGTGATAATTACTGAAACAGTTTACTATAACCTTAAATATGTCCAAATATCTTTTAAAAGCTTGATAACATTGATCAACAGCTAAGCAACAGCTATGAAATGTACATAAACAAGAGACATTTGAGACCTAAAGCTAGTATGTCTTGGGAATTCCAGAACCCACAATCTGACACTCCAAACATCATGAGAGATGTGGCCTGTCAATCATATGCTGGAGCCCTGTCGGCTGCTGAAATCAATGCAAACACTCGGAACGAACAGAGTAGAGTGAGAAAGGAGAGAAAGAAACGTCGGATGAAGACAGAAAATTGTTGGCATTTCATTGTCTGTTTTTCCGTGGCTCTGGCCACAGCTTTCCTCCTTTATGTATATTTCATGGATTGAGTTAAAAAAGGAAACACAACCGTCTTGTTTTCAGTCTTTGACATCTTTTCTATCTGGGACCAGCTTGTTTTTCCTCGACTTGTTTCTTGTTCAGCTTGTAGCTTAGTGTGAGATCGTATACTGTGACTGTGTTTGCAGATGTGTATGCATGTGTGTTAGTGTGTATGTGAGAGCAAAAGTCAAAAACGGAGTCAAATAGTTTATGCAGAGAGGGAAAAAAAGATTAATCTTGAAGAAATTGAAGGAATTCAGCACTACTTCTTTTTATTTATTTTTCTTTCATCCATCTTTCCAAAACAAGATGAATGGCTTTTAATAAGTCAAATCAAATCAGCTTATTTCCCTTATTTTATTACATTATATTATATTTTCAGCTGATGAACGATGAAAACATTGACAGCCAATCAGAATCCATTCTGCTTTAAAGAGCTTGAGTATTAAAGCGACAGACGACAAAACTCTTGCTTAGAATAAACAGAACGAATAAAGAATAAAGAAACAGAATAAATCATCTGCTGGTGTGGATGCTAATTTAGTTATTGTCATAGTTATCTGAATAGTTATTGTTCTGGGTGTCAACGGGCCTTTTAACTTTAACTGAAATGTAATTAGATTACAGTAAATAATTACTTTGCGATCCGTTACACCCACCCAACAATTCTCAACCATCACAAAGAAACTGTCAAATAGCCAGTTCATGTGATAAACCTAAACAGTGAAGAATAAATATTTTGGAAGAAGAGAAAAGAAGCCATATTGTCAGCAGGGAGAGAGATGGACTCCCATTGAATGTATTCATTTAGGATTAAGCACCTGCTGTTTAGAACAGCAAGAAGTTTCTTTCTTTCCAACAAAACGAAGCAGAGAAAACTGGCAAAGAAAATTTTTTGGAATCCAGTTGAAAACATTATCATAAAGTGAAATTTGAAATTTGAAAACTTTCTCGGGTGTAAAATTCTCTGGACTGTGAAATCATATTTTAAATAATTGGTTTCTAGCTCCCAAACACTCCATATCAAATTAGTAACACAGAGAAGCTTTTCAAATCTGGACATTGAAGAGAAAGGGTCAGAAATAAGGAAATTACTGGTAAACATACCCAGAGCAAGACTGTGTAACAGTCTCTTTACCATAGATCACAGAGGAAAACTAAGAAAGGGTATTAATGGCAATGCTTTGAATAGAACATCTGTACTGTTCAATACCAAGTGTGTGGGAGAGGAGAAACGAAAGCTTATGCTTATTAGTTCTGGCGTTACGTATCATCCATTAATTTATTCGTATCCAATCATAGCGCAGCTTGTATTTAAAGATCACTGAAGGATGTGGCCATTTGTGTCATTGTTTCATTGTACTTTGAAATGTACATGACAATTCAGTGAGAAGAATGTCTGCATATATTCGTAAAACTGCCACAGTTAACTTCTGAGAATGAATATATTACTAATTATGATGATTATATAACACTATTCAATTCAATTAACACTCAGATGGTGTTAACCCTCTGGGGTCTGAGGTGTTTTCTGGGCCCTGGAGGTGTTCTGACATGCGCTGACATTTGTTCTTATTTCTGTTACTTGTGACATTTTCATGGCTAAAATCTGATTACACTGTATTTAGCACAAACTCTGCTACAATAATATATCACCAGCATGTATGTAAAAGTTTGTAGTTTTGAGATAATGACATTTATGCATGGTTTGTGAAAAAAACAAAAACAATTGTCACTGAAATAAGGCCATGAAACCCATACTGATTATTTCTTCACACGACTTTTGAAACTTGTATCACGTAGCCTAGAATATTTGCTTCAAAACTATGTGAAAATCATCCTGACAACTCATTCAGATAAAACAATATAACGATTTTAAATTTGTAAGACATGTTTTGTGTAAGAAAGCTTTATGCGAGGAGGCGTGAACACATCATTAATATTGATGGCTTTCACACCTGAGAAAGACAAAGACCCTCCCATAATGGCCCTATTAGATGCTATCAGGCCCTATCATTATGAGCAACCTTGCGCAAAGAATGAGGAGATTTAAAAAAGAATGGCTTTTTGATTGTTTGGATTTATTTACAACACAACATAATCCAAAGATACACAACAAATGACAAAAAAGCAAATTATTTAACACACTGATTTAAAGACAGAGACTTGAACAGTCACACACCTTTGTGCCATTCCTGAAACATACATACCTGTCATTTCCAAGGTGTTGGATTTTTCACTTTACCATGTTCATGTAGAGACTCATGTGAATGTTGAAGTCAGCAGGACTCATCAGTGGCATCTGGTCCCTGTAAAACAACAACAACAACAACAACAACAACAACAACAACAACAACAACAACAAAAAAAAAACAGCTGTGAACGTACTCGGTTACTAACGTAACCTCGGTTCTCTCTAGAAGAGGGAACGAGTACTGCGTAAGATATCTTACGCTAGGGGAAAATCCTTTTTCCGCGAGATATTGAAGCCAAAAATTATCCTTAATTTTGTAATAATGCAAAACGCGTTGCGGCAGCATGCAGACATAGGCGAGACAGCTCGCGCGCCTATTGGCTGCTCTGCGGCAACTGCAGCAGCCTATCGAGCGAGGCCTGGCGTGACGCCAGACCCAATCAGGGCACTTCGCGCCCGCTGCGTCACGTCCCGCCGAAATGTGCGTGGTCTAGGCCTATAAATACCGCTCGCAGGCAGCTATTATCTGGTTTTTCATCATCGAAGCAACCAGAGCGTGTGCATGCACGGCAAGATACGCAGTACTCGTTCCCTCTTCTAGAGAGAACCGAGGTTACGTTAGTAACCGAGTACGTTCTCTTACGAGAGGTCTCTCGTACTGCGTAAGATATCTTACGCTAGGGGACCCAATGCAAAACGCCGTGCATGCTGAGATCTGACACCAAAGACCCAAGGGCGAAAGCCCGGGGTACATATAGTGCACAATAACTCAGGGAACTCACAGGGAGTCCAGGAAGAGGGAGGGGCGAAGCCGCATTCTTCCACATATGGTAGCGTCGCTGAGACGCGAATTTCATCATACAGACAGGGCGGGGTACGGCCTGAACTGATGGGGGAATGTGGGTCTTACACAGTTTGCCCAGGCACATCTCGTGCTGCTACTTTTTTACTGTCGAACATTGAGCTGTGCTCAGTAGACGCAGCATTCTGAGCTGACGCATCAGGTCAGATAATACTGGTAAACTTAGACCGACAGCAGCCTGGCCTGCAGGGCGGGAACCTCTAGGTTATAAAACCTTATAAATGTAGACGGGGAGGCCCAGCCTGCCGCCATACAAATATCTTGCAAGGCAATCCCACTTGACCAGACCCACGAAGAGGCCATGCCTCTCGTGGAGTGCGCTCTGACACCCAACGGGCACTGCATGCCCTTGGAGGCGTATGCCAGCGCTATAGCATCAACTATCCATCTGGATAGGCTCTGTTTCGACGCGGCTAGTCCCTTAGAACGTCCGCTAAACGAAACAAAGAGCTGCTCCGTCTGTCTGAAACCAGACGAGCGAGACACATAAGCTCGTAATGCCCTGACTGGGCAGAGGAGGCTCGCGTCTCTTTCCTCATCAGGGACCGGTAGGGCTGACAGGGAAATAACCTGCGCCCTAAACGGTGTGTTGAGGGATTTCGGAACATAACCGTGCTTAGGTTTGAGTATAACTTTTGAGTCATTAGGCCCAAACTCCATGCACGCCGCGCTCACAGAGAGCGCGTGCAGATCCCCTATGCGCTTCACCGAAGCGAGAGCCATCAAAAACACCGTCTTGAAAGACAGGTGTTTCAAATCGATTGACTGTAAAGGCTCAAATGGCGCACCTTTCATGGCTTCCAGAACCGTACAAAGGTCCCATACGGGGACTGAGGGAGGTCTGGGAGGATTCAGTCTCTTAGCCCCTCTAAGAAAGCGGATGACTAAATCGTTCCTTCCTATTGACTGACCAAGCGTTGTTTCTGAGAACGCTGCTATAGCCGCCACATAAACTTTGAGCGTGGAGGGGGCCCTGCCCCCATCCAACAGCTCTTGTAGGAAGGAAAGCACCTCCTCCACACCACAGTCTGTGGGTGACACACCACGGGCTGTGCACCAGCCCGAAAACACTGACCATTTCGAGGAATAGAGTCGTCTCGTAGACGGAGCTCTAGCCTGCGTGATCGTGTTTAATACTCCTTCAGGGAGTCCAACATGTACCCGTTGATGGCCCAGACATGAAGGGACCACAGTTCCGGGTGAGGATGCCAGATCGAACCGTGGGCCTGTGAGAGGAGGTCTCTCCTCACTGGTACTGGCCACGGGGCAGTACTTGCTAACTGCATCACGACTGGGAACCAAGGTTGGTTTTTCCAGAACGGTGCCACCAGCAGTACTGAGCATCCTTCTTCCCTGATCCGTTCTATCACCTGAGGCAGGAGAGAGACGGGGGGAAAAGCATAGAGCGGGCGGCGGGGCCACACATGGGCCAGCGCGCTCCTGCTCTTTGAGAAAAATTCCTGACAGTGAGCGTTTTCTTGAGACGCAAACAGGTCTACTTCCGCTCTGCCGAATTTCTTCCACAGCAGTTGGACTGTCTGTGGGTGTAGGGACCACTCGCCTGCCGGAACATTGTTCCTGGACAGTCTGTCCGGTCCTATGTTCAGGAGCCCTGGCACGTGCGCTGCTCTGAGCGAGCGCAGGTTGCACTGAGCCCATACCAGGAGGCGTTCTGCCAGCCTGTACAGGTTCTTGGACCTGAGGCCGCCCTGGCGATTTATGTAGGACACCACAGACATGTTGTCCGAACGGACCAAGACGTGGCGTCCTTTTATCTGGGGACAAAAACGCGTCAGCGCGTTGTCTACTGCCAGCATTTCGAGGCAGTTTATGTGCAGGAGCTTCTCCCGTTCCGACCACTGGCCGAAGAACGGTCTGCCCTCGAGCAGCGCTCCCCATCCCGAGGTGGACGCGTCCGTGGACACCACTTTCACCCTCGAGGAAGTCCCCAGGCTTACACCTAATTGGTACCAGTCGTTCGCTCTCCAAGGTTTCAGAGCTGTGACGCACTTCTGATTGACCCTGAGGCGAAGCGAACCGGATGCCCACGCTCTGCGTGGGACTCGCGCTTTCAGCCAAAACTGCAGCGGGCGCATGCGGAGCAGGCCCAGCTGGAGCACTGACGATGCTGAGGCCATGAGACCTAGCATCTTCTGAAATTTCTTGAGCGGGACAGACGCGCCGCAGCGAAACGCGTTCGCTGTGCGCTGAATGTCTACCGCGCGCTGTGGTGATAGTCGCGCTATCATGGACAGCGAGTCCAATTCTGTGCCCAGGAAAGATATCTTCTGACTGGGTAACAGAGAGCTCTTCGCCCAATTGACACTGAGACCCAAATCCTCGAGGTGATCGCGTAAAATGGTCGTGTGTTCCATGAGCACTGCGCGAGATTGCGCTAGAATCAGCCAATCGTCCAAATAGTTCAGCACTCGTATGCCTCTCATTCTGAGGGGTGCGAGCGCCGCGTCCATGCACTTCGTAAATGTACGGGGTGCCAGGGACAAACCGAATGGCAGGACTGTGTACTGATATGCCTGGCCCTCGAAGGCGAATCTCAAATATCGCCTGTGACGTGACGCTATCTGTATTTGAAAATACGCATCTTTCAGATCTATTGACACAAACCAATCTCCTTGGCGAATCTGCACAAGGATTTGTCTGGTCGTGAGCATCCTGAACTGTCGCTTCACAAGCACTTTGTTCAGTTGCCTTAGATCTAGTATGGGTCTGAGACCCCCGTCTTTTTTCGGTACCAGGAAGTATCTGCTGTATAGCCCTCCTTCGCTCTGAACTTGAGAGAGAGGCTCTATGGCCCCTTTGCTCAATAGTTTCGTCACTTCGGCTCGAAGTAAATGTGCTACTTCTGTTTTTACCGTGGTCTCGACGCGCGCCACATAGCGGCGAGGGCGTCGGCGAAACTGCAGCGAATAGCCTCTTTTTATAATGTTCAGCACCCACTTCGAAACCCCGGGCAGCTTTGCCCATGCGACTGCATGGATAGCTAGGGGTTGAATACGAAGCGCGCTCCGCTCGCTCAGCGATGGAGAGGCTTCGGCGTGCTGCAACACAAGCATCGCGCTCGTGACATTTGAGGCATGGGGCGCGCTGATAACAGCGGGCAGATTGCCCGCGCTCGACTCCTCTGCGGTGGTCAGCCGCGAGGGGGAGGGCTGGGCGGTTCCCGTGGGAACTGTCATGTCTGTGTGTGGATGTGGGCGCGGGACAGCGGGCACATTTATCACACCGAAAACATCGTTCGCTTGCGTGAAGCGAGTGCACGTTGGTTTCGTTTTTACAGAAACCGTGAGACATGCACAACGCGGTGTTAGTGGGCACTGGGTAGTGGGCACTTTCACCATGTTTGAAGCGCAACCGATCTGAGTCGGTTTTATGTGCGCGAGCCCTGTGTGACAGGCTGTGCTTGTGTGTAGGGATGGGCACTGGGCAGTGGGCGTTCTTACTACACATGAAACACCATCGGCCGTAGCCGGGACACCAGAAAATACACTCTTTTGGGGATTTATCTGGGTAGCCGTGAAAACGGCATTTGTGTGCAGGCAAGCGGGTGACAGAACCGACTTGTTGGCTGCAGAAAACACTGGAACAGTCACATTTGCTGGAACTGGACGAGCGAATAACTTTGGTGTGAGTCTGGCCGCAGCGGGACTCAAACACCGTCGTTTTCCTAGCTGTGCTAGGACGACTTCGGGGCCTCGGGCTTCACCGTAATCCTAGGTCGCGGGCCACGTGCAGCGGGGCGGCGACCGGATGAGCGGGAGCGCGGTCTCGCGCTTCGGGCCTGGCGGCGCTGTGAAGTGGAGGCAGTGGACGGTGGCTGTGGCTGTGAGCTCTGAGCAGACGGTTTCGCACGGCCTGCTGCAGAGCTGGAGCGCTTCGGGAGGAAGTGCTTCATAGCCTGTGACGCTTTCTGTACCTCTGCGAATCTCTCCGCGAAATCCTTGAAGGAGGATCCAAAGAGGCCTGTGGCGGAAAGCGGGGCGTCGAGGAACGCGGTGCGCTCAGACTCGGCCATTTCCGAGAGCGTCAGCCAAAGATGTCTCTCAGTCACGGTGAGAGAGGCCATATTCCGTCCAATGGCTTGCGCTGCAGACTTAGTAGCACGGAGAGCGAGGTCCGTGGCACTCCTTAAGTCCGGCACGCAGATCGCGTCAGGCCCTTCCTCATCCAGCTTACGGAGGAGATCGGCCTGGAAGATCTGAAGCGTTGCCATGGTGTGCAGCGCTGACGCAGCTTGCCCGGCGGCGGAGAAAGCGCGGCGGAGCAGGCTTGACGTCGTGCGGCAAGCTTTAGAGGGTAGGGCCGACTTAGCACGCCGTCCAGCAGAGGGCGGGCATAAGTGGGCCGCTATCGCCTCTTCGACCGGCGGCAGCGAAAGGTATCCTTTGTTCTTGGCATCGTCAACAGCGGAGAATGCCAAAGAAACAGCAGGACGCACTCTAGCCGAATAGGGGGCGTTCCAGGATTTGGCGACTTCTTCGTGTAACTCAGGAAGAAAAGGCGCCGGTCTGGACGCAGGCGAAGCGCGCTCCCCAGGCAGGAAAAATCCATCCAGCCGGTTGTGAGCGGGCTGCTCAGGCGAAGTCCACTCGAGGCCGAGGCTCGCCGCGGCCTGTGCGAGTACTCGCGTGAGCTCCGTCTCGATGGACGCTCTCTTGCCTGAAGACATGCGGGCAGGGGGCGCGGGGTCCTCAGAGCCCGCCCAATCCTCACTGCCTGACGCCAGGATAGAGCAGGAATCATCCTCTCCCAGCAGGGCTTCCTCATCCACGATGTCAACGGAAGCGGCGGCAGACGGCGGCCGCTGTCCGTCAGGAAGCGAGGGTGACGAAGCCGGGGAAGCAAGCGGGCGAACCGGCGAGCTTTGGCGGCTGAGGGAGGGTTCCGGGGCCCGCTGGGCACGGCGCTTTTTACGGCGCGACGCCGCGGCGGGCGGGGGAGCAGTCTCGGTGAAGAAGGCTAGGCGAGTCCTCAGAGTCGCCATTGCCATCAGCTCGCAGTGAGGGCAGCCGCCGTCAGCGAGCGCGAGAGCTGCATGTTCCTCACCCAGGCAGGAAACGCAAATCACGTGGCGGTCCCCGTCGCTGAGTGTGGCTCTGCACGAGCCGCAGGAAGGCATCTTTAAAAAGACGCTAGCTCTTTTAGAATGTGTGTCGCGGCGGCGACACACACACACAAAAGTACAGAGTAATAGAAAGGATATAAGCGCCGGAAAGCGCAGCAGGAAGGCAGGAAGGCGGCGCGGCCAGCGACTTCAGTGACTCGTCCCGCTGAAGGTGCTCTCTCTCAGACGGCGCGGCTTCTTCTCCGGCTCCAGCGATGCGTGTGCTTCGCTTGAAGGATGAAAAATCAGATAATAGCTGCCTGCGAGCGGTATTTATAGGCCTAGACCACGCCCATTTCGGCGGGACGTGACGCAGCGGGCGCGAAGTGCCCTGATTGGGTCTGGCGTCACGCCAGGCCTCGCTCGATAGGCTGCTGCAGTTGCCGCAGAGCAGCCAATAGGCGCGCGAGCTGTCTCGCCTATGTCTGCATGCTGCCGCAACGCGTTTTGCATTATTACAAAATTAAGGATAATTTTTGGCTTCAATATAAAAAAAGGATTTTCCCCTAGCGTAAGATATCTTACGCAGTACGAGAGACCTCTCGTAAGAGAACATGCTGATTTCAAGAGAAACTATAGGGATGCATGATTTTGGGAATACATTTTTTATTTTTCTGGTTAAAATAGCTTTTTAAAAATCACAAAATACACACACACACACACACACACACACACACACACACACACATATATATATATATATATAATAAACACCAGGTTTGTTGTGCCTTGTAGGCATGGGCTGCAGTGGTGCATAAAATAATAATAACAATAACCTATAGCAGGCGGCCTATAAATCGTTAAAAAGGAACACTTCAGTAACACTACACTAGAGAAAAATATATTGATTATCATATGTCACTTCAAATGTTTCCATTCGTTATGGCGTTATGAAATGAGATTGGAGTAAAAACATGAAGCCTAATGTTTGGTGCGTTTTGCTTTTCAAACGCACAGCGAGTTATTTGCTGAAGCGATCGAGATGCGAAGATTCTTCTTCTGATGTAAATCCAATGTAAGCTGACTAAGCTCACAGCGTGTCTTCCAAACTCGACGAAAAGCAGAGACTGATGAAGTTTGGTGCTTTGTTTTTGAGGTAATGAGCGCGTTTGCGTTCCTTAACGTGGAGATTTGCGTGCGTGGCCATGGTCACATTAAAAATAATGAGCAAGGGTTTGAGAAACTGGACATCTTGTTGGTTTTATACAAATTACTTAAACAGAGAATATTTGTTTTCACTAAATGTTTATAAAGATATATGGCTCATAAATGTGTGACAAGTATTCGCTTAGTTTTTTTTTTTTTTTTTTTTTTTTTATAGACATGCTCAAGAAAAAAAAGTTCACCGAGACGGAGAGGCAGAAAGCACACCCTGTTTATTTTCTTTATTTTACAAAAGCACAATGTTTTGTTTTGATTGTAAGTGGGCACATGCAAAAGTAGACATCTCACAGATTCTTTTTCATATTTCTTTTTTCTGTATGACCATAAATGACAATAAGTTTATTGTGCTACTATGTGAAGAAAATCCAGCAAAACGCACCAGCGGGTTCAGAGAGTTAAGATGCGTTTTGGTCGATCGATCCGGATCCCAAGTGGACGACGTTAAATACAGTTGTAAACAGGGTCTAAAATGTTTTGAGCTTGTCCACTTTCGACCACTTCCAGAGGTAGTTGAAAAAACACATTCGACCGGATTGCTTTCGTAGTTTATAATGTGTTCAAACAGCCACAAAAGAACGTCTGCTCTCCGTCTACTGACCTAATGTGTAAAACATGATGGGAAGCACTCTAGCCAGACGGGATTTAAACTTTGTCGGCTGGAGACCCGAGTTTGGTTTGAAGATGAAAAATACAAAGCACAATGTTCTCTCACCATTCCTGATTTCTAACACACATTCACCACGTTCGGCTGGTCTTGTGGCTCTCAGAGCAGAAACCAAAGTTGATGCTCTCTGGATGTATGACAGTATAGACTATTACAAGCTAGCAGAGATAGGTTTGCAAGGTTGCAAACTTTCAAAACTTACATGCCATGACATGATAGCATGTTTTATTTGCATGCTATCCTGAGATTTGTCATTGTCATTTTCACTTTCACGGTCATGTTTACTCTTTTTAGATTCCTCCTTCAACATTCTCTTGTCTTAGCTTCTGCCTGATGACCATACTGATAATACTCCTTTGCTAAAGCTACGTTGGTGTGATGTATTGTGTGACGCAGTACTGTAAAGCAATCCAGCCTTTTCGTGGAGTTTCGTACTCACGTGGGAAAGAAACACAAGCCATTATTAGAAGCGCCTTATTAGAAGTCAGTGTAACAGCAGAATGATATTGAATCTTATATATCAAGGTAAAAAAAAAACAAAAAAAAAACATACAGCTGATTTAATATATTGCAACATTTAACTTCAAGTTGGGCTGCACGATATGTAAAAAAAAATAGCTTATCGGTAATCGTCCAAGTGGTACACCACCAATGTGTCCTCTTTCATTCAGCCATCGTTCTGTACAGTACAGTCCTGGAGTTCTCTCATACACAGATCTCCTCACTGATTTTGACAGTTAAGTGCAGTGCCAAGAAATAATCTTGACATCTTAGAGCATCATTCAACTAAATTCCCTGTGCAATGCATTCTGGGCCCAGCGGTAGCCGTCAGTCACTCCACACGAGTTCGCACATACCTGACATATGTGCCTGAGAGCTTCTCTTACAACTCGCTGGAGTAGCCATCAACATCGGACTCATTAAGGTCTGCAGTCCACTCCGAGCTTTCAGTAGCTTCATGACTTGTGGAAGAAGTGCCTGTCAGTTCTCTTCTGCAGGGTTGTGTTTGCCTTGAAGGGGCTTTTGTGTATTGTAGGCTGACATAAGCCCTGTGGATGTTGCCTTTGAGATGCTACAAACAGACGATATGCCAGGGGCTAGACGAGGTTAATGTTGATCAGAACAGGTTTGTGCGTGTGTGTGTGTGTGAGGGGGTTTCTGAGTCCCTAAGGGACAAACGTGACCTTAGTGACTGTATCATCTTGGAACAATACAGATCCTCTTAAAAAAAACAAAAACAAACAATGTTTCTGTCATCTTTATTAACACATTTTTCAAATCAGCCATGTAGCAATAAGCCTCATGCTTTATTTTTTTATTTTTTTATAGTGTATAGGTGTGAGATCAAGATATCACAACTGTGCATATGTGATCGCTCCTTTTTTCCTATTTTTAACTGCATTAGAAAGAATATTCTATATTGTCTGAAATAGCCCAGTTATAAAGCATTTCTTTATATAGCAAGAAATGATCATACTAAAGGCACATACTCTGGATTTTTTGCATTTAAATATGATCTAAATCTACTAGTTTGGTACCTTAAAAAAAAAAAAAATCATTAAAATTATATTATTAAAATAGCAATTTAAGTGCAAAGTTTAATCGAAAAAAAAAAATAAGATAAATTTCAGATTGTATTACCATTTGGTGCGACTAATTTGTTGTACATCATGTTTCTTTTGTTTCATTTTTAATTTTTTTATCCTCAACCTTTCTGTTGATTTCTAGGTTTCAAATAAACTACCAGTGACGTAAGTGTGCGCTGATTGGCCAAATGTATGCGAAACACCAGCAAACACCATAAAAAAAAATGGTAACACTTTATAATAACTGCATGCTATTAATCATTAGTTAAGCATTATTAAACAGTTAATTCATCATTTATAAAGCATTAATAGACATTAACAAGCAGTTTATAAATACAACTATAAATGCTTTATTCTTGATTTATAAGCATATCTATAATGTGTTTAATAATTGTATTTTCATACTTTATTAATGATCAATTTATCATTTCTAAATGAAGTATAGCATTATTTACAAACCAGTTACATTATTTACCATTATTTACAAACTAGGTGTTGTAATTGATTAATAAGACCACTTAGAAAGTGTAAGTAAATGTAGTAGATTCAGGTAGTTATAAATCATTTAGTATTGGTCAGTTAACTATGTTTGTGAGCTCATCTAAAGTGAGGACTATTTATGCTTTGTAAAGCATTTATAAAGGAGATTTAAAGACTCACTGATCTTCTAAACAGAAAAAGGAAACAAACACAACACAGTGATAGAACATAAAATATTGAACAGCCTTTAAATCTCCTTTGTAAATGCTTTACAAGTCTTAAATAGTCCTCACTTTAGATGAGCTCACAAAAATAGTTAACTGACCACTACTAAATGCTTTATAACTACCTGAATTAACCATGAATTACAGTAGAAATACATGTTAATAAAGCATTTATTAACATACTAAGTAACTATTACTGTATGTCTGAATAATAATATGTATTTAAACAGTTTATTAATCATTTACTTACACTTTCTAGGTGATCTTATGAACCATTGACAACACCTAAATAACCGGTTTGTAAATAATGCAATACTTCATTTAGAAATTATAAATTGATCATTAATAAAGTATGAAAATACAATTATTAAAGACATTACAGATATGCTTATAAATCAAGAGCAAAGCATTTATAACTGTATTTATCAGCTGCTTATTAATGTATATTAATGCTTTATAAATGACAAATTAACTGTTTACTAATGCTTAACTAATGATTAATAGCGTGCAGTTATTATAAAGTGTTACCAAAAAAATGTATTAAAAAAAACTTGTACACACTCAGATTATAGCCTTTATATTTACTTCACAAACTAACTCCGCTAACATGGAAAACAGTGATAGATAGACCTCTCAACCTTTACACTAAGGAGAGAATCCAACGCAACTTTGAGGGGACCAAGTGAAACATGATTATGTATTTATGCTCAGCTAGCGACACTTACATCAACCACACGGCAAACACTAATACTTTTTAATACAGTGTCTAATTTATATGTATAACAGTTCTATCTAATAACGTATTAGACAGGACTGTCAAACATATGAGGCTTCGTTGTTCTCAGCACGGTCAAAATAAATGTCCACCACACCGTCAAATTAAAAGTCACAACAACAAGCGCGGCTCACATCACTTCAGAGTTCCTACTGGCGGTGCGAATGCAACCAGGAAAGGGCCCTAGAGGAACATTTATTTATCGGGGAACCACCCTGGTGGCTAGTTCCTAGAACTAACTTCAAATGAAATTATGTTTTATTAACAAAGTTCGGGAGGAGCACGTTCAAATAATCTATCCAATCAAATCATCATCAGCAATTACCATGTCTATCCTATCAGCATTAGAAGAAGCATATACTGTATATATATTAGGGCTGGGGGAATTAACGTGTTAATCTTTGCAATTAATTTGAGATGTTTAACGCGTTTAAAAAAAAGAACACAATTAACGCAGCACTTTTTTTTTTTTGCCTCGTTTTAATGATTTCCTGTTGCGGCTGCTATTGAAAAGGCCGAAAATATGCCGTCCTGCCCCTCCATGTTCGGCGATCAGGTTTCATTCTCGAGCAGCTTTCATGAGCGGTGCCGCTCTCTCGGTTCTGTGTGTGTGTGTGTGTGTGTGTGTGTGTGTGTGTGTGTGTGTGTGTGTGTGTGTGTGTGTGTGTGTGTGTGTGTGTGTGTGTGTGTGTGTGTGTGTGTGTGTGTGTGTGTGTGCCCAAACGCTCCAATCATGTACCGATCACGCACTGGAATAACGTCCGCTCAAATAACGTGAAATTTCTCAGTAGTAGACTTCTGTTTGCTGAGCTGGTATAGCCATGCTGGGCAACAATGGTAATATTACCTGCTCTGATCACATGCTCTGGTAATAATAGCTTTGTAGGACTATACTGTATTATGATAATTAGTAAAAAAAAAAAAAAGAATTGTAGTTATAATGGATTTTTGAAAGCATACTACTGTAAGCCTCAAACAACTGAAAGTCTTACAATAATATGGAAGTGTTTCAAAAAGCAGTTGAAATCTCATAATTACTGTAATTATGACATGGCATGAAATCACATGATTTGCATTTTCTGCTACAACAGTTACAGTTATATGTTGGGTTAGGGTTATGGGTCATTGCAGGAATCCAAATAAACACAGTGTGTGAATATTTTATGACATATTGATCAAGGGGGATTGATCATAAAAAAAGTGTTCACTCACTGAATTTGTTTTAAAAACGTGTTCGGGTCTATTAAGGGGATTACGAAGAGGAATGACAGTAAGCTCTCACATGCACAAAAGGTGCTTTTAACTGTGTCGGCCTACAGTAGAACAGTTGACAGTCATTTCCATTGGGTCGCTCTTTGATGCTCTCTGATCTTCTGGCTTCATGGTCATTGGATGGCTGGAGGTATGTGTGTGCTCCTAATTTGCAAGTCAAGTTTCTAAGACAGCTTGCTTTTGAAATGTCCAGCGCCCCAAAGAACTAGGTCACTCACAATGATCATGCCGTAATGCTATTCCAACCAGGAGACAGGCGACCTAGATTTGATTCGCTATTTATCCCGCCATTTTACCCAGTTTTGTTCTCCCTCTTTTCTATCGGAGAGATCCTTCTAAATCCATCTCATGGAGAGAACATATGGCTGGTTGGCCACATGTCACGTCCTGTCTCCTCTGATGCAGTGCAGGGGGTGTTTTTTTTTAGGGTGGACTGCATTAAAAATTGTTCTAGGCTGTTTCACAGCATGGGGTCCTTCCACATTACAAATAGTCAAACGTTTTTTGGGGGGAGGAGGAGGGGGGTTCAGATGGTTTCTGTCTGTAACCTTGGATTTTAATCATTGCTTCATTTAGAATTCGTTATCATCTTTTGCCATTGATCATTGCTTAAAACTGGACAAGGATTCATTGATTAGTGTTGAGACATAATTGGCAATGCTCATCAACGCAGCAGGAGGCCGGTTACACGCAGAGCAAGATGAGGTCTTCATATGGTAATGGTCTCTTACTGCGAGAACTTTTTTGATGTGGGCATGCTCTAGAGACTCTGATATGAGAAATAAATGTGCATTAGTCTGCTATGACCCGAGACAAAGAGACCATCACAAATCACAGGAGGACTTCTCCATAAAAGATTTTCTCATCTTGTTTAGACAGCAAGGAGCCATTTATCTCAAAGACTGGTTTTCACAGCACTTTCAACATTACATTACTGCCCTTCTCTAAGATTTGTTTATTTCGCTGGAGTTTAATTCAGATTAGTGCTGGCCAGACAGCTGCCTGTGTCTGCAGTCTTTTGATGCTTTGGCAAGCAAATCTTGGACTGTTAGGGAGCGTGAAAAGGCTTCGTTTTGTGCCTCATCAGCACAAGGGTGTAACTTTGGTTTGAGAAGTGGGGGGGACACAAAATAGGGGAAAATGTTTTCGATTTGAATCCCATTTCCTGCATTTACATACATTTAGGGACTATGGTGATACAAAATCCAGGAAATATTTTGATTATAATGATAAATTCTGCCAAAAAGAATAGTAGGCTACTAAACTATGTATAAGAAAAAGATGTCTTACTTTCTTTATTGTTTAATAGGGGTCGATCGCCAAGACTTGAGAGGATAATTTTATAAAGTCAAAAATGTTAGCCATTAATGTTTTGTGTGTAAATAAAATTTAAATAATGTGAGACTCAATTTCCACTTTAATGTAGAAACAACATAAGGACAGTATATTTAAAATAATTGTTTAATGGCTTCTTTTTATGAATGAAGGCCAGTATCACTGATATTAATATAGCTACTGATGTCTCGATGAAAATTATTTTTCCCCAAATTTTAAACATTTATTAGGCTTCAAAAAATATAACAACTTTTAATTTAAGTGAACTTAGAACAATCCTCACATAAACCCGTAATAAATGTAATATTTACCTGTTCCTTTCCTGTCTAACAGGTATGAAATATACAGAAATTGAATAAGGTTATAAAACAGTCCGCACTGCATAAATTATAAATGAAATATAGATTAATCCTTATTAAAGTTACAAGAGTTCTTTAGTCAAGAGCAGTTAGTAATTTTCTCTGTTCCGCTTTGTTCTTTGGTTAACTTTACTGACAGAGAGAATTAGTGACTGCTGTCATGTCCCCCTGTCCCCATAGGAAATTACGCCCGTGAGCACGTCTGACGTCTTAGTAAGACTCCATAGCTGGAAAACATTCTTACAATGCAACGGCAGGTTTCAGGTACTGTCCCGCCAAGGATCTGCCTCATTTTTGGACTGAAATTTTGCTATGCTCTGCTGAACAGGCTTTTTAAGACCGAATGAATTTCCATGCTGGGTCAAGATGGTTTGACGCTGGTCTTGATGGCTTACCAGCTAGACAAGCACCAGACCCACACTAACCAGCTTATGTTGCTCTATGCTTTCTGAAAGAACATCAGATACTCTGATCTCCTGAGATACAAACAATCCAAACACAATGTATGAAGTAAAATACAGGCATCTGTCTCCACTCCCCGCAGAGTGAAGATGCAGGGAAGCTTCTTTCTCTCCTCTCCTTCCTTCACATTTGTTCCTTCCCCTCCACTTCCTTCCATTCCACTTCCTTCCCTTTACTCAGTTCACTCAAAATGGTTATGTGCAAAATTCAATGTTGCGTGTGAATGCAAGTGATTTTCAGATGTTTGGTATCAGTTGATTTGTCTCTGTGTGACTGGAACAATGGTCTCATCCACATAGAAGTAGACTAAATAAAGATTTAAGAGTTTAGGGATATTCCCAGAGGAAAGAAAAATCTAAAATGAGATCTCTTTAACATCTCAAATGTTTTCCTATACAAAAATGAGGTTACTTTAACATCAAATGGAGACTTTGGTTTGAGTCTCTGACTTCTCGCACTTGTCTCCTGAGACAAAAACTTTAACACTCTCACAATGGTCTCTTTTAAAGTTTTAGATCTCATTATTATCACACACTGTGCTCATATTTTTCTCCTCAGGTAGAGAAACTGGAGCTTTTAAAGTTTAGAAGAGATCGAAACAACATCACACACTGTGCTCGGATTTTCTTCTTACCTGAGTAGAAGTATCGGGTGGGACCATCAGTGTTCTTCAAGACTTCTTGGGTATTTTCATAGAAATAAAGTTTAGTATTTATAATGCAATGTTAATCAACATAGCCTTATCACAACATAGATTATAGAATACTATAAAATAATATATATTTTCTCTCTTGTTCTGTGATAAGAAGCCATATGGGATCAGAGAAGCTATTTCAAATGCTCGAGTAACATTATGAATTATGAGTTACAAAAACTTGGTTTTAATCTCTAAATTTTCTTTAATCTAAATTGTCATATTTTGATGCTATGTTAAGCTAACATGCTAGTTAGGTCTTTAGTAAACCTGCTACCAGAAGCAATAATGTTTTATAACTAAGTGTGAAAAGGAAAGATCATTGGAATGTTTCTTTTGTAAGACAGGCAATTGATACAATGTCAAAGAAGGTGAAATGAGAAGTTAGATCAAAGAAATGAGGGATTAAAGCTGTGAATAGAAAGGTGTGAGTAAATATATTAAATACAAAAGAATAATATCCCAGCAGAAGAGGTGTGAATGTGTGTAGGGGGGACTGAAACTGAATGGGGCAGTTAGCACCACAATACAATTGAGACAATAAACAGAATGGGAACAATAAACTCCATAGGAAAAGACTATTCATAATCTTCCTTAATATATATATAGTTCATATGTATGTTCATATTTATTTGTTTTTTGGAAAATTACATAAAGGGTTCATTAATTAATTCATTGAAACAGATAGTTTGATCTGATTCATGGAAATTAAGCTTACTTGTTACTCTTTTACTGATATATAGGACATTTGAGGTGAGATGAAAAGTATTGTTCTTGGGTCATTGTATTGAAGTGAAGGAATTGCTTGAAGTCTAACGACCATCTATCTTTCCTTTCTTTCTGTTTTGCCTGTCACCGCCTCTATATATCACCTCTTTACTGTCGCTGTGGAAAGCTGCTGCTGAAAGTCTAAAAAACCTGCAGATTTACTCTTAATACTTATGTGATATTGCTCATTTAAGTTAGGTAGTAAATCTGTTTTGGTAGTAAAACATTTTAGTAAATCTGGCAAAATGTAGAGCTCTAAAATCTGTTACTATGGCAACTCAAAGCTATCTATCCATCATCCAAACTTTACACAGCATTTGCAGCTAGCTATAGGTTAAGTTTAGGCTGGGTTATGCATCCACATTGTTTATATACTTGTCTCTGGCTTGAAAATTAGTGTGCCACACACTTCCTAGAGCAAAACATGGCTGCAGTATAGGTCATAAACTCCACCCCCTCCATATAATAGAAATTGAACGTGAGCCAAACTAATTTTTTCTACAGTGGAAGGAAGTGGAGACACGTCGTTCAGTTCATCTTTTTTTACAGTCTATGCTTGAAAAAACATAAAAGCATAAGCTGGTCTGCATGGTCATGTCTGTTCTAGTTAGCTGGTTTTAGTGAGGTTTTGGGCACTTGTCAGCTGGTCAGACTAGCTTGCCTCCACTTAACCAGCTGACACCAGTTAAAAGCCTAGACTGGTTTTTCAAGCATGAATATCTGCCACTTCCATATTATTGTAAGACTTTCAGTTGTTTGAGGCTTACAGTAGTATGCTTTCAAAAATCCATTATAACTACAATTCATTGCAAGTTTCTGCTTTAAAATAAACACTTTACTGGTATGTTTACCCCTCATGTGGGGAAAATAAAAAAAAGAAACAAGAATTGATTTTTGTCTGATCAGTTTATTTAGTACAGTTTTCACTCTAGACCAGATTGAGATTACTTTAATTGGCAAGCACATTTAAATTAAATATTTACAGCAAGGATTCCAATTCGATTATGAAGCTGTTTCAATTTCATTAGCTAAATCCCTAATAGACTTTCACAGCACTGTATTACCCAGTGAATTTCCCATTTACTTTTTTCTTTTTTTTAACGAAAGCCATCTGAGCAGGACTTTTTCTTGTTTAAACATTAATCTAACAAAATGTAATAAGGTTTATGCTTAAAACAATTCAGTATGTTGAGAAAAATCTTTATTCAATATAATATTTTCTTATCAAACACATTTTATCTATAGTAGTGTATCCTGTTTAGATATGTTTACTGGAAAACAAGTATGTTTTTCCCATTAAGCAGCCTTGTATTTCAGACAAAATCCAGTTGCTCTTAGAAACTGTTCCAAAAATGACACTCAGTTTCCAGCCACAGTAAAGATTATAACCTCTTGCCATATTAATTTTTCATGTAACAGTTATCTTTTTTTCATTATCCTCTAGTCAGCATGCAATAGAATATGAAGTGCCTACAATGCTGTCAGCTTTGAAAGTGACCGGGTTGTTGGCATTACAGTGATTGATTTGTATTGAGAGAGACAGAGACAAAGACCATGTCAACTAAAACCTTGCTGTAGGTCACGACTGCTCCACTGCTTTATTTATTTTATTTATTTCAGGTTTATTTAACAGGGACAATGCACACTAATAATACATAATTAAATGTACAGTGTGCCAGAATTAGCCCAAAGGCTATTTTACATCTGCTGTCCCTGGACAGATCTTAAGATGTCACACCTAAAAAAAAAAAATTTAAACATAAGGATTGAAATATTACATACATGTTAATACACAATGAGCCAGCCAACCTCATCGGCATAGCACAAGCTGTGGCCCTCTTCTTAGTAGGAAGCCAAATCATAGCCTATTCACACTTAAGTGTGTTACAGGCAGCCCATAAATCATTGCTGCATACATGGCTTGATTTGTTTGAGAGAGTAATTGAAATTACTGCTATGTCCCTAGAGAAAGCAGAGGGCATCAGTGTGTTAGTTGTACTGCAGAGAAGCTGTAATACAGAATCTAGTGTTTCCTTATCAACCGTGGAGGTGCTGGTGACATTTGTATACACCAGTGATTACTTCCCAGGAGGTCTGGACAGAGCTATCTGTTAGCATTAGCTGCAAATTCTGGAAATTTCTGTGGATAGTTTTTTATAAGCCAATCATTTGAATGATAAGTTTATCATTTATTAAGATACTTTTTGAAATCTATGGCCACTATTTTAATGATCTAAGCACATTGTCTAAAGCGCACGGCGCAAGTGTCCGAATCCACTTTTGCTAGTTTAACGACGGCGAAAATGGTCGACGCGCCTGGCCCATGGTCTAAAAGGGTTGTCCCTATTCTCTTAATGAGTAATGGGTGTGTTTTGGGTGTAACGTGCAAAAAAACAGTCAGAATCTCCCATTCCCTTTAAAAGCCAGTTGCGTTCGCGCTATGGCGGATTCACTATTAACAAGGTGGAATTTGCAAGCGGAAAAACTGAACGCTTCTCTAGCTAGGAAACGGATCTGCTCGTGCGTGAGGTTAAAGTCTTAGATCTACTGGACAAGCCGGATTCCACCATATCTTTATGGATACAATATGAATCTTTTACACTGTAATCCTTTTATTTTTAATATTTGGCATGTTTGTGTGCTGCCCTGCGTGTGTAATAAGCAGAGTGTACGCGCATTGTGGACCCACCTATAGGCGCACATTACTAACACGCTCTTTAAATAACAAAAAAAAAAACTCTTTCATCTATTTCAGTTGTCTCAAAATAGCAACGTGTCAACAATGCACCTGAACCTCGTTTTCAGACCAGCACGCCCATGGGCGCACAAATGGGTGCAAATGCATTTGCTATTTAAACAACGTGGCGCAGGACTTGAAAATGATAACTGCGTTAGGCTGAAACTAGCAAAAAACACTTGCGTCGCACCTGGCTCTGCATTGCGTCGAGTGTATGATAGGGCCTTATGTATGACAGACTTAATAGTTAACTCATTGATTTTTGTTTATGTTGTATTGTCCTGTATATTTCCTGTTTCAAAAAGAAATATGTTACCGCTGGAAAGAGTCTGCAGTCATCATCTTATAGTGTCTTTAAGCAAGAAAAAGATGAAAGCAATACCCTGGTTAGCTTTGCAGCATGCTAAAAATAAGAAACATTTCCAGAAGTCTTCCTGTTTGCATGCAGAAGGAACAACAGGCAGTGCAAGGTAAATATTTAATAACTCTGACCAAAAAAAAAAAAAAAAAAAAAAGATCAAAGTGAAGATTGGATGTTTGACTTTGAGCAAAGAGTGAGTCTAAGCCGTTACTCTCCATAATCAGTTTGCATCTGCTCCTCTTTTCCTCATGCAAAGAGTTGAAGGCTAATTTTGTAAGGCATGTAATATATATATATATATATATCCTATAAATTACATTTATTTAAGCAAGGTTGTTTTCACACTGAAGTGAAAGTGCCTTTAAATCCCATTTTTGTAGAGTCTCTATTATGATAAGGAATGAAGGGTTGCTGTCGACATTCAGACAGACTCTGCAGAAATCTTTCTATTTGTGTCTCCACTCATTTTGGGTTTGGTTTAACGAAGGCCCTGTATGAATATGTATTGACTTTTTGTTCTGCTTAGCATGACTCAGAGTATATGGTATGGAGAATCTGCCTTGCAGCACTTCTCCTGAAATTAGTAGTACAGAGATCACACAGACTGTTGGAGGATGAGGAAGTTTGAGGAAGTGTATAATGAATGGAGAGGAAAGTAGTTTCACATAATTGTATTACTTAATTAGCTTATTGCTAGGTTATATTTAAAAAGACATGCATTGGTATTATTTACTACAAACTTAAACATAATTTTACAAAATTAATCTGCTAATAAACATTGTTTTGAAAGTTATCTTTTATCTTTGAATTGTAACAGGTAAAAATGTAGATTTTTCTGCCTCAAAATATTTTTTTAATTGTGTAAATCCTTTATATTTGTACATATAAATGTCCAACTTCTATGGTCACCTCAGAAGGATGATGGTCATGTATGATAGGGATTTCATCTCAGTACCTAATTTATGTATTTAAAATGACAGTGTCAACCCATGTTACAATACCCCTGTCTCGCCTATTTCTTCTTTGTTTTATAAGAATAAAATGGCATTTAAAAATATACTGAAAATCCATTGTTGCCTCTGCTGTGAGACACATTTATACTCATTATCGACGTTTATGCAAAAGTCTCTGCTTTAAATATGCAGGCATGTTGCTATTCCATTCATGCTGTAATATTCAAGGGATAGATCCCCCAAAAATGAAAATTCTGTCATTAATTACTCACCCTCATGTCATTCCAAAGCCGTAAGACTTAATGACAGAATTTTCATTTTCGGGTGAACTATCACTTTAATGTTGGAATTAAGTGTGCAGGAGGGTCTTGACAGGGTCATCACTTTCCCTAATGATGGGGACCCTAGACTTCCAAATAAATGCTACAAATGTTCCTGCCACCCTTCAAATATCACAAAATCACTCTAGTGTTTCTGGCGGAAAGGGCCCTCAGTTCTTTGGCCCTGACTCAAACGAGAGGCCATTAATCTCATTCAATCGATTCAGCTCCTGCATGTGCAGTGATATTGTTTTGATGAGCTCTAACCTCAGCTAAATTTACCCCTTAGGTCATGTAGATAGCCTATGTAAATCTATACACAAGGATTAGTTATGTATTTGATACTGGATGCCCTCATCAAAGGTTGCATGGTTGTTTCCCTTACGCAAAGAAAATATATTTCCTTCAGCCCAGGCTCATTGGAAAAACGTACATGTGGCATCATCTTGCAAAACGCAAAATGTGTTGCGTCATGCACGTTTCCAGTGAGTGACGCTAAAAGCGTGTTTAGTTTTTTTCCGGAACAGATGAACGTGATTATGGTAACATTTTACCATAGAGTTTGTACGATTGTCTATGACCGAATCACAGCCGTACTAATATAGATTCATGACTGCAAGTGTGATATTGCTTATATACAACAGTTCGATGGCACAAGTAGGCCGAAATAATTGCAGAGTGTCTTAAAAACCCTCTTGTTGAGAGTCAAACAGATCGGCCCAAGTCTCCGTTACGAATTCTAAAACATCACTTTAGAACTAGCAACAATGGCATGGGCTGCTCCAGTGAAGTTATTAGTGTTAGTATTATTGAGTAGAGGATTGTGAGAGAGAACGTGTGCGATTACCTGCCTTTGTTAGAGCTTTCATTCTCTAGGTCAAGTCATAAATTCATGAAAGTAATTGAGTTTGCCATGTCTGTGTCTGCGGATGAAATAGCATCCTTTCAATGGTGGATTTCACATGATGGGTGTCAGCACTGGCCAATGCATTGATCTCTATGCAGTGAAACGTCTGATTCAGTTTTTTTTTTTTACCCCGGTGCCGTGTTGTTTGTCGGTTAAGCCTCGTAAGGTGGTGTGCAAAGTTCAAATAATCTCCTTGTTTAAAACCTTGTTTTGTTCCTGAATGATAAAGACAGTCCACTAACACTGTTTCTCAATGCCAGGTATTTATATAAAATTGTATTTATTGAAAAATAATATTTAATGAACAATAATAGCCATTATACAAGTATAGAAGTTTGTACAGTAGGACATAGACAAGCAAACTCTTGGACATCATTAAAGTTAAATAAAAATATGAAGTTATAAAACGTAACTTTGCCCTCAGTTATAACGATTTGCCTAGTAATGAATAATAGATTAATTAAACCAAAATTATATCTTGTGTTTAACCTCTAAGGTTTACACCACAACGATGTTCTAAAAATGGAAACAGACGACAAGGTTGTCAAAACAACCCCCTTCACACAGGTCCGTGAAAATGACTAAAAACGCTGTATTATGCATACCAGGCCAGTAGTTGGCGATGTCACTTTGTAAAGAAATTCTACGCATCTATAGACTGAACACGTAATACACATGCCCATGACTTCACCATTTTCACAAATTCATGTTTTTGTAGTTTACATGGAGACAATAACGGTATTGTTTTCTAAAACTTACACTTTCAATCCCGTTTCCAAAAGTTTGAGTTTTTTAGGCCCCCAAAACGCCGTTGACATGGAAATGAATGACCAAAACGGATAAAAAGTTTTCAGTTTTCAGTTTTTAGTTGACAAAGGTGTCATGTAAACAACCCCTAACGTTCCCAGTGCTGATATACTAGGACTGTCCCCTAGTGGTCGACTGAATGACGATCTCAGAAAAGTTCATGCAATGTTTGCCGGTGTCGCTGAGGCACGCTTGAGCACTTCATTTATATTTTAAATGCTCATTATTACAGTTTAGTATTTCTCCCCCAACTAATCGACTAATGGCTTAAATGAACGACTATCAGTCGACTTGGAAAATCTTTAATCGGGGGCAGCCCGGTCTGATACTGGTGAAATATCAACACTCCCAGAAGGCTTCTCAGCCAATCAGATTCAAAGACTGGAACTAACTGGTGTATATATGTATTATTTTTTGTATGTGTGGTTTTGGTTGTTCCAAAAAAAAATTTTTAACGTTTGTACGCTGATCTCACATGCAAATTATGTATGTTTAGTGAAGGACACCCTTTGGCCTTATGTGAGATTGGTCTGTTATCCCATATTATTTCAAAGTACCTATGATCATTCTGGAATAGAACATTCTGCTTTCAGACATTCTGCTTTTTTTTTTTTTTTTTGCTCCAGTCTGTTTGACATCGGAGTTTGGTTGCACACCAAGAAAGGTTGCATTGCTTTCATTCCAGAATTACTTGCTGAAATGAAAATGTATTGATTACAGTTAATTTGCCTATTACAGCATAATGCATTGCTCATTGGTGCTTGTCTCTGCAGAAATGACCTTTGGCGAGCCTTGCATTCTTTGCATTCTTTGTACCTTTGGCAGACAGACATAAGTGCTGATCTGTGTATGTCAAGACTTTGTAATAAAATTATTTTATTACAAAAAAAGAGGGAGAGGAGAAACAAACTTGTGAAACTGGCATCTATTCCTGAGTTGTTATCTAGCTACAGTGGTCAACAGCTGGCACAAAAATGCACTAGAACATTGATGTTGCAAACGTCCCACAGTTCTGAGCAAAATGATTCAATGTGAATGCAGAACTGCAGGGGGAATCGTCCTGGGATTCGGACAGAGCAATTGAAAGAGTTCTAATTATAACATAAACATTTGCTGTATAAAGTTTGAAGGCTATTGTTTGCCCTCTGTTTTCTTTACACTGATGATGGTGGTTGCATATGGTTCAGTCCCTTGCCAAGAGATCAAGGTACTTCGCTTCTGTCTGCAGGCTGCCACAGCGATAGAGGCTTTCTGGGAGAGATTTGATGCCTGGGGCTGACTTTTTGTTGGAGCCATTGATCGGAGAGACAGAATTGGATTGTGTAGCTTATTACTGGTGTCAGTGAACATTACATGGGGGAGAGATAGAGCCCTTCTTTATCAGTGCAGGCTCCTGCTGCAACTCAAATTACTTTTATCACTCTTGGCTACCCTGGTACCACCCACGGCGGAGAAACACCAGACATTATGCTCTCGGTCGCAGTGAAATTCTGCAATAACCTTCTAAACGTTTGCCGCCATCTGTGAGACATCAGGTATTATATCAGAGAAAGTGCAAAAATCAACAAGCATCAGTCTTGTGTGCTGGTCCCTTTCGAATGAAAAAAGCAATATAGTGTGTGCTGTCTTACCATGATGTGTTAATGCTGCTCAATAGCTTGAATATGGAAATTGAAATTGACTATAGTAGTGTGTAACAATATCCAGTCATTATTGTTATCATCATTGTGAATGGTTTTATTTTCGTTAGAATAAAATTTACCTTTACCATCCCATTCTTTGAAAAGACAATGAAATGTTGTGGGCCATTGCAGTGTAATTGGAAATGTCAATCACGCCAGTCTGGAAATGCAAGTAGGGAACCAAAACTTAGTGAGCTGCCTACTGTGACTGATTTGGAGCACTTCAACTAATGCAGAAACTCCACTTGCCAAATAGCTCTGGTAGACTCAACTTGCAGTTGGCACGTATTCAATAATTTAACACCTTTGTATCAGGTTTCTGTTTCAAATGTGATTACTGTACATCATATTAAATTGATTTGAAACAGTTACTCTTTAACTTAACTTGATGTTTTCATTTTGAAATAACATGTTTCAATCAAGTAACCCAATCAAACAGGACTTTCACTTCCCATCATGCTTTGCAAAGGGGCTGAATTGTAAGAGTAAATGTTTAAATAAAGTGTTATTTTAAGTTTGATAATTTTTTTTTTTTAGCAAGATAAGAAAATGGAGAGACTTGTTAATGTTTAATGTTCTATTATGTTGGTATTTAAAATTTTCTGTTATGTTAGTGTTTTGGGGGGTTACCATGTGGTGAAGTGTAGAGCGTGTGCTTGGGTTGAGGACCTGCTTAGAATTCAAATTACTTTAATAATAATGCAAACACTATGGTAGTGCTTTGGATGAAACTTGTATCATATGTTTATTCATGAACTTATTTACATTTGTATAGTCTTACCCATTGATACCAATACATTTATGATTCATCAGTGGCTGTTTCAATGAGTTTTAAAAGCTATATGAAAGCTGTCCGCCATATTGGAACAATCAAAGCCGGTCCGTGAATACTCAAGAACAAGTTGACTGAGTGTCTGCAACCGTAGTTACACTCATGTATAAATATCAACATCTGCAATACACTTCAGCTGATGATTTTGCTAAACTAACACAATACAACCAGACCAAGGTGTCAGCTAACATGACATTAAAAAGTAAATGTAAAACCATTAAAAAGTACCATAGTACCAAACTTGTAATATTGAGATAATAAATATAAATATAGGTCTTACCTGCCATCTTGGATTTTTCTTTTTCTTTTTTTCATAGAAATCACCACAATGAATTTCTTCGCAAAGGATGCAATATAGGCTGCCTTAGAATTTACCAATACGAGGTTTCTAAGGAGGCAGCATTATTACATTTCTTTCATTTTCGTCTAGAGTGTGCTTATGCCTGGTAGTCAGCTCTCTAGGTTTTTTAAACTGAGCAAATGTTGCTTGCGGTTGAGACAGAATCGGTGAGCTAGAAAGAGAGGCCTGTCTTCAGAGAAATCTGTAGTGAAGCCTCCTGACTCATTTGTTATCATTTCAGCCCTCACAACAGAAACTATCTGAACTAGGATATCTAATAATCAGATGGTCCTGCCCATCCAGCTGTTACTCTATGAGAATGTGCAGAATTTGTGCCAGGCATAGTGCATCTGCAATCAGAGAGCTTAAACAGACTCTTAGATCAGGTTGCTGTGTACTGCACTGCTTTTCTTGGCTCTAATGGAGAGCGCATATTAATGAATCATTCTTCGGCTTTTGGTCTGGATTCACTAAATTAACACTCATGGTACACCTCTCATTAAAATCATTCCATGCACCTCGATGTTAATTGTCGATTTAGCCCTCGTCAGCAGGTCTTAGGTTACATTCGTTGAAAGTGGAGCATGCTGGGAGTCTTGAGGCGCTCAGAAAACATTGGGGAACAGTGAACGCTGAAGCGTGTGGTGGCAGATTAATTTATCATACACTTCAGTACAGCACATCCATGTATTTATTTACCTTCATTTTTGTTTGAAAAATGGCTTCCTCTGTGCCAAGCCTTGAGGACAGGTAATTACACCTTCAAGAGTCCTGGTGGGGATTAAAACAAATGATATAAGAAAGGAAATGCACTCCATCTTGTCTGGCATGCCTTGAAATCCTTTTGTGATGGCTATGTGAACATGAATTCGGAACAGTGAAACTGACTTTGCAGATAGTGCCAGTAAACTGCAAAAGACAATGGGGAAAGATTGTCCATCGGGGAGTTATGAAGAGTCCCCAAACAAGAACCATGTGGGATACATATGAGAAAGGTGGAAGAGCATATGTTTGTGAATTTGCAGTAGGTCGGTACGAAGTGCCTTAGTCATCGTTATGTGCATGCCCCACATTCCTGTTGGCAGCTCATTCTTATCTACTGGATTTAAGAAAAAATACAGCAGCCTTGGCATCCAAATCCATTTGCGTGCTCTCATTGGCAGCATCTTTGAGGAGGTTTCTAAAAGTGGATCACTTTAACATGCAAATGTTTCCTGTTAATTAAGCTAGCACCTTCATCCTTTTTATGGATGTTTGATATACATATGTTTGTGTGTGTGTGTGTGTGTGTGTGTGTGTGTGTGTGTCTGATACCGATATCATAGTCTTGAGTATCTGCAGATACAGAGGACCGTCCAAAATCAGTACTGTTTTTCTTGATTATTTTAAAAGTGCTGTACCTCACTAACTACTAGGGGTGTAACAATATATCGTGTCACAATATATCGCAATACAAAAATGCAACAATATGTATCGTGGATAGTGACAATATGTATTGTCTATAGTTCACCCAAAACAAAAGTTACTGTGTGAGGAAAAAATTTAAGTTTTAAGAGTTTTAGTGTCAGTACTACATTAAACTAAAATATATAATGTTGAATATAATGTATAATAATGCAATGGGGGAATATTGTGGGTCCTGAAAATGCCAAATGTCTTATGTTACCAGTAAAAAGTGTCCTACATTATTTTAAATATATCTAGTCAGTGACAGAGTGCAAGCATATTTGTCTAAAACTATTTCTGTATTTTCCGTTTCAGAATAATGAATATTTTTATTCTGGTGTCACTATTGTCCTGTGCATTGGGTTTCCAGCACCAAGTCCAAGCCAATCATTTACACCCACAATGTAATATAAAATTTAGCATTTTAATCAACAGTTAATTTTTTTTTTAACCTTTTATCATATGTCTTGGAGTATCGCAATTATATCGTATCGTGAGTTCAGTATCGTGATATGTGTCAAATCGTGACATGAGAGTATCGTTACACCCCTACTAACTACACAATAAGTCATTGTAAAAAATAAGAAATACACACAAACACAGATTCTCAAATACAGACCGGCACAAAAGCGCATATTTGAATCCCAGTACCATGATTATGCACTTAAAGCAAGCAACATAGATTTACTGAGCCTTTTTCATCAGAGTTTTAAATTCCATTTGCTCTGTAAATCACAAGTTGTATTAAGTCCTATATGTCAGTGGTATAATCTAACAGACACTTGGTATCAAGAACTACAACTCCAGCAAAATACAGTCCTTTTAAACATTTATGTTCAGATTATGTATAATAATGGGAACATTGGAGAGTGTTTTGCATGCTAACATGTAAATGAATGTGACATGCTGTTTGAAGATGCTGAATGGAAAAGAGTTTCCGTGAACTTAAATTTAACAGCCTAATATGTTGTCTGTTCCTCAAATAAACTGATTTAATGGCTTCAGAAGATTTGAAATATAATACACTAAACCATCTGAGTAGGTTTTTTTTTTTTTTTTGAGAGAGTAACAACTATGGCTAACGCACAGTATCTGATTTTGGATCAGTTCTATCTAACTGATACCTGATCCAAAAGGTCCGTATCAGACAAATATCAAGACTCGGTATCGGATCAATGTACTGTATCCCTAATCCCTTTGCGCTAAGTTAAATCAGCCGTTTGTTATTGCTAGACTGACAAGATTGTGTTGTTTCTGTTCCAGGAAGAAGGAAAGGTGGGCGTAACGTTCAACATCGGTACAGTGGACATCAGCGTCAAAGAGTTGACTACAGATGTCAATGACGGGAAATATCATGTGGTGCGCTTCACAAGAAATGGGGGAAACGCCACCTTACAGGTGGACAACTGGCCGATCAACGAGCACTTTCCATCAGGTAACACCTGCTTACTAACCAAAGTGAAGTTTCTTCAAGAGAAATTAGTTTTTACTGTTAAACCCACTGGATATCATGTGCTCTCAAGAAAATCAAGGCGTGTAAGGCAAAGGACTATGGAAGGCATTTTCTGCCAAATTTAAATAAATAAATTAAATGATTAAAATGAAAATTAAAACCAGATTAACGATTTCATTACAGAAAACTGTACGCAAAATATGTGACAAAATTGAGAATTAAAATTAAATGATTTCATTTTCACGGTGACAGTGCATCATCCCTGTCAAATTGAAAAATAAAATGCAATTGGTGATTTTACATTTCATTTTCACTACAGTCTCGAGGCACGACTTCCAATATTAAAATGAAAAGCCAAACGTGAAAAAGAAACTACAAATACAGTTTTTACAAAGCTCTTTATTAATGCTCACGCAATAATAGTGACACAATTCAAATTCAAATGTAAATTTTCGTTTTCATTTTAATTCCTCTTTTATTTCACAGTTTTCATTTTCGTTTTCATTTTCAAAGACAACCTGCATGCAAATTCTATGTTAATGAGTGGGTGTGGCTTGTAACGGCGCTAGAGGCACGCCTTCTGTAAAGCGAAGTCGCCGACGTCCCTGTTGCATGAGTTGAATGTGTGAAACGAAATTATTTAAATGTGATTATATTGTAATCGAGACGACGAGATATGGCGAAATCTGTTAGTGAGCTTTTGCGGGAAGCTGCAAGCTGCAAGCTTCCATACAGGACAACATATCTTCATGCCCATTTAATTCATAATCTGCATGTTTCAAGGCATGCAAATTTTCAGAAATGGGAACAGGTGTTCATAATTATAACACTGATCTCCATTCTGCTGAGAGAAAGGCATAGAAAAGAAAGGACACTGCAAAGAATAAAGCAAATGCCACTTAACTCTATCGACTTGGCTTGCGTTTCTTTCTTAATTGTCCTCAGAAATATCCATATGTGGAAGTAATCAAGCCTGGGCACCTGGCCTGTGCACAATGGCAGGCCAAGCCGTTGCCTTTGTCCCTGCGATTAGCGCCATGACATCTGGCCAGCTGCTTTTCAGAGGTTTTGAAAGGCAGAGGGAAGAGTAGGGCGCAGGTTTAAGGCAGTATTGTGGCAGATACAGCAGCTGTGGGAGAATGATCCCCAGACCTCTGTGTATCTGTGACTCTCAGACTTAGGAAGCAAGCAATGATGGATGAATACAAATGAGTTCATCAAATACAGCAGAGGTTTGTTATAGAAGCTCAAGCTACATGGAGAAATAGGGCATGCTGTAATACTGCCCTCAAACGCTATAAAAAAAAAAAAAAAAAAAAAAACCGAAAACCCTTCACACTCAATTAATTCGGGTTCTGTGTCCTCCACTTTGATGTCTCTGTTGCTTCGGCACCCTCCGTGGGATATCTGGCCCCTGCACTTCTCGTCCAATTAGAGAGCAGCTCTCGTCAGGGTTACTCAAGCTGTATTCAATGGCAGGTCTTTCTAAAGAGAGATAGCCTTAAAATGGCCAACATACAGGCGAAGGGGGCAGGAAAAAGGACACAGGCTAATTCTGCTACAGCATTAGCTCACTATTCAAGCTGGATCTGTTATGGACACTGACAAAGAGCCAGAGATAGGATGCCATTTTCCTAACAGACTATTAGCCACACTTAAAGCTAAATATAATGCCTGAAATGTCCTAAATGGTCAAACTCAATACATGTAGTTTGTGTAAATGGATAAATAAACCTTCACAGCATCTGGAGGTGTGTAGTGGCTTCTGTTGAAGCTCTTGCATCATTCAGTCTCAAATTAGCCTCAGAGACATGATGTAATGATATAATGATGTAGTCTATGTGAAACATTCATTCAGTAGACATTCCTCGTGGCATCTAGCAGTATTTTAAATGATGGGATATTTTTACACAGGATCTCTACAGAATCGCTTTGAGAACTGGTGTTTACTTAGCGTAGAATAAACCACATATTTTTCATAACCTTGCTGAAATAATGTTCTGTGAACCATGTATCAAATAAGAAATTAATGAGGATAGACTGCCATATTAACATGACTCATCAAACAAAAAAAAAAACAAAAAAAAAAGTTAAAGAGTAGAATCTGAACAATTTGTCTTTTTAATTCATCTGTCTGTTTGTGTTTGTGTTTCTTCCACCCATATTACATCTATACTTCTAGTAAGCTATCTAGTATGCTACATTGTTGACATCACTATGATGTATGTCTAATTCAGCCTGCATGTATTATCCAGTAGCTCAGTTTATCTAGGTACCATACCATAAAAAAAAATATATATATATTATTCTTAAATTATTTTTAGTCCTGTTATGGTGTAGGAAGGATGATGAAGGGAATGAACCCAATCGCAGACAGTAGTCACAGCACACGGTTTATTATATGCAAATAATAGGGAAACCAAAGCCCACGAGGGGGCAAAACAAGACAGGACAACAAATGACTAGACTATGATTTGACATAACTTGACTACAAACAAATAGCTAATACAGAAACAGAACTTACTCTTGACAGGGTACTCACAGAGATGAGCAAAGTCTCACTATGAATGATAGCATGTAATAATGAACCAGCACAAGACAGCAAACACAAGGGGATTAAATAGGGAGACTAATGATAACAACAGGTGACACAGGTAAAGCAATAATGACAAAACGAGGATAACAAGGGGGCGGGGCAAGAGAACGAGACAACACAGGCACATGGCCCAAACAAATGGCCATGTGCTTGTACACAAAACATGGGTCTGTCATGATCCTGCCTCAAGAATTAAAGAATTAAAGACTAGATGGCAGAATCATGACAAGTCCAGGAAAGTCATTGTTAAAATGGACCATCAATTTGAGTGCACTGTATTGCTGGATATATTATTCCATGCATTTTTGTTGAGTTATATAAGGTTTCACATGTATGTGCCCATTCAGTTATTCCATAAATCCAAGTTCTTTCTTTCTTTATTTCTTTCATTATTTCTTTATCTTTGTGTAGAATTAACCACGTGTCATGTGCAGTGGAATTCTGGTTAAAAAAAAAAGCAGTACAGTGCAGCTAAGTTACGCTGATCATCAAGACCTATTGCTCCCCTGAATTAAATCAATGATGTTACATATTGGCCTCGATTAAACCCCACAGCTTTGAATCAGACAAGTATTCGATATTAAAAGGCCAATACATTTTTCTCCAAATTTCAGTAAAGCTTTGCCTCTGATGACATTTAACTCCTTGACTCCCTCCATCCATCATTCATTTGCAGATTTGGTAATTCACTGTCTCTTTTTTATACGCATACACACACTGAAACACTGGTATTATGCAGGACATTCAATGTTTTTAATTTGACAATTATTGATTTCAATTCTTCTGTTAAAGGCTGTGCCATCTCTTGAGTAATTACAGTCTAGGATTCAGACTCATCGACTGAATAGCACTTGAAATCCTTCTGCTCTGCGTTCTTGTCTCGCTCAATAAACTGTTACCAGATCCTCACAGCTGTGTTGCCATGGCATGGTGTGAGAATATCCAGGGTACACTGTTAGACTTTTCAAGGGTTTTTTACAGTAACTTACTGGCAACACTGTTGCCAGTAAGTTACTGTAATTAAGATTTACAGTACCAAACCGTATTTCAGTTTTACAGTATGGTACTGTAATTGTGTAATACAGTGCATTACTGTAAAAATGAAGCTAATCAGTACACTACTGTAATAAAAAAAATATTTGTACTAAACATAAATTAGATTTCATAATTTTGATATATGATTAATTTTATTTTTATCCTACATAAGTACTACTGACATACAAACCAATTAGACAAAGTTATCACAAAATATTATTTTTTATTTAAAACATTTCATATATATCACAACATAAACAGTCCAATGCTGGAAATGATGTGTGAAATTTTTACACATGAATGGGTGAGTTTAGGGATAACGTTTTCTGTGTTAATTTTAACTCATTCATTGTGTTAATGATTTTAACAAAGTAAATTTGTCAGAAAGGTTAGCACAAAGATGTGTAAACGTGTTAAATTAACACATTATGTGCTGTCCTTCACTGCACACATAAAACCATAAACAAAACGTTAGCATTTGACAAAATGAATGTAGAGTCATTGGTTGTTTAGCTTATATTGTAATGAAATATCAACCATTACATTCATAAAACTGCAGAATATAAATACATTTTTAAGCAGTCAAAAAGGAAATGTCCAACACAGGACAAAAAAACTGTTCTTTTCACAATACATGACACATAACCCCACCTTCAAAATAATTGCACTTATTTACAAAAATGTGTTGGATTCATGTACACTGGTGGCCAAAAGAAGTATTTAAGTGTCTTAATGTTTTTGAAAGAAGTCTCTTTGATGCTCAAGAAACATTTCTTATTATTATCAATGTCTGACTGTCTACTCCTCCAACTTTTCTACAGCATAGGAGTAAAAGTCATCATCAAAATAATCTTTAAAAAGCCAACACAATGTTTTTGTCCACCTTTGCGAATAAATGAACTTCTCCAAAGATTGGTTCCTGTTCAGAACTTGACTGACAACATCAGAATGTTCCCTGGTCCACAAACACAAATGTACTCTGTCCTTCAGAGGAGATCCTGGTTCCAACACTATATAAAACACAGAGGGAGAGAGAGAGAGAGAGAGAGAGAGAGAGAGAGAGAGAGAGAGAGAGAGAGAGAGAGAGAGAGAGAGAGAGAGAGAGAGAGAGAAAATATTAGTGTCAAATTATTTTAAACCTCCTTTTTTTAAATTGTTATTATTATTTTCACAAAAACTTAAGAATATATATTTGTAAACAGCTTTTGTCAATAAATAGCATACAAAAGAACTAAATTAAATTATGCCAGATTAAATTTTAATACTTACAAATCCTAAATTCTGTCCAAAAATGCTGAGATCCATAGAGAGAAAGACTGAAATCGATGATTTAGCCCATTTCAGCTTGTCTGCAGTGAAGGGGTACCTGTTTGAGACAAATACACAGTAAGACACATGCAAGAAATCACTGTGTGAGGATCATTCTCCTTCCTACAGTAGTTTACCCACCTGTGCGCTGATATTAGGACCTTCCTGTTCAGGTGGGACTGCAATGGTAGAGAGTCTTCTGCCTAATAAAATATCAAAATAATGCAAAAATATAAACCTAAGTAGTTTAGAATGCTAGATTTGGTATGAATGAATTAGTGAAAGTTTTACTGCATACCTGGATACATTTAATCTGGTTAGACTGAACACAAAAAATGGTCCATCTTCTGATTGGTTCATTTGCTGTGTAATAAATATAAAGTTAGACATGATGCAAAGGTCACTTATTTGATATAAAGTTAGCCAATTTTATAGAGATTTTATAAGATATTGTAAGCTACCTAGTCTGCACCAGTGGCTCCAAAGCACTTTTCACATATTGCTAATCATTTCAGCAAACTTATCTCAAAATATATCACAAATGGCCTACCTCCGGAATCTTGCTAGAAGTCACTGGCGCAAATTGCAGTTACCTTTAAACACATATAAAACTGGAAGTAAATATTAAATTCTATAAAAAAAACTAAAAAAAAAACTATAATATGTTATAGTTTGCAAACTAATGCAACTATAAAGGTTCTCATCAGTAGTCCAACATTATCTACAACCAAAACAGAATTTCACATTAGTTAATTTATTGTTAATGTAAACTAAGCGTTGCTCGTTGGCATATTTAAACTCGACAATTCAATAATCTAACAAAGTCTATAAAATGAAACGTTAGCGCAGTTTACCGTGGTAAAGTTCGTTACCGCCATGTTGACGAGTAACTTTAGGCTAGCGTTATAACATAGGTTAAACTGAGCACAATCCTGTCAACACACACAGAATGTTTTTTTGTTTTGTTTTTACCTTGCTTGCTGGGTCTCTCTCTCGGTGAAGTGAATTCCGTCTCTTCCCGAGGCCAGACACGAACGGCGCGGTCCAACAAAAGACAGTCAGACCCCAGTGATATTACACTGGATGCTCCGGCGCGACACGACAAAATCCCAGACAGTGTATAGTGATGAGCCGTTATATTTCTGACATACGGTTCTTCGAGTCCAAGTGCTCGCGCTATTTCTGACAAGGGCAAACAGGTTTGCATTTTGTATTAATGGTCCGGTCGCTTCAATGTGTCCAATATAGACAGCGTTGTAGACACGCGGTGTAAGGCAAAAATTAAGAAATAAAAAGCACGATGGAATGGTGCCAGCCAGAGAGGCCGTTACGTCAAATACAGTAGTATACAGCAAATTTAAAAAATACAGTAAGTCTCTGTATGTGGTGTTAGACGTCACAGAAAATTCCCATGATGCAATGGGAATCACAGTTATTTACTGTAAAGAGAAATAGCAGTATAATACTGGGGGATTTAAAGTAAATAACTGTAGAAATTACAGAAAAGTCTAACAGTGTACCCGTAATCTCTGAGCTTATTCATGTGTTTTAACCAAGCATGATGGGCAAAGCATTTTTCAATGCAGAAGAAATGTAACTCTTTCCCCACCAGTTAAATGTTTATCATTTTCAAAAAACTTTAATAGCCCCCAAAATATTTTGTTCTATGGATATACAACCTGATCTAACGGGAAAATGTAACTATTTTAGGAATTATTATGAATTTGAATCGTACAAAAACGCACAATTTTTAAAAGAAACTCTAACCCCGCCCCTAAACTTACCCATCACTGGGGTTTAATCAGATAGTACGAAAATATACTGTAAAATAGTTACGAATTGCTGTGAGATTGTTGTGGAATATCAGAACATACAATATATCAAAAGAAAGAACAGAACCTCTGCTTTAAAAAAAGAATAGAACAGAACAGAATCCCATTTTTGTCAAAGACTCAGAATGATGATCAACACATAGATGGAGTAAATCCATTCCATCAACATCCCGAAAGCTTGCACAGTCCTATACCTCTTCCTGGGTAGACATTTCATTCAGTAACATCAGGCAGTTTTGATTTACATGCGTTTGAATGTTTGATGATTGCGTTAGCTTACATATGCATAAGCAATGCTTCTATTGCTTGTTTCTGCTTTTTCATTCACAATTTTGTCAGAATACAGACTACTTTTGAATGGCCGTTAATGAAGAATGATGCTTTTGCCCCTACAATAGTCTAGTTAAGGCATCGACCGACAGGGACTAACTGCCTGTGATAACCAGTCAAACCTTAAACCTTTCCATGGTAAGTTTGATATAAACCTTCATTCACAATAATCACAATCAGTGGTTAACCATATCCAATAAATAAATAAATAAATAAAATTAACAGTATTTTACCAGGTTTTGTAGGCTGATATATGAGATCAGGACAACAACAGTGTTTACTTAAAAGATAGGTGTAATTTTACAAGTCAGTCATACTCACTACAGAGTGTATTTGAGTGAGATTAGCATTTTCCATTCATGTGATTTCAGAATAACATTCTTTAGCTGCTGGCATTGCAGGGTGGAAAACGTGGATTTAGTTGATGGACTATGGCCGTTGTGTGTGTGTTTACTTGGAAGAAACAGATGGCAGAAAAGATAATTGAAGGGCAGCAACAGGCTCAAGCTCTCCTGGGAGAAGTTAGGAACTTTTTCCCTTCTTCAATAACTCTATTACCTTACCATCATGGCAGACTATCAGTAATTCCTTGGCGGTAGATTTAAAAGGTGATGCTACAATCGATAAAGGTACACTCTGCTTTACTACTTTTCTGTGTTTTATAAATTTAACCTTATGACATGAAGTGACTTTGTCACACTAAAGACACAATATTAATACAGCCCTTGACTTTTACTTTGTAATTGCTCATTAAATTTCACCATTGTTCTTACATTTGTAAATCATGGTAACCACAAGAAAAACCACACATGACATGTCAATTTAACTGAAAAAAAGCCCATTATGGTTTAGATATAAAAGTAGGGTATTTTTTATGAAAATCAGTGGCCTAAACAAACTAAGTATAGATATAAGTGAAAAGAGAACTTCCTTTAGCCATTCAATGGAGACAGAGATATGTCCTGTGAACAGCACAGCACTTCCCAGCAGAACACACATTATTCTGACATGTGTTCAGCGAGACCTTCATAGCCAAGGTTCGACTGCGTTCCAATGAAGAACAGACTCTTCTCACTTCTTCACCAGTATGGGTCATGAGGAGCTGGCAACAGAATTCATTCGCACATGTTTGTATGCTTAAAGCATCTGCTGACGGCCCCCTACCGCAAATCTCTGGCACTGAAAGGGGATGTACTGACACAACGTCAGCATTTGTTTTGACTAAAGCGCTTCCATCTGAAGGGAGTGATTCAGATATTGTTCTAGCGGGAAACCTACACAAATGTGCTGATGGAGGGGAGGAAACAGAGACATCTCTCACAGATATGAGCTCTTCTTTTGCTCTGAGCTCTTATGGAAGAGGAAATGTGACACTTTTTTAATTGTGTTTTAATTGTGTTGTAAAGTTATATAAACGCTTATACTGGAATATACTGTTAGTGAACATCCTGACGCCGCTCACACTGCTGAGAGCGCTGTTTAGATTAATATGTAGATTAATAACACGCTTTCCTCTCTTTAACAAAATAAACACAACAAAAATTACAGCGGTGAGAAAACATTTGTTAAGAAAGCATCTGATCACTGCGATGAGATATGTTTGGGTAACACTTTATAATAACTTTCAATTGTAAGTCATTTATAAGTGGTAAGTTAATGATGAACTAATCATTTACAAAACATTCATAAATGATTAGCAAGTGATATACTCACATTTTATATATGTTTTGTAAATTCCGTTACAAGTCATTTACAAGTGATTAGTAAATGATTAACTAATCATTTACGAAACATGACTATGCATTGATAAATTATTAATAAGTGATATGTTCATTATTTTATGTATGTTTTGTAGATTCGGTTATAAGTCATTTACATTTGATTAGTTAATGATTAACTAATTATTTACAAAACATGACTATGCGTTTCATAAATGTTTAATACATTTTTTTCTTTTTTTTTATTATGTTTTGCTCACATCAGGTGCACAGTGGTTAAAGACTCCATGTGTTTCAGAGAAGACAGCTGTCTATACCCTCACCAGTCAGCACTTACACTGCAGCACACACTACAGTGTTCAACACCTGTTATAGATGTGTAAACGCATGAATAAATCATTTACAACACTTTCTGCATCCCCTAATCTAAAGTGTAAACTATTCATCACTTGTAAATGTGTTACACATCATTCGTAGATACGATTTGTTGATCTTATGCCTTATTGGTTCTTGAAGTGGTAATCTACGAATGATGTGTAACACATTTACAAGTGATGAATAGTTTACACTTTAGATTAGGGGATGCAGAAAGTGTTGTAAATGATTTATTCGTGCGTTTACACATCATTGTGTTGAACACTGTTACTTACCTGTTACAAATTATCTGTACATGTATACAAGGCATTTACAACACTTTCTGCACCCTCTAATTGCCACATACATAAAAAAATATATAAAAAAAAATTATTAAACATTTATGAACCGCACATTCATGTTTTGTAAATTATTAGTTAATCATTAACAAATCAATAGTAAATGACTTACAACTGAATATACAAAACATACATACAATGATGAACATATATACAATAATGAACATATCACAACTTATTAATCATTTATGAACGCATAGTCATGTTTTGTAAATAATTAGTTAATCATTTACTAATCACTTGTAAATGACTTGTAACAGAATTTGCAAAACATACATAAAATGTTAGTATATCACTTGCTAATCATTTATGAATGTTTTGTAAATGATTTAGTTCATCATTAACTAATCACTTATAAATTACTTACAACTAAACGTTATTAAAAGGGGTTACCTGTTTAAATCTTTTCCCACTTTTCACCGAAAATTCCATAATTTGTGAGAAAACGCTTTCCCGCTCTTGACAGAAACTTCCGGCTTTCCGTGTTTTCACTGTTGTAAGGTAGGGGGCGCTGTTAAACAACTTCTAAAAGAGTACTGAATCTCCTGATCAAAACACAGGCGAAGAAGACGCAGAAACAAGCGATGTCATATGTAAGCATAAGCATATGCAAAACAACGTGATCATCAATATTAAACAGCATATAAATCAAACTGCCTAATGTTACTGAATGAAATGTCAACCCAGGACGAGCTACAGGACTGTGAAGCTTTGGGGGTGTTGATGCACTCGAACTATTCCATCTATGCTTAGATTATCATTCTGAATCTGATCCAGAAATAGTCTTTGACCAAAATGCGATTTTCTCAGCTTTTGCTCAAAATGTTGCTTTTTTTATGAAAATTTCCCATATTCAAGTGTTGATAAAAAAAATTCATGAAGCTAGAATAAAACGTTTTTGTTGTTGTTTAAAAGCAGAGGGTCTGTTCTTTCTTTTCATATATTGCATGTTCAGATATTCATACTACAAAATATTCTGGGGACCATGAAAGTTTGGTGAAAATGATCAAAAATGCTGCCGGTGGTTGGCAACTTTTTTCAAAAACGCTAAATGCTTTTTTTTAAAAACTTCAATTTTTGCTATAAAGCAGCTCTCCAGTATGTTCATGTTTTTACTTACGGAATTCTGACTTTAACGGACTGAACAGAAGAAATAAACCGGGGAAGATGTCCACGTCAGAGAAGGTGGAGCCTCAGAGCACATCTACCTATTCCTATTACGAAATCTCCACGGACCAGTGGTAGTTCAAAGGTGTCAAGTATAGACAGAGTATAGCGATTTTCATTGAACATTGTTTGGGGGTTAGAAAGCGCTGCAGAGATCATCATAATATGTATTCACAATAACATGAGAGATAGCAAGTTCTGGCAGAGCATCTGTTTTCTGAAATGAATGTCCAAACCCTCAAGCTCTTCTAGATCTCTCCAGCATGCAGGCCTCCATCCAGGAAAGCCACTCCAGCCCCGGGCTCGCATGCGCTGCCCGTCTGGATCAAAGGCATTGGCAGCCCTGGAAGCTACTTATTACCCCCCACCCTCACCCCTTTACCTCGCCCACATCCCCCCCTGCTCCGCCAGCAGTCACCAGCTCACTTTGAAGACCCTTTTTTGCCTATTTTAAAAGGGGAGCACAAGAAAAGCAGGGCTTTAAATCGCTACCGGCCACATCCATTTCTCATCCCTGTCACTGTAGAACCTTTGTGTTTCTGAATAGCACTCCTATTCTATGCACCTTTTTCTCTTTGTGAAGTTCTAAGAAGGTACGCTGTGACTCAGCGCTCAGTAGCTTTAGCTAAGTGAGATGTGTTGAGTAACTTTGCTCTTTTCAAATCCTTTTTGCATTTTTTTTTTTCCTTAGGCTGTGGTGTTTTTTCTTTCTTTCTTTCTTTTCTCCCATTACAACATCTCCAGAGAATTGCTGTAAAGTATTTTTTTTTTCTTATGTTAGATGTATGAGAAAAAAAAGGCATAGGAAGGAACTCAAAAATGAAAATTCTATCATATATTACTGTTTTTGAAGAATGTTCATGCAGCTTTTTTCATACAATGTGAGTAAGTGGGTACAGATGCTGTTGAGTTTTCAAAATGATAAAAAAACCACCATAAAACCATAATGGTGGGGGGATTTTCCTGTAATGATATTCCCTGTTATATTAAAATGTCACAGGCAAATCACAGAAGAAGTGTATTTGTAAAACAAATTTACAAATCTTTATTTCTATGGTCCACTTTAGACATTCTTCTTACTATAAGTAACTTTTCAACTACATGTCAACTAACTCTCACTAGAGTATTAGTAGAATGTCTGCTTAATATCTTCTAACACTTTATTTTGATGCTCCACCAACAGACATTCTACTGACTATAAGTAACTTTACAACTACGTCAACTTATTCTACTAACCCTAACCCTTACAAATAACCCTAACCTAACAGTCTTCTACAGTCTACTAATACTCTGAGAGTTAGTTGACATGAGAAAACACTTCTCTGCCATTAACAAGATTTTACGGTTTTTAGTTTTTGTCGAGTACAGTCTATTCAGATCAAAACACAGGCAAAGAAGAAGCAGAAACTAGGGATCTCATAAGCAGATGCATATGAAAAATAATGTGATTATCAACAATAAACAGCATATAAATCAAAACAACCTAATGTTACCGATTGAAATATCGACCCAGGAAATGGGCCAACCCCATAGGGGTGTTGATGGACTCGATCTACTCCATCAATGTTTTGATCATCGTACTGAATCTGATCCAGATGTAGTCTTTGACAAAAGCTTTTCTTTCTTTTTTTTCAAAATTGATCATGTTTATGAAAATTACCCACAATCAAGTGTTGATAAAAAAAAGAATGTATTAAGCTAGAATCTGTGGAAAACTAATCAGTGGATTTATTCTTTTATTTTGAAGAAAACTTCAAAGATGAGAATCTTTTTAATATACTTTAGTTTGAAAGAAAAACATGCCGTTTCATTCATTATGACCAACTTTTATTTAACAAATGCTTGAAATATTAAAGCTCCTACGTTTATTTGACATTTGATGAACTGGTTGACATATCTCCAACATTTGATGAGCTGGTTGCAGCATGTGTTTAGAGCAGCTGGGCATGACGTAAGCACAACCATAATGGCAGATGTTAGATTCTCTCTTACAGCACTAACGCTTCACTCAGTTTAGAGAAAGAAATATAACAAAGTCCAATGGCAGAATATTCAAGCTCCTCTGAGGGCTTCCAGGGACCCCGCAGCAGCAGGCCTCACACCACGCTGTAATGATCTCATCTGTATGCACTGTCTTCCTCAAATCTGTGTCATCACAAGCCTTATTTCCCAGCAGGTTTAGAGCTTCTACACATTCTCTCTCTCTCTCTCTCTCTCTCTCTCTCTCTCTCTCTTTCTCATTCACTCTTTCTCTTACAAATAGTTTGTAAAGTGTTCCTTGGCCCCTTGAAATGTAAGAGCATATGATGTCCAGTGGGAAAAGAGTTACACCTCATTTTAAGGATTGCTGAGCAGGAGATGGGAATACTGTTTGAAATGAATTGTTAGTATGTGTCTCCCTTTCACAGTTGTCTGTATATTGCCATAAAGTCTAAATGTGATGCGTGATTCTTGTTCTAAATAATTATGTGTTAAACTGTTTATGAGTTGGTTATTTGATAAAAATGCTTTATAATCTTAAAACTGAATTTAACCTTTCAATGAAATCTAAACAAGAACTAAATCATTTTAAACACGGCTAAACCTTCTTAAACAGTGTATAAATGTGCAATGTGCTAAGATGTCTTTTAAACTTTCAAACTTTAAAGGCAACAGCGACATTGAGCGTTATCAAATGGCTAATAAGAAAATCCCGTTCAAATATACCCGGCCGGTCGAAGATTGGCTACATGAGAAAGGTAACCTTCACAAGACCCTCAGTGTTTTCTTTTGGTTTCGTTGATTTTAATTTGCGTTCATATGCTCCTTGTCATGCCGTTTCGTTATATTTTTGTCCAACCAGTTCTGATCAGCCTTTTGCCACTAATTAACCTAAAATGTTCATAATTTACTTCCCTTCCCATTACGTAATATTTTCGTATTATTATTTTTTTATGTGGATTGTGATCCTCTTTTGTTATTTCCATCAGATCATTGACCAGTTAAAGGGACTGGTAACCAAGAATAACACTGCAGAAGTACATAGTTCCTAGTCTCCAACTTTAAATCTAAACCAGAACTCAACACAAGTCATGATACTTGTTTTTTTTACTTTTCATTGGAATGATCTTCCATAGCGCTAGTGTTAGTGGTTGAATAGGCCATAAACCCAACCCGTAATGCAGCACGTTTCTAAAGAAAACAAATTGGCGCTGAAATATTAGTGAAACGCCACTTTGCTGACTCAATTGCTGACGCAGTTTTGTGTTTGTAGCCGTTGATGAAATCGACTGACACCTCTTCACAGTTTCATTCAAAAAAAGGATGAAAGGGCGGTGACCATTCATCAAATTTACCATTAAAGTCCTTTGGATTATTAAATGCGTTTAAAGGTCATTGCCTAAACTACATAAGATGATTATAAAGTCCCTTTAACACTGTCTAAAGCCACTTTGAAATCCCATTAGTGGTTCTACATGCATGAATCAACATGATGTTCCTTTGAAATGTATGAGATGAGCTTTCTTCCTTTGCCCACTTTAATATAGAATTGTAAATGTGTAATAGCTTTAATCGGCCTGCATTTCTATTTCTAACCATATGAAAAGCCATTTGGAATTTGCCTCAAAACATTTGCATGAGAAGCACCTCACAGTGAAGTCAATAAAGAACATTAATTTTAATGCTATGCTTGGATTTTAAAAGCTCAAGCATTAACGATAAAGTTAATCAATTAGCTAAATAAAAAAAAAAGTGACATAAACCATTCTAACTGTTTCCTTCTTCACTGGTCTTCCCCTCAGGTCGTCAGCTGACCATTTTTAACACCCAAGCCACCATCTCAATAGGCGGTAATGACCGCAAACGACCATATCAAGGCCAGCTCTCTGGTCTCTATTACAATGGCCTGAAGGTTCTCAACATGGCAGCTGAAGGTCATGTTAATATCAAGATAAATGGCAGTGTGAGACTGGTGGGAGATGTACCTACTAGCAGAAGCCCCTCACGCACCACCACTTCCATGCCCCCGGAGATGTCCACCACCTTCATCGAGACCACCACCACACTGTCAACCACCACTACCCGCAAGCAGCGCTCACCACCAACCATTCAGGTAGGAATCAGGATCCTTAGATCTTCTCAATTTAGTCTCCTTGAACTAGGGCTATACTGTAGCTTGAATTCCCAGAGCCTGGGAAAAAAACCTTACAACTAGTATGTATGCATTTATTGTGCATTTATGTTTTTGTCTAAAAAAATCATCCACTTGATGCCATATGCCACAACTTGGTACCATAAATTAGAACAAATTAAAACTTTAGAAATGAAGAGACCTCAGATCTCATGTCTAAAGCTTTAACTACTATCCTCTTAGTATTAAGGTGGAAGTATGTAAGAATTTTTTTTTTTTGTTAACCCAGATTATTGTTCATTGACTGCTATTAGTATGCCATTCATGGGTTTATCTCCCCGAAAAGTGTAAACATTGAACCATCTAAATTTTGAGAGTGGTCCGCTCAGATCTGTCTCTTTCCAACGCAACCTATAGCGAGAGTTTGGGTCGTGGCTACTGTAGCAGGCCGAGCCAGCTTCTGTAGCTGTAATGTAGCTGATGCTTTACATGGGAAAAGAAATTCAGCTTTGGGTACAGGAGTGCAAGCCAAATTTTGCTGCATTTAGACCTTCAAAGATTAAACAGGTCTTGAACGCAAAGTGAATGGGGCATTGCGATACAACGCTTTAATACAAAATCATCATGCACCCATTTAAAAAGGCAAATTTTCCAGGTTGTAATGTTTACTTTGTGTCCAGTGTAGAAAGCCTCAAAAAGTTGAAAAATGTCAAAAAATCAAAAAATGCTCCTGGTGCAATATATTTTGGATGGGTTTATTATAAGCGAGATTCTCGCGTGTGCTCTAGAGACAGTGTGTTAGCCTACTCAATTGCCTACTCATGACACATAACAACACAGTTAAAAGTATTTCTAAAATGTTGGACATTTCATTAAAAGTATCCTACTTTTACCTGTTGAAACATGTCTTTACAAGACCTGTAAGAGCTTTATTTATGATGTTCGAGCTGGGGGAGGTGTGACTCGTGGAGCTTGCAAAATATGTATTTTTTAAATTCCGCTAGGTGCCACTGGTGTCGCAGAAACTACATACTTTACATTCAAGGCTATTAAAATCTTCAAATAGTGAGTGTCCATATCCAGCATTCAAACCTTTTCCTCAAATTTGTAAACCGTTTAAAGTAAGGTCTAAAAAAGTGGGGAGAAATTATATAGGACTTCCCTTCCTCAAAAAAAGGAAAACAAAAGCCATCAAAGACATCAGACCTCATGTGACTAGTGTGTTCAAAGGTACTGAACACAAGTGAGCATTTGGTAAAAATGAAAACAAAAGGTAAAAAGGTAAAACTCCACACAAAAATCCACTCCGCATTTGTGCAGTCCAGGGAAGATTATCAGTAAATATCTTACATTTTTAATTGTTCATCACACAAAAGCTATCATTTTGTTTTAGAAAATATTGAATATACTTTTGATCATTTTATGCAACTTTCTTTGGAGCTTGGCATTATAAATCACTCCAGCGTTGGAAAAGAGTTCAGTTCTGCCTAATATCTCATTTTGTGCTTCTTAGAAGAAGAAAAAATAAAGGGTCAGAACGATATAATGGTGAGTAACTGATGACATTCTTCCCTGGGGGTGATCATAGCATTTCTGTCTGTATGTGCTGTTTAGATGCCTTGTGCCGTCTGTCGACTTCCAGAATGCTTTCTATAACACATTCTGACGTGAGGCCAATGAATGTCTGATTGTGCTGACCATTTTATTGATGCTAGAGGAAAAATTGAAGCAGCAGTCTTCGTATTAAAGCCATAACTCTCCCTGGGGCACTGCTCAGCGACAGGCAAAGAAGACTTATTCTCTCCTCACCCTTAAACAGATGAACCAGCAAAATAATAACCTCTCATGTCAGCGAGCGCTGACTGTGACGTGATTTCATCAGTACGGTGGAAACCCACTCATTGATAAGAGCCTTCAAACAGACCATTTCAGAGCATGAAGGTTTTTTTTTACCTATTGACCTTTTTGCCATCTATATTTGCAATAGAAACAGGAGCTGGATGTGAACTCTTATCAGGTAAGCACCATGACTTAACTTGTTAACTGCTAGGCCACAGCCCTGAACGAATGCTATTTATCGTGTTATCATATTAGCGCTGTTGCCTCACAGCAAGAAGGTTCTCAGTTGAGCCATGTGTCAGCTTAGTCAGGTGGCCATTTTTTATGGATTCTGCATGTTCTCTCCATGTTGGCATGGATCCACTGTGTACTCCAGTTTCCCCCATATACCAAAGACCCTCATACAGACAATCCTACAGGTTAGGTGAACTAGAGACTGCAGTAGGTATGAGTGACCGTGAGAATTTATGTGTCTGTCTGTGTATGTTAGCTCTGCAATGGGCTGACCACTTGTCCAGGGTGTTTTTCTGCTTTCAGTCAGAGATGCTGGGATAGAATGCCATTGAATCGATGAATGGATGGATATTAATACATGGTTACAGTCTGTGCTTTCACCATGTAACCGTTCCTCGATTAACGTCCTTGTTACTCCTGGAATGGGGTTAAGGGCTAGGGTTGGGGTTTAGATTGAGGGCTGGGTTTTGGGACTGTAACAACATTCTTTAACAACATTGCGTTTTGATTTTATTATTAGTTGGGGTTAGGTTAAGGTTAGTAGAATATTTGTCAGGAATGTTGCTATATAATGGTACTTTGCTATGTTATGGTAAATTAAAGCACTATAATGCACTTATGAAAAAGGATTAATCTGTAATGCATTCTATTAGCATAAACTCAATGAAACAAATCACACATTTTATGAGAGCTTTATTTTTCTGCTTTAAAGGGGCTATATGGGATTTTCTGAAATTTAAACTCGCGACTGACACCTGTGGCCAAAAAACGGAACTGCTCTTCCTTTATGCTCGCTCTCCTACGTGCACACTTCACAAGTCATCCGCTGCAAAGAAGTCAACATTATGTTTACAGAGGTAAGAACAGTCAAATACATATATTGTTTGAGAAACTAAGTTTGTTTGCTGACTAGCGGTGGTGGCAGAGTGATCTGAAACGTTTAACATGAACGCGCTTGACGTCACATCCGCAGACAGCGCGCGAAAAATCCGACCCGACAGAAAATAGGAAAAATAGGATACAGGCTTATAGGTGCACCCACTGTGAGCTGACAAGGTGTCAGTATGCTCATCAGGAGATGTTTGAGTCATAAATGGTCAAATAAAAAGGCTATTTTTACGTTTATTTTGGGGAAAAAGCTGCATATAGCCCCTTTAAACTATGAATTCTGTAAGACACTCTTACATTAACGGCACAATTAGAGATCCAGCTCTCAGCCACAACATCCTTAAGTATATTTAGTCAAAATACCTCTACAAGTATGTTCTTTCTCTGACAAGATCTCCATGGGTTTGTTGTAAGGTTTTTTTTTTCTTTTTTTTTTTTTTCTTTTTTTAAGAATAGCTCTCCCAGATCAATTTCAGGATCTCAGGCAGTTTGATACATGCTGTGCCCACAAATTAATTTTCCATAAGTCTCACTTTTAGTGCTCCCATGCTGCCTGTCAGCATAGACAGCAAAAGAAGTACTTGCAGAAGTTGACGGATTTCCATTCCCTGTGGGTCCCAGGCTGTGACCGATGTTGGGTTGTTCTGAGTGGTTTGGGGTCCAGCACCTGCACTATATTGGCACAGCCCTCTGACTCCCCACTCTTGCAGGCCACCCCAGGGTCTAAGAAGTGAGAGGTGTGCGATATTTTATATTTTATCCATAGATGGAGTGAGCTGATCCAGGCAGGGGTGATAGAGCAATATCACGCTTAATTAATGATGGGACTCCTGGGAGAGGTCTCGCCTCACACTTGATCTCTGGTAGAGGAGGGCGACTCTAGTGAGGGTGTGCATCCATTCGTCTCCAGCGAGGGCTGTTCACTGTGCCCCGGGCTGCTGTCTGCTCAATGATGCTTCTACACACTAGGGAACAACAGAAGCAAGAGGCATTGTAGCAGTACTGACATAACTGAAGACCACACTGAGCATGGGAAAAGAGACACACGTAACCACACATTGTCTATTAGTGGTAGCTGTTTTTTAAGAGAAGGTGCAATCAGCGCCCTTGACGGAGCAATAATGAGAGCATCAGTACTAATAGCTGCAAGCAGTTGTATAGCATACTCTGTTTTTGTAGAAGTGGTTAGGCTGTAAGCATTTTTCTCAACCTGGTGTCTCAGGGACACACTTGTCTGAAGGTAGAGGGCACATTCCCTCTGTTAGCTCTCCTTCATCGCGGTCCTTGTCCTGCAATTGTAGTGCAGTAGCTCACTTGTGACACATGACCCCTTGTCAAGTGTGAACATGAATCCTGCTTCGGTACTGAGATGTTAGGGCACATACTGAACAGAATAGAGAAAGCTCTAATGGAGCAATCCATCAAGGATATGAAAGAGCAAGATGCATCTTGAGGGTATGGAAATGGGGAAAAAAGTTCATTGAATTGCCGAATTCTCAACTAAAGAGATCAATGGATGTCTATGTATGAGTTCGTTAAAGCGAAAGTTGCAAACATCAGAATGCCACACCTTGTGTTTTGTTATCTTTGTAGTGCTCCGTCCTTATTGAAATCAATGGATTTGTGGGATTCTCTGACGCAGCATAATCTCTGGCATGTAGGCACCCTTAATCATTGCAGTTGGACACTTTCAGACAGTTATGAAACACATGATGGTCTTTATCTGGTGTTGCATTATGCCAGATTCCAGCTCTAAGCATTCAATTTGTTTAGCTGTTTACGTCACCTCTCATCATCCGCCTCCAAACTGAATGACTAATTCTAGTGATTTCAGCCACATGCTGTTTTAACAATGTGTGAGTCATGGCTAAACCTGCAAGCCTCACCAGCATTACATGCGCTACACGATTACTCCATCACCACTGCATCCAATACATGCCTGTTGAGGATGTAGTCCAGGATTCCTCAAATTTTGCTCTGGAGGTCAAATGCCCTGCAGAGTTTAGCTTCAACACTGATCAAACACCTGAGCTAGCTAAAGGTATTTTAAGGTAATTAAAAGGTATAATCAAGGTATTCAGGATCACTAGAAAATCTCAGGTAGGTGATTTTGATCAGGGTTTGAACTAAACTCGATCGGAACCGGATCGGATTTGAGAAACTCTGATGTAGTCATTATCTGATTGTTAAGTCTTGCACTTACAGGAGAGTAGCAGTAGGGAATCTGCATTTCCATCAAACAGAATGGAAGACTACGGCTTACACTCAATTGCTGTAGTTAATGTAGCCGACAGCATGCAGCTTGGTTGTTTGCTGTTGAAGTGTGGAGAAGAAAAGGTCAGAAAGATGGGACAAAAGCAAAAGAGAGGCAATTTGTTGAGTATATAGTGATGAGGGAAAGGAAAAAAAATAGGGAAAGTAATGTGAAAATGTAAACACAACACACTCACACACTCTCTTACAGGTGTATTTTGGGGTTTCAGTGTCATGACAGTGGCTCAGCTATTTTCTAGATACTGTAACTTTTCCTGTAAAAAGCTTTCTTCCAGCTCTGCAGAGAGCTAAATCAAACATGCTTGTCTAAACAATCCATTCTGTACCTTTTTTAAGTAGTGAATCTATTTAAATTCTTGTGAATCAATTGAGACGGTTCTCATATTTAATTGAATATTATTTAATTGTAATAATATTGTTGGATAGTGTATTTTAAAAGATAAGTAACTTAAGTGTAGTTATCTACTTTTTTAGTAGCTAGTAGCTGTCATGATCTCAGCCTGTTTCCTAAAGGAATTTTATGTTGAAGTGTTTTCTGTCCCCCCTGTTCCTGTTTTAATTTCCTGTTTGCCTTCTGTCTTGCTTGTTTCCATAGTACCCTGATTAGTCGATTGTTTCCCAGGTGTGTCTTGTTTGCCCATCACCCTTTGTGTATTTATACCCCAGTGTTTCTCTTGTTCTTTGTCTAGCATGTCTATACATGGTTGTATCGTGTGCATTTGTTGTAGCTTGTTGTTGCCTGGGTTTATCTTGTTCCTTGTCTACAGTTATTTCAGTTGTCCTGTTTCAATAAAAAAAAAATTCTGCACTTGGATCCAACGCCTCTTGTCTGCAGCAGCTACGATACAGTATAGTGAAGCTATGTACTTTTTAAAATAGTTGTTTACTGTTGTTTAATTATAAAGCTGTAGCTTAACACATTTTAGAAAGTAATGTCAGATTATTATTTTATTTTCTTTGAATAAGGATTGACTCTCATCATCAAATTGAATTTGAGCACATTCCCCACAAGATGCTGAATTGGAATTTGAATAGAAATGATAGGATTGTTGAATTCCATTACAAAAAAATTAAACACACAAAAGGTTTTTTTTCTTTTTGACAAAGCATAAATAATTATATCATCATTAAAGTGTAACTTAATTAAAGTGTAACTGCTGATTTTCAACCCGCTTTGTATTGGTACAATGTTGGTAGTATATGTAAATGAACAATGTTTACTCGTTCTCCATGTTACCTGGACCGATAAATTCATGTTTATTTGTCAGCAAGTCTTTTGACAGCTCCAGGGCTCTTGTCAAAACTACAGATTATACTTCTGCATTATTGTATCCCCGCCCTCAGACAGTCGGATCGGCAGAGGGATATTATTGGGCGGAACTGACAGAACAGCAATTTCTTTCAGTTTTTTCCCCTTCCGTTTGGCCTAAAACACTTTGGTCATCCAGTTTGAAATGTTGACAACAAACACAAGAGATTTTTTCAGATTATCCGTTGCGACGTTCTCTCCATATTTACGATTCTTTGCAGCCTTTAGCCACTGCCTATTGCGCTGGATCCTTCACAGAAAACCGATATAACTCACTCCCTATAAACGTTTAATCTTTGAATTCAATCTTTGGTAAACATATAGACTGGTTGGGAGTGGCCTTAGATTGCTACATGCTCAGTGCATTATGGGCGTTGAAGTTTTCATACCTATTTGGCAAAAGGGAAGAGAGCAAAAAATGTTTTTTTGTCAACTTTTCTTTAGTCAAAAAATGATTTGCCTTTTAGGCAGCCATATTTTATTTAAAGCCCATTTGGCCAGTGGTGAAGAACTCCTGTAATTGTGATCAGTTATGCCTATTTATTCCCTAATATGTAAAATATTTTTATAAATCTGACTAGAAATGTTGTTTGCCATACTGCATCAGGTTTTAAGATAATAAATATCTGTATAAAAAATTCTTTATAAATTCTGAATGCTGCATGTAGCAACTCATAATGTAATAACTGCACATAATGTAAAAACTGCACATAATTTAATAAATATTACATTATGATTGTAATAAAATGTTCATAATGTAATAATTTTCTGGATTAAGACTGGATTTAGATTTTTGAAATGTACTGTAAACGAAAACCAACGCTTTGTTTAATAAAAATATAATAATAATAATAATAATAATAATTGGATGAATATTTAAATCTGTTGCATTTCACAGGTAGTTTAAGACTGGATTTAGATTTTTAATAATGTACTGTAAAGGAATACTTTCACTTCAGAACATTCTCAGTCCTCGTGCCATTTTATGATGGTTCTTAGGAACTCACTCCCACCACAAAACCCGTTTGTTGTCCCTAAAGGTTCACAGTGGCTGCCTGCAGATGGGCTCAGAGCGCCTGTACATTAGTACCATGTAAAGGTCAGCAGCAACGAGGTACTTGTTTGCGGGGTAATTTCTCTTCACTCTCTTTTCCTCATGCTGCACACAAAGAGATAGATGCTGGCTTGGTGGTCCAAATTATGTGAAGGTGGCAGATTGATGGGGGGCTTCTATGGTGAAGGGCTCATTAGAAACAAGCATACAGGGGATGTAGACGAACATGTGGTCTAGTGAAGCTGCAATCCCCTGCTCTGCATGAGTTTATACAATCGCATCAATCTATCTCATCTACCCAGCTACACTGACAAGGTAATGAAAGGTGTTACAAAAAAAAAAAAAAAAAAAATATTGTGTGTAAAGTATTGGGGAAGCTACTTTGATAATTGATGAATTGAAGTTGTTCACTTTCAACCCTACAACCCTTTTACAATTTTAGTTATCTAAACTAGAATCTACTAATAAAAAGTATCCAACTACTTTGAAGCCATTTGGCGTCCCTAAAAAGTATTATATTGATACACCGCTAGCATTTTTGACCATTTTCAAACTTTTCATGGCCCCCAGAGTATTTTGTTGTATAAATATCTGAATATGCAATATATCTAAAGAAAGAAAAGACCCTCTATCTTAATGTATTCTCTTTTATCAACACTTGAATGTGGGTAAGTTTCATTTATAAAATAAAAAAAAGCAACATTTTGAGCAAAAAGCTGAGAAAATTGCATTTTTGTCAAAGACGACATCTGAATCAGATTCAGAACGGTGATCAAAATATAGATGGAGTACATCAACACCCACAAAGCTTCACAGTCTTATAGTTCGTCTTTGGTTGACATTTCATTCAGTAACGTTTTGCAGTTTTGATTTATAAGTTGTTTAATAATGATGATCGCGTTATTTTACATATGCATATGCTTACATATGATATTGCTTGTTTCTGCTTCTTCTTCGCCTGTGTTTTGATCAGGAGATTCAGTACTCTTTCAGAAGACGTGTAATAGCGCCTTCTACTGTGTAACAGTGAAAAAACATGGACATTTCCCGCAATGATGGGGAAACGGTTAAAATGAAACGACGTTGCTGGATCAGTGTTTTTGAACAAATCACTTGAGTTAGTGACTGTCAGACTAACAGTTTGCCTGGAACATGCAAACACAGACAAACGGTGAAAAGTCCCTGTGGCGTTGGAGTGTATATGAGCACTTTTGGAATGCCACTCAGCCAATCAAATTCGAGGACAGGAACTAATTGTTGTACCGTTATTACAAGTATATTACAAATTATTACAGTAATTATTAAATGTTTTCCTTTCCCTTTAGTGTACAATGTATTTGTTTGTGCGAGTATACAATCTGCAAAGTTACAAAGCTCATAGCCTCCCAGAAAGCAATTTATTCTATCTAAAAGAGAGCACTGATCCATACCTACCTAAAATGCCTCGATTGAAGTCCAGATGTTACTTCCTCAAACATCTACGTCACAATATGAAATATTAGCATAATGCCCACCCAAAGGCATTCGCAAAGAAAGAAGGCAAGGTTTCAGTGAAGTGTGTTTGGATACAAAAGCAAACCCGCTTTTGCTTTCAGAGGTTAATCAGATTTATTTATAAAGCTGTGTTTGAGCACAGTACAACCCAAAAGTTTGCTTGTGCTCAGCGCATTTTACAGAGGACAGCTTTTCGTTTTGCCAAGATGGTTCCTTACAATTGGCACGATCATCCATATCTTCAGTTCACAAATGTTTAGAAGACTTGGAAGCTGAAGCTCGTGATTATAGAAAGGGGTGTTACATTTCCACCACACACTTGAGGTTTTAGGCCAATCACAACACACTGGGTCAGCTCGCCAATCTCTGAATATTTCGGAAGGAGAGGCTTTGTAGAAATCAGTGCGTTTCAGACAGACTAGGAATTGAGGAGCAGCAATCATTTTCAGTATGTGAAAAAATATTGTGTTTTTTAAACATTAAAGCATGTTAACCTATTCTATAACAACCAATAATCAAAATAATTCACTTAAAGGGCACCTATTATGCAAAATTCACTTTTACATGGTGTTTGAACATAAATGTGTGTTGGCAGTGTGTGTACACAACCACCCTATAATGATAAAAAACCACCCAGTGCTTTTTTTATAATCCCCATAAATCATAAGCACTGTCTCAGAACAAGCTGTTCTCAGATTCGGGGCAATGTGACGTCACTTTGCACAGGCCCCTCCCACGACTGTTGATTGACACTGCAGTTTGAGCATAGACCCGCCCTGAGTGAGCTGGACACAGTCCACCAGTGTTTCGACGCTTGAGCAGCTGTAGACAAGAATGTCTCCTAAGTGATTGAGGTGTTTTGTTGTTGGATGTAAGAATGAACATAGCAGTCTTCATTTACTCTCGTTGTTACTTGAGGATGGATCAGTACTGTTTGTGATCCAGCTTACGGTCTCCGGAGCGACAGGCCTAACGTTACTGACCACGGCAGAAATGAAAGTGAGAGCACGCACTTTATGACAGCTCATCGAGTCATGTTACGGATATAAGGTTTACCAGTTGATTAAGCACCCACTGAAAAGGTGTGTATATATTTGTTTACTGTTAGTTGTAACGAGTGTTTTGTGTACTTCGCTGTGTATGTTCCATGATAATGAAAGGGAGAGAGAGAGAGTTTATGGATCAGACTTTAATGCTCACTTCTTATACTGTGTTTATTCAGCTCTTACTGTGATTCTCTGGAGTAAAACTAACGCTTCATCTTTTGTGTGATGTACAATAAACTTCATTGAACTCATCAGTATATTTTGGTCATCATTCGGACAGGGTCTGCTACAGCAGGCTTGTATTAATAGTGGATAAAAGCAGATGACAAATAAGTTATAACCATAATTAAACTAAACTATACCTGTTCTATCTCCATGCAGCATATTTTCTCTGGCTCTGTAGGCATTATTGTCCGACTCCAAGTCGAAATGAACACCGCAACTGAGAGTTTTTGTTCTGATATTATCAGATGAGATTGTCCTGGCTCTGAGCGCGAGCTCATGAGCCTCCTGTGTCGTGCAGCTGCAGCTTATTTGCATTTAAAGGGCACACACTAAAACAGCGCGTTTTTCTGAGCCCCAAAAAATGACAATTTAAACATGCTGTAAAAAATTATCTGTTGGGTATTTTGAGCTAAAACTTCACATACACACTCTGGGGACATCAGAGACTTATTTTACATCTTGTGAAAAGAGTCATAATAGGTGCCCTTTAAAATCGCATTATCCGACCTCTTTAACAACAAAAATGGTGTATTATTAATATTGACAATGTCCTTCAGTTTCAGTTTGGGCCTTTTTGTGGGTCAGTTGGAGTAGATGTGATTGTCAGCTGTGGAAAGCTGAATCTCACTGTGTGCTCTATAAAAGCCTCTTTGAGCTCAGACTCCCTGCAAGATCAGTATTCAAATCAGCACTGCTCACATTTAGCCACTCTAGCCAGTGAGAGGATGACAGCAAGTATATAAGCAAAGGGTAAACACACTGCCGTCTCTTTCTGATGCTTAATGAAACATCTCAAGGGTGATTTATTATCTGAACAAGGCTGCTGTCTGGACAATGGTTCGGAATCTCGCGGATGTCAGCTTCTTTCTGCTAATCAAAGAGATGCTTTTTTCAACTAAAAGAGCATTTACGTTCATGTTCGGATTTACATGGTGTTTGTCTCAATTAAGGAAGATTAGATTTTGGTTAAAAAATTATGGCTCTAAAAACAAGATGACTTGCATGGTCTACTTTTATGGTTTGAAAATTGAAAGCTCATTTCATTGATTGTAAAAGAGCATTTCAGACACTCTGCATTTTCTTGTCTTTTGTGTCCCTCAAAAGAAAGTAATATGGGTTTGGAATATATTAGTAAATAGTAAACTATTAATTTAAAGTAATCTGAGTAGTTAATGACTTGAGCAGTTGATTTTCAGTGTTTCAGTGTTTTACAGTCAAATGATCATCTGATCATCCTTCTATTTTGTGTCTCAAATCTCAAACTGATCACCCAGAGTTCAGCGTTAGCAAAGAAATCGGTCAAATCTCTTCTTCTGGGATAACAGACTTCACTATAATCCTTGTGGATCCCAATCTTCTGTGTTCTCTGGCCCTCTTGGTCCTCTCTCTGTCATGTGGGTCTCCGTCCAGACTTCCCTTTGCGTCTCCATTACACACAGAGCCACACACAGTAACTGGATGCTTAATTTTTTCCCGTCCTGATCTCGGGCTGTAATTGAAACATCCTGTTTGGCTCGTGTCGCTCTCTAATTTTAGTCAGCGAGTCTCAGCGCAACGAGAGCAGTTCTGTAGGACTGTTTGTCACCACTTCTCTGATGACCTTGCACACTGCGGCAGGGGAGTGATTAAAGATCAAGGCGAAAGACCATTTCCTTTGCCCTGGAAGATAAATGGCCCTGTTTGAAACTGCCCGCAACGGCTTGGAACAATTAGAGGGGAGTCGCAGGCATGTACTGAATGGTGAATGAAAAAAGGTGCACAGATACACTTCACGTCCCTAGAAATCAAATCTTTTTTTTTCTTTCTCTTTTTCTCTCTATTACCTAGGTGAAATTAATGATACCCTGACCATATAATTAAACAATGAACATGAGTGCACAGGCATTGCACAACACAGTCTCATTACAATTATTACATTTTGGCAAATTCATATGAATTCGTATACCCTCATTTGCACTTTTTCATACGACCTGAGGATTTGGTTTAGAGGTGGGGTTAGGGGAGCAGTAGTTTCAGTCACATCCATGGACCATTGGCTGAACGTCTGATGCACAAGGCAAAAAAATGAGAAACACTTTAGCAGTGTCGAAGTCGTCATTTGATTGGTTGAATTTGAATTTGAATTGATTTCCAGGAGACGTTTGTGTCACGTTCTTTAACGGTCGACCTGGAAACAAAGCTGCCGTGACTCCAGACCCCAATACATTTCCAAGCCCCTAAACATGACGCGAAACAAAACGAACTGTGATTGGTTGCTTTACATGTCAGTCAGACGTCCTCTTGGGCAATCCTTGACCAATGAAAGCTGCCACTGAGTGCCGTCAGTCTGATGGTCTGGCTATGCGAGACTAGGGGAGCATCTTCATGCTCTTTATTTTAAATAGTACATTTTCCAGCACTGAACATATTAGTTTGTTAATTTAAATTATTCAAATGAGAAAAAAATCTCTTTGCCTAAGGCAGTGGTTCTCAAAGTGTGGGGCGCTGAGATCAGCAAAAAAAAATAAAAATAGCCGTTGCAACTGCATTCAAGTGCGTGAACGAATAGCAGTTGGCGCTCTGCCTTTATACAGCGGTACCGAACGCCGATTCCACTGAATCGTTCTTCTTCAGACCGTTGACTTGTCACCGTCTGAACTAGCCCAACATAGAAGTTGCTCAACATAGAAAAGCCTCTTCAGTGGACGGAATCACACGCTGCTATTGTAAACACTGAAAACTGACTTGTAGAAGAAGCCGACCTTCTGAGGCGCTGTCAAAAGAGCTCACTGTAGCCACTAATTATGTATTGTTCATCCAAAGCATCATTGAAATATAAAAAAATATATATAAGTTCTGATCTACTATTATTCTCTCTTACTGTTATATTTCTCAATGATTCAGTGACATTACAAAGTGAAACTATTGCAGGGGTTTTTCATGGCACGGTTTTCCATTTTTAAAAAATATATTTTTTAACACTTTTTTTTGTGTGAAATTATTTGGTTGTAAGAGGTGTGTGTGGAGCCAGATGTTTTTTAAAGGTTCAGAGGGGGCGTGACCAAAAAGGTTTGAGTACCACTGGCCACTTTTCTTCTGTTAAGAAGAAAAGCTTACTTTAATATATATTTTCTGAAAAAACAAGTCATAATATCTTTTGCTGTTTTGTTTCTGATGTTGTTGTTATTTTCTGAATGAAAAAATCTTGATATAGCAGATTGTATCTGATTGGTTTGGAGTTGGAATTTCATGAACGCCTTTACCTGGAAATTGCAGGTATTATTTTTCTCTGGCTCTTCCATCCAGAAAGCAGAAAATAATGCTGACTTTTAGAAGACAAATGCATCAAACTAAACTTATATCCACAAATATCAATATTAGATCTTATCCAGGCAAAATATGTTTAGGGTTGAGGAATGAAGAATGAATTCTGCAATGCAGCTGATTTATTTTCATTTATTTTCTTTTATCAAGTAGACAGTGTTTCGTTGGAACCAGGGAACATTGCTTAGACTCCTAAAGGATACGATACAACGCTTCATCACATCTACCATACAGTGTTCAAGCTCCTGTTGGACACTCAGTGAAGGTGACATTAGCCAGACAACAATGCATATCATTCTGATCTTGCTATTTCTTCTGAATGTCCCAGAAGAGACGTTTGAGCAGAAAGATGTGTGGCAGGCCTTTGACAGGGATACAGCCTGACGCCATTGATTCTTTGTAATACAAGCTTTTCTTGTGTCCCTCTGTCAAAGCCAAGATCTGACACGATAATGCAGATCAGAAGTGACCCGATCGAAAAAAGTGTTTCCTATCTGGTTGGAAATGACAGAGCAGTTGAGTGAGAATGGATATTTGTTTCTGGAAGTTTTTCAGATTGTAGAGGTAAAAGTGAACATTTGAAACAGACTGAATGAGTTGAGGAAACGAGGCACAAGAGTGTCTGACTTTTCACATTGCTATATCCTCCACCCACTCATCATCCTGGGCTTCGGCTTCTAGTAGACACTGGCGTTAAAGAAATAGTTGAATATTTTTGACACACTGATGACACTATACTCACCAGGGTCCTCCTATTACAGGCCTTTACAGCTATTAGAAATGACATGACCTCTTAGCCGTGGCGTTGCATAAACTCCATCACTCCAGCAAGCTCAGAACGTTCTAGAACACCTCGAGTCTAGTCCCTCATGACTTCCTCAGTTCTGCGAGAGAATGGGGAAATGCATGGAGAATCATTTCCACACAAGAAAGGGAATATTCTGCTCCCAAAATAAGTTTTTGTATGGCATGGAGATTTTGTGACAAAATTGGATTTAGCCAGCTGTGAAATCATTTTTTGTAAAATACGCCAGCTAGGGACTGTAGATTTGATGTCACTGCGAAAACAGACTCATCATTGTCAAACATTCTGTAAATTCAGTGTTATTCCCCGACACCTTCCCCATTTCATTTTGGAAGAATTTTTGTTGTAATTGTGAGCACTGCAGATGCGTCCACGAAGCGTTCCCTTTACTTTTGAGTTCAAATCTTTGCAGGTTTATTTTCTTTTGACATTGTCTAATTATTCCAAATGTATGTTAGGATATGTAATGACATTGGGACTATCTGCTATCTGACTATCTTATGTTATTGTATAGTATTATTTTATTTATATATGAAGTATTGCATATACTATTTGAATAGCAAAATTTGCATTTTACATGGATTCAGTAATCGGTAACATCTGTAATATTAAAATGCATTATATATAAAGGCTTTAAGTATAATGCCGTGTAATGCACCTCAAGCTGCATTGTATGGCCTCATGAATAATTGTAACCATAATTATAATACATTATAGTACATATCTATTAATTGTTATACCTTTAGAAAGGAAAATGCATTAAAACACATGACAAACAACCAATTTTAGATGTAAGAAGGAATCTGCAAATATTAAAATTCTATTTAACTTTGGTTACAATTATTTATGAATAGATATAACGCACTTTAATGTACATTATCAATACCTTTAAAGGCTTTAAGTACCATGGTACTGTTTATTTTGAAAAAGTATAGCGCGATTTTGACACACCTATCGTATGGTCATAAAAGGGAAAAACACCCTATTGTGATGTATGTTTCATTGACTTCACCATCTTCATAATCTTGCTTGCACTGAAGCAAGATACTTTTCGTTGGATACTTTTTTTACTCTAACTCAAGTAATTATTTGCATTTTTACTTTTACGTTTACTTGAGTAATTATTTCTATACATTAAGTATTTGTACTTTTATGATGATGTTTCAGATCAATCACTTATTATGTTACCATGTCAGTTAGGATGCAGACGTCTGTTCTGCTAAACTGTAGACTTAAACATTAACACAAAATTGTTTTTAATAAATTATTGTTAAGTATACACTTTACTTTCAATAGGATTTGTTGTGCTACAGCAGAGTAGTTCTCTGTAGTTACAGACAGTAGATGGGACATTAGTGGCATCTCTATGGTGCTCTGTGCTGGCAGAAAACCCATTTCTGAGCTGTTATGGTCTGGACTAGCCTGTCCTCTGACACCACTTCTGCAGCTGGTCACGCACAAACACATCTGTCAAGTCTCTTCTGTGATTTCACACTCCGGGAAACTGTAGTGAACAGCATTGAGGAAATGTAGGGGGTGAGAACCCTCTGGTCTTGAGGAGCTCCATCAATGCCACATCTGCTCACATCTGTATTACAGGAACTGTCGCTTGGCTGGATCGGTCTGCTGTTATCCAGCACCATTATGACACCACCATGAAAGTTTATTTGAGGATGAATTTCAATGCTTGTCATGGCTGATCTTTTGCCCTTAGCTTGTGAATCTCACTGATCAGCACAATCATCTGCTGGAAAAAAGTATTTTCAAACAATTGCTGGTCAAACACTAGCCCTAACATCAGACAGAAATCAATTATTATTGACGCAAAAGATGCCACCTTAAATTCTAGCCTTATGTGCTTGAACACACTGCAAAAACTACAACTGACTGCCAACTACCACATGCATTCTGAACCTGCGTGTAAGGAAATAACCGTCTATATCAGCAGGTATCAATAGTCTATATTCGTCATTCAAAAAGGTAAATGAAACTAGGACTGCAGATATACAAACTGTAAACAAAGCAGCGCTTGCTTACCATTTTGAAAATCAATCATGCTCATCAGCTCATGTTGTTATGAAAATGCATATTGGAAGGCTCTGGTAAGATGACTTAAAATTAGAAAAGCCTTCTGTCAGTCAAGTCAAGTCATCTTCATTTATATAGCGCTTTTAACAATGTAGATTGTTCCAAAGCGGCTTTACAGTGATAATAGGAAATTAAAGTAACAGAGATTGTTTTGGCTTTATAGCAGCTCTAGAATAAAGTTATTGTCCAGCTAAAGTTAGTTTTGATTGATTCACTTCCGTCGCAACGATCATTAGTTATTAACTTATGGGCCGCTTGCACGACACCGTTTTAACAGGAAATTCTTAAGTTCTCTCTACGCAAACTTTAAAAACGTGAACCTGTGAGAATGCTGATGGCGTGCACATGCGTATTACGAGTTCAGTTTATAGGGATGCGCGTTTGAATATATGTGCGCAGTCGTGTAGTGCTTCCCTACAAACCAACCCTCAACAAACTACTTGTCTGGCCTTAAAATGTATAATACAGAATTTGTATTGCTTCCGCGTAGCCACGTGAACCGAAATTATCCCGACAACACTTTATCTGTAGAGAGGTAAAGGGAGGGGAGGGAGGCCTTCACAGGGGAGAGACTAGTTGACACTTCAGGACTGCGTTGTCGTCTCGTCCAGGCGCAGGTCCTTCATCAGATCTGGGCCTGGATCCGGCAGACTGCGGTAAACCTCGGGATAAACAGAGAGACTAATATTAGCGTAGATGCCATTCTTTTTCTGATGTAACGAGTACATCAGGATTTATGGGAAGTGGTTCCCGGTTCCAGCTGATCTGATCTATGCAGTCTAACATTGAATTATAGAAGTCTATAATGTGTTATGTGTATGCTAGGTCAAAGAGATGTGTATTTAGTCTAGCTTTGAAGTGTGTCTGCTTACCGGACAATGTTAGGAAGACTGTTCCAAAGTTTTGGTGCTAAATAGGAAAAGGATCTACCACCAGCAGTCGATTTTGAAATTATGGGTATTATCAACTGGCCGGAATTTTGAGATCGCAATAGACGTGAAGGATTATAATGCGTTAAGAGCTCGCTCAAGTACTGCGGAGCTAAACCATTTAGTGCTTTGTAAGTAATCAGTAATATTTAAAAATGTATACGATGTTTAATAGGGAGCCAATACAGTGTTGACAGAACTGGGCTAATATGGTCATACTTCCTGGTTTTGGTAAGAAGTCTAGCTGTTGCGTTTTGGACCAGCTGTAGTCGTGCAGGGCAACCACCCATAATAGCATTACAATAATCTAGGCTTGATGTCATGAACGCATGAACTAACTGTTCCGCATTTGTCAATGAGAGCATATGACGTAATTTAGATATATTTTTAAGATGGAAAAATGCGTTTTTACAGATACTAGACACGTGACTTTCAAATGAAAGATTGGTATCAAAGAGCACACCCAGGTTCCTAACCGACGACGAGGACTTGACAGAGCAGCCATCAAGTGTTAGACAGTATTCTAGGTTATTACAGTACGTGAGGAAGTTTTTTAGAATTAAGTAGTAGGAAATTACTAGTCATGCAATTTTTTTATATCACCTATGCATTCCGTTAATTTTGTGAATTGGTAAGTTTCGTCAGGGCGTGAAGAAATATAGAGCTGAGTATCATCAGCATAACAGTGAAAACTAATGCCATGCTTCCTAATGATATCTCCCAAGGGTAGCATGTACAGAGTGAACAGCAACGGTCCTAGTACTGAGCCTTGCGGTACGCCATACTGAACTTGTGATCGATAACAAAGAGTATAGAAGCCCAAGAGGCGAAACTCAATAGAACGCTCCATAGTAACAGTTATATGACGTGACGGCACGGCCGCCATTATGGACTGAAAACTGAAGGAAAACGCCGAAAAGTAATGGGAGTCAATGGCACTGAACCAACTTAACATAACAAAAACTTAACATAACTTAAATTTTTCTGGCCGTCATATCTAAATATCTAAATATGAAAACAATTTAAAATACATTAATGAGGATGACCGACGTTAAATGACAGAAAATGTTACGTCTATGTGTTGGTTATGCATGGCCTAATTACCCTTAGGAAAATAGTATTTTGGGACAAAATATTACTATGGAAGTACTATAAGACTACTATAGAAATACTATAGCGGCTCTAGTATATTATAGAGGTATTACAGAACATAACATACTTCTGTGATGTTCTGTAATACCTCTATAATATTTTAAAGCTGCTATAGTATTTCTATAGTAGTCTTATCGTTGTAACGGTCACCAGCTGGAGTGCCCTTGAGTACCACCAGAGGGCACTCCACATCAGACTATCATTATCACTCACAAACTACATTTCCCATAACTCACTGCCCGGACTCATCATCACTTATCACTGATCACATTCACCTGTACCTCATTCACTGATTGCATTCACCTGTGTCTCATTATCCTGTTAGTCTCAGTCTATTTATACCATGTTCATTCATTCACTCACCGTGAAGTCTTGTTTAAGTGTTACACTGCATTTCTGAGCATTCTCCTGGTTTTCTTGTCTCTTGGTTTTGGATATCTTGCCCTGTTCCCTGGATTACTCTCTTGCCTCTGGTCCCTGCCTGTTTTGTTTGTTTGTTTGTTTGTTTGTTTGTTTGTTTGTTTGTTTGTTTGTTTGTTTGTTTGTTTGTTTGTTTGTTTGTTTGTTTGTTTGTTTGTTTGTTCCTTTGTTTTGACTGCCTGTCTGTGTATGACTCTTGCCTGTACATTGGATTATGCCTCTGGATTGCCCCATACAATAAAGCTGCGTTTGGATCTAAACCTTTGTGTCTCGGAGCAGATCGTGACAATCGTACTTCTATAGTATGTCCCAAATTACTATAGTATTCCTATAAGATTACTATAATATTTTGTCCCAAAATACTATAAGATTCCTATAGTACTTTTTCGTAAGGGTATGTCCCCCACCGAATCGGCTTCATTAGCCTACCACTTACGGGTTTGCAAAGATACAATTATAAAATTGCTGCAAACCTTTAATCTATCAATATTTATGTTCTATTATGCATTTTCCTTGTTATATGATTAACAGAAATTCATGAAATAATATATAGGCAGACACACAGTAATAAGATATTTATTCAAATGTTGATTTTGAAATTAGTGAACATCACCATATATATGATTTGGAAAAAAAAAAATAAAAATAAAAAAAAAAATTATAAATGAACATTTCTAAAGACAGTTAATCTTTTACATAGAATATCACAAAAATATTAACAACTTGTTTTTTCAACATCTTCAGTGAAAGTGCACACAGTGAACGTTTCAATGGCAAGAACAAAAACAATCTGTGAATGTCCTATTACAGGCGGAAAGGTACAAAAAAGATGTGCAATCTAGCAAGTGCACACATGAACTATAAACAGTACTAAAATGGAAGTGGTGCCATAAGATCTCAGTAATTAATCAGACACCACCATCTATTGTGTGTGCATTTGTGTATGAGACAGTATGCATTTCAGCAGCTTTCAGTCCATAATGGCGGACGCGCCTCCGCAGCACCATCTACAGACTGTTACCCATAACACAACAGAGTTTCGCCTCTTGGGCTTCTATACTTTTTGTCGATAAGACATCTCTTCATTTACTGCCACAAACTGATAACGGTCAGATAAGTACGATTTAAACCATGCTAATGCAATTCCACTAATGTCAACATAAATTTTGAGTCTATTTAAAAGAATGTTGTGGTCAATAGTATAAAATGCAGCACTACGATCGAGTAACACTAATAGAGAGATACAACCACGATCGAATGATAAGAGCAAATAATTTGTAACTATAATGAGAGCAGTCTCAGTACTATGGTACGGTCTAAATCCTGACTGGAAATCCTCGCAGATATCATTTCTTTCTAAAAAGCAACATAGTTGTTGTGAGGATACTGCCTTTTGTAGTATCTTTGACAGAAAAGGTAGATTCGAGATTGGCCTGTAATTGACTAATTCTGTACGATCAAGTTGTGTTTTTTTAACAAGCGGTTTAATCGTAGCCAGCTTGAAAGTTTTTGGTACGTATCCTAATGACAAAGATGAATTAATGATATTAAGAAGAGGATCTATGACCTCTGGAAGCATCTCTTTTAGTAGCTTAGTCGGTATAGGGTCTAATATACATGTTGTCGATTTAGATGATTTAACGAGTTTAGAAAATTCTTCCTCTCCTATAGCAATGAATGAATCGAATTTTTCCTTAGGGAGACTACAATGCACTCCCTGATGCGATACTGTAGTAGACGGTTGCATAGTTATAATTTTCTCCTTGATATTTTCAATTTTATAAGTGAAGAAGTTCATAAAGTCATTACTGCTGTGATGCTTGGAAACTTCTGGGCTTGAAGCTTTATTATTCATTAGTTTAGTCACTGTTTCAAATAAATTTTCGGTTTCGTTTATTTTCTTCTAATAGGGTTGAAAAATAAGCAGATCTAGCAGCTTTTAAGGCCTCTCTGTATGCAATCAAGCTCTCCTTCCATTAAATGCGAAATACCTCTAGTTTTGTTTTCTTCCAGTTGCGCTCCATTTTTCTGGCTGCTCTCTTAAGGGCCTGAGTGTGCTCGTTGTACCACAGCGTTGGACTATTTTCTTTAATCTTCTTTAAGCGCAACAGAGCAACTGTGTCTAAAGTGCTGGAAAAGAGAGAGTTAAAAGTTTCTGTCACAATATCGAATTCTTCTAAGCTATCTGGGATGCTGAGGTGATGAAACTGATCAGGAAGATTATTAATAAAGCAATCTTTAGTGGCAGAAGTGATAGGTCTAACATATTTGTAACATGGAGTCGGCTCTGCAGCCTTGGCTAAATTAAGTGTAAACACGAAAATAGATAATGATCTGAGATGTCATCGCTCTGCTGCAGAATTTCAACGGCATCAACATTGATTCCATGTGATAATATTAGATCTAGAGTATGATTACGACAATGAGTAGGTCCTGACACAGTTGTCTAACTCCAATAGAGTTCAGAATGTCTTTAAATGCCAATCCCAATGCATCTTTTTCGTTATCTACATGTATATTAAAATCACCAACAATTAGGACTTTATCTGCAGCCAGTACTAACTCTGATAGAAAGTCTGCAAATTCTTTGATAAAGTCTGTATGGTTCCCTGGTGGCCTGTAGCCAGCACAAATCTCAAACGTGATTTATCATTTACACTATATATTGTTACATTAAGCACCAACACTTCAAAATAATTATATTTGAAACTAGACTTCTTAGTAATTTTGAAAATATTACTATAAATTACAGCAACAGGGGGAGGCCCTTTGCCTTTCAGACGAGGTTCATGTTTATAACAGTAATCTTGTGGGGTGGACTCATTTAAAGTAATGTAATCCTCTGGTTTTAGCCAGGTTTCTGTCAAACACAGCACATCTAGGTTATAGTCTGTAATCATATCATTAACAATAAGTGCTTTTGAAGTAAGGGATCGAATATTCAGCAACCCAAGCTTTATCATTTGCTCATTTGTATTATATCTGTTTTTTATTTGTTGAACATCAATTACATTTTTAACCTTAGATGGGTTTGGAAGTTTTTTGTATTTCCTAATTCGGGGAACAGACACAGTCACTATATGATGATATCTAGGTGAAAGAGGCTCTATGTAATGGGATTTATCTGATCTTGGTGACGTGAGATGGCTAGCAGACGATCGGTTTAGCCAGTCTGTCTGCTTCCTGACCTGAGCCCCAATTCATGTTTGAGCTCTAAGACCATGTGCCATATTACATAGAGTCAGTGACTTCTATGCTCGCTTTCGTCATGTTGGCTTTTATTCTCGTGTTAGACTCATTCACTAAATTAACAGCCAATCAGAGTGACCTCTCTCACCGACGAGCCTGACGCTGATTCAACATGCTGAATTGGGCGAACTCCCTTCGACGTGAGTCTGACTAGAGCTGACGTGTGGAACACGAGTGTGACAGACGCTCACGGACAGCCAACCGTCAGCTTGGTGTGTCACGGCACTAAAACAACCCAAACCTAATCCTAACCCTCATCTTTACACATAATCTCACCCGACCTCCAACCCTAAATTCGAACCCCTACCCTTAATAGTATTTCTAGTCCGAATTGCCAATCTCAATGATCAGTCCAGATCCTGAGACCGGATTCATGAAACATTCTAAAGATTACAATTATTCTTAACTGCTGTATTCTTCTTGTTTTCTAATTTAAGAGTAAAGTTAAGAATATTTTGTATTCCCAAAAACATTTCCTAAGAATGTTCTTATCTTTTTTTTCTTAAGATTGTCCTAAAGACAAAACCTTTGAATTCCTGAAATTAATGTTCTTAAAAATAATCACAAATAATCTCTTAAAGATAGGATAACCTCCAACAATCCCCAGAGGTTTGTTTAATGAATTTATTGGATTATTTATTCTAATATTTTACAAATATGAGCACATGAGTAAACTGAAGTGACACCAGTGATCGATAATGTAAACAATGATCGGCCATGAATATGCGTGATGTGAGTTTTTGCTGAATTCTACAAAAATACGGATGTCAGTTATTATTTTACAATGACTCAATGTTCAGAAGCATTCAACATATGAAAGCGTTCATACAAAGACTCCCGTCAAGTCAGTCTCAACGGAAAGTGTGCATGCTTATTGTATATGATTATGACTGTTATCTGTAGTCAGCACAAAACACTGTCTTTTAGGTGTAAGAACCGTCATCAATCAGTTAATAGCAAAGCCTGTTGTTTTCTTGTTAAGAACAAAAATAACATGTTATTCAGAAAAGTTCTTAAGAATTTCTGACAAATTGCACTTAAGAGCATTCTTACAGCCTTTTTAGAATTTATCTTAAGAAATTTCTTAAGTTCTTAAGAAATGTTTTCTGAATCCAGACCCAGATCATAGAGCAGCTCAGCTCCAGTTGAGATTGCTCCTCCCAGAATTTTATAGATGTCTCCATACCAAGCTGATGAGTTGCTTTAAGTTGATTTTTGACTCATACATTTTCAACTTTTGTTGACTTTTGCTTAAAGTTGAGTTGATCAGTTGTTTTAATTAGAGGGACATCTAAAACATTCTGAGAGGTGGAAAATCATACACGCACCATGTTCACACAGTTCTTTGATTAGAATGCAAAGTTCAGAAACTTAAACCTAATTCTTACCCTGAAATATGATTCATTGGTAGTAATGTGATACCACATGGATAAATTACGTTAAGATGATAAGATGGCGGGGATACTAGCATACCAGCATCCCAAACAATATATTCTGGTGGCCTAGTTATAGCAGCCTGGCTCACTGCCATACTTATTTAAATAATTGTATACTCTTAACACAAGATCAATGAAGAGTGTCTGAGATAATAATCTGTGCTAATCCCGTTGAAAGTGTATCTCACTCAAACTATGAGCACATTAGCACAAATGTCCTTCTCCATACAGCATCCTCTCCACCCTAGTACGCCTAGTAGCCGCTTTTCCTGGCTTCAGCCGAACTCTGTTTCATTAGCCTGTCAAACTCAATAATAGTTAAAGCTTGTCCTCTCACCAGGCACTGCAAACTCAATCAGTGCTATGATTTCATAACCCTTGCTTTGTGACAGGGCTTATTTTATCGCGGCACCGATCCACTCTGATTAACAGTGCATGGGGTGAAATACAACACCGCCAGAGCGCCTGGGCTGGGGGAGAGCAAGAAGGCGGGAACAAGTGTGTTCATAAATCAGGATTGTGGGATAGAGGAAGGTGCTGATGGGCCAGCAGAAGGAAGCATCCAGAGACAGTGATTATCTGTGACGGCCCTCGAGAAGCTGGAGATGGTAGACGAAGTATGAAGACTCAGCCACCATAAATAAACCCAAAGAGAAAAACAAACCTGACATTTCAGTCCCCATCCAGTCTGCTGCCCTTGAGAAATAGGGGAGAGAAGTAGAATATAATGCTTGCTCCATGATCCTTTTTGTGTTGGTAGATTTGGCATCACTTAAATGTTTGTTCTGTTTGTTTTGTCTCCACACGCCTCTTGCTGATCCAGCAGACGACGGATGACATTGTGTCCTCCGCAGAATGTTCCAGCGACGACGAGGATCTGGAGGAGTGTGACGGGGGACACACAGGTGGGATGGGTGTGTTATGGTTGTGCTTGCTTAAACTTGGTCTCTCACTCTCTTATATTTGAGTTCTCCCTCTCAAAGCATCATCCCCATAAGAACCCAGTGTAACTTCAAAAGTGTCACTAAAAGACTCTCAAAAGCAATCAAAAGCATATATCTATAGTGATATTCAGTGGTCCCAAAATGTATTTGGACACATAAGTCATATTAAATGTCTGTATGTTGAATTGGTTTGAATATAAAATAACAAAGCAAATGGCATCTGCAAACAAATTATGCTAGATCTTTTCTTAGGAGAACTTTTTGTGATAACTTTTAAGACACTTTTAATTTTTAAGTCACTTGACTCCAAAACATCAACTGTGGACATGTTCTACTAATGTCTGACTTTCAGAAAGTGTCTGTTAATTAATTATACTTGAGGCTATCATTATTTCAATAGTTGGTATGATACATAAAATGCTGATTAATTTATCAAATAAATCACTATGAATTGCATTGATACTGTAAATATTTGACTCTGATATATGTATATAGATTTGCTTTCAAGTTATGATATTTAAGAGAAATATTTAAGAGAAATTTGGCAGAGAACAAAATGTATTTGAACAAAAGAATGCATTCTGTGTGAATAGCTCATTGCTTATTCTGTGCTGTGCTACGGTTTCTAAATTTTGAACAGTAGGCCTATATCTATTGAATATTTTTAACAACATTATTGTTTGCCTGAAAAGTGTTGGTCTTTAAATAAATGTCACTTGTTTTGATATTTTGTAATCTATTTTGCAGTGATATTCATACATTTTAAGGTGTGACTTAAGTGTCCAAACACTTTTTGGGACCACTGTTGTACTGAATCCAAATAGCTTGTGGACTGATTTGTCTAAATCGGTTCACATGCAGATGATATTGTAATGGAATTAAAAGAGTCAGGAAGCATTGGCCTGTTTCAGAGTTACACTTTATTATGGGGCCGAACGTCACTAACATGGTTCTGTGTTTATACTAATTTTGTCCTCTCAGCAATCAACAGAGAGCCAAACTTTATTCCAAAAGTACAAAATTAGTATCAAACTCCATGTAGTTCACTCTGATGCTTCAAAATGTATCAATCCTGTACACAATGGATTTCTTGCAGTGCGTGTGTGTGTGTGTGTGTGTGTGCGTCTTTGACAGATGATACATTTTGAGATGTTTACAAATCAAAAAGAATAATGCTTTCAGCATAGAGATTTCTGATGTGTATCGGACTAACTGCAACAGAAACAACTCCTCCTTCCTGTTTGTTCCTTTGTTTCCTCACATTGAAGGCTTGCCTTTAAACATCTAATAGAGAACAGATATCTTCGAATTTCTGTGCTCACCTTTCTCCACATATAGCTTCTGTTTCCTCAAGGTTAAACAAATGTTTTGCGCAGTATGAGTATGACGTATTAATTTGTACGTTTTTTAAAGAACTTGGGATTCATCAAACTCCTGCCGTCAGCCATCACAGTACATAAAAACCCTGCTGTTGATTTTTGTGCTTACAAGGCCATTATGGATGCTAGGGTTGTTTAGTTAATGAAAGTTCAGTGGTCTGCCTGCAGCCTTGTGGTCACCATGAATTTGCCAAGTAAGAAATGTTCCTGAATCAACATATTTTGTTGATCCTGGAACAACATTCCTGTCCGAATTCCTGCCCTAACCCCATCCATAACCTAAACCTACCCATAACTTATCCCTAAAATCAGAGGGAAATGATAGGTGAATAACACTGATGTAGAAGCACATAACCCTGGTTGTAAACCTAAACTTTATTGATTGCAGTGTTGTTCCAGGATTAATTCACTTCAGAATTAAAATTTCCTGATAATTATGGAAGTAAAATAATGTCAAATGTTTTTGAAACAAAAAAGCCTGTTGAATTGCACTACTTGAAAAAAATAGGCATTGCAATAACCATGCTTGCATTTTAATGCATTGTATTTTTAGGGCTTGCATTTTTTATGGGCTGAAATTCAACATGGTTGAATATTTAAGCTGTGAATATTTCAATTAAAAACATTTCAAACATATTTTTATTATTAAAGGGGTCATATAATGCCATTTTTGTACAAGCTAATATGATTCTGTAGGGTCTAAAATAAAAGTTTGTAATATACTTTAATTAAAAATTCTCATTAGTATTGTAAGAAAACACTCATTTTACCTGGTCAAAAACAGCTCTGTTTTCAGCACGCCGTTTAAGTGCATGTGTCTTTAAATGATAATGAGCTTTGCTCACCCCGCCCTTCTGTTCTGTGCATACACCGTTTGTAACACAATAACACAATAACCATAACACATTGTTCATTATAAACGTGGGATTATGAATTATATTGAGAACGTCATACATAGAAAACATGCCATAATGTACCCTGAGTGTAAAAATAGCCACATTCATCCTGAAGCATGCAGCAAGCGATTTGCAAAGATTAATATAAATATTAATATAAAGGTTAATAAAACGTTACACTCACTTCTTCTGGAGATTCAGCAGGAACATGAATAGTTGGTACCGATCCTTTTTTCAGGAGCAGAAAGCTGTCTGGTGTGAAATGATTCACGGAAACATGAAAGCATGGACATTGGGTGGTGGGGAATCCCCGCGAGGGAATCCCCGCGTGACCCTCAATGCTTTGGGAATATTCCCTTCGAAAACAAAACTCTGCATCTTCAGTGGTTCGGATTTAGGAACATCAAAATGACTGCTGTGTTCCTTATTGCACGAGAATCGCTTAGACGCCATTCTGCTCCAGCAAATGCACTGTCTATGATGACAGACAGCTCGCTCACGAGCGAGGGCGGGTCTGTGTTGAAACGGGTCTGTCAATCACCATTGTGGGAAGGGCGTCGATTTTGTGACGTCACAAAATCGAACGGCTTGATTTCAGAGAGGGTCAAACATATAAGGAGATTTAAAAAAAAACACTGGATGGATTTTTATAATTTTATGATGGTTGTGTACAGGCACTGCCAACACACATTTCAGTACAATAAACTTGTAAAAGTGCATGTACCATTATATGACCCCTTTAAAAATTCAATAATTCACCTTTCATATTTCACTTCCAAAATATTCAAACTGTTTAAAAATACAACCTATAATATTCAACAGGCATTTTTCGGTCCATTTTATTTCGCTTTGCAAATTCGCTTCCACAAATTCAGTGGTTCAAATTCGACAGTAAATTCAACATTGACATCCAGGAACTGCAGGAAAAGCAGTAGTTCCCTTTCGTGGTCACTCCGAGTTACGTCGGATGACGACGATTGGGGTTTCGCTTAGAAGCCTATCACCTTCGAGTATATAAAACGAGCCAATGGCAATGAAATGCCATGGGTCTGCGGAATTTGCATAGCGTAACTCCGCCCGCCGCAGGGGGTATATAAGGAAGTACGCTGCACAATGCAGACATGCTTTCGCTTCGGAGCCGAGAACTTCTCCACTCCTGCAAGCCAAAGATTCTGAGTTAGTCTTCTCTTACCTTCGAGACGAGCGAGCTCTCCGGTGTTGGTGTGACGGCGATTTCAGCGAGTGCACACTTCCCTGCTGATCTTGTCAGTGATCTGACAGTTAGTGTGATTTCTCCCTGTTCGCTTCAACATCCGCGGAGTTTTCCTCTCACAAAAAGAGCATTGCATGTGGCACGTCTTTTTAAAGATGTCTCGCCCGTGCACTTCTGGTTGTGGTCGCGATGTATTTTCTCCTGATGGGCACAATCTCTGCTTAGCGTGTTTGGGCGTTGATCACGCTGAAGCAGCGTTTGTGGATGATTCATGTTCTCATTGCGGGAACATGACCATCTCCATGCTGCGGTCGAGACTCAATGAGCTCATCAGAGCGAGAGTCCCCTCATCCACACCCCGATCTACGGTCTCCCCGAGAGGCTGTACTTCGGCTGGTGGCCAGGGTGACCTGAGGGTATCTGTGTGGGACAAACCGCCGATACGTCCACGGTCCACACACCCCTCTTCAGCATTGGTACCCGCGAGCGTGCAAACCGAAACCGCCGGTCCCTCTACGGAGGCCCCGCGCGTTTCGTTTGGCGTTCCACAGGAGGATGCAATGTCGATCACTGCATCACAAGGTGGGCATGAGTCCTCGGGAAGTGAGGATTCGGCTGTGTTGCCGCCCTCGGGCGTGCCAGCATTGCCCGAGTCTGATCCCGAGCTGACTGCCATGCTTTCCCGGGCAGCCGCGGCCATTGGGCTCGAGTGGTCCCCGCCGCCCGATCCAGTGCGCTCGCGGCTGGATGATTGGTTTTTGGGAGCGGCCGCTGACATTCGTCGCCGCCCAACCCCAATACCATTCTTCCCGGAAGTGCATGAGGAAGTCACGCGGTCCTGGAAGGCTCCCATGTCTTCCCGCGATCGTTCGTCGGCTTTCTCCGCCTTTCCTCCCCTCGATAGAGCTGATGCTTGTGGGTACACTGGGATTCCCACGGTTGAACGTTCTGTCGCGATGCAGCTGTGTCCGGCAGGCGCTTCATCACGTGGTGATCCTAAGCACCCGTCCAAAGCCTGTGGATTCTCGTCCACTCTCGTGGCGAAGTCTTACAGTGCGGCGGGACAGGCAGCTGCCTCTTTGCATGCCATGGCCATTCTGCAGGTCTACCAGGCCCAGATGCTTCGTGACATGCACGAGGGCAGGACAGACCCAGGGCTCGTTGATGAGCTGCGCGCCGCCACCGACCTCGCTCTCCGAGCGACGAAGGTGACCGCGCGCTCCCTGGGTTTGGTGATGTCCACAGCTGTGGTCCAGGAGAGACATCTCTGGCTGAACCTGGCTGATATGTGTGAGCCCGAGCGGACTCGTCTGCTTGATGCTCCCATATCCCAGGCCGGCCTTTTCGGCGGTGCGGTCGAGGATTTTGCCCAACAGTTCTCGACCGCCCAGAAGCAGACTGAGGCTATCAAGCACATTCTGCCCCGACGCTCCGCTGCTCAGCCGTCGGCACAGAATCCTCAGCCTGCTCGCCGCCGAGGGCGCCCTCCTGCGGCCGCCCCTCCCGCACGGCCCCAGCAGCAACCTTCACCCGGGCCGCGTTGTGGAGGGAGCCGCAGGCAGGCGCCACAGCCCTCTCCAGCCCCGCCGCCCGCTAAACGCCAGGCCGAGCGGCGCTCCTGAGACGGGCTGCTCAGGGTTGGCTTCAATTCTGTCCCAGGAGCTGGTAGCGGGGCCACTCCTTCCCCCGGTGGAGGGCCGGGGGAGAATCTTTTGTTCTCCACTCCCCGCTGCTCGTCCAACGACGAGCAGTACTCTGATGTGGTTGAAGACAGAATTGAATTCCCCAATCCTGAGCCGACAGAGTCTGAGGGACGCAGTGCGCGCCACCCTCGGGTCCCGCCACTGCCGCCCTCCTCTGTCCCAGAGGGGGATGACAGCACGCGCCGCCCACAGGCCACGCTCCTCTCATCCCCCTCTGTCGCCAGACCCCTGCCAGAGCACGCCCCCGTGGGACGCGCGCCCTCCCCTGGCCTCCTCTGGCAGGACGCGGTTAATGACCGTGCCCCCGCACAGGGCCGCTATGCCACCCTCGCCGGTGCCGGTCATTCCGCCTCGCTGCCCCACCGACGGTACGTCTGTGGTTCGTATGACCCCGCTGGTGCACTTTCTGGAGGCCTGGCTAGAGCTTCCCAGACTGTCCCGCTGGGTCGCGAGAACCATCAGGCTCGGCTACGCGATTCAGTTTGCGAGATCTCCTCCCCGCTTCAGGGGAGTCCGCTTCACTATGATCGGTGGCAATGCCCCTGTCATGAGAGCGGAGGTCGCCACCCTACTGGCGAAGGGTGCGATCGAGATTGTCCCTCCAGCCGAAATGAAGTCCGGCTTCTACAGCCCTTACTTCATTGTACCCAAGAAGTCCGGTGGGTTACGGCCAATCCTCGACCTGCGCGTCTTGAACCGCTCCCTTCACAGGCTGCCGTTCAAGATGCTAACGGCCAAACACATCCTCCAGTGTGTGCGGCCGCAGGATTGGTTTGCAGCGATCGACCTGAAGGACGCCTACTTCCATGTCTCCATTTTACCTCGACACAGACCGTTTCTACGGTTTGCTTTCGAGGGGCAGGCATACCAGTACGCGGTTCTCCCTTTCGGGCTAGCCCTGTCTCCTCGCGTCTTTACGAAGGTCGTCGAGGCAGCCCTTGTTCCCCTCCGGGAACACGGGGTTCGCATCCTGAACTATCTCGACGACTGGCTGATCCTAGCTCACTCTCGAGACCAGGTTTGCGAACACAGGGATCTAGTGCTCCGGCACCTAGCTCGTCTGGGCCTTCGGGTCAACTGGGAGAAGAGCAAACTCTGCCCCGTGCAGAGGATCTCTTTTCTCGGTATGGAGATCGACTCGGTCGCCATGTGCGCGCAGCTTACGAGCGAGCGCGCGCAGTCACTGCTGACTTGTCTTCGTCAGTTCGAGGGCAAGAGTGCGGTTCCACTGAAACTTTTTCAGAGGCTCCTGGGGCATATGGCATCCGCAGCCGCAGTAACGCCGCTGGGATTGCTTCATATGAGACCGCTTCAGCTTTGGCTTCGCGATCGAGTCCCGAGGTGGGCATGGCAACACGGCACGCTCCAAGTCCCAGTGACTCCAGCCTGCCGTCAGACCTTCACCCCGTGGGCGAACCTCAGTTTTCTACGGGCCGGAGTGCCCTTAGAACGAGTTTCCCGGCATGTTGTTGTATCAACAGATGCCTCCAACACGGGCTGGGGCGCCATGTGCAATGGTCATGCTGCCGCGGGCTCCTGGACAGGACCCCAGCGCCTTTGGCATGTCAATTGCCTCGAGTTGCTGGCTGTACGTCTCGCCCTGCACCGCTTCCATGCGCTGCTCAGGGGTCAGCACGTACTAGTCCGATCAGACAATACCGCAACAGTAGCGTACATCAACCATCAAGGTGGTCTACGCTCCCGCCGTATGTCGCAACTCGCTCGCCACCTCCTCATATGGAGTCAGAAGCATCTGAGGTCGCTTCGAGCCATTTATATCCCGGGACACCTGAACCAGGCGGCCGACGAGCTGTCTCGAGTTCGGCCTCTCGCTGGAGAATGGCGACTCCATCCCCGGACGGTTCAGCTGATTTGGGATCAGTTCGGCGACGCACAGGTAGACCTGTTTGCCTCCCACGACTCGTCCCATTGCGACCTGTTTTATTCCCTGACCGAGGGCACGCTCGGCACGGATGCACTGGCGCACAGCTGGCCGCGGGGCCTACGCAAGTATGCGTTTCCCCCAGTGAGCCTTCTTGCGCAGACCTTGCGCAAGATCAGGGAGGACGAGGAGCAGGTCATTTTGGTTGCCCCGTATTGGCCCAACCGGACCTGGTTCTCCGAACTAGTACTCCTCGCGACAGCACCTCCCTGGCCAATTCCTCTGAGGAAGGACCTCCTTTCTCAGGGACGGGGCACCTTATGGCACCCTCGTCCCGATCTTTGGAACCTCCACGTGTGGCTCCTGGACGGGACGAGGCAGGTTTGAGTACCCTACCACCTGCGGTGGTGGCTACCATCACTTCCGCTAGAGCATCGTCCACGAGACATGCCTATGCGTTGAAGTGGAACCTCTTCGTCAACTGGTGTTCTTCTAAACATCAAGAACCCACGAAATGCCCGATCAGTGTCGTGCTTTCCTTCCTGCAAGAAGGGTTGGAGCGAAGGCTGTCTCCCTCCACCCTGAAAGTGTATGTTGCCGCCATTGCCGCACATCACGAAGCAGTTGATGGTAAGTCTCTGGGAAAGCACGACCTGATCGTCAGGTTCCTGAGGGGAGCGAGGAGACTAAATCCTCCTCGTCCTCCCCTCGTTCCCTCTTGGGACCTCTCAGTGGTTCTAACTGCCCTGCAGAGTGCTCCATTTGAGCCTTTGCAATCAGTGGAGCTTAAGTTCCTGTCAATGAAGACAGCGCTCCTGGTTGCATTGGCCTCCATCAAGAGGGTAGGGGACCTGCAGGCATTTTCGGTTGACGAAGCGTGCCTGGAATTCGGGCCGGCTGACTCTCACGTGATCCTGAGACCCCGGCTTGGATATGTGCCCAAGGTTCCTACCACACCCTTTCGAGACCAGGTAGTGAACCTGCAAGCGCTGCCCTTGGAGGAGGCAGACCCAGCCTTGGCACTGCTCTGTCCAGTACGCGCCCTCCGTGCTTACGTAGACAGAACGCGGTGTTTCAGGACCTCAGACCAGCTCTTTGTCTGTCATGGTGGGAAGCTGAAGGGAAAGGCTCTCTCAAAGCAAAGGTTATCTCACTGGATAGTGGATACCATTGCTTTGGCATACCAGCAGCAAGGTCGTCCGTGCCCCCTTGGTGTGAAAGCCCACTCCACACGTAGTGTGGCTTCCTCTTGGGCTCTAGCGCATGGCGCCTCGCTAACAGACATTTGTAGAGCTGCAGGCTGGGCGACACCCAACACATTCGCGAGATTCTATAATCTCCGCGTAGAGCCAGTTTCTTCTCATGTACTCGCTTCAACCAGCCGGTGCTAGATTCTGCTCAGGTGTCTTCGCTTGCTCGCCATTCCTCTCCACGGACGGGATACGTGCGATATTCTCTCAGGTGAGTCTGATAAGCTCTGAGTTCCTCCAGCACTGGTGACGTCAACGCCTGAGTTATGCCAATCTGCCATAACGCAGCTTTTGCGCTTGACTAGGTGCCTCCATGTGCATGGTTCCCCCTCTGGGCGACCCCCACATGTGTATTCCACTGTAAGTCTCCTTGTGAGCGTGTGTCTTTCCCTTGGCAAGCCACCTTGCCACCCCTGGGGTTTAAAATTCCACCTGCGGCTGGACACCCCAGTGATTCTCCATATGCATCCCTCTGGGTCATATGTGTATTCTAAGTCCCCCCCATCAATGGCTGGGCATGATTGCATATTTCTCTCTGGAGATATGCTTCCCAGTGTACCTTGGTATCCCTGTGTTAAGTAGGACTCCTTCGTTCGTGCTAGTCTCACAACAGGGAGCTCAGACTTACGCAGGGCACTGGAAGACAGCCGAGGTGGCGTGATTAGACTGGAACCCCAATCGTCGTCATCCGACGTAACTCGGAGTGACCACGAAAGGGAACGTCTCGGTTACGGATGTAACCCTCGTTCCCTGAGTGGGAACGGAGACGTTACGTCTTCCTGCCACTTCCGCTGTACCGCTGAAAAACGCCTGGGGCCAGTCTCGGCTCCTCAGCGAAGGCATGTCTGCATTGTGCAGCGTACTTCCTTATATACCCCCTGCGGCGGGCGGAGTTACGCTATGCAAATTCCGCAGACCCATGGCATTTCATTGCCATTGGCTCGTTTTATATACTCGAAGGTGATAGGCTTCTAAGCGAAACCCCAATCGTCGTCATCCGACGTAACGTCTCCGTTCCCACTCAGGGAACGAGGGTTACATCCGTAACCGAGACGATTGCCGAGCATACTCTTCATCTGCTGTTAGTCAACCTCACCAGCAGGTGGTGCAAAAGCGCGTGTTGTAGACAAAGACCAGCAACAGTTAGAACAAGCCATTCATTCATAAAATGAAAATGATTATCTGGGTCAGTATATATGTGGAAAAGATGATAAAGACACAAAAGCTGTGTTTATGTTTCATTCAATAACTTCATTGTTACTTTCTCTGTGTAGCCTACATCATCAGCTTTCTCTACCATGAACGGGATTATAATCGGTTTCCCTCAATACCTCATAGGCCTACTCAAGGATTCCCCTTCCGTCGGGACAAAACGCTTAATGTAGCTTTATGGACTAATACAGTGATATAAAAGACCAATCTCGCACCTTATTAGGGATGTAGGGTGTAGGCTACTATATAGGCTACAGGCAAGCAGATGGACTCAGAATATGAACTTAACGCGCAAAGTTTCATGCTGAGCGTTTCGTGATATACTGGCACAAAATCAACACTTGATCAATTAATACTAACACTTTCTTTTCTCTTCTATTCTCTCTCTCTCTCTCTCTCTCTATATATATATATATGTATATATATATATATATATATATATATATATATATATATAGTATAGTAGGCTATGCCTACGTGTATTGCATTAGCTTAAACTGGGAAGAGTCATAGCACTTGCATATTGTTGTCCTCCTATTGTTAGTTTAACTGTAAATCGCTTTGGATAAAAGCGTCTGCTAAATGACTAAATGTAGCCTAATAAATGTAAAATTGGCTTGACATTGGACATTCGCACATTTAGGGACCGTCTCCAAAGTTGCATAAAACATTGGCATACACGTTTCTAACTTCAATAGCAAACTTTAACTTATTTGAATAAATATCAAAAATCCAAAGGGTTCGCATTATAACTACATGAACACTTTACAGTTGGTTTTATGACTGTAAGTCGTTCTATTCAAATGCTATTGAAGTTAGAAACGTGTATACCAAAGTCACACTTTAGAGACGGTCCTTAAATGTGCGAATGTCCAACGTCAAGCCAACTTTATGCCAGTCTATCACTGGGAAACGCTCAGCATTAAGCTTTGCGCGTTATTCTGAGTCCATCTGCTTGCCTGCGAGTTTGGTCTTTTACATCACTGTAATTAGTCCATTAAGTTACGTTAAGCGTTTTATATGTCCAGCAGGGGAATCCTGAAGTATTGAGGGAAACCCTAATAGCCTGCATGCAGCACGATGCCACAATATAAAGTTAAGGCAACTAAACAACCAAGAGAAATATATGTCAACCTCAAAAATGTAACATTCTGTACATCCGCATACAATAACATTATAATCTCGTTCACGGTAGAGAAAGATGCATGTAGGCTACACAGGAAAAGTAACCGTGAAGACACTGAATTTAACATAAAACTGCCGTCATAATAATCACAAATACACTTACATTGCTGTAAATGAGTTTTATGAATGAATGGCTTGTTCCAACTGTTGCTGGTCTTCGTCAACAACACGCGCTTTTGCACCACCTGCTGGTGAGGTAGACTAACAGCAGATGAAGAGTATGCTCGGCAATCTACTGCTTTTCCTGCAGTTCCTGGATGTCAATGTTGAATTTACTGTCGAATTTGAACCACTGAATTTGTGGAAGCGAATTTGCAAAGCGAAATAAAATGGATCGAAAAATGCCTGTTGAAAATTATAGGTTGTATTTTTAAACAGTTTGAATATTTTGGAAGTGAAATATGAAAGGTGAATATGGATTATTGAATTTTTAATAACGGAAATGTGTTTGAAATGTTTTTAATTGAAATATTCACAGCTTAAATATTCAACCATGTTGAATTTCAGCCCATAAAAATGCAAGCCCTAAAAATACAATGCATTAAAATGCAAGCATAAAAATGCAAAAATGCATGAGATCCATTCACAAATTGTCAAGAGTGCTTGTTTTAACAGACGCATTCTTATACAAGAATGCCTTGCCTATTTTTGAATTGCAATGCCTATTTTTTTTCAAGTAGTGCAATTTAACAGGCTTTTTTTGTTTCAAAAACATTTGACATTATTTTACTTCCATAGATAATTTACTCACCCCCACGTCATCCAATATATTCATGTCTTTCTTCAGTCGAAAAGAAATTAAGGTTTTTGAGGAAGACATTCCAGGAGTTTTCTCCATAGTGGACTTCAACAGTTATCAACGGGTTGAAGGTCCAAATTACAGTTTCAATGCAGCTTCAAAGGGAAATAAGGGTCTTATCTAGCCAAACGATCGTTCATTTAAAACAAAAACAAAAAAAACATACATTTATATATTTGTTGGGATCCTGTAGAGTCATTTGAAGCTGCACTGAAACTACAATTTGGACCTTCAACCCATTGATAACTGTTAAAGTCCACTATATATCGAGAAAAATCCTGGAATGTTTTCTTTAAAAACCTTAATTTCTTTTCAGCTGAAGAAAGAACATCTTAGATGACGTGGGGCTGAGTAAATTATTGGGAAAATTTAATTCTGAAGTGAACTAATCCTTTAACAAAGATGTTGATCCAGGAACATGTTGTACTTGGTGAACTCACGTTCACATTCATGTATTGGTACCTCTCAACTGAAGCTGAACGTGATTTTACCTAGTACAGCGTGTTTCTGTAGGGACTTTAACCTTAGTTAAGACCAAGTTTTCGGACAGGAATGTTGTTCCAGGATCAACACATTTGTTGATCCAGGAACATGTCTTACTTGGAAAAATCACAGTGACCCTCAACTGAAGGGCCTTTAATTGCTCCAAAATGCCTTCGGAAAAAACTAATCAAGGCCTTAAATTTACCTCGAACTACACCCTGAATTATACAAAGCATATGCCCTGCTTTGACCAGGTTTTTTTTTTTTTTTTTTTACCCCCAATTCCAAATACACCAATTAAAACAGGTTTTGTTTGTTTGTTCTTGCACTATCTGTTCAGTCATAAAAACAACTTCTAGCAAAAGCAATGTTTTGTTATCATAATTTTTAAAGTGTGTCATACCTGTAACCTGGCAGGCTAGAATTAATATGGTTCCGTCATTACCTTTGACTTTACAGATGGCCCCTATTTATTTGTTTGTTAATTTTACAGCGTATTTCTCTCAAACTTACAAGGTCACTCTGCTCATTATACGAAGATTTACTCTCTGCAAGTGTTTAAACCTGATGGCAGTGCTTCAGATAAATTCTCCCTAACTGCGTTAAATCTAATACCAGCCCCAAGTCCTCTCAAATTCAGTGGCAACAGGAAGTATGCTTAGGGACGGTTCCAGTGTTAACTTTCATCTTTTCTCATCTGACATTCGATGCGAGTACACTTAGCCACAAACCACCACACTCATACGATTTCATGTTGACACAGAAATTCACATCATCAGTCTGACCTTCGCTTCAGATTTCGTGGACAGTTTGCATGATACTTTTCTGTTCTGTTTCTGTTTTGGTTAAACCTTTTTTCATGTAGAAAAACATATTCCTTCTGTATCCACTCTTTGACATCCCATTTATGTGATTTTGGTTAATTTGCCGTATTTCCCAGCATTTTCACTTTTTTTTCCCTATTTTGGGGGGCTTTTTCGTTGATGTCCTCATCCTTCCATTTTCCAGGATTAAAGATGATCCTCTTGTTTCATCTCATCTTGTGCCGCATGGAATTTTGGTGGTTGGAAAAAAAAAAACTTAATAATTCTCTTCCTCATTTTTGTTATGTTTTGTGCCATTAGGCTTAAAATTAAACATCCCCACATTCTATACAACAGGAAATAAAAGGCAACAAAATCTTTTCTTGCCATCATATATTTTATTTATAATTTTTGCCTTGTTCAGGCAACCCCATTCTGTCTCAAGAAAGTTGTGTGTGAAAGAATGACCCCCACCCCCCACCCCTCCATCCCTGATCTCATCTTTATTTCAGTGCCTTTCTGCATAGACATGTCTGTTTGAATGCAGATGGCATAAAAAGAATTTTATTGCCACAAAAGTATATCTGTTTTTCTATTCTATTTGTTACTACTGATCTGATCAGTCGTGTTTGTGGCATGCATTGATTGCAAACTAACCAATCCCCAGTGGGAGATATCCATCATGACTCTTGCATGGAAGTTATCGGCTTCATCTTGTGTGCTTCTCCACCCATGCGTTTGCTAACGGGCTGACCGTTTGTGCTGACGTGCTTATCATCTGTCTGTGTGCTGATGTCTTTGACTATTCTATCTGTCTGATGTCCTGCTGATGTCGTTTCTTGTATTTGTGTTCTGTGAAACTCTTGAACACTTTTGAACTGATGGGAATTCCACAAAAGGGCAAATGAAACATTATATAATGAACAGGGGTTACATTTGAATTACAGGGGGAAACTCTAAAATCTTGTTGTGATTCTAATGTTCTAAATAGGCAAGGCTTGGCATGATGATATAAATGATCAGTTTTTCAAAATAGGCATAATGGTTAGGGGCTTGTCAGGGTGTTTTAACAAAAACACAGTGTATAGTAATCAATCATTTAGTAACAATAAATATTGTATTATATGATATGATTAATATCATATTTTTTAATATGATGGTTTCATCATAAAAATGGTGGGTATCTCTAAGACCCAACTTAATATATGATATTTACCATCTAAATATAACCATGTCCTGTCAACAAATGGAACAGTCAGCAAGCTGGTTATCATGTTAATTATTGTGCCTTTAGCCCCAACAGCATGGGTGCCTTTTACCCCAACCTTATGTTTAAAATAAAAAAAATCCATTGTTGAAAAACTGTTGCTTTAATTATCTTGAACCAAAATGAAAATCATTAAGACTTTTGTCTCAAATATACTCAATAATTTTAGAGATTCTCATTTGCTACTTAAATCTACAACATTTTAAAAAACATCAAATATTAGATCAAATTAGCACAGAATCAACTTTGCATTGCACCCCCCGATCGCGTCAAGGATCAGTCAAATTTCCATGTGCATCTTGAAAAGCGGATGTTTTGGGAAGTGCTGTGGCAAATTTTTGTGCCATCTAAGTTGTTAAGAGGAAAATAAAATCAAAGGTGCCTTTAGCCCTGTTGTACCCTATACGAAACAAATTACCGTAAACGTACATTGGTTGTTGTACGTATCGTGGCAGTTTGAAAAATTAAATGTCCACTGAGTGGCGCTACAAGGTTAATGACACTAAACCTAACTGACCCTAAACCCTAAACTTAACCGACAGTTTTAACAAAAGCAAACGTGAGGTACAAACACATTTACTGAAGACACAATCGTAACTTGTGTTTCACAGGACTCGCACTCAAGTGCTCTGCATTGCAAGTGCAATGTTGTACTAGGTGATCAACCCAACAAGTATACTATGCCAGAAAAGCTTTACATACAGTATATAGCTGATTATGTGATGCAAATGTCTAAATGAGTAGAGGCACATTTTTCCAGTGAGCCTACTGTATGTTGATGACTAGTTTATAGGACAAATGTAACTTTGCCTAAAGACTAAAAATAAACTCAAACTCATGCACAGAACTGACATTGGGGGTGGGTAGTGTAGTTCAAGAAGGAAGAGTCTTTTAAAGTAAAACTGATGCTGGGTCTGTAGGGTCCCTAAGGTTTCATCGTGCTGTCATCAGCGCGGTTTATTGAGATGGAAAAACAGTCTTCAAAACAAGACATCAGTCAGGAGCATGTGGAGAGTTGCACAGAGAGCATGGGACCCTAAGGAACGGGTCACTGAACCACTGGCAGTTTGGTCACTGGTCACTGAAGTTTGGTGTAGTCAGGCCCCGTTGGGCCGGCTATCACTTTGAAGCAGGTCTCAATTAAAGGTTAACTGTTTAAAGCTTAATGGCCATACAACACATTGTGCAGCAGACAGTGGTCGCATGCCTCTGGCTTAGGATACCAGAATAAAAATTACTGTGTGAGAAAAAATTCAAGTTTTAGTGTCAGTACTACATTAAACTGCTATATATAATGTTGAATATAATGTATAATAATGCAATGGGGGAATATTTGTGGGTCCTGATAATGCCAAAAGTTTTATGTTACCAGTAAAAAGTGGCCTACATTATTTAAATATATCTAGACAATGACAGAGTGCAAACATATTCGTCTAAAATAATTCTGTATTTCAGCTTCAGAATCATCAATATTTTTATTCTGGTGTCACTATTGTCCTGTGCATTGGGTTTCCAGCACCAAGTCCAAGCCTATTCATTTACACACACAATGTAATACCAAATTTAGCATTTTTTTAAACCTTTTATCATATGTCTTGGAGTATCGCAATAATATTGTATCATGAGTTCAGTATCGTGATATTGAATCGTGACTTGTGGGTATCATTACACCTCTAGTATTTACTAAAAGTACGACAGAAAAAAAACACAGCATTTTTTTTTTTTTTTTTGCTCCTAAGTAATTGAATGTTAACATTCATGTATTTACAGATTAATGAAGTAAAAGTAAAAAGCTCATAGTACAATGTTGAATTCACTGATAAAGTTTTAAATAACTCTTTATTAAATAATTATTAAATAACTGCCAATTTATGAGCACAATTTACTGAAAAATAATTTGAAATCTCAATTCATACAGGATTAACTTAAACCAAGGCTTAGCGCTGGCTCATTTGCCCAATCCCAATGCAATCTGATACTTTGAGGAAGTGCCATAAAGGTCAGTTTTTGTATCTATAAAAACAGCCCCTCAGCAGTTACACAGCGTTCTCATTTCCTAGGGTTTTCAGTTCTCATACTGCTGATGAGTTATCAGAGGAAAACCGCAATAGTCGCAGACTGGGCACAATGCATGGTTGACACAAAAGGATTTGACTGAACCACAGGGGCCAGCTCACACATACTCCTCTTTTAGGGGATCAGGCAGGTTTAGCCCCACACACCTGCGGCATCCATTGCTGTTTGGCTCGACTCAGCGAAAACAAGATGGTCACGGAGTTTAGGCACGGATATCTGGACCAAGGGCACTTGGATTTGGTTGGGGCCACAAGAGAGAGAGCACTACTGTGAATGTCAGCTGTTATGGTTAATTTCTTTCGTTTCGCATCCTCTCCGCTCTAAACGTGGAATTTTGTGCCGGAGACATTTTTAGAGAGCATTAACAGCTGAGAAAGAGGGTGGCCCTTCACATTTGTTTACAAGAATGAACTCCTGTAAGCAAATGCAGAGAACGCGGCAATCTAGCTGAGCTGGAGGCATAATGCAGTGTGGAAGTGTTTACTATGTAATGGAGCTTAGCCCAAAGAACATCTCCTCTCTGCAAAACAAATACAGTCCCCTAAGACAAGCACACCATGTTTGAGCTGAATTAAAACACTGTGAAAATGATCATAGCTAATGTGCGATTAAAGTATTTACTGAGACATGTCGGGGTCCTCTGTGGCGCTGTCTATGTGCCTGTGGTTTTAGTAGATGCCTTCATCTTGATCAAATCATCTGAAGCCAATAAATTCACCCGCTGCAACGTGATCTCATGAGAATACGTGTGCATTTTTACGTAAAGTGTAATTCTACCATACGTACATTTACTTACGTTTTATACACACAGAAACGTATAATACTGACGTATTTACAGCTCTAAAACGTAAAATATTTACGTATTAACAGCACAAAAACGTAAATTATTTACGTATGAACAACTCTACCGACGTACATATTTGTACGTATTCTTATTTATGCATATTAAAATCGTGGCATTAATGTTTTGACTCTATTGCATTCAAATGTCTTATCAATTACGTTTTCAGTCGCATTTATTATTATTAAATGCAGTTTACTCAAGAAATAGGCTAATAACCATTCGCTCTGTTCGTGCCTTCTGCTGCAAACTCGTTTCGGAGGATTAGCCTACATGCAGTTACACAAGAATACACTTTAAAACCTTAAAAATACCTTATTTAATCGTTTAACCATTTTGTAATATTTAGTTTATTTACAGTGAGACACAAAATGCGTTTTCTCCAATAGAACAATAATACACCAAAACCCAACATAAATTCACAAAAGACATCAATTTTATTAGCTTGATAATCCAAATCTTTAGAATCCATACGTTTGCAAGAAAGAGATCCAAATTCAGCCCTTTATCCAGTGAGTGATCTTCATCTCCATTTCACAGGCTATCACAGCAGCGCAGTCTGTAACCGTCAAATTCCGCGCTCGTGATGAATTCAAATTCAAAAATTGCGCCCTCAAGAAGCGTTACGACATGTTTTACGGCAGTGATATCAAACGGTCATTGGCTCTCGCCACAGATTGCGACATGCCGTATTTCAGTCGGTAAACTACATTTGAAATGGAGAAGCACGCGTGCCTTCACACAGAGCGAAGCCGGATTAACATTTTCTTGGATTAATAACTTAAATTCTGCTCTGTACCTCATTCAAAACTATTATACTGAAAGAGAGGACTGTGACTGCAACACATCGTCATGTGAACGACTTTTGGAACCGGTTTTGACATGTTCGCAATAAATAAATTATTGTGATTACACGTATGTTGTAATTTTTCTTCATAATTGTAGCCTATGTAGTTTTAAGAAATTGTTATGGGTAGGTTTAGGGGTAGGAGTAGGATTAGCTCCTAAAAAAATCTTTTAATGCTATATTGTTAATAAAATTGCCATTTCCCACACATCTCTGTACGTTTTGTCCTTTTTATATTCTGTATAAAATGGGTAGCTGCTAACTTTATGTTAAGGTTTGGGAGTGGGGTTAAGGGATCTTCCATTTATCTATAAAACGTACGTTTTCTATCTTTGAAAATTACGTATTAACAATGAGACCAGGCTGTCATGCATTTATGGATATACGTTGAATCTATACGTATTTTAAGTTGTAATACGTAAATATAGATACGTATCGAACCTGAAATAACGTCCATATGATACGTAAAAGTCACTATAATACGTAAATATATATACGAATTGGATCGTTTTTATTTACGTCTAAATATGTACGTTTCGTGTGTGAGATCAGGCTGCCCATTTAGCTCAGGACGAACTAGGGAATCAGTGAAATGTGATAAACAAAGCAAAATTAGTTTCAACTGTTAAACTAATTTATACGAGGTTTTTGTAGGTTTAGTAAAAATTGTCCACTTGTTTTGAGTCATTAAATTGCTCTGCTCACCAGATAATCAGTAACAGTATCAACCATTGAAAAACCCCATACTGATTAACTGCATAATACAATAATCTCTCTCATGTCCTACATGCATACAAATTTAAATGCACTCTTTTTTGATGGATCTGTTAGAGACATCTCACAGATATGTTTTCTGTCTTGTAAGGATGCTAATTTGTGGAATTCCCAGTCTTTACTGTCATTTATGTTGAGCAAACGGCTGTTGGTTAATGCAATGATTTCTGCAGAATATTTCTGTTCTAAATTGTCCGAATGCATTCAGGATTAGCATTATGTTCAAGTGGTCATAAGATCAACGAGGTCTTTATCTCTGTATTGAGATTGAGGTTTGGTTGATTCGAGTTGATATCCCACAGCCTTTAGCCCATGGATTTCTCAATATCCTGTTACCCTGTTCTCAGCCCTCCTGATCCAAGCTTGCAGTGCTGTGATTCTACTTTCCCTAAATGCAACTTGTTAAAAACCATGATTTCACCTTGCAGTGAAAAAAGAAAAAAAAAAGAAAAGTGATTTTCCTTCCTTTTCCTCCCCTGCTTTGTGCTGTCAAACTACTAACAATAGATTTACAAAAGAAAACTAATAATGGTGTTATTAGTTGTGAAGGTGGTGACGGTACAGTGTCCCTCCTCTGTTTGGCTTCACTATGTGTTTTCTGATTATTTCAATCTTGATAGTGTGAGAGAATTTCTGTCAGTTATTCATTTTTATTGCTTATACATGTATACATGTGTATACATGTATATCGTCTGGTTTGTCTATATTTATATATGTATTTATATTTATATGTGTATATTTATATATGTTCTATATTGATTCCTGTTTAGTTTTTTTTTAGTTTTTTTTCTTGATTAGCTTGATCAATATTTGATATCTTTGATAGCTTTATTTACAAGTATTTATTTATACAGATAATTTTTATTAAAAAAAAAAAAAAATGCTAATTTGTATTCACCACTATCTACTCCAAACATTCAAAATCAGTTAAAATTGTAGTCATTATTTTTCCCAGTGGAAATCTGACTCTGACTGGAAATTGTTTAAATCTAAATCTGACATTAAAACTGCATGGGACAGAAGTTGCAGCTTAGGGTCAGTATGAGTGTCAGTCTTGAGTTCTATATGATCTGGTAGATGGGCATGTATATGCTCATTGTTTGTATATCCCCATCCCTTCCTTACAGCCCAAAGCTCTATTGCCGCCCGACCGCTTCGTACCGCCCTTACATGGACATGGCAACTGACGTACACGTTCACTTCCATCTATGTCATTTCCTACCTAGTCTGTTCATAGGCCCCTCCCTTGCTCTTGCTCTCTCTCTCTCTCTCTCTCTCTCTCTCTCTCTCTCTCGACCCTCCCTTTCTCCTCTTATAGCAACAGTACAGTATGTACAGTCATTCTATTGTTTAAGAATTCATGTTAAAAAAGAAAATATGTATCTGTAGATACTTCAAAGCTAAATTATCTTAAAAAAATGTACAGTTTTCTTATGTAGAGAAAATGATTTATTTATCAAAAGAAAGAACTAATGAGCAGAATGGTGAAGTTATTTTTCATGTCATGGTGTGAATGTATGTGTCGTTGCCTCCCTGTATCATCTTGTCTAAGAAAAAATATTATATATAAAATTAGAGGATAAATTGATTGCCTAATTAAATTTTTTAAGATTAACCATACTTATTCCCAAGCATTCTTACACAACTTTCTTTTGTAAAATGTTTTCTTCCTGCCAAAATCATGCGGGCAATTTGTTGATGTAAGTCACAGAACTGTTGGTATGCTTCCACCTTTTGATGAATTGTTTAATATGCTTATTATTTTTTAGAATCATTTTCTTTTTTATGTGCTTACTACTCTCTTTTTGACTGTGCATTTGGTTTGTGAATGTTTCTAGTGATTTGCTCTAACCATTAACCAGTTGTTTGCATTGCTTTTCATTTTTCTTTCCTTTCCTTTTGTTTCTTTTGGTCTGTTGTTTGAGACCTATGTTGCCTTATAGTGCCCTATGTTTGTAATCAGCGAAGCCACCTTGGCGTAAGTTTGAGCAGATTCAATCAACATCTGGATGTATCCCTTGTAACAATAAAAAAAGGAAAAAATCTTCAAGAAATGTACAATAGAAAAACATGTGTCTTCATGAAAAACAACCAGATTTTATTTGTAAAAACATTGGGCCTTATTGTATTATTAACCATGTGAGCTGAATGCGTCAGTTTACTTAGGAATGGTTTTACGTTTTAACTTAAATGAAAAAAAAAAGTTTTTAAATGCATGAAGCCCAATGTGTGTATGTAATGTTTTCAACAATTAAAATATCACCCTCAATGTGAATCGTGTGAATAAAACCTATAGTATGACATTAAGTGTTCACATATGAAATGAAACATTCAGGTGTTGTTGAACTGTCTTGCGACTTGTGCCATTGTGGCAATTTCATAAGAACTGTCAAAAGGCAATTGGCTTTCATCTCAAGTGTGACAGACTTGAAAGAGAAAAGTAATAAAGTGATTTCCTCTACAGTCTTGATAAGCCGCTCAGAAAATTAGAAATCTCAATACAATAATGGTATTTTTTGGGAGTGTTCCATATATTACGCTCTTCATTGGTCTTACGTTTTTTGATCCAACATGATGCTTACACCTAATTTTCCTAAATGAATTCACAACGTGAGCAGTCAGATCAGCTCAGTTTTTTACTTTCACCTTTACACTTCTCAAGATGTAGCAAAATTAAAGACTATGTTCATTAGTTTAACTTGTTTTGGACGCTCCAAGTGGCAGGGGCACAGTAATTGTGAGTAATAGGTTTTATGTAGAGGTCAGTTAAATACGCCAAAAAGAAAGCTCAAGACCCTGCATGTCCCTACAAGCCTTTTGATAAATGTACCTGGCATTTTCACATTTCCGTTCTTTCTTTCTGTTCTTTCTTGGTTTGTTTTGGCCAAGAGTGTTTTTTGTCATATTCCTTTCCAAATATTCTTGCTTTGCTTTAATTGGTCATGTACAGTTGCCTGTTTAGCAAGCAGCCGAACTTGAATGGACACTAATTTCCTTTCTTCTTCTTCTGCTTCCCAGGAGGGGAGTTAGTCATCCCCGTTCTAGTCGAGGATCCCATAGACATTCCCCCTGTTTCCACTCGAGCCCCTTTCATCCCCCTTCCCCCGACCCTTCACCCCGTCCTCACCATTATTAAGACCACAAAAGAGTCCCTGTCAATTGCCACCGAGGCGGGGGTACCTTGCTTGTCGCACCAAGGCAGCGATGATTGTGATGATGATGATGGTGATGATGATGATGGTGATGGCTTGGTGATTTCGGGGTTTGGCTCTGGGGAGGCCTTCGACTCTAGCCTCCCCCCTACTGACGATGAAGATTTTTACACCACCTTCTCCCTGGTAACAGATAAGATCTTGACCACGTCGACTTACGAAGGTGGCTACAAAGCTCTCGCACCCAAGTGGGAAGTAAAGGACTTTAAACCTGAGGCGGGCAGGACTACGGCCATCCCCCCTCTGCCTGACCTCAGGAGCTCATCCCCCGTCATGCCCGAGGCTGCTCCTAAAATCCCCGCTGGGAAAATGAACAACCGTGAGATCAAACCCCAACCGGACATAGTGCTGCTCCCACTCCCCACATCTTTGGACATGGACGGCACCAAACCGAAGGGGCCGTACATCACGCAGCCCATGTTGCGTACCATCCCCAGCGCTCTGCCCACCGAGCCGGGTATCAGGAGAGTGCCCCCTGGTGCCTCGGAGGTAATACGCGAGTCCAGCAGCACTACGGGCATGGTGGTCGGGATCATCTCTGCTGCCGCCCTGTGCATCCTCATCCTTCTCTATGCCATGTACAAATACAGGAACAGGGACGAGGGCTCCTATCAGGTAGATGAAACACGGAACTACATTAGCAATTCAGCACAGAATAACGGCACGGTAGTGAAAGACAAACAGCCCAGCACTAAGAGTGCCAGCAACAAGAGACCCAAAGACAAGGACAAGGAATACTATGTATAAAACGAAATCCAAATGACAAAATACAAAGAAAAAAAACTTGAACAGGAAACCGTAATTTTACACACAAAAAAGTCCTTTAAAAACTCAAACTCATTGAGTCAAAATGAACCCATTTCCAAGCTCTGTGATCTGAAGCACACTTAAGCGTACGGTAAGCATATAGGGAGAAGGCAAATAGGACTCTGGGGACCTTGATACCTTATTTTCTGTCTGGTTGTGGGACAATGCCAGTGTAAAATATCTCATTGTTACATTGTTATCCCTCAAGTGACTTTCTAAGGTACAAAATACTTGGTGTAAAAAAAAAAAAAAGACAAACGGAGAAAAAAAGCAACCCTTGTCCATTGTAACCCTGTACAAATCAACGCAGATCATGGGTAATGGTCATGATTTTGGGCATGCATGTGATGTGTGTGATGTAGTACTGATATCTTTGCAAAGAGGAGATCTAGAGGATGTTGTTTTGAAGATACAAAGTGGGAAAATTTGCCATAAAACAGTACTTTTCTAACCCAAGCAGGAGAAGAAATGTTCCATTAAACAAATGTTTTTTTTTTAGTTTTTTTTTTTTAGCATACTCATTTTTCCTTTGTTTCTGCTTTTATTTCTCATCCTTTTCTCTTCCAGTGTCCATCAAGTACTAACTTGCTTTAATATTCGTATTCTGATTGAGCTCTGCCATAAACAGATTCAACTGAAAGAAAATCCATCTATTACAAATGGAAAACGAGACATTCTACATTAAATTTGCGATTCTCCTTTCAGTTTTGACTGCTTAAGTCATTTGCTACACACGTCTCAAATATGGAGCAACTGTGAGCGAAGCAATCTGTTGTCTGAAGGAGGGCTGAAATATGATTTGCGGAAGACGAATTCAATGTGAATGAGTGTATATTTCATGTTGTCACAGTCAACTGTGTCAAACAATAAATATGTTTACATATTTTATTACATCATAGATGTGGTACTTTGTAGCTCATTATTGTACATAACATTTGATTTTGAAATTTTCATACTCTATCTGTACCAACTGAACAAACATCTAGTTTATTGTAGCTCATACAGTAAAGTCCAAAAGTCTGAGCCCATATTGAAAATCTGTAAAACATTCAAACCGTTATATAAGCCTGGAAATGAGCAAAAGTACATATACTATAACAAAGTAATGGTGTGATCCACAGTGAAGAAGAAATAGGTTGCTAATCAATAAGCTAATTTGTCCAACTCCAAATCTGACAATGGATCTGATTGCTTCCATTGATGGACAAATTGTGCTGGATAACATGGATCAGCTGGTCAAACTTGTGGAGTCCAGGCTGCTATGGGTTAAATCAAAAGGGGGACATACCAAAAACAAAGACAATTAAAAACTCTTGACTAATTCCTACTTTTTACTCAAATTCCTTGTGTATTTTATTATGACAAAAACAGACATTTTAACTCTGTGGTCTCAGACATTTGGACCACACTCTATATGCATAGTGTTATGAAAGATGCTATTCTGTCTCAATGGTGTTACTGAGTCAGATGTGCGAGAAGACATCAACTGGTTGAAAACACCCTCCGCATTAACAATGCTCCATGTTACTGGTTATTTTACTACTGGTTCTTGTTTTTTATTTAAACAAGCTTACAATAGCTCATAATAAAGGTGGATGATGGATTGGATTCATACTGCCACCACATTTCTGGAGTCCATGATTATTTGTTTTTTGTCTGTGTCTCATTCTGTGTATTTATGATTTTCACCATGTTGCGCTGTTGAGTTCTATACGTTTGTTGCATTATGACCATTTGTGTCGGCAATAGTGGAATTCCTCCTCTTTTTTTGCTCATATATATTTATGCTTTTTTTCTTTTTTCTTTTTTTTTGTTCAACACATTACAGCACTCAGATTTGTCTGCAGTCATTTTAATTTTGTGTTATTGTTTTCAGTTCATCAGTTGTTTTCACTCTTGACAGCTATGTCCAGCAATAAAATGTTCCCAGTTGTTTTCAACGCTAGTGTGACATTTTCTGTTTCTTATACCAAGTTTCTGACACACCACTGGTTAATGACATTGCAAATTACTTAACTACAACAGAGTAGAGTTTAAAAGTAAATATTTAGCAGCCTTGTCATGAGCCATCAGAAATTAAGAGATTATGTCAATGTGATTCCAAGTTTTTGAAAATAATTAATTCCTGGAGATATCCTACCCAAAATCCTGAGAAGAGATCTACCAATCAATTGTTGTTACCATGAAAATGGGAGTCACATCAAAAGAGTTCAGTAGTGACCGCCAACTCTCATAAAACATTGCCAATGACACAGCAGTGTTGAGAATGTGAATGTCTGTGTTTGAATATTTTTCAATAAACCTTAAATATGTTGTACTTTATCAAAAGTCAAGTCACCTTTATTTATATAGAGCTATGTATATATACAAATAAAAAGCAGCTTTACAGTGATAAACAGGAAAATAATTCAATGATGCAAACAGTTCGTTTCAGCTGCACAGCAGCTCTAAAAGAAAATAGTGTTATTGTTCAGCTGGGTTCAGTTCAGTTTCGTTGTGAAGATCACCAATTATTCATATTTTTTTATTTAATCTATAAAGCAGTTCTGCAGAAAAAGTTATTTCATCGTCCAGTTCAGTTCTCATCCAATAGTGTAAGTGCAGTCAAATAAATAATACTGTTGAATATAAGGGGCAGATTTAATAAACGGCAAATTAGCGTGAGAGTGCAATTCCACAAAAGCACCGATGGAGAGGAAAGTTCAGTGCGTGATCTACTGACGCAAATTAAAGAACACAGACACAGCTGGATTATTTCCATAATGACCAACACAATCTACCAAGAGCAGCGCAACTTAACGTCTGGTTTAAAACATGCTTCTTTTGGGCGATAAATAATGGCGCAAATACCAGTCAATTGACTAGCGCAAACCTTAGTAAATTACCTTGTGTGATTCATTTAAATATTCTCATCCCATAAATTTTGCATCTGAAAGGGAATCTGCATGTATGCAATAAGGTCAGCCAAAATAACTGTGTCCACACCTTTTCAGCTTAAATTTTTCACTGTAGGCGCATTTCCATTACAGATTTGCGCAAAACTTTTGCGATTTTTTTCTAACAAAAAACTATTGCAAAATGGCTGCGTTTCCATTAACTGATGTTATGCGACTAAAACTTAATTTTTTCCTCTCGCGATAAGTAAAATTATTCCAAAAACCATGGCAACGGACGTTGGTAGGTTTATGTACTATATCCCAGCCATTGCACTAGCCATTATTATTAATCGAAGGAGATGTATGTGTGTTTTCCAAGCATTAATGGTAAGGAACAACCCTTATTATACCTGTGAGCAGCACATGTGAGGTGTTTCTGGGTGTTTCTCCCTCATATCTGCTTCGAGGTCTTGATTGTGGCATTTATTTGAGGTTTAGAATCCATTATTCCTGTAATTATTTTGTCTTATATGAATTTAATAAAGAACTCTGTCTCGTATTCTGTCCAAACACTCTGCGTCATCTACGTCAGGTGACCTGTAAATGCGCAAAAACTGTTTCCATTGCAGTTTTGCAAAATATTTATTTTTCGAATTGCCTGATAAAGGCATGCGAGCGTAAAAAAAAATTAGTTTCCATTGGCCGTATTTTCAATTCTCAGTTTCAATTTGCGCAATTTGAAGGGTAATGGAAATGCGGCTTGTGTATCTTTAGTAAATCCTGACAGTAGTTTTTTAACACCAAAAGAGGGTTTGCGCTGGCGCAAGCTGTTAGTAAATCCGGCCCTAAGTGTCCCCAACTAAGCAAGCCAGAGGCGACAGTGAACTCCATCAGGTGAAAGAATTGAGAAAAAAAATTGGGGAGAAACCAGGCTCAATCGGAGGTCCAGTTCTCCTCTGGCCTATGAATGAACACAGTGTCATTAGGATTCAGGCTGCATCACAAGTCAGAAATCAGATTGTGGATCGGTAGTATTAAAATATTTCATCCAGTTCCTTTTGCTTGGAGATCGGATTCATCACTGTATGGGGATGAAGCTGGTCATACTGTAGGTCTGTGCTGAGGACCTGTCTGGATCTTGTGGTCTTTGCTGAGGATGTGTCGTGTCGATGACGCCTTCACTGGTAGTTGACAGGATTTCTGCTAACATTCAGGGATGCGTTGTGGTCGTGTCTAGGCGCAGGTCCTCCATCTGATCTGGATACGGCCCGGATCCATCTGACTATGGTAATTTCAGGGTAAAAGGCTAACTAATGTTAGCGAAGATGCCATTCTTTTAACAATGTAACAAGTTCATTGGGTGTTACAGGAAGTGTTTGCGGTTCCAGTTTACCTAATTTATGCAGCCTAACAATCCTTTGACGGATGTGAATTATAGAAATGTGATAATATGTTATGTATATGCCAGGTTAAAGAGTGTTTTTAGTCTAGATTTAAACTGACAGTGTGTCTGCTTCTCGAACAAAGTTAGGAAGACTATTCCAAAGTTTAGGTGCTAAATAGGAAAAGGATTTACCACCTGCAGTTGATTTTGATATGCTAGGTATTATCAACGGGCCAGAATTTTGAGATTGCAATAGACGAGATGGACTATAATGCGTTAAGGAGCTCGCTCAGTAGTTAGTGGTCAATAGTTTTGTATTGGACCGTAATTTCTGTCTTGATTCTTAAATGCTTTTTATGATTAGAATTGTTATGGTTGGATAAATTGATGAAGAATTTCTGTATATTAAAAAAAAAAAAAAAAAATGCTTTGGAGAAACGGAATGGAAAATAAGGCGGCTAAAAAGTGGATAGTGTTTCCTGTAAGTGCTGAGTATCTATGCTTATAAAGGTAGATTATGGAACTACTAGGCTATTATTATAAAACTGATTCTGGTTATTGGTGATCTCTCTGTATTGACTGGTTAAGTAACTTTGACCACATTACTCACACCATACGCCAGCCCAATAATCAATAGCCCAATCAGTGTCTATATCAAAGACTCAATGTCTATTGTAAGCATAAGTGACTTTGAAAAACAGATTAATAGATCGCACACTGTCATTTAGAAGTCTAACACTTCCCAAGTGGAAACGTGGCATTGTGCAATTATATTATTCCTCCTTTAATTATCTCCTGATTTATTTGACAGTCCCTCAGCATTATTAAATGATACATAGCTGGTGCATCATATTAACTCAGTTATATCTGATCAGTGTTGTGGTTAATGTTGATGAATGAAATGAGAGCATGCAATCATCTTTCCTCATCATACTGCAGCTGGAGCCCAAATGGGGCATTTGATGAGCTCTCATCGGCACTAATAAACGTCCGTTTCACAAGCTCTGGCCAAAATTGGGGAAGGCTGCAATTATGAGCACTAAGCAATTACATTTCAGACTGAGTTTAACTGGAGAAATAGTTCAGCCCAGAATGAAATTTCTGTTATTATTTAATTACCCTCATGTTGTTCCAAACCTAAAGGCTGCTATTTTTCATGTAACACAAAAGTCCTTTTGACTTGTGCACTATAGTGTATATGTCAATTGCTGTAAAGGCATATGATAGTAGGGCATTTTTTTGGCTTTTTTTTTTTTTTTTTTTTTTTTGGGTTTATTAAACCCTTTTTCCCCAAAAATCATTAATGTTTTGCATCACAAAAGGATGCCAGTGCACAAGTGAACCTGAACATAGTCAGCGTGTGTAACTCCAGTTTTGGATGTGCTTGAGCAAATAAAGAAAAAACTAGCAACAAAAAAAAAGTAACTGACGCAAAAAGAATTTACAACATTGGTTTCCAGGGTTCCTACGCAGTTTGGAAAAGTGTGGAATTTGATTTGAGTAATTTCCAGGTCTGGATAAGTATGGGGAAAAGACAACAAAGTATGGAAAATATGTTTCAAGACTATTGCCCCTATTCAGTTTGAAGAATAAAGTTCTAAAAATGAATTTTTCATGGAAAAAGTTTAGTGATTGTTTAGTTATTGTTCACGACTGAATGAATTCAAGGTTATTTTCATTACGCAAAACTGTTTGTCTTTATCATAAGCGAGTCTCTTTTGAACCTCACTTAACTAATGTGCAGAGGCGGAGTGGCAATTGGGAGAGCTCAATAATAGAGACTTTTCCCGGTGGGCCGGTATTGTTTTGAGGCCGCGAGGGCCGGTCTGATAATAGTTATACATTGCGAGTTATATTAGCAACACCATCTGGCGGCCTGATGTGCGGCCGCTTCCCGCTGGTCAAACTGTGCAGCCTCTCTGCTCAACACAGTATATAAAAGTGGTTCAACCATGTCTAGGATTTTCAAAAACATAGGGGGATCAGTGAGCGGCCTCTCCCCAAAAGGCCTTTGATGTAAAAAGCCGCCGAACACCTCTTTTTCCTCGTCACGTTTTGGAAGTCTAACGTCCGTGTGAGTGAGTTAAATGATGGAAAGGCAAAAAAGAAAACTGAAAGGTGGCGCTGAGCATGGGCGGCGCTAGGGAGGGGCTAGCAGGTGCTTCAGCACCCCCAAGAAAGACCAAAGCACCCCGATAGCACCCCCAAAAATAATTTCTGGAAGCAATTATATTCAGGCTGTATTCTATGAAAGCCCTGAACCGCATTTTGAAGAAAAAAAAAAAGAAAACTTATCTTGTTACTTCGAGATATTAAGTCGTTATTTCAACATAATATCTCGTTATTTCAACATAAGAAGTCGTTATATCGACATAAGAAGTCGTTATTTCGACGTAATATATGTTATTTCGACATAATATCTCGTTATTTCGACATAATAAGGGGACATTCTAATCTGCATTAAGCCACATTAAGCGTTCTTATAATGGTTTTCTATGGGAGGAAAATGCTTAACGTGTAGTTAAACGTTGCGTTCATATTCTGGGCTCATCTGATTTTCTGTACATAGCATAGCCTACTTTGTTATGATCTTAGTATCATAATGATTAATAAATGCATGCACAATTATCCGTGAACTTGATTTGAACAAATGCCTTTCACCTTGTGTGTGCAAAATTCTGAATTAAATGAATGTGCCGCAATTTGTACAAATAGAGAGTCTGTAGGCCTACAATACTGTTGTAGACATTAAATAAGCGAATTTAGTTTCATATTTGTTAAAATATTATAATGTTATTTTTTTCCATTTATGTTGATAATGAAAAGTGAACAGCACGGGTAAGATAGGATGCGCAATATACCGGGAGACATGGAGTGGGTCAGACATGATTTTGACCACTTCATTAAGTTTTGTTTTGTAGAAAGCTTTTTTTAAAGTGAATTTTGTTTTGTATAAATTGTATCTTAATTTTAATAAATTTTTCATCAACCAATTGCCTGGATTTAATAAATAAGAAGCAAATATAACAGACAATATAATCATGGAGGCGCCCGCGCGGTCAATTGCATTGCACATTAACTGGAGCGCATCTCATCCTAACTTAACGAAACTCAGTGTATGCCTCACACAGACATGAGAAATACATCAAATACACAAAGCTTGAAATGTCTTTAAACGAAATAATTCAAAACGAAAAGAAAAAGGCTGCTCTCTGATTACGTAATCCATTATGTACATTTCTCTCTATAGGCGCGTTCACTACGAATATGGCGATCGTCAACTTCATCTTTGCAGCCGACACTGACAGAAAATTGCTCATTTATTCATAAAAATCAATGCACTTGTCACCAGATTTACAAATGCACATCGTGCTTGCTGCACGCATACATATTATGTCGAAATAACGAGATATTATGTTGAAATAACCTTATTATTAATAATACATCTTTTAGAATATTTGATTGAATGCTGAATGTTGCGCTTGTTCAATTTAATAAAATTAAAACTTTAATTGTGATTATTAAAATAATTGAATATTAAATATTTAGTGGCCAAGTTTTGCTCAATTATTATTATTATTAGTATATATATATATATATATATATACATATATATGTATATACATATATAGGCTATATATATAATTGCACAGCTCCCCAATGATCATTGATCATGTCAATGATCTAGCACCCCCTCAGCACATGCGTTAAAAATGATCTGGCGCCGCCCCTGGCGCTGAGAAGGTCAGACTCAAAAGGAAAAAAATTATAGAGGAGGAGGCAGTGAAATGCTCCAAAATAACAGACATGTTCCGGGCATCAACGAGCAAAGATACTACAGGTGAAATAAACTGAAGCACATGTCGTCAAAGATAGGCACAGATGGGAATTAGCACCAGCTACCAGCCAGCCAGCCAAAAGCTTGTAAAATTTGAAAGTAGCTGTGGTTAATATGAGACAAATGAATAGTTTACTATTGAGTGACTCTTGAATTTGTCCTTCAGTGGTTGGCAGATTTCCTAGTTTTAAAACGAGTAACTTCCCTTGGCTGCTGCTGCTATGCTAAGTGTAGGCCTATACGGATTATGTTAACACTAGCAGTTAAGCTAACGAGTCGTGTCACCGTGAAAATGGACCCTTTTCAACAGGGTGATGATAACGCGTTTTAATGGTCATCATCAGTATAAATCCTGGAAAGTTTTTTATATTTTCAATTTAAAAAAATATGTTATTACATTTATAACACTATACTTTATATTATATTACCTTTTTATAAAATTACAAAAAACTAGTTAATGCTGCTGTGAGGGTTTCTAATACAGCGTCTGTGGGAGTGATTACAAATTGACATATATTTCTCTCTTCTGAGGTCTGACTGCCGTTATCCATCTCTCGCAATTTTTTTCCTCTCTTTGAAAGTTGTGAAAAAACTATAGAGGAGTTTTTCTTTTGTTATTTGAGCAAATGGGAACAAAACTTTTTTTTTTTTTTACCACTGAGGGCCGGTGGTCTACGAAATTTCCCCGTAGATTTTTTGGTCCCACTCCGCCCCTGCTAATGTGTGTGTGTGTGCCACTCAAACCAGCAACAGATAAAGGAGCAAACGATCTAAATCATATATATATATATATATATATATATATATGCAGGTTATAAAGCGTTATAGGTTCTTTTCATAATGTAAGCACATGAATTTTAAGAGAATAAAAATACTGTACGGATACAGATGTACTATATGCTAAATGTAATGCTGAAAATAATGTTGTGTGAACCATTTATGTTAAATATGATCTGAAAAATCTACAGATAGGTTTGGAAATTTAAGAATGGAGAAGAATGGAATTTTGAAATAGAAAATGTGTAGGAACACCCTCGGTTTCACTTTATTTTGATGGTCCCCTTTTAGATATTCTTTAGATATGCTGATTATAAGTAACGTTGCATCTACATGTCAACTAACTCTCATAAGAGTATTAGTTATGAATTAGTAGACAGTTCGGTGCAGGCCAAACCGTAAGGCCTAGAGACGTGAAATCTGGCCAGATGGTAGGTCTCAATTTGGGGACTACCTATCAGAGTATGACCCCGATTGGCCCATAGCTACAGCAACCAAAAGTACAAAACCGCCCATAACTCTTAGGTCGTTTGACCTAGACTCAAGTGCCTTACACCACTGTGATCCCTGGCTCAAGGCGGGCAAAATGGCTATCTCCAAATTCGATTTAGGCAGGACAAAATTTTCTGCTATGTCGCATTTTGTCAAAAACCTACTTTTGCGAACTAGTCCCTGGTTTTTCGCACGATCGAAACCAGACCAGTCCAGGACAATTCTCTGGACTCTCTAGATCAATAATTATCGGAAAAAAAGTTGAACTTTTGCATTTGGGTGGCTGTAACAGGGTCATTTAGAAAAGGGGAGTGGCAAAATACACTAAAAAGCCTATAAATCCCAAATGAAAACTCAGAACTTCACAAAAATTGATGAGCATATGTGTCATAACATGGTGAAGAAGCATGCAGAGTTTCATGCCGATCAGACCAAAGGTGGCGCTATAAATGGCAAAAAGCTTCCATTCTTATTAGGGGTTCAAGCATGAAATGCTGAAACCCTATTGTAATTGTAAGGATTCGTAAAACGCATCGTGCATGCCAAACCGTAAGGCCTAGAGACGTGAAACCTGGCCAGATGGTAGGCCTCAATTTGGGGACAACCTATCAGAGTATGACCCTGATTGGCCCATAGGTGGCGCTACAGCAACCAAAAGTACAAAACGCCTCGGTTACGACTGTAACCTCGGTTCCCTGAAGAGGGAACGAGCGTTGCGTCGAGTTTGACGCTATGGGAACGCTTTGCGTGATGATGTCTTGAAGCACATGTAAAATCAGTCCAATGGCGTGGCGGAACGTCAGATGCGGGTGACGTCACGTACCAGGAAACTATAAAGCCTGCTTGAAAACAGAGAGCGGCAGCTTCGTAAAGTCTGAAGTAGCAGCTGACAGGCATGAAGGAGATATGGCAAGGTGACTCAACGCTCGTTCCCTCTTCAGGGAACCGAGGTTACAGTCGTAACCGAGGCGTTCCCTTTCAAGGGAACTCGCGTTGCGTCGAGTTTGACGCTATGGGAACGTCTATACCAACGCCACCATAGCTACAAGTGTCTGTCCTGTGTGAAATCATAAAGAGCAGCACTAGGATGACAGGACCTGAGACCCTGGTGTAGAGTCCAGGTCCAAGGAGTAAAACCTGACAAAGGTGTGCGGTGAGGACCAGCCTGCCGCATCACACACGTCCTGGAGAGAAACTCCTGAAATAAGGGCCTTTGAGGCCGCCATACTCCTTGTAGAGTGCGACCGGACAGCCATAGGAGAAGGCTGCCCGGCCGCTTCATAAGCAAGCGAAATAGCCTCAACCACCCACTTGCTCATTCTTTGCTTAGACACTGGAGATCCCTTGTTAGGGGACCCAAAGCATACAAACAGCTGATCACTTTTACGCCACAGGGCAGCTCTGTGGACATAAGCGTCTAACGCCCGAACTGGGCAAAGCAAATTATTCGTCTCCTGGTCCGCATTCTGAAAGGGAGGAGGACAGAAGGCCTGCAGAACAATAGGTCTAGCCACATTAGTGGGGACCTTGGGGATATAACCCGGTCTCGGATGCAGAAAAGCTTTAACCATACCCGGTGCAAACTCTAAGCATGACGGAGCAACCGACAATGCTTGAAGATCCCCTATTCTCTTGAGAGAAGAAATAGCTAGAAGGAACAGAGCTTTCAATGTCAAGAACTTCTCAGGAACCTCCTCAATAGGCTCAAAGGGGGCCAGGGAAAGGCCTTGCAACGCAATGGACAAATCCCATGGTGGCACCCTAGAGCGAACTGCAGGCCTCAGCCTCCAGGTGCCACGAAGGAAACGAGATACCAAGGGGTCTTTCCCCACAGACATTCCACCCAAAGGAATGTGGTAAGCACCTATGGCCACCACATAAACCTTTAAAGTGGACGGGGTCAGACCTGCAGTGAACCGGTCCTGCAGGAACTCCAGCACTGTACCAATTGGGCAGTGAACTGGGTCCAACCGACGGTCACTACACCAAGAAGTGAATACTCTCCACTTCAGGGCATAAAGTTTCCTCGTGGAGGGAGCTCTGGACTGTAGAATGGTCTCAACAACCTCAGTTGAGAGACCTGACTCTATGAGCTGGGCCCCCTCAGAGGCCAAGCCCACAGGTTCCACAGTTCTGGTCGGTGGTGTAATATCGAGCCCTCCGCTTGGGACAGAAGGTCCCTCCTGACGGGTAGCTCCAAAGGAGGCCCATCGAGGAGAGACACAAGATCGGGAAACCATACTCTGCCCGGCCAGCGCGGGGCTATAAGAAGTAAATGGACCCGGTCCCTGCGAACTCTTTCCAGAACTCCCGGGAGCAGAGCAACTGGGGGAAAAGCGTACAGACGTAGCCTCGGCCACGTCTGTACCATAGCATCCAGTCCCAGAGGAGCTGGATGCGTGAGGGAGAACCAAAGTGGACAGTGAGACGTCTCTCGAGACGCAAACAGATCCACTTGTGCTTGGCCAAACTCCCTCCATATCAGCTCCACCACCTCGGGGTGGAGCCTCCATTCCCTGGGCCTCAGCCCCTGCCTCGACAGAGTGTCTGCTCCTATATTCTGGACCCCAGGAATGTAAGCTGCCCTGAGTGACAACAGCTTCCCCTGGGACCACAAGAGGATATGGCGTGCCAGTTTGCATAATGGGCGTGAGCGCAAACCCCCTTGGTGATTTATATAGGCGACTACCGACGTGTTGTCCGTATGTACTAGCACATGGTGTCCCCTGAGATCTGTGATAAAGCTCCTCAGAGCCCGGAAGACAGCTAACATCTCTAGGCGATTGATATGCCATGAACGATGATGGTCTTCCCACAGACCTTGAGATGAGCGACCCTCTAGAATCGCTCCCCAACCCATGAGGGAAGCATCCGTCGTTAGCAGTTTGCGACGATAAGGAGCTCCCAACACTGGGCCTTGGGACAGGAACCAAGGTTTCTTCCACATAGCCAAGGCACGTAGGCATTACCGCGTGACCTTGATTGTGCGAAATGGGTTGCCCCTCGGGGAAAACCCCCTGGTCCTGAGCCACCACTGCAGGGGCCTCATGTGCAGCAGTCCAAAAGGTATCACGTTGGAAGCTGCTGCCATGAGACCCAACAGTCTCTGGAACTGTTTGACAGTGAGTAGCTGGCCTAGCTTTACACTTTTCACAGCTGCAAGGATGGACTCTATACGTGGCGGTGACAGGCGCGCCTGCATCGACACTGAATCCCAAACCACGCCTAAAAAAGTGGTCCTCTGAAGTGGAGAAAGCACACTCTTCTTGGCGTTCAGCCGTAACCCCAACTCTTTCATATGGGCGAGGACGACATCTCGATGCCGAACCGCCATCTGATGCGACTGAGCTAAAATCAACCAATCGTCGATGTAGTTCATTATGCGAATACCCTGAAGGCGCAAGGGCGCCAGAGCTGCATCCACGCATTTGGTGAAAGTGCGGGGTGATAAAGCTAGACCGAATGGAAGAACTCGATATTGGTATGCTTTGCCCCCGAAAGCAAACCTCAGGAACTTCCAGTGACACGGACGGATGGAAATATGGAAATATGCGTCCTTGAGATCTATCGTGACAAACCAGTCCTCGGACCTGATTTGTGGCACGATTTGTCTCAAAGTCAACATTTTGAACTTGAGCTGCATAACTGACTCGTTCAGAACTCGAAGATCTAAAATGGGACGCAATCCCCCGTCCTTCTTTGGAACTATGAAATATCGACTGTAAAACCTGATTTCCCTGTTGGAGGGAGGTACATATTCTATGGCTCCTTTCTCTAACAGAGTGTTCACTTCTTGTTCCATGACCAGAACCTGCTCGGAGTCCACCACTGTGGGTAGGACCCCCATAAACCGAGGTGGGCGTTTCTTGAACTGTATTTGATACCCTTTTTCTACGGTCTGCAGGACCCATCGAGAAACATTTGGCAGTAGCTTCCACGCTGTCAAAGATTCTACTAGAGGTACCAGTCTCTCGAGACTGGCTTCTGGATTTTGTTGTTGTTGAGTAATAGGTTCGTCGACCTGTAACAGCGCACCGGCAGGGAACGACTGAACGGACTGCTCTAACACCCTCCTCAGAGGGGGCGGGCATCCCGAGGCCACTACGTTTCCGGGTGGTCCTTGAGATATGTGCTCGCCGGAGACTGCTGCGCCCTGAAACACCGGAGGTGGCAGGGTTGGCAGAACGGTCCCCTGAGGGTACCGAAGGGAGACGGGCACCGTAAAAAGAGGTGTTGACCGCTGCACTTCGGGGGGGGGCTACCCTCACGGACGTCAGGACTTTTTCCCAGCAGCCTTCTTGGCGGTAATAACGGTCCGCAGATCCGTTCTACCCTTCGAAGGCTGGGGTTGAGAACGTCCTCCCTGTCCCCGAGATCTTTGTGGGGGAGCACGGGAGGAAACGCTCTGCTTCTGAGATGCCCTATGGGAGCTCGAGGTCTGAGGCTGTTCCCGCACAGCAGCCTCAGGATGTGAGCGACGGGGGAGCATTTTTTGGAACGCTGCAGCATGTTTAGAAGCCTCTTGGAATTTTTCAACTGCAGTATTAACAGCGTTACCAAACAAACCAGACGTAGAAACAGGTGCATCCATTAAAAAGTTTTTTTTCTTTCTCCTTTATATTGCTCAAATTGAGCCACAGATGCCTCTCAGTAGCCACCAGGGCTGCCATAGAACGGCCGATAGATTTAGCCGTCTCCTTGGTGGCCCTGAGAGACAAATCCGTGGCTCTACGGAGCTCACACACCACATCTGGGCCAATACCCCCGCCCTCATCGAGATCTCCCAATAATTCTGCCTGATAAGCCTGCAGCAAAGACATCGTGTGTAAACACGCTGCAGCCTGACCAGACGCGGAATAAGCCTTGCCCACCAGAGAAGATGTAACTCTGAGGGGCTTATTAGGCAATGCCGAAACACTTAGGGAAGATGCCGTTGCTGGAGAGAGATAGCTCGCAAGCGTCTCTTCCACCTTCGGCATCTCCCCATAACCATGCTCTTTGTAGCCAGAAATAGAAGAATAATTCGATGTTTGTGAATTAAAAACTCTATATGAAGCTGGCTTCTCCCACGATCTCGAAAAACGGCAGATTTCGGCGTTGTGATTGTGCACGTGAGGGCAGGAAGCGTTCGTCAAGTTTACTTTTTGAACGAACGTCCTGATTATCTTTAGATGGCCACTCAATACATAGTCTATCGACTGCTCTTGTCACTACTTCCAGCAATTCTTCAAATGCATGAGACTGAGGTGGGGCGTCCTCAGACTCAGCCTCAACACTAACAACATCCAGTTCCTCAGAACTGGACAATTGCAGTGTTTGTTCCATCATCGGGGCGGAAGAAACCACAGCGCATGCTTCCGAACCCTGATGACAGACATCGGATCTATCAGGTAAGGGCTGAGATAGGGCAGAGCCCGTCTCAGACCCCGCTGATAGATCCATTTGCGAACCCCAGGACTGAGATCGCCGCTGTGCCTCGGCAGCAGCAGGACCCGAGCCCTGGGGAACGCGAGCTTCCCGGAAGAAGCTCAGCCGGGATCGGAGCGAGCGCATGGGCAGCGCCTCACAATGCACACAGCCAGCACCCTCGAGTGCTGACTGGGCATGCTCCTCTCCCAAACAAACAATGCACAGAACGTGAGTGTCCCTACCCGTAATAAAATGCGGGCAGGGATGCACACACATTCTGAACTGATCGCTGGAACTCATAATGGTGACAAGACAACAATAAATAGACAGAGACAGATTTCACATAGAGCGCTACTGAAGACACAGAAGCTGCCGCTCTCTGTTTTCAAGCAGGCTTTATAGTTTCCTGGTACGTGACGTCACCCGCATCTGACGTTCCACCACGCCATTTGGACTGATTTTACATGTGCTTCAAGACATCATCACGCAAAGCGTTCCCATAGCGTCAAACTCGACGCAACGCGAGTTCCCTTAAAAGGGAACCACTCATAACTCTTAGGCCATTTGACCTAGACTCAAGTGCCTTACACCACTGTGATCCCTGGCTCAAGGCGGACAAAATGGCTATCTCCAAATGCGATTTAGGCAGGAACAATTTTCTGCTATGTCGCATTTTGTCCAAAACCTACTTTTGCGAACTAGTCCCTGGTTTTTCGCCCGATCAAAACCAGACCAGTCTAGGACAATTCTCTGGACTCTCTAGATCAATAATTATCAAAAAAAAGTTGAACTTTGGCATTTGGGTGGCTGTAACGGGGTCATTTAGAAAAGGGGCGTGGCAAAATACACTCAAAAGCCTATAAATCCCAAATGAAAACTCAGAACTTCACCAAAATTGATGAGCATATGTGTCATAACATGGTGAAGAAGCATGCAGAGTTTCATGCCGATCGGACCAAAGGTGGCGCTATAAATGGCAAAAAGCTTCCATTCTTATTAGGGGTTCAAGCATGAAATGCTGAAACCCTATTGTAATTGTAAGGATTCGTAAAACACATCGTGCAGGCCAAACCGTAAGGCCTAGAGACGTGAAACCTGGCCAGATGGTAGGCCTCAATTTGGGGACAACCTATCAGAGTATGACCCCGATTGGCCCATAGGTGGCGCTACAGCAACCAAAAGTACAAAACTGCCCATAACTCTTAGGTTGTTTGACCTAGACTCAAGTGCCTTACACCACTGTGATCCCTGGCTCAAGGCGGACAAAATGGCTATCTCCAAATTCGATTTAGGCAGGACAAAATGTTCTGCTATGTCGCATTTTGTCCAAAACCTACTTTTGCGAACTAGTCCCTGGTTTTTCGCACGATCGAAACCAGACCAGTCCAGGACAATTCTCTGGACTCTCTAGATCAATAATTATCTAAAGAAAAGTTGAACTTTTGCCTTTGGGTGGCTGTAACAGGGTCATTTGGAAAAGGGGATTGGCAAAATACACTAAAAAGCCTATAAATCCTAAATGAAAACTCAGAACTTCACCAAAATTGATGAGCATATGTGTCATAACATGGCGAAGAAGCATGCAGAGTTTCATGCCGATCGGACCAAAGGTGGCGCTATAAATGGCAAAAAGCTTCCATTCTTATTAGGGGTTCAAGCATGAAATGCTGAAACCCTATTGTAATTGATCTTTCGCCGGCCCCTCCCCCAAAACGGCCATTGTCCAATCACACATCATAGCAACCGTTACTATGTGAGCAGGTCCGACAAACATTCTCGGCCCACGGCGTTTGTAAATATGTGGAATAAGGGCTGCCTCCGACAAAAAACATTTTCTAGTCGACTATAGTTATTCATTTAAGCCATTAGTGGACAGATGCCCCTTTATATTAATTGAATTACTTAAATAGGCTATATAGCCTACAGGATATTGAGCGTTTACGTAATATAGCCGCACTCAAGCGCACGACCGCAGGCATAAAGCTTGCCACAAAGAACCGGTAAAAGTAATTTGGGGTCAGTAAGATTTTTTAAGAAATTAAGAAAATAGGCAAGGATGCATTCAATTGATTAAAAGTGACAATATAGATATTTATAACGTTAGAAAAGCTTTCTATTTCAGAAAACTCTGAAACTTTCTATTCATCAAAGAATCCTGAAAAAAAACAAAAACAGTTTTCTACATTGTGTAGCGACAATGGGTAGAAAGCAACCACCAACTAATCTTCTTTTTGAATATTAATTCAAATTCTCTACTTCTCGATGACTGAGGGGGGAAGATTTGTTCAGAACGTCTCATGATCATCACTGGTCTGACTAATTGAAGGAGCCCCCAGCACTAACACATAACTGGTCAATGGCTAGCTTTGTGGCCTACTACGGACTGGTTAAAGGGATAGTTCACTTTGAAATTAATTTTTGATATGTTTTAGCTTACCTCAAGGGCATCCAAGATGTAGGTGTCTTTGTTTCCGCAGTAGTTTCAATTTTGATATTTTTAGGTCAAACCGTTCTTGTCTGTCAGTCATATAATGCAGGTCTGTGGTCACTGTCTCAAAACTCAAGCACAGAGTCCAAATTAAAACAATTCCCCATCGTCCAAATGAAACAATTCCCCATCATAAGTACACATTGATGGCCTAAGACACGAAACGAGCGGTTTGTGTGAGAAAACGAACAGTATTTATATAGTTTTTAGCTCTTGAAAACAGCACACGTCCAAATGGTCTGACGGCGCGGGCGAGTATAGATGTATACATAGATGTCGCCTTGGCTACGGTTTCGTTCCAATGAACTGCAGTAGCGAAGGCGACATCTAGTGTATACATCTATACCCGCATAGATATATACACTAGATGTCGCTTTGCTACGGTTTCGTTCCAATGAACTGCAGTAGCCAAGGCGACATCTATGTATACATCTATACTCGCCCGCGCCGTCAGACCATTTGGACGTGTGCTGTTTTCAAGAGCTAAAAACTATATAAATACTGTTCGTTTTCTCACACAAACCGCTCGTTTCGTGTCTTAGGCCATCAATGTGTACTTATGATGGGGAATTGTTTCATTTGGACGATGGGGAATTGTTTTAATTTGGACTCTGTGCTTGTGGTTTGAGACAGTGACCACAGACCTGCATTATATGACTGACAGACAAGAACGGTTTGACCTAAAAATATCAAAATTGAAACTACTGCGGAAACAAAGACACCTACATCTTGGATGCCCTTGAGGTAAGCTAAAACATATCAAAAATTAATTTCAAAGTGAACTATCCCTTTAAGATAAAGACAGTGTCCGCACATTCCAGAGTCAAATCACCAAGACCAGAGCCATAAGTCACCCATCCCGGTGCCAGAGAGTCTGCAAAAGACCCTTCTAATGACCAAACTAACGGAAAATCTTGTCAATGTGTGGGGTTGTTAAAAGACAGATTGGTTCAGAAACCCCCGACAACATTCCTGAACACCTCCTCCTTAAGACCTCTGAACAAACAGAGTTCTGTCTCTTCACCAGAGAACTGATTCTTATCAATAACTATACATAAAATCATTCAAGAACAATTTTCAATGGACTCATGATCAAACAATCATGCAACTACCTAATCCTGGGTTGTTTCCACCACTTATATGCATATTTTAATAAGATAATATGTTTTGATCCCATTTAATTCAGGTAATAGTTATTATATTAACTATTAGAAGGAGTGAATGAATGAAAGTGTGTACTGTTTATCAATGCTATCTTACGAACACAACTAGCAAGATGGCTTGAATGATATCGGTGTAATATGTTTTGATCTTCTTTTAATTAGAAATCATGTCTAAACTGTAGCCTCTGTTCTCTCTGCTAGTAAGGAGATCCCAGATAGCGCATGATTTATGACTTTGCAAACAAAGGCAGTGTCTAATTGGTCAGAACTCATCCTGGAGGTTGGACAAACTTTTAGTTTAAAACCTTAGACCCAAAAACAAATTTCTCTCTCTCGCTGCTCTCTCTCGCTGCTCTCGAAGCTCTCTCTCTCGGTGCTCTCTCTCTCTCTATAGGAACCATGTAAACGTGCAAACGAAATAACCCAAATCAAGATCTGAAGAACATGGGTTAAACAGCTTCATTCAAGCCATCATCATCTACTCTCAATTTCCTTTCTTTTCTTAGTTTCATTTCTTTTCCGTTGTGAGTGTCGGTTCTAAGTTAAGTTTTGCGACAAGATTTCGAGCCACGTTTCTTCTGCAAAGCCAGCTTCAAACAAAGACTTTCATTCCGCCAGCACACCACGTGACTGACCACGTGATCCAGACATCAGGCACGAGGAGACCGAACGGACCGGGAAAACCCCTTTCACGCAACAAAAAGGGAATCCCCAAAAGCAAATACGCAAGTACCTCCATGCAGGCTAAAATCTTAACTGGTGTATTTATATAACTTTAATAACCTGCCTAAAACGATAGAAGGGTTAAATTAATGATTGATGGTTCGTTCAGGTCATGTCTAAGTGTATATGGAATCGTGAGATTTCATCCTTTCACTCTTAAACCCACTCTTTCCTCACTCTATTCCTTTCTGCAACGCGTATGAATGTGTGTGTGCGTGTGTTTGTGTTAGATATTAGCTTATGTGTTATATATAATCAATAAAGTATTGTTTGTATTTGAAAAGAGATTACTTGTGTATGTGCTTATCAGATTTATTGTCTTGAACTTCGATTTAAGTTACCTATGCTGTTACCCTTAATTTACTTCGTAATTTATTGTTAGCTGGGGATTAATTCTTTCTTGACCAGGAAGATATTATATTTCCTAGAGTTAATACTTGTTTATGCTTTCTGTTCATTTGATGAACTGATAAAATGATCATACTATTGATTCTGCTACAGTAAATTCTGAAGATAATTAAACATAATTAAAATATTAATTATTGGTCATATTCCGTTATGAATAATAATTAATAATATTTATACGTGGGCGTATAAACGCTACAATTGATAACAATCAGAAATATTTATTGAGCAGTAAATCAGCGTATTATTCCCTCAGGTAGGTTGCACGTTTTCTTGCGTGGGTGGATGTTGGAATCAATAATCACGTTGTTTGCATTCGCCTAAACTAATTTGCCGAAATCAAAATGCTGACATTGAAAGTCCCGCTCGGAGCGGTAAATCAAACAATGATTTGTCCCTAAATAATGATATATTATATCATATTATATATTATTATTATTGATAGGATGATAACAGGTGTCGTGATCAGCACTGCTGCTGTATCAGTCAGTGGTTAGATCAGCTTTGCAGTCAAAAAAACAGGACAAGGGAGATATAAATTATGCCCAAAATACGGGACATTTGGCAACCCTAACGTTAGTTTTTCCCTTCCCCAAGAACAAAGCACATAACGTTAGCAGGGCTGAACTGGAACAAAAATTTGCTAATAAAAATGAGCAAAATATCGCTAACAGCTCAGATAACTGCGATTGTCTGCAACAAATCGGAGAAAATCAAGACAGAAGAAGAGGTCTACGATGCCTACGGATGTTGGTTGATCACAAACTTCCAAGATGCCGTCTGCAAGTGTGTTTATGTCGATTGCGTGGGTATTAGAGATTTTTTTACGATTGTCATGGGGTTTCTCCATAGGGTTTCTCAGATTTCGCTTGAGACCGGTAAGCATTAGCCTCGATAGTAGTCGTGTCTCCTTCATTGCGTATTTTTATATTTTGAATATATCCCTCCACTGCATACTGTAACCCCTTTTGCCTCGATCTGGAGGATATCGCGGAGGTATTGCTCCAAAAAAGGTCACTGACACGCACGGGTATACCTCTTCCCGTCATGGCAATCTGTCGTGCTGGTCGTGTTTGACCATTTGTTTGTCGGACGTAGCAACAGTAACTAAGGGGGGTGGGGCTCGGCGAAAGGCTAATTGTAAGGATTCGTAAAACGCATCGTGCAGGCCAAACCGTAAGGCCTAGAGATGTGAAACCTGGCCAGGTGGTAGGCCTCAATTTGGGGACAAAATATCAGAGTATGACCCCGATTGGCCCATAGGTGGCGCTACAGAGACCAAAAGTACAACATCGCTCACAACTCTTAGGCCGTTTGACCTAGACTCAAGTGCTTTACACCACTGTGATCCCTGGCTCAAGGCGGACAAAATGGCTATCTCCAAATCCGATTTAGGCAGGAAACATGTTCTGCTATGTCGAATTTTGTCCAAAACCTACTTTTGCGAACTAGTCCCTGGTTTTTCGCCCGATCGAAACCAGACCAGTCTATGACAATTCTCTGGACTCTCTAGATCAATAATTATCGAAAAAAAGTTGAACTTTTGCATTTGGGTGGCTGTAACAGGGTCATTTAGCAAAGGGGCGTGACAAAATACACTCAAAAGCCTGTAAATCTTACAGGAAAACTCAGAACCTCACAAAAATTGGTGAGCATATGTGACATAACATCTTTCACAAGCATGCCAAATTTTATGGAGATCGGACCAAAGGTGACGCTATAACTGTTAAAAAGCTTTAAAACCATATATTTCCTATGGTACATTGCCTGTATTGGCTGTAAATGGTGTTTTCCATCTATTATGTCAGTGGTTACATACTTGCTGAATAAAACTTAATAACTTTTGATGCTTTTGTGCTTAAATGCCTTAAAGGCCTTAACTGCTTGAACCCCGATAAATGCTGCTTGCAGCTTTAATTAGGGGTTCAAGCACGAAGTGCTGAAACCCTATTGTAATTGCTCTGATTTTTATTAGGGGTTCAAGCATGAAATGCTGACACCCTCTTGTAATTGTGCTGATTTTTAGGGGTTCAAGCACGGAGTGCTGAAACCCTATTGTAATTGTACTGATTTTTAGGGGTTCAAGCATGAAATGCTGAAACCCTATTGTAATTGTGCTGATTTTTATTATTAGGGGTTCAAGCACAAAGTGCTGAAACCCTATTGTTATTGTAAGGATTTTTATTAGGGGTTCAAGCATGAAATGCTGAAACCCTATTGTAATTGTAAGGATTTTTATTAGGGGTTCAAGCACGAAGTGCTGAAACCCTATTGTAATTGTCCTGATTTTTATTAGGGGTTCAAGCATGAAATGCTGAAACCCTATTGTAATTGTACTGATTTTTATTATTATTAGGGGTTCAAGCATGAAATGCTGAAACCATATTGTAACTGTAAGGATTCGTAAAACGCATCGTGCAGGCCAAACCGTAAGGCCTAGAGACGTGAAACCTGGCCAGATGGTAGGCCTCAATTTGGGGACAACCTATCAGAGTATGACCCCGAATGGCCCATAGGTGGCGCTACAGCAAACAAAAGTTCAAAATTGCTCATAACTCTTAGACCGTTTGTCCCAGGATCAAGTGTCTTATATCGTTGGAATCCTTGGCTCAAGGCGGACAAAATGGCTATCTCCGGTTTTGATTTAGGCAGGGAAAAATTTCTGCTATGTCGAATTTTGTCCAAAACCTACTTTTGCGAACTAGTCCCTGGTTTTTCGCCCGATCGGAACCAAACCAGTCTAGGACAATTCTCTGGACTCTCTAGATCAATAATTATCGAAAAAAAGTTGAACTTTTGCATTTGGGTGGCTGTAACAGGGTCATTTAGAAAAGGGGCGTGGCAAAATACACTAAAAAGCCTATAAATCCCAAATGAAAACTCAGAACTTCACCAAAATTGATGAGCATATGTGTTAGAACATGGTGAGGAAGCATGCAGAGTTTGATGGAGATCGGACCATAGCTGGCGCTATAACTGGCAAAAAGCCTTCATTCTTATTAGGGGTTCAAGCATGAAATGCTGAAACCCTATTGTTATTGTAAGGATTCGTAAAACGCATCGTGCAGGCCAAACCGTAAGGCCTAGAGACGTGAAACCTGGCCAGATGGTAGGCCTCAATTTGGGGACAACCTATCAGAGTATGACCCCGAATGGCCCATCTGTGGCGCTACAGCAAACAAAAGTTCAAAATTGCTCATAACTCTTAGACCGTTTGTCCCAGGATCAAGTGTCTTATATCGTTGGAATCCTTGGCTCAAGGCGGACAAAATGGCTATCTCCGATTTTGATTTAGGCAGGGGAAAATTTCTGCTATGTCGAATTTTGTCCAAAACCTACTTTTGCGAACTAGTCCCTGGTTTTTGGCCCGATCGGAACCAAACCAGTCTAGGACAATTCTCTGGACTCTCTAGATCAATAATTATCGAAAAAAAAGTTGAACTTTTGCATTTGGGTGGCTGTAACAGGGTCATTTAGAAAAGGGGCGTGGCAAAATACACTAAAAAGCCTATAAATCCCAAATGAAAACTCAGAACTTCACCAAAATTGATGAGCATATGTGTTAGAACATGGTGAGGAAGCATGCAGAGTTTGATGGAGATCGGACCATAGCTGGCGCTATAACTGGCAAAAAGCCTTCATTCTTATTAGGGGTTCAAGCATGAAATGCTGAAACCCTATTGTAATTGTAAGGATTCGTAAAACGCATCGTGCAGGCCAAACCGTAAGGCCTAGAGACGTGAAACCTGGCCAGATGGTAGGCCTCAATTTGGGGACAACCTATCAGAGTATGACCCCGAATGGCCCATAGGTGGCGCTACAGCAAATAAAAGTTCAAAATTGCTCATAACTCTTAGACCGTTTGTCCCAGGATCAAGTGTCTTATATCGTTGGAATCCTTGGCTCAAGGCGGACAAAATGGCTATCTCCGATTTTGATTTAGGCAGGGGAAAATTTCTGCTATGTCGAATTTTGTCCAAAACCTACTTTTGCGAACTAGTCCCTGGTTTTTCGCCCGATCGGAACCAAACCAGTCTAGGACAATTCTCTGGACTCTCTAGATCAATAATTATCGGAAAAAAAGTTGAACTTTTGCATTTGGGTGGCTGTAACAGGGTCATTTAGAAAAGGGGCGTTGCAAAATACACTAAAAAGCCTATAAATCCCAAATGAAAACTCAGAACTTCACCAAAATTGATGAGCATATGTGTTAGAACATGGTGAGGAAGCATGCAGAGTTTGATGGAGATCGGACCATAGGTGGCGCTATAACTGGCAAAAAGCCTTCATTCTTATTAGGGGTTCAAGCATGAAATGCTGAAACCCTATTGTAATTGTAAGGATTCGTAAAACGCATCGTGCAGGCCAAACCGTAAGGCCTAGAGACGTGAAACCTGGCCAGATGGTAGGCCTCAATTTGGGGACAACCTATCAGAGTATGACCCCGAATGGCCCATCTGTGGCGCTACAGCAAACAAAAGTTCAAAATTGCTCATAACTCTTAGACCGTTTGTCCCAGGATCAAGTGTCTTATATCGTTGGAATCCTTGGCTCAAGGCGGACAAAATGGCTATCTCCGATTTTGATTTAGGCAGGGGAAAATTTCTGCTATGTCGAATTTTGTCCAAAACCTACTTTTGCGAACTAGTCCCTGGTTTTTCGCCCGATCGGAACCAAACCAGTCTAGGACAATTCTCTGGACTCTCTAGATCAATAATTATTGGAAAAAAAGTTGAACTTTTGCATTTGGGTGGCTGTAACAGGGTCATTTAGAAAAGGGGCGTTGCAAAATACACTAAAAAGCCTATAAATCCCAAATGAAAACTCAGAACTTCACCAAAATTGATGAGCATATGTGTTAGAACATGGTGAGGAAGCATGCAGAGTTTGATGGAGATCGGACCATAGGTGGCGCTATAACTGGCAAAAAGCCTTCATTCTTATTAGGGGTTCAAGCATGAAATGCTGAAACCCTATTGTAATTGTAAGGATTCGTAAAACGCATCGTGCAGGCCAAACCGTAAGGCCTAGAGACGTGAAACCTGGCCAGATGGTAGGCCTCAATTTGGGGACAACCTATCAGAGTATGACCCCGAATGGCCCATCTGTGGCGCTACAGCAAACAAAAGTTCAAAATTGCTCATAACTCTTAGACCGTTTGTCCCAGGATCAAGTGTCTTATATCGTTGGAATCCTTGGCTCAAGGCGGACAAAATGGCTATCTCCGATTTTGATTTAGGCAGGGGAAAATTTCTGCTATGTCGAATTTTGTCCAAAACCTACTTTTGCGAACTAGTCCCTGGTTTTTCGCCCGATCGGAACCAAACCAGTCTAGGACAATTCTCTGGACTCTCTAGATCAATAGTTATCGGAAAAAAAGTTTAACTTTTGCATTTGGGTGGCTGTAACAGGGTCATTTAGAAAAGGGGCGTGGCAAAATACACTAAAAAGCCTATAAATCCCAAATGAAAACTCAGAACTTCACCAAAATTGATGAGCATATGTGTTAGAACATGGTGAGGAAACATGCAGAGTTTGATGGAGATCGGACCATAGCTGGCGCTATAACTGGCAAAAAGCCTTCATTCTTATTAGGGGTTCAAGCATGAAATGCTGAAACCCTATTGTAATTGTAAGGATTCGTAAAACGCATCGTGCAGGCCAAACCGTAAGGCCTAGAGACGTGAAACCTGGCCAGATGGTAGGCCTCAATTTGGGGACAACCTATCAGAGTATGACCCCGAATGGCCCATAGGTGGCGCTACAGCAAACAAAAGTTCAAAATTGCTCATAACTCTTAGACCGTTTGTCCCAGGATCAAGTGTCTTATATCGTTGGAATCCTTGGCTCAAGGCGGACAAAATGGCTATCTCCGATTTTGATTTAGGCAGGGGAAAATTTCTGCTATGTCGAATTTTGTCCAAAACCTACTTTTGCGAACTAGTCCCTGGTTTTTGGCCCGATCGGAACCAAACCAGTCTAGGACAATTCTCTGGACTCTCTAGATCAATAATTATCGAAAAAAAAGTTGAACTTTTGCATTTGGGTGGCTGTAACAGGGTCATTTAGAAAAGGGGCGTGGCAAAATACACTAAAAAGCCTATAAATCCCAAATGAAAACTCAGAACTTCACCAAAATTGATGAGCATATGTGTTAGAACATGGTGAGGAAGCATGCAGAGTTTGATGGAGATCGGACCATAGCTGGCGCTATAACTGGCAAAAAGCCTTCATTCTTATTAGGGGTTCAAGCATGAAATGCTGAAACCCTATTGTAATTGTAAGGATTCGTAAAACGCATCGTGCAGGCCAAACCGTAAGGCCTAGAGACGTGAAACCTGGCCAGATGGTAGGCCTCAATTTGGGGACAACCTATCAGAGTATGACCCCGAATGGCCCATAGGTGGCGCTACAGCAAACAAAAGTTCAAAATTGCTCATAACTCTTAGACCGTTTGTCCCAGGATCAAGTGTCTTATATCGTTGGAATCCTTGGCTCAAGGCGGACAAAATGGCTATCTCCGATTTTGATTTAGGCAGGGGAAAATTTCTGCTATGTCGAATTTTGTCCAAAACCTACTTTTGCGAACTAGTCCCTGGTTTTTCGCCCGATCGGAACCAAACCAGTCTAGGACAATTCTCTGGACTCTCTAGATCAATAATTATCGAAAAAAAAGTTGAACTTTTGCATTTGGGTGGCTGTAACAGGGTCATTTAGAAAAGGGGCGTTGCAAAATACACTAAAAAGCCTATAAATCCCAAATGAAAACTCAGAACTTCACCAAAATTGATGAGCATATGTGTTAGAACATGGTGAGGAAGCATGCAGAGTTTGATGGAGATCGGACCATAGGTGGCGCTATAACTGGCAAAAAGCCTTCATTCTTATTAGGGGTTCAAGCATGAAATGCTGAAACCCTATTGTAATTGTAAGGATTCGTAAAACGCATCGTGCAGGCCAAACCGTAAGGCCTAGAGACGTGAAACCTGGCCAGATGGTAGGCCTCAATTTGGGGACAACCTATCAGAGTATGACCCCGAATGGCCCATCTGTGGCGCTACAGCAAACAAAAGTTCAAAATTGCTCATAACTCTTAGACCGTTTGTCCCAGGATCAAGTGTCTTATATCGTTGGAATCCTTGGCTCAAGGCGGACAAAATGGCTATCTCCGATTTTGATTTAGGCAGGGGAAAATTTCTGCTATGTCGAATTTTGTCCAAAACCTACTTTTGCGAACTAGTCCCTGGTTTTTGGCCCGATCGGAACCAAACCAGTCTAGGACAATTCTCTGGACTCTCTAGATCAATAATTATCGAAAAAAAAGTTGAACTTTTGCATTTGGGTGGCTGTAACAGGGTCATTTAGAAAAGGGGCGTGGCAAAATACACTAAAAAGCCTATAAATCCCAAATGAAAACTCAGAATTTCACCAAAATTGATGAGCATATGTGTTTGAACATGGTGAGGAAGCATGCAGAGTTTGATGGAGATCGGACCATAGGTGGCGCTATAACTGGCAAAAAGCCTTCATTCTTATTAGGGGTTCAAGCATGAAATGCTGAAACCCTATTGTAATTGTAAGGATTCGTAAAACGCATCATGCAGGCCAAACCGTAAGGCCTAGAGACGTGAAACCTGGCCAGATGGTAGGCCTCAATTTGGGGACAACCTATCAGAGTATGACCCCGAATGGCCCATAGGTGGCGCTACAGCAAACAAAAGTTCAAAATTGCTCATAACTCTTAGACCGTTTGTCCCAGGATCAAGTGTCTTATATCGTTGGAATCCTTGGCTCAAGGCGGACAAAATGGCTATCTCCGATTTTGATTTAGGCAGGGGAAATTTCTGCTATGTCGAATTTTGTCCAAAACCTACTTTTGCGAACTAGTCCCTGGTTTTTCGCCCGATTGGAACCAAACCAGTCTAGGACAATTCTCTGGACTCTCTAGATCAATAATTATCGAAAAAAAGTTGAACTTTTGCATTTGGGTGGCTGTAACAGGGTCATTTAGAAAAGGGGCGTGGCAAAATACACTAAAAAGCCTATAAATCCCAAATGAAAACTCAGAACTTCACCAAAATTGATGAGCATATGTGTTAGAACATGGTGAGGAAGCATGCAGAGTTTGATGGAGATCGGACCATAGGTGGCGCTATAACTGGCAAAAAGCCTTCATTCTTATTAGGGGTTCAAGCATGAAATGCTGAAACCCTATTGTAATTGTAAGGATTCGTAAAACGCATCGTGCAGGCCAAACCGTAAGGCCTAGAGACGTGAAACCTGGCCAGATGGTAGGCCTCAATTTGGGGACAACCTATCAGAGTATGACCCCGAATGGCCCATAGGTGGCGCTACAGCAAACAAAAGTTCAAAATTGCTCATAACTCTTAGACGTTTGTCCCAGGATCAAGTGTCTTATATCGTTGGAATCCTTGGCTCAAGGCGGACAAAATGGCTATCTCCGATTTGCTCGCCCTTCAGGCGCCAATTTCGAGTAAATTAGGGCTGCACGATTAATCGCAATAAAACCGCACGCGATTTGGCAAAGGCTGCGATTATTTTAAGCGCAGCTTGTCAGTGGAGTGCGGCTGATCGGTAGTAAACACTGCCCCATTTGAACACCAGAGGACGCTCTCACGCAAACACGCTAAATATGCCCCGCCGCAGAAGTACAATTACGGCGCATCATTCCAGGAAATCCCTGTCGCTGTAGCTGAATAGTCAGAAGATTGAAACGCTTTGATTAAACATGACTTATAAATGCACGACTGCCTTATTCTGTGTCAGAAGCTCATCATCTCACAGAAGGAGGAGCTCAACTGTCCTTATGAAGTGAGTTTGGAGTAAATGCATGTTATTAAATGTTGCATGTTATTAAAACGAGGTTCATAAATGATTCTCGTGTTTGGAAAGATATTTGACTTGTGTTGTTTTTTTCAAATGCACGTTATAAGTGACTCAAACTCACAGTGCTTTCAGATGGAGCAGCGTTTACAGAGCCGTACATCAATGACAAACTGCGCATAAAAAATTATCGCAGCCTTTGCGATTTTAAAATCGCGATAAGCGATCTCGATTTAAGTGCGATTACATGGAAATTGCGATTAATCGTGCAGCCCTAGAGTAAATTGCATTTTTTTGAAAAACTTATTTTTGCAAACTTCTCCGAGGTTTTTGGCCCGATCGGAACCAAACCACTGCAAGAATATTCTCTGGAGTCTGACAATCAATAATCATCCAAAAAATTCAAAATTTCTATTAACGGTTGATAAGGGGAACCAAAATCTTTGATGGCACCAGGGCCACTTTTACTAAAACGGTTATAAATTGTGAACGGAAAGAGATTTTTTTGTTAAACTTGGGACACATCTTCCTGAGCTCAATCTGAGATCACTTAAAAAAAATCGCAACAATTGGCCACTTGGTGGCACTATAAAACTGTTATAACTTGTGAACGGAAAGAGATATTTTCGCAAAACTTGGGACACATGTTCATGAGCTCATTCTGAGGTCACGTGAAAAAAATCATGACAATTGGCCACTTGGTGGCGCTATAAAATGGTTATAACTTGTGAGCGGAAAGAGATATTTTCGCTAAACTTGGGACACGTTCATAAGCTCAATCTGAGTTGACATGAAAAAAATCGTCACAATTGGCCACTTGGTGGCGCTATAACAGTGAAAAAATCATGAAAATAGCTATAAGCGCACCCAACCGTTAGTCTACTGAAAATTGGCACGCAGTGTCTTTGTCCAGGGTGCCATGATAGTCTATGAGAACATTGGTGTATCTCAAAAAACTCAGTATACGTCATTGGCACAATGCCTTGAAGGAGCCTTAGAAATTTCAAGCCAGTGTTTTTTCACAGGAGTGACCTCCTAAGACTCCTGAATCCTTGCTGAGTCCAACAATACCAAACATGCCAGGTTTCGCCTTATGGTTTTTGTAAGTGTCATTTAGAGCTTTAAAAAATTGTGGTTATCTTCAAAGCCGTTAGTCCGATCGAGACAACAAAAAAAACAAAGGAAATTTGAAAACATAAGTAAATAGCTAAACAATAATGCCAAAATGTTAAAATTCTGATAGGAACTGACAAAAATAAATAAACAAATAAAAAATTTAAATCATTGTCACCCATGGATCATTTTTATTCTCTCATAAACAGAAGTGTCTAAACTTCAAAACAAAATGAGATATTTACAACAAATTTGACAGACATGCATGGGCACACTTTGAGGACACTTAATAAAAGTGATGGAGATCAGGAAAGATGTGGTGCTATAACTGTCAAAAAAAACTTTCCTCAGTAAATTGCCTGTATTGGCTGTAAATGGTATTTTCCATCAATGATCTAAGTTTATTTGTTTATTTGGATCCCCATTAGCCACTACCTAGGCAGTGGCTACTCTTCCTGGGGTCCCAACAAGTAAAACATACAAAACTACATTTAATCAACAACAATAAAAGTCACTGAAACATATTAACGCAACATTCATTCCAAATATCAAAATCAACAATTTACTATATATTTTGCCATTAAATGTTCCTTTAAATATTTTTTTAAAACTAATTTTTCTTTGTAAAAATGTGATATCAATGGTAAATGATTCCATATGTTCATTCCTCTATACATTACAGTCCGTTGTTTTCCAGTGGTTTTCGAAACAGGAAATAAAAAACATTCCTTTTATTCATGCCTGGTGTAAAAAATTATGACTAGTACTACTATACAAAAGTTGAGAGTACAGCACATTAGTGAACTCTAGACACAGAAATATTTCTTATTTCTTATTTCTTTTTTCTTTTTTCTTTACTTGATGCACTGGTTGCCACACCACTGGCACTGGGCGATAACACGCGATTCATCCAATCACTGATTGATTGTGCTGCAGTGACTGACACCCCTGAGAGCCAACAGTAGCGGCATATTCATAAGGCCCGCCCACTGTTCGCGCTGGCGCTGCCAGCATGATGAGAGAACAGATCAGATGAGACAGCAGCACGGAACATTTATCCAGAAACTCCTTGTACTAAATGATCATCATAATCTATCGGAAACTTTGGATGCATCAACTAGAGTGTTGTCGTCAGAGAAAGGTGAAGTTCAAATCGGAGTAAAGATTTAGTGGATCCCAGTGTGATAATCTTTATTGAATAATCTTCTTTAATTGAATATGTGATGCAATCTCGTTTTGGTGAGTGACTTTTTTTTTATCATATGTTATCTTATGCCAGATATGTCAATTTCAGAAATTATTTGATATGAGCTGAGTTGTGTAACGTTAAGGCCAATTTATACTTCTGCGTCGAGGGTACGCCGTAGTGTACGTCGTAGGCTACGCACGTAGGTGACGCCGTCGTGAGCATTTATACTTCTGCGTTATGTCTGCGTTGCTCTGCAGTTGCACCGCCGAAACGCTAGTTGGCGGGGGCGGGTTTTAATGTTCCACTGTGTTTAGATTCCTCGCGGGTGTTTTGAGTTTAGGCTACTACAACAAGCAATGGCGACTGAAAGAGAGCGGATCATGTTGGAGTTGGAGCTTATTGAGGTTGAAAAACAGTTAATTTTAGTGAAATTACTCAAATTAAAAGGCAGAAACGAGAGAAGGCGTCGGAGGAGATGGTACGTGCGACCCGTGAACCTGATGAGGCAGAAGGAGGGTGAATTTTCTGTGCTTGTCCGGCCACTGAGAGACATGGACGAGGAAATGCACTTCAGATATTTCCGAATGTCTGCAGGTAGATTCGACGATTTAGTTCGTCGTGTGCAGCCATTTATCGTACATCAGTGTACGCACAGTATGCCTGTAGACATTACGCAGAGACTGGCAATCACCCTTCGAGTTTTAGCTTCAGGTGGAAGCCAACAGGCTGTAGCAGCTAGCTACAAACTGTCGTCCAGCACAGTGTCTTCCATAGTCGCCGAGGTATGTAAAGCTTTGTGGAAAGCACTGCAGCCAGAGTTTCTTCCCTGCCCTTCAGTCGCCCAATGGGAAACTATTGCTGCCGATTTTTGGCGACTGTGGAACTTTCCGAACTGTGTTGGCAGCGTAGACGGAAAGCATGTCAACATAAAAGCACCACCGCACGCAGGTAGCGACTACTACAACTACAAGGGTGCACACTCCATTGTTCTGATGGCTACCTGTGACGCCAGATATCGCTTCACCATGGTGGATGTGGGGGGATACGGACGGGAAAGTGACGGTGGTGTCTTCAAGGAGAGCCGATTTGGTTCTAGGCTTCTTGAACACAAACTGAACCTGCCCCCACCAGCCAATCTGCCTGGAACAGGAGTCAAAATCCCACATGTGATCATTGGTGATGCTGCATTTCCCCTACACAACAACCTCATGCGTCCCTTTCCAGGTATGTCACAGACAAGATTTATTTAATGTAATAGTACTTCATGTATGTGTATATATGGTGGTGAATTCAGGTTGAGTGGGACACTTTTTGCCATTGAGATAACTTGGAAAAAGTGTCCCAATCAACCTGAATTTTATATATATATATATATATATATATATATATATATATATATTCATTCCTGATCACAGCTACATTGACACTCAATGATTGCCTATCAATTAATACTGTTTTATTTTTCTACATAGGGATGAACCTACCAATGGATAAGCAGACCTACAATTACCGTCACTCCAGAGCCAGACGCGTGATTGAGAATGCATTTGGCATTTTGGTTGCAAGGTGGCGAATCCTTGGACGACCTCTAGAATGTCTGCCAGACAAAGCAGTTGATATTGTGAAAGCTTGTTCTGTTTTACACAACTTCCTGGCCTACACAGATGAGGTCAGCACACCTGTTAGCAGATACATCCCTGCTAATTTCACAGACACTGACACTACAGGGTCACCTCAGCTCGGGGAGTGGCGCAGAGTGGTGTCAGGGGACACAAATCTTTTGGAACCACTAGATCCACGTCACCTTTCAAGGGCCCGCTCCACCAGAGCTGCAGTTGGTGTACGGAATGACCTGACGGCCTTCTTTCAGTCACCCCACGGAATTGTGCCATGGCAGAACAACATAGTGTGTCGTGGTCAACTTGGTCAGTAAATTGTACTGGTGTAAAATATATACACCAATAAATGACATGCAACCATGTAAATAAAGACCAGTTTTAACTGTTCACGTTGTTTCTTCTTTAATTACAGTAACCTGCACAATACAATGTGCAAACTATGTATAAAATAATGTAACATGTAAAGGTGCAATGGTCTAGAATTGTTTATATTAAATATAGATGCAAAAGAGCAAACTATACACAAATAAATACTGTTATTGATCTTAATTTGCTGTAACCTGAACCATACAATATGCATACAGCAGGAAATGACATAATTGGTTTCAAACTATATATACAAATAGGTTAAAATATGTAAAAGTGCAATGTATAAAGGTGCAATGGTCTAGAATTGTAGATTAAAAATAGATGCTAAAGAGCAAACACACACAAATGGGTAAACTATACATTAATCTTTATTTGTAGTAACCTGCACAAAACAATGTGCAAACAGCAGGAACAGGCAATTTTTTGTATGCAAACTATATACACAAACGGGCATACTATGTACAAGTTAGTACAAAGTATTAAGGTGCAATGATACACTATTAACAATAAAAATGCACGAGAAAACTGTACACAAAAGCTACAAACTATATAGTATAACCTGCACAAATAGGTGCAAACAGACAAAATTATTAAAAAACAAAATGCTAAAGTGCATACTATTTACAAAAATGTGCAAACAATAAAACCTGCACAAATAAGTGCAAACAAGCAAAATATGAATAAATGCAAAAGTGCAAACTATATACACAAATGTGCTAACAGACAACTTACTAAAAGATGCAAAAGTGCAAACTATATAAAGATAGTGCACAGAATTAAAAGGTGCAATGTTGTAGAAGTAGGCACAATTGTTTATTTTTTCTGCTGCCACTCAAACAGGACCTTGGACACATCAAACATTGCCTGCGCCCTGTGCTCCTCCGGCACCCTTCGCAGCATGTCGGCAACAGTGTGCCCAAACCGGTCGCTCTCGTCATTTCCATGACTCAGTCTCTGTTGCAGCTCGACCCGCCGTTCCTCCAACTGAGCCTCCAACCGAGCAACTTGCATTTGGACCCAGTCCTCTTGTTCCTTCCTCTTCCTTTTCTGTGCCATCCTTGGACTGGGGGACTGAAGAGATGTCTGGGGGGACTGAGATGTCTGGGGGGACTGAAGCGATGTCTGGGGGGACTGAAGCGATGTCTGGGGGGGCTGAAGAGATGGCTGGGGGGACTGAAGAGATGTCTGGGGGGACTGAAGAGATGTCTGGGGGGACTGAGGAGATGGCTGGGGGGACGGTGGACATGCTAGTTGGTCGTTATTGGCTGAAGGTCTCACAACAGCCGAACCATTGGAGTTTGAGCTTGAATCGCTCCCATCCTGCGATTATGAAAGAAATAGCAAATAGTGTAAGTTAGTCTTTTATATATAAAAGCTGATGCATCCAGTGTTAATTCACAGATAAACAGAGCTATGAGTACTGCATATTCCTACATTGCAAATGCTACGTTGTTGCGTTTGTATTATCTGCAAGCCCAATATAATTACAATCTATTACATATAATATAAATACAATATAATTAAAACCCATTACACATGCTTTTTGTTTCCCAGGTATATTATTTTTGCACTAATCAATAACGTTACGGCGTGGTAGCATTGCTAGTTAAGTTAGCTAACCTAAAAACAACAGAGGTTCATAAAGGACGTGCATTATTTACCTTATCGTCAAAGTTTGACTCCGTAAGCCGGTGTTTCACATGAGGTGCCAGCCAAGACAGGAATAAATAAAACGCTGGGACTTTTTTCCCTCCTGGATCCCCGCTCCTTGTGGCGAGCTTTTTACGGAGGCGAACGTACTTGTCTCGACAGTTCTTCCATCTCTTCATACAATCCGCTACGTCCAAACCGACGTTGGAGGAAATCTCTCTCCACGAATTCGCTGCCATCTGGCAGTCTTTGTATTCTGCAGAAGACGAGTCATACAGATGGCTGTATTTCCGCACTTCTTCAACTAATCGCTCGGTCACTTGGTCCATTTCCATTTTCTTCACTGAACTTTCACCTGAACTTCTGAATTTAAAAATGGCGGGCGGTGCAGAAGAACACGCCGGAAATGCGTAGCCGGAAATGCGATGCTACCAAGCCGACCAATCACAGATCTTGCGGTCCGCGTCGCCGCGACGCGTAGTTACATTTTTGAGGAGGTGCGCGTCAGGGTACGGCGAAGGGTACGACGTATGGTACACGTCAATGCGTATGCTACGCCGTACCTTCTACGCGCACCCGACGCAGAAGTATAAATTGGCCTTTAGGCCGCAGTCGCAGCGCAAGCTGAACTGTTAGCCGTGGGCTAAAGCTACCGCGTGTAACAATGATCTTTGTATCATGAGTTGAGACAAAGAGTGATTAATGAGTGTCGATGTGTTAAATAACTTTCGTAAAGTTGGATTAATGTGTCATTTGAGCTGCGCATGTCATTTGTTACTGAAATGTTGAGTCAGAAATTAATTATTGTACGTTTTCCAAGGCTGCGTTTTCTTGTCCTGTTTTTTTTTTTTCTATGTGAACGTGATCGGCAAGTGTATCCTGTTTTGTGCCATAAATAATCCCGTGAAGGTGAATCGTCTGCCTAGTGGATGCAATTACATATGCACAAATGCTGACCAGTGCCCATGGACCTGTTTCCCCTTTGAACTGTAATATGAAACCATCAACTGGTAGGATAATTACAATTTTCTTTTGTTTTTTTGGACTCAAAGGACTTTGTTTTTTTTTTTTTTTTTTTTTTTTTTTACTTCTGAAATGGAGAGACTTTGTTTTTTTGTACTTTAACTGATCGAGAGAAGTTTGAACAACTCTTTAAACTGAATCATTTGATTCACGAACTCTGATCAGCTGAGTTGTTTGATTCATGAACTTTGTTCAACTTGATCAATTCATCTCTCCAGCATTTCCAATTCATATTGTTGAACATACTATTTTTCTATAGAAAGATAAGGTGGTTTATTGGAAGGAATTATGAATCACATTGTGTTTTCAGTCAAAACCAATACTAGTGTTTCTTTCGTCTACAAAAATTGACTAAATATCGTCGTCAACGAACCACGTGACGAAAACGAGACAAGACGCAATGTAAATGCTGCTCATGTGATTATAACTATAATTAAATGTATAATGCAATATTGTTGACGAATAAAAACGAGATTAAATGTGGTTAACAAAATAAAAACTATGCTAAAATGTCTGTTCATTTTCGTTGACCAAAACGAGACGAAATGTTAGGACATTATTTCGTCTCGTTTAGTCGCATTATTATTATTATTAGGGGTTCAAGCACGAAGTGCTGAAACCCTATTGTAATTGTGCTGATTTTTATTATTAGGGGTTCAAGCACGAAGTGCTGAAACCCTATTGTAATTGTGCTGATTTTTATTATTAGGGGTTCAAGCACGAAGTGCTGAAACCCTATTGTAATCGTCCTGATTTTTAGGGGTTCAAGCACGAAGTGCTGAAACCCTATTGTAATTGAATTGATTTTTATTAGGGGTTCAAGCACGAAGTGCTGAAACCCTATTGTAATTGTACTGATTTTTAGGGGTTCAAGCATGAAATGCTGAAACCCTATTGTAATTGTAAGGATTTTTAGGGGTTCAAGCACGAAGTGCTGAAACCCTATTGTAATTGTGCTGATTTTTATTATTAGGGGTTCAAGCACGAAGTGCTGAAACCCTATTGTAATTGTACTGATTTTTATTATTATTAGGGGTTCAAGCACGAAGTGCTGAAACCCTATTGTAATTGTGCTGATTTTTAGGGGTTCAAGCACTTCAGTGCTGAACACCTATTGTAATTGTTAATTTTCCCATGATGCAACATTCAGACATAAAACTGATCGGGCAGACCAAACCGTAAGTCGTGGAGACTTGAAACTTTGGGGGCTGATAGTACTCACACCGCCTACAGCGTCACCAAGGCCCGCCCCGATCGGCCTGACGGGGGCGCTACAGCGGGCAAAAGTACGAAACGGCTCATAACTCATCAACCGTGAGGCGTAGGCTCAAGTGTCTTATATCGCTGGAATCCTTGGCTCGAGGCGGACCAGATGCATGCCTCGGATTTGCTCGTCACCCCGGATAATTTTCGGGTATTTGGGGTTTTTCCAAAAACCTACTTTCGCGAACTAGTCCTAGGTTTTTGGCCCGACCGGAACCAAACCAGTGCGGCAAGATTCTCTGGAGTCTGTTTGTCAATAATTATCAAAAAAAAGTGTAAATTTCGCTTCACGGTCCCTAAGGGCCGCCAAAATGTTCGAAGTGGGAGGAGCCCATTTTGCTTAATTGGCTATAACTCGTGAACGGAACGAGATTTTTGCACCAAACTCAGCACACGCATGTACGAGCTCATTCTGTGGTCACGTGAAAAAGGGCGCAGCAACTGGCCACTTGGTGGCGCTATAACTGTTAAAAGGGTGTCAAAATGATGTATTTCTATGGAAAAAACACATGAAATGGCTGAAAGCGGCCATCTTGCTGTCTGATTTGCATACAACCTCACAAAATCGGGCATGCGCATGCGTCACGTGATCCTGAAGAAGCTTGAAAACTTTCATGGACGTCGGGCCATTGGTGGCGCTTTAACTGTCATAAAGGTGAGAAGGCCTCTGTATTACCCTAGGCAAAATGACATTTAAATGACTGAAAAATGGGGGGAGAAGAGCAGAGCTTCACCAAATTAGCTGAGCACATGCGCCATATTATTCTAAAGAAGCGTGCAAACTTTTATGGAGATCGGGCCATCAGTGGAGGTGTCACAGTTTAAAAGGTAAAAGAAAAAATGCACCACATTTCCATGATAAATGAGCTAAAAGGGCAACAAACGTTCTTTTTCCTCTCCGAGGCACATGTTAGAAGGCTGGATAAAGTTTTTGGAACGCAGCAGCGCAGACGGCAAGTGCCTAGACCCTATAGTTTTTTTTTTAGAGGCCTTTTTGTGGCCCTTTTTTAGCCACTTATTAGGGGTTCAAGCACTTCAGTGCTGAACACCTATTGTAATTGTTAATTTTCCCATGATGCAACATTCAGACATAAAACTGATCGGGCAGACCAAACCGTAAGTCGTGGAGACTTGAAACTTTGGGGGCTGATAGTACTCACACCGCCTACAGCGTCACCAAGGCCCGCCCCGATCGGCCTGACGGGGGCGCTACAGCGGGCAAAAGTACGAAACGGCTCATAACTCATCAACCGTGAGGCGTAGGCTCAAGTGTCTTATAGTTTTTAGGTTGGATCGCTGGATCGCTGATCGATTGCTCCTGTCTGCCTCGCTGCCTGCTGTGAGTGTGTTTGCCTCGGTGCTGTAAGCTCCGTCTTAGCCTCGTATTTCTTTGTTTTGAACCATCATTTACTACAATTTGTAGTTGTTTATACTAAATACAGCTTACCCAACATCTCAGATTGACATCGCTAGCTTCCATTACTACTAGCACAACACGCTAATTCGCTACTGCTAGCCTGTTAACGCGCCACCCGTGCGCTCAGCTGTTTTATTTATTTATTTTTCTCTCGCGCGCTCGCGCCTTTGAGTTAATAAAAGCTCAGGTAAGTAATAATCAGTCAACAAACACGGTGAGTAATGTCTTGTCCTGTTATTGTCACCTGCACTTCATGTCACATGTTTAGCATAGACTTCTCTGTTGGCAATGTAGGATTTATATGTGATAAATGTAAGGAGACAGTTAGGCTGACAGAGAAGATTTCAGAATTAGAGACACGCATCCAAACTTTAATTGAGGATAGTAAGAGTGCTAGAGCTTTAGATACTATTTTGGATGCGCATAGCATAGTGAACTCTTTAACGTTACATGATTCGGTTCCAGCTGAAGTAGAGCCTGTGCAGCCGGGCAAATGGGTGACGGTGAGGGATCGCTCTAGTCGCGGATCAAAAAACCACTCTTCCGTTCCGATTACCACAACAAATCGATTTGCCCCGCTCAGTGAAACACCCACTGAGAATTCTGTTGATTGTGCCCTAGTAATTGGTGATTCGATCACACGGAACGTGAAAATAGAGACACCAGCGAACATAGTCACATGTTTGCCGGGAGCCAGAGCACCTGACATCAAAGCAAATTTAAAAGTGCTGGCTAATGCTAATCGTAAATTCTCTAAGATCATTATTCATGTCGGCACTAATGATGTTCGACTCCGCCAGTCGGAGATCACCAAAATTAATATTAAAGAGGTGTGTGAACTTGCAAGTACGATGTCAGGCACTGTAATTTGCTCTGGCCCCCTTCCTGTTCGCAGGAGTGATGAGATAGTTAGTAGATTGTGTTCACTGAATCGCTGGCTGTCTGAGTGGTGTCCGTGTAATAATATAGAATTCATAGACAATTGGAAAAGTTTTTGGGGCAAACCTGACCTGTTGAAAAGAGATGGTATTCATCCCTCCTGGGATGGTGCTGCTCTTCTATCTAGTAATATGGCTCATAGTCTTAGAGCTCAAACATGACAAATTGGGCACCAGGTCAGGAAGCAGACAGACTGGCTAAACCAACCGTCTGCTAGCGGCCTCGCGTCACCCAGGTCAGATAAATCCCATCACATAGAGCCTCTTTCACCTAGCTATCATCATATAGAGACTGTGTCTGTTCCCCGATTTTGGAAATCCAAAAAATGTTTAAACCTATCTAAGGTTAAAAATTTAATTGATGTTCAACAAATAAAAAACAGCTATAATACAGATGAACAAATGCTAAAGCTTGGGTTGCTGAATATTCGATCGCTTACTTCAAAAGCACTCATTGTTAATGATATGATTTCAGATAATAACCTAGATGTGCTGTGTTTGACAGAAACCTGGCTAAAACCAAGCGATTACATTACTTTAAATGAGTCCACCCCGCAAGACTACTGTTATAAACATGAGCCTCGTCTGAAACACAAAGGGGGTGGTGTTGCTGTAATTTATAGTAATATTTTCAAAACCACTAAGAAATCAAGTTTTGAATATAATTCTTTTGAAGTGTTAGTGCTTAATGTAAAAATATATAGTATAAATGATAAATCACGTTTGAGATTTGTGCTGGCTACTGTATACAGGCCACCAGGGCACCATACAGACTTTATCAAAGAATTTGCGGACTTTCTATCAGAGTTAGTATTGGCTGCAGATAAAGTACTAATTGTTGGTGATTTTAATATACATATCGATAATGAAAAAGATGCATTGGGTTTGGCATTTAAAGACATTGTAAACTCAATTGGAGTTAGACAACACGTGTCAGGACCTACTCATCGTCGTAATCATACTCTAGATCTAATATTATCACATGGAATAGATGTTGATGCCGTTGAAATTCTGCAGCAGAGCGATGACATCTCAGATCATTATCTAGTCTCGTGTAAATTACATTTAGCCAAGGCTGCAAAGCCGACTCCGTGTTACAAATATGTTAGACCTATCACTTCTGCTACTAAAGATTGCTTTATCAATAATCTTCCTGATCAGTTTCATCATTTTAGCATCCCGGATAGCTTAGAAAAACTTGATATTGCAACAGAAACTTTTAACTCTCTCTTTTCCAGCACTTTAGACACAGTTGCTCCTTTGCGCTTAAAGAAGATTAAAGAAAATAATCCAACGCCGTGGTACAACGAGCACACTCGGGCCCTTAAGAGAGCAGCCAGAAAAATGGAGCGCAACTGGAAGAAAACAAAATTAGAGGTATTTCGCATTTCATGGAAGGAGAGCTTGATTGCTTACAGAGAGGCTTTAAAAGCTGCTAGATCTGCTTATTTTTCAAACCTATTAGAAGAAAATAAACATAATCCTAGGTATTTATTTGAAACAGTGGCTAAACTAACGAAAAAGAAAGCTTCAAACACAGAAGGTTCCAAGCAGCACAGCAGTAATGACTTTATGAACTTCTTCACTTATAAGATTGATAATATCAGGGATAAAATTATAACTATGCAACCGTCTACTACAGTATCGCATCAGGCAGTGCATTGTAGTCTTCCTGAGGAAAAATTTGATTCATTCGTTGCTATAGGAGAGGAAGAATTTACTAAACTCGTTAAATCATCTAAATCTACAACATGTATGTTAGACCCTATACCGACTAAGCTAATGAAAGAGATGCTTCCAGAGGTCATAGATCCTCTTCTTAATATCATTAATTCATCTTTGTCTCTAGGATACGTACCAAAAAACTTTAAGCTGGCTATGATTAAACCGCTTGTTAAAAAAATGCAACTTGATCCTTCAGAATTAGTCAATTACAGGCCGATCTCGAATCTACCTTTTCTGTCAAAGATACTAGAAAAGGCAGTATCTTCACAACTATGTTCCTTTCTAGAAAGAAATGATATCTGCGAGGATTTTCAGTCCGGATTTAGACCATACCATAGTACTGAGACTGCTCTCGTTAGAGTAACAAATGATTTGCTCTTATCATCCGATCGTGGTTGTGTCTCTCTATTAGTGTTACTCGATCTTAGTGCTGCGTTTGACACCATTGACCACAACATTCTTTTAAATAGACTAGAAAACTATGTTGGCATTAGTGGAATTGCACTAGCATGGTTTAAATCATACTTATCTGACCGTTATCAGTTTGTAGCAGTAAATGAAGAGATGTCTTATCAATCACAAGTTCAGTATGGCGTACCACAGGGCTCAGTACTAGGACCGCTGCTGTTCACTCTGTACATGCTACCATTAGGAGATATAATTAGGAAACATGGAATTAGCTTCCACTGTTATGCCGACGATACTCAGCTCTATATTTCTTCAAAACCTAACGAAACTTACCAATTCACTAAATTAACAGAATGCATAGCTGATATAAAAAATTGGATGACTCGTAATTTCCTACTTCTAAATTCTGAAAAAACAGAGATTCTAATTATTGGACAAAAAACGTCCTCACGTAATAATCTAGAATACTGTCTAACACTTGATGGCTGCTCTGTTAAGTCTTCGTCGTCGGTTAGGAACCTGGGTGTGCTCTTTGATACCAATCTTTCATTTGAAAGTCACGTGTCTAGTATCTGTAAAACCGCATTTTTCCATCTTAAAAATATATCTAAATTACGTCATATGCTCTCATTGACAAATGCGGAACAATTAGTCCATGCGTTCATGACCTCAAGGCTAGATTATTGTAATGCTCTACTGGGTGGTTGCCCTGCACGCTTAATAAACAAACTACAGCTGGTTCAAAACGCAGCAGCTCGAGTTCTTACCAGAACCAGGAAGTATGACCATATTAGCCCGGTTCTGTCAAAACTGCATTGGCTCCCTATTAAACATCGCATCAATTTTAAAATATTGCTGATTACTTACAAAGCACTAAATGGTTTAGCTCCGCAGTACTTGAGCGAGCTCTTAACGCATTATACTCCTTCACGCCTATTGCGATCTCAAAATTCCGGCCAGTTGATAATACCTAGAATATCTAAATCGACTGCTGGCGGTAGATCCTTTTCCTATTTAGCACCAAAACTTTGGAACAGCCTTCCTACCATTGTCCGGGAAGCAGACACACTCTGTCAGTTCAAATCTAGATTAAAGACACATCTCTTTGACATAGCGTTCACATAATACATTATAGACTTCTATAATTCAATATTAGGCTGCATAGATTAGGTCAGCTGGAACCGGGAACACTTCCCATAAATCCTGATGTACTTGTTACATCATGAGAAGAATGGCATCTACGCTAATTTTAGTGTCTTTGTTTATCCCAAGGTTTTCCCGCAGCCTGCCGGATCCAGGCCGTTTCCAGATCTGATGAAGGACCTTCGCCTGGACCCGATGTCAACGCAGTGCTGAAGTGCCAACTAGTCTCTCCCTATGGAGGATCCCTTTCCCACTCTACAGATAACGCGTCGTCGGGAAAACTCAATTTGCGTATCTACCCCGAATTGATAAAATAAAATTCTGAATCAAAACTATAAGGAAACACCAGTAATTTGTTTAGGCTTGGTTTGCAGGGAATTCCAAACCTGCACACATATATTCAAACGCACATAACTATAGAACCCGTTCTTAATGCGCATGTGAACGCCATCAGCGTTTCTCACAGGTTCGCGTTTAAAGTCTGTGTAGAGAGAATGGTGTCGTCTTGGCGGCCCTAATTTAAAAACAAATGATCGTTGCGACGGAAGCGAATCAATCAAAACTAACTTTAGCTGGAAAATAACTTTATTAAAGAACCGCTATAAAGCCAAACAATCTTACGTTAAATTATACATTTATCTCTGTAAAGCTGCTTTGAGACAATCTACATTGTTAAAAGCGCTATATAAATGAAAATGACTTGACTTGACTTATATCGCTGGAATCCTTGGCTCGAGGCGGACCAGATGCATGCCTCGCATTTGCTCGTCACCCCGGAAATTTTTCGGGTATTTGGGGTTTTTCCAAAAACCTACTTTCGCGAACTAGTCCTAGGTTTTTGGCCCGACCGGAACCAAACCAGTGCGGCAAGATTCTCTGGAGTCTGATTGTCAATAATTATCAAAAAAAAGTGTAAATTTCGCTTCACGGTCCCTAAGGGCCGCCAAAATGTTCGAAGTGGGAGGAGCCCATTTTGCTTAATTGGCTATAACTCGTGAACGGAACGAGATTTTTGCACCAAACTCAGCACACGCATGTACGAGCTCATTCTGTGGTCACGTGAAAAAGGGCGCAGCAACTGACCACTTGGTGGCGCTATAACTGTTAAAAGGGTGTCAAAATGATGTATTTCTATGGAAAAAACACATGAAATGGCTGAAAGCGGCCATCTTGCTGTCTGATTTGCATACAACCTCACAAAATCGGGCATGCGCATGCGTCACGTGATCCTGAAGAAGCTTGAAAACTTTCATGGACGTCGGGCCATTGGTGGCGCTTTAACTGTCATAAAGGTGAGAAGGCCTCTGTATTACCCTAGGCAAAATGACATTTAAATGACTGAAAAATGGGGGGAGAAGAGCAGAGCTTCACCAAATTAGCTGAGCACATGCGCCATATTATTCTAAAGAAGCGTGCAAACTTTTATGGAGATCGGGCCATCAGTGGAGGTGTCACAGTTTAAAAGGTAAAAGAAAAAATGCACCACATTTCCATGATAAATGAGCTAAAAGGGCAACAAACGTTCTTTTTCCTCTCCGAGGCACATGTTAGAAGGCTGGATAAAGTTTTTGGAACGCAGCAGCGCAGACGGCAAGTGCCTAGACCCTATAGTTTTTTTTTTAGAGGCCTTTTTGTGGCCCTTTTTTAGCCACTTATTAGGGGTTCAAGCACTTCAGTGCTGAACACCTATTGTAATTGTTAATTTTCCCATGATGCAACATTCAGACATAAAACTGATCGGGCAGACCAAACCGTAAGTCGTGGAGACTTGAAACTTTGGGGGCTGATAGTACTCACACCGCCTACAGCGTCACCAAGGCCCGCCCCGATCGGCCTGACGGGGGCGCTACAGCGGGCAAAAGTACGGAACGGCTCATAACTCATCAACCGTGAGGCGTAGGCTCAAGTGTCTTATATCGCTGGAATCCTTGGCTCGAGGCGGACCAGATGCATGCCTCGCATTTGCTCGTCACCCCGGAAAATTTTCGGGTATTTGGGGTTTTTCCAAAAACCTACTTTCGCGAACTAGTCCTAGGTTTTTGGCCCGACCGGAACCAAACCAGTGCGGCAAGATTCTCTGGAGTCTGATTGTCAATAATTATCAAAAAAAAGTGTAAATTTCGCTTCACGGTCCCTAAGGGCCGCCAAAATGTTCGAAGTGGGAGGAGCCCATTTTGCTTAATTGGCTATAACTCGTGAACGGAACGAGATTTTTGCACCAAACTCAGCACACGCATGTACGAGCTCATTCTGTGGTCACGTGAAAAAGGGCGCAGCAACTGGCCACTTGGTGGCGCTATAACTGTTAAAAGGGTGTCAAAATGATGTATTTCTATGGAAAAAACACATGAAATGGCTGAAAGCGGCCATCTTGCTGTCTGATTTGCATACAACCTCACAAAATCAGGCATGCGCATGCGTCACGTGATCCTGAAGAAGCTTGAAAACTTTCATGGACGTCGGGCCATTGGTGGCGCTTTAACTGTCATAAAGGTGAGAAGGCCTCTGTATTACCCTATGCAAAATGACATTTAAATGACTGAAAAATGGGGCGAGAAGAGCAGAGCTTCACCAAATTAGCTGAGCACATGCGCCATATTATTCTAAAGAAGCGTGCAAACTTTTATGGAGATCGGGCCATCAGTGGAGGTGTCACAGTTTAAAAGGTAAAAGAAAAAATGCACCACATTTCCATGATAAATGAGCTAAAAGGGCAACAAACGTTCTTTTACCTCTCCGAGGCACATGTTAGAAGGCTGGATAAAGTTTTTGGAACGCAGCAGCGCAGACGGCAAGTGCCTAGACCCTATAGTTTTTTTTTTAGAGGCCTTTTTGTGGCCCTTTTTTAGCCACTTATTAGGGGTTCAAGCACTTCAGTGCTGAACACCTATTGTAATTGTTAATTTTCCCATGATGCAACATTCAGACATAAAACTGATCGGGCAGACCAAACCGTAAGTCGTGGAGACTTGAAACTTTGGGGGCTGATAGTACTCACACCGCCTACAGCGTCACCAAGCGTCTAGTGTCTAGTGTCCAGCGTCTAGTGATCCAAGATGGCGGCTAGTGATCCAAGATGGCGGCGCGAGTACATCGCGAGGCTCGCGGTCTCTCCAGATTCTGTAATTTAGCAGTATTTTTCTTGCTCATTTCGGGTCTGTTCGTCCAGAACAGCTGTGCCTTAACATCGTACACCCAAGGTGAGCTTTTGGATACTGGTTTGCGAATTTCCGACAGTTTTATGGACAACCTTCGACTCCTTCCTGAGATCGCCAGATCACCCGAGGCTATGCACTCTGCCCGGCCGGGAGGAAGTGCTCGCAGGCGCCGGCGAGATCGTAAACAAAGGCGGGGGAAGCGCGGAGGACTAAGAGCTAAGCTAAAGCTAACACCACACCGGCTCTCTTTACCCAGCATTTTCCTTGCCAATGTACGGTCGCTGTTGAACAAAATGGAGGAGATTCGACTCAACATCACATACAGCAAGAGACTTTTGAACTGTAATGTTCTAATTTTCACGGAAACATGGTTAAACAGCGGAATACCGGACAACGCTATTGAGCTAGCGGGACGCCATACATTCCGGGCGGATAGAACATTAGATGGCTCCGGTAAGACCAGAGGTGGTGGATTGTGCATTTACATTAACAAAGCTTGGTGCACAAACTCTGCTATTGTTGGGAGACATTGTTCAGCTAACCTTGAGTTTCTCATGGTTAAATGTAGACCGTTTTATCTACCGCGGGAGTTCACTTCCACTATTATAACTGCAGCCTATATTCCCCCGGATGCTGATGCCAAGTTTGCTATGAAAGAACTTCACGCAGCCATCAGTAAACAACAGACCGTTCACCCGGAAGCTGCGTTTATTGTTGCGGGTGATTTTAATCATTCAAACTTAAAGTCAGTGCTACCGAAATTTCACCAGCATGTTTCCTGTCACACCAGAGGAAACAAAACCTTAGACCATGTTTACACAAACATGGCTGAAGCTTACGTCGCGACACCCCTCCCCCACTTGGGACAGTCAGATCACCTTTCTTTGTTCCTCACCCCCAAATATGCACCTCTGATCAATCGCGTGAAGCCATCAGTGAAGACCATCAAGGTGTGGCCTGCGGGGGCAGATTTCTCACTCCAGGAAAGGTTTCTACACACAGACTGGAGTATGTTTGCTTCTCAAGCCACCAGTGGCTCTCACACGGACATTGACTGCTACACCTCCTCTGTACTGGATTATATTAATACCACCATTGACAGTGTTACAACCCAGAAGCAGATCACCACATACCCAAATCAGAAGCCATGGATGAACAGGGAAGTGCGACTCCTATTGAAGACACGCAATACTGCCTTCAGATCAGGAGATGCACAAGCCTATAGCACATCCAGAGCAAATCTGAAAAGGGGCATCAAAGAGGCCAAGCACTGCTACAAGCTTAAGATAGAGGGACACTTTTCCAACGCTGACCCTCGGCGCATGTGGCAGGGCATTCAGGCCATCAGTGACTACAAACCCTCTCACTCCACCCCCGCAGCCACTGATGTCAACTTCCTGAACGAGCTAAATGACTTTTATGCTCGCTTTGAAAGAGACAACAGAGAAACTGCCACCAAGCTCAAATCCTCAGCTGACCACCCACCGATCACACTCTCCTCCACAGATGTCTGCAATGCACTGAGCAGGATCAGCGCGCACAAGGCTGCTGGACCAGACAACATCCCTGGACGCGTACTCAGGGCATGTGCGGAGCAGCTCGCTGGGGTTTTTACAGACATTTTCAACCTGTCTCTTGCCCAAGCAGCTGTACCAACATGCTTTAAATGCACTTCCATTGTGCCAGTGCCAAAACACTCCAGCCCGAAGTGCCTTAATGACTACCGCCCTGTAGCACTCACACCTATCGTAATGAAGTGCTTTGAGCGGCTGGTCCTGGCACACCTAAAAGACTCTCTACCATCCACATTGGACTCACACCAGTTTGCCTACCGTAGCAATAGGAGCACAGAGGATGCAGTCTCCATGGCACTGCACTCTGTGCTCACACATCTGGACAATAAGAACACTTATGCACGCATGCTGTTTGTTGACTTCAGCTCAGCATTCAACACTGTCATCCCAACTAAGTTAATAGCCAAACTTGGAGACCTGGGCTTCAACACCTCCATGTGCAACTGGATTTTGGACTTCTTGACCAACAGACCCCAGAATGTTCGATCAGGCTCCAACTGCTCCACATCCATCACACTCAACACTGGTGTACCACAGGGCTGTGTGCTAAGCCCGTTCCTCTACTCCCTCTTCACCTCCGACTGCAAGCCTGTGTACGGATCTAATTCCATCGCCAAGTTTGCGGACGACACTACGGTGATTGGTCTCATCAGCAACAACGATGAGACTGCCTATAGGGAGGAGATCAAGCACCTGGCCACATGGTGCACCGAAAATAACCAGCTCCTCAACACCACCAAAACAAAGGAGCTCATCGTGGACTTCAGGAAAGTGTCAAGAGGCACACACGACACCATCCACATCAATGGAATGGCTGTTGAGCGTGTCTCCAGTTTCAAGTTCCTGGGGATCCACATCTCGGCGGACATGACCTGGACAACCAACACCTCCAGCCTGGTCAAGAAGGCTCACCAGCGCCTTTTCTTCCTGAGGACACTGAGGAAGAATCAGCTTTCCTCCACTATCCTGGTGAACTTCTATCGCTGTGCAATAGAAAGCATCCTGACCAACTGTGCTACAGTGTGGTATGGGAGCTGTTCTGTTGCAGAGCGCAAGGCATTGCAGCGGGTGGTGAAAACCGCCCAGCGCATCACTGGGACTCCACTACCTGCCATCGAGCACATCCAGAGGAAACGCTGTATGCACCGAGCTCGCAGCATCCTTAAGGACTCCTCTCACCCAGCCCACAGACTGTTTTCTCTCCTGCCCTCCGGCAGGCGTTTCAGGTGCCTCCGGACCAGGACCAGCAGACTAAAGAACAGTTTTTTCCCCAGAGCTGTCTCTTTATTAAACTCTAACCCTCATTGATCCCACTCCCCTCATATACTGATTGACTCTCCTCTCCCTCCTCACACCTGCCTCCATTTTGTTATTTGCAATACTATAATGTTCATTTGCACTGCTGACTGTTATTACAGTAACAACTGTTTACATATGCATCTTGCACTACTACCTTGACTGGAATATGCTCAATTTGCACTGCCGACTGTTTATTTACAGTACCGACTGTTTATATATACATTGCAATATCGTACCTTAACTGTAATATGCAATTACTTTCCACTGCACTTTCACTCGGATAGCTTCTGTCCAAACTTATTTGCACTACTTTAAATCCATTGTTATACTGCTCATTAGCCTAACTTATACATATATCTATTTGTTAAATTCTGTTTATAGTAATAGCCATCTGTATATTATGCTCACATTCTGTTTATAGTAACAGCCATCTGTATATATATTCATAGTACATATCTATCTGTAAAATTCTGTTTATAGTAACAGCCATCTGTATATTATATTCAGTACATATCTATCTGTAAACATTCTGTTTATAGTAATAGCCATCTGTATATTATTATATTCAGTACATATCTAGCTGTAAACTCTGTTCACAGTAATAGTTATCTGTATATTATATTCATAGGACAATCTATCTGTAAATTTTTGTTTATAATAGTATTCAACTCTATATTTATTCAGTACATATCCATGTTCTGCACTTATGGAACCACTGTATATCCTGCACTTGCTGCTATTGCACTTCTGGTTAGACCTAAACTGCATTTCGTTGCCTTGTACCTGTACTTGTGTAATGACAATAAAGTTGAATCTAATCTAATCTAATCTTACCAAGGCCCGCCCCGATCGGCCTGACGGGGGCGCTACAGCGGGCAAAAGTACGGAACGGCTCATAACTCATCAACCGTGAGGCGTAGGCTCAAGTGTCTTATATCGCTGGAATCCTTGGCTCGAGGCGGACCAGATGCATGCCTCGGATTTGCTCGTCACCCCGGATAATTTTCGGGTATTTGGGGGTTTTCCAAAAACCTACTTTCGCGAACTAGTCCTAGGTTTTTGGCCCGACCGGAACCAAACCAGTGCGGCAAGATTCTCTGGAGTCTGATTGTCAATAATTATCAAAAAAAAGTGTAAATTTCGCTTCACGGTCCCTAAGGGCCGCCAAAATGTTCGAAGTGGGAGGAGCCCATTTTGCTTAATTGGCTATAACTCGTGAACGGAACGAGATTTTTGCACCAAACTCAGCACACGCATGTACGAGCTCATTCTGTGGTCACGTGAAAAAGGGCGCAGCAACTGGCCACTTGGTGGCGCTATAACTGTTAAAAGGGTGTCAAAATGATGTATTTCTATGGAAAAAACACATGAAATGGCTGAAAGCGGCCATCTTGCTGTCTGATTTGCATACAACCTCACAAAATCGGGCATGCGCATACGTCACGTGATCCTGAAGAAGCTTGAAAACTTTCATGGACGTCGGGCCATTGGTGGCGCTTTAACTGTCATAAAGGTGAGAAGGCCTCTGTATTACCCTATGCAAAATGACATTTAAATGACTGAAAAATGGGGGGAGAAGAGCAGAGCTTCACCAAATTAGCTGAGCACATGCCCCATATTATTCTAAAGAAGCGTGCAAACTTTTATGGAGATCGGGCCATCAGTGGAGGTGTCACAGTTTAAAAGGTAAAAGAAAAAATGCACCACATTTCCATGATAAATGAGCTAAAAGGGCAACAAACGTTCTTTTTCCTCTCCGAGGCACATGTTAGAAGGCTGGATAAAGTTTTTGGAACGCAGCAGCGCAGACGGCAAGTGCCTAGACCCTATAGTTTTTTTTTTAGAGGCCTTTTTGTGGCCCTTTTTTAGCCACTTATTAGGGGTTCAAGCACTTCAGTGCTGAACACCTATTGTAATTGTTAATTTTCCCATGATGCAACATTCAGACATAAAACTGATCGGGCAGACCAAACCGTAAGTCGTGGAGACTTGAAACTTTGGGGGCTGATAGTACTCACACCGCCTACAGCGTCACCAAGGCCCGCCCCGATCGGCCTGACGGGGCGCTACAGCGGGCAAAAGTACGAAACGGCTCATAACTCATCAACCGTGAGGCGTAGGCTCAAGTGTCTTATATCGCTGGAATCCTTGGCTCGAGGCGGACCAGATGCATGCCTCGGATTTGCTCGTCACCCCGGAAAATTTTCGGGTATTTGGGGTTTTTCCAAAAACCTACTTTCGCGAACTAGTCCTAGGTTTTTGGCCCGACCGGAACCAAACCAGTGCGGCAAGATTCTCTGGAGTCTGATTGTCAATAATTATCAAAAAAAAGTGTAAATTTCACTTCACGGTCCCTAAGGGCCGCCAAAATGTTCGAAGTGGGAGGAGCCCATTTTGCTTAATTGGCTATAACTCGTGAACGGAACGAGATTTTTGCACCAAACTCAGCACACGCATGTACGAGCTCATTCTGTGGTCACGTGAAAAAGGGCGCAGCAACTGGCCCCTTGGTGGCGCTATAACTGTTAAAAGGATGTCAAAATGATGTATTTCTATGGAAAAAACACATGAAATGGCTGAAAGCGGCCATCTTGCTGTCTGATTTGCATACAACCTCACAAAATCGGGCATGCGCATGCGTCACGTGATCCTGAAGAAGCTTGAAAACTTTCATGGACGTCGGGCCATTGGTGGCGCTTTAACTGTCATAAAGGTGAGAAGGCCTCTGTATTACCCTATGCAAAATGACATTTAAATGACTGAAAAATGGGGGGAGAAGAGCAGAGCTTCACCAAATTAGCTGAGCACATGCGCCATATTATTCTAAAGAAGCGTGCAAACTTTTATGGAGATCGGGCCATCAGTGGAGGTGTCACAGTTTAAAAGGTAAAAGAAAAAATGCACCACATTTCCATGATAAATGAGCTAAAAGGGCAACAAACGTTCTTTTTCCTCTCCGAGGCACATGTTAGAAGGCTGGATAAAGTTTTTGGAACGCAGCAGCGCAGACGGCAAGTGCCTAGACCCTATCGTTTTTTTTTTTTTTAGAGGCCTTTTTGTGGCCCTTTTTTAGCCACTTATTAGGGGTTCAAGCACTTCAGTGCTGAACACCTATTGTAATTGTCACTTCCGGGCAAGATGGCGTGTTGATCAGTCACGCTTTAGAGTCGGAAGAAAAAATTGTCCCAAATTTTGATTACGTGCTTATTAAAGACACTCGAATATAAAAAGTTCAATGAAGTATGATCAAACCAGCTAGACTGATTTTTAAAGACGGGGTCAGTGAAAGAAAGCAAGCAGCGATGAGTGTCAAGGAAGCAAAGATTCAAGAGAAATCTACTGATAACGATTACACTATGGAAGTTAGCACAATCTGCAAAAGAAAAGACAATGTTCCAACAACTCCGAGCAAGATTCCAGCCGGTAAGAAGAGCAAAACTTCTTTAAAAGAAGCTGAGGTCTCTAACTTGGCCATATTGGAAGCCATTCAAAGTTTGGAAAAGAACTTTAATGAGCAACTGTCGCAACTTCGAGAGCAAGCTAAACAAACGAGCACCATGGTTGCTAGCCTTGCTAAAGCTGTGCAATTCAATGCAGAAGAAGTTAAAGAATGCAAAGGGAAAATCAATGAGCTGGAAAGATGCAACGATCGTCTGTCCAAAGAAAATGTCGAGCTTAAAGAAAGAATTCGAGAGCAGGAGAGATACAAGATGAGATGGTGTCTGAAATTGAGAGGTTTATCGGAAAGAAAAGACGAAAACGTTAGAGCAGACGTCATTCAAATCTTCAGTGAGATCGCCCCCGACATGGAACGGCAGCAGTTCGAAGAAGCAGTCGACATTGTTCACAGAGTCGGTCGTAAAGAAGATAACAGGAGTAGACACGTAGTTGTCTTGTTTGTGCGGAGATTTGTCAAGGAGGAGTTGTGGCGTCGATGCAAAGATTCCCGGGTGTGCAGAGAGAAAGGCATCCGTCTCGCCGAGATGCTACCGCGAGAGGACAGGGAGGCAAGGGAGAAACTGTGGCCGCAGATTGAGCAGGCTCGTCGGGATGGAAAGCGTGCTTATTTCCGTGGGCCGCACGGATACATTGAGGGTCGACGAATTGGTTAATCGTAGAAAGGTTTGATCTACTTACACTAGATGGAAAAGAAGTGTGTTAAAAGGACAAGGGACTCTTTTTGTATTTGCGAAAAAGAGTTAATAAGCTTTGAAACAAGTTCTTACGAGTTTTTTTTTTTGTTTTGTTTTTCTCTCGTTTTAGTTATCTTCATTATCTCTAGCAATGTTCAATTGTTCAGTCACGTTTGCTTCGTTAAATGCGAGGGGTCTAAAAGATTTGGTTAAACGAAAGGCATTATTTTTATTTTGCAAAGGGCGAAAACCACAATGTCTATTATTACAAGAAACTCATTCTTCCCTAGAGGATGTTAAGTTTTGGTCTAACCAATGGGGGGATCGAATATTGTTTAGTCATGGGACTAACAAGTCTGCTGGTGTTGCAGTTTGCTTTAATAGGTTTCCAGGTGATATAATTGCATACAGGACAGATAGTCAAGGGCACTGGCTGCTGGTGGTCTTGGAAATGGATGGTTATTTTTTCATATTATCTAATGTTTATGGTCATAGAACGTTTACCCAAAATAAACACATGCTTGAAGATGTTGAAAAAACTTTATCAGAGCTTAAAACAATTTATCCAACAGATTTTATTATAATGGGAGGTGACTGGAATATGGCACCAGATGAATGGGAAGATAGATGGCCCACTAAATTTGATAGACATCACTTTAATCATATAATTGGGAATTTTATGAATAAAAACCATCTGATAGACATTTGGAGAAGTTTAAATCCAGGAGTTAAACAATACTCCTGGTTTAAACCTAATAACACATGTAAATCCAGGATTGACTACTGGCTCGTTGATCAAGCGCTTAAAGATTTTGTCTCAGATATCTTGATTTCCAAAGCCCCACTAACGGATCATTGCATTGTAGAAATTAAATTAAATCCATTTGATAAAATGAAGAAAAATAAAGGTTACTGGAAATTTAACTCCGGTCTTTTAAAAAATAAAGATTATTGCACAAAGATAAAAGAATTAATAATTGAAATAGAAAATAATGAGAATATAGAGAGTTTTTGCAATAAATGGGAATTTGTAAAGTATAGAATTCGAGAATGTTCCATTAAGATGAGCAAGGTGATTGCCAAAGAAAAAAGAAAAGAAGAAATTAATTTGTTTCAGGAAATTAGTAAATGCTGTGAAAAGACAGAATTAAATAGTGAAGATAGAGGAAAATTATTGATACTGCAAACTAAATTAGACGATATGTTTAGCAAAAGAGCTCAAGGTGCTTATGTGAGATCACGAGCAAAGTGGATAGAGGAAGGAGAAAAGAACACCTCGTATTTTTGTAATTTAGAGAAGAGAAGACAGGAAAGCAAGGCAATATCATGTTTACTGATAAATGAAGTTGAGTGTAAGGACAGTAAAACCATGGAAAATGCAGTGTTTACATTTTATAAGAATCTTTACACTTCTGCATATTCCAAAATAGATTCTTCCAATTTTTTAAATGAAATTAAGGACTTCATACCCAAGATTGATGCTTCGTTTAGAGAATTCTGTGAATCTGATTTAACAATTGAAGAATTGGATGGCGTAAGCATGAAATTGTCTTTAAATAAATCTCCAGGTACCGACGGGCTCACTGCTGAATTTTATCGATTTTTTTGGAAAGAAATCAGACATTTATTATTTAAGGCAATTCAAGAAATCATAGAGAAGAATGAATTAATGACAAGCATGAAGCAAGGTATAATAATACTTATTCCTAAACATGGCAAAGACAAAAGAATTTTAGATAATTTAAGACCGATTACACTTCTTAACATTGATTATAAGTTATTATCCGGAATCATTGCAGCTAGAATGAAAAGAGGCCTTCCTCAGATAATAAATGAAACTCAGTCTGGCTTCCTTGCTGGAAGATCTATACATAATAACATACGGTTGGTACTAGATTTGATAGATTACAGTCATACATTTATAGAAAAGGGTTTTATTGTATTTTTAGATTTTTACAAAGCCTTTGATTCAGTTGAACACCCCTTTATTTTAGAAACGCTAAATTATTTTGGTTTTGGACAGAAATTCTCAAATTTAATTCGTCTACTTTATAACGATATTAATAGCTGTGTATCTCTGGAGCACGGCACATGCTCTCGATTTGCAGTTAAGAGGGGCATTAGACAAGGCTGTAACAGCTCTCCTTTATTATTTATAATGGTCGCTGAGCTATTGTCTATTAGGATAAGAATGAATAATTCTGATGGCTTCAACATCATGGGAAAGCACATCATAATAAGTCAATTTGTGGACGACACAACGTTATTTTTAAAAGACAAAAGACAAATTTCCAAAGCGTTAGATTCAATAAGCCAGTTTTCTAAAGCATCAGGTGTTATACTGAACACTAATAAATGTGAAATTTTAGCTTTACATGACCAGCCAGACCACTTGATTGATAATATACAGGTTAAATCTGAGGTCAAATATTTGGGCATAATGATCACCAGAAATAAAAAAGTAAGAGAAAAAGAAAATATTCTTAAAAATATTGATAAGTGTAAAGTAATTTTGAATTCGTGGCTGCAAAGGGATATAACAATTTTTGGCAGGACTCTTCTATCTAAGACGGAGAGTATATCAAGAGCCATCTACCCTGCCTTTTCATTAGAAATTTCAAACAACATGATTAAATTAATAAATAAAATAAATTTTAATTTTATTTGGAAGGGTAAATGCCATTATATTCGGAAAAATGACATGATTAAGAGTTTTGAAGAGGGTGGCATGAATGCCATAGATTTTTCTGTGATGAATGGCGTACTTAAACTAAAATGGTTGAATTCATTTGTGTGTCATAGTGACTCTTTTTGGTTTAGCATCCCGAACGCAATTTTCCAGAAAATGGGGGGAATTGATTTTGTATTGCGATGTGACTGATTTAAGCAAACTACCTGTAAAACTGTCTGATTTCCATCAGCAAGCTCTGTTGTACTGGAACCTATTGTTTAAACACAACTTTACACCACATAATACACCTTTGTGGAACAACAGATATATTTTGAGTAATAGAAAATCTTTGTTTTTAGAATCTTGGATGGAAAAAGGATTATGGGCATTAACCCATTTGATGGATAATTGTGGTAATTTTTTGAATTATAGAGATTTGTGTGAAAAATTCAATTTTCAGTGCCCGATTAAGGAATATAATAAAGTGTTAAAGGCCATTCCAGTACCCATGCAAATTATGATTAGACAGTTTGTAATGTATTCAAATTATACTTCAGAAATGAGACCACTTTGTATTGACGGAATAAATTTAAACAGTAAAGGGTTTACAAATAAGTTTATTAGGAATGTGTTATCCAAACAATATTACCCTGGTCAATTGAAAAGAAAATATGTTCTAAAAGATTTCAGTGATGATGAAGCCAAAAAAATAAGAAAGCGCTACTTATCTTACCCAATCCTCCCCAAGGCCAAAGAAGTGACGTTTAAAATATTGAATGATATTTACCCGTCTAATTGTTTTTTACATGAAAGATTTAACTGGGAAAACAATTCTTGTGGATTTTGTGAAAAAGAAATTGAAACTGTAGAACATATCTTCTTTTACTGTGAATTTGTACAAGAATTTTGGCTTACATTTCAAAGTTGGTTACAATCTAAAGAGATATTGTTTCAGCCTTTAAATGTGAATTCAATTAAAGTTGGAGTCTTTCTGAGTGATAAATACTCCGATTTTTTGATTAACAATTTGATTGCTTTAGGTAAACACTTTATTCACAGATGCAAGTATTTAAAAATCAAACCCCATTTCAATGGATGGAAGAATGACTTAAAGCTATTTGTGAAGTCTCTTCATTGGATGATGGACAAAAATGCCCTAAAACTCCTCTCTGTTTTGGATATGTTTAAATTATTGGACTAAGACCCTCGCCCCATTTTTTATTTTATTTTATTTTATTTTATTTTATTTTTTAATTTTTTTTTTGTATTTTTATGTTCTTATATGTGATATCAACACGATCATAATTGTATAATTATTCATTTCTGCCTTAAATGTTTGTACTTGAATTTGTATATTAATAAAAAAAAAAAAAATAAAAAAAAAAATTTTAATTGTTAATTTTCCCATGATGCAACATTCAGACATAAAACTGATCGGGCAGACCAAACCGTAAGTCGTGGAGACTTGAAACTTTGGGGGCTGATAGTACTCACACCGCCTACAGCGTCACCAAGGCCCGCCCCGATCGGCCTGACGGGGGCGCTACAGCGGGCAAAAGTACGGAACGGCTCATAACTCATCAACCGTGAGGCGTAGGCTCAAGTGTCTTATATCGCTGGAATCCTTGGCTCGAGGCGGACCAGATGCATGCCTCGGATTTGCTCGTCACCCCGGATAATTTTCGGGTATTTGGGGTTTTTCCAAAAACCTACTTTCGCGAACTAGTCCTAGGTTTTTGGCCCGACCGGAACCAAACCAGTGCGGCAAGATTCTCTGGAGTCTGATTGTCAATAATTATCAAAAAAAAGTGTAAATTTCGCTTCACGGTCCCTAAGGGCCGCCAAAATGTTCGAAGTGGGAGGAGCCCATTTTGCTTAATTGGCTATAACTCGTGAACGGAACGAGATTTTTGCACCAAACTAAGCACACGCATGTACGAGCTCATTCTGTGGTCACGTGAAATAGGGCGCAGCAACTGGCCACTTGGTGGCGCTATAACTGTTAAAAGGGTGTCAAAATGATGTATTTCTATGGAAAAAACACATGAAATGGCTGAAAGCGGCCATCTTGCTGTCTGATTTGCATACAACCTCACAAAATCGGGCATGCGCATGTGTCACGTGTTCCTGAAGAAGCTTGAAAACTTTCATGGACGTCGGGCCATTGGTGGCGCTTTAACTGTCATAAAGGTGAGAAGGCCTCTGTATTACCCTATGCAAAATGACATTTAAATGACTGAAAAATGGGGGGAGAAGAGCAGAGCTTCACCAAATTAGCTGAGCACATGCGCCATATTATTCTAAAGAAGCGTGCAAACTTTTATGGAGATCGGGCCATCAGTGGAGGTGTCACAGTTTAAAAGGTAAAAGAAAAAATGCACCACATTTCCATGATAAATGAGCTAAAAGGGCAACAAACGTTCTTTTTCCTCTCCGAGGCACATGTTAGAAGGCTGGATAAAGTTTTTGGAACGCAGCAGCGCAGACGGCAAGTGCCTAGACCCTATAGTTTTTTTTTTAGAGGCCTTTTTGTGGCCCTTTTTTAGCCACTTATTAGGGGTTCAAGCACTTCAGTGCTGAACACCTATTGTAATTGTTAATTTTCCCATGATGCAACATTCAGACATAAAACTGATCGGGCAGACCAAACCGTAAGTCGTGGAGACTTGAAACTTTGGGGGCTGATAGTACTCACACCGCCTACAGCGTCACCAAGGCCCGCCCCGATCGGCCTGACGGGGGCGCTACAGCGGGCAAAAGTACGAAACGGCTCATAACTCATCAACCGTGAGGCGTAGGCTCAAGTGTCTTATATCGCTGGAATCCTTGGCTCGAGGCGGACCAGATGCATGCCTCGGATTTGCTCGTCACCCCGGAAAATTTTCGGGTATTTGGGGTTTTTCCAAAAACCTACTTTCGCGAACTAGTCCTAGGTTTTTGGCCCGACCGGAACCAAACCAGTACGGCAAGATTCTCTGGAGTCTGATTGTCAATAATTATCAAAAAAAAGTGTAAATTTCGCTTCACGGTCCCTAAGGGCCGCCAAAATGTTCGAAGTGGGAGGAGCCCATTTTGCTTAATTGGCTATAACTCGTGAACGGAACGAGATTTTTGCACCAAACTCAGCACACGCATGTACGAGCTCATTCTGTGGTCACGTGAAAAAGGGCGCAGCAACTGGCCACTTGGTGGCGCTATAACTGTTAAAAGGGTGTCAAAATGATGTATTTCTATGGAAAAAACACATGAAATGGCTGAAAGCGGCCATCTTGCTGTCTGATTTGCATACAACCTCACAAAATCGGGCATGCGCATGCGTCACGTGATCCTGAAGAAGCTTGAAAACTTTCATGGACGTCGGGCCATTGGTGGCGCTTTAACTGTCATAAAGGTGAGAAGGCCTCTGTATTACCCTATGCAAAATGACATTTAAATGACTGAAAAATGGGGGGAGAAGAGCAGAGCTTCACCAAATTAGCTGAGCACATGCGCAATATTATTCTAAAGAAGCGTGCAAACTTTTATGGAGATCGGGCCATCAGTGGAGGTGTCACAGTTTAAAAGGTAAAAGAAAAAATGCACCACATTTCCATGATAAATGAGCTAAAAGGGCAACAAACGTTCTTTTTCCTCTCCGAGGCACATGTTAGAAGGCTGGATAAAGTTTTTGGAACGCAGCAGCGCAGACGGCAAGTGCCTAGACCCTATAGTTTTTTTTTTAGAGGCCTTTTTGTGGCCCTTTTTTAGCCACTTATTAGGGGTTCAAGCACTTCAGTGCTGAACACCTATTGTAATTGTTAATTTTCCCATGATGCAACATTCAGACATAAAACTGATCGGGCAGACCAAACCGTAAGTCGTGGAGACTTGAAACTTTGGGGGCTGATAGTACTCACACCGCCTACAGCGTCACCAAGGCCCGCCCCGATCGGCCTGACGGGGGCGCTACAGCGGGCAAAAGTACGAAACGGCTCATAACTCATCAACCGTGAGGCGTAGGCTCAAGTGTCTTATATCGCTGGAATCCTTGGCTCGAGGCGGACCAGATGCATGCCTCGGATTTGCTCGTCACCCCGAAAAATTTTCGGGTATTTGGGGTTTTTCCAAAAACCTACTTTCGCGAACTAGTCCTAGGTTTTTGGCCCGACCGGAACCAAACCAGTGCGGCAAGATTCTCTGGAGTCTGATTGTCAATAATTATCAAAAAAAAGTGTAAATTTCGCTTCACGGTCCCTAAGAGCCGCCAAAATGTTAGAAGTGGGAGGAGCCCATTTTGCTTAATTGGCTATAACTCGTGAACGGAACGAGATTTTTGCACCAAACTCAGCACACGCATGTACGAGCTCATTCTGTGGTCACGTGAAAAAGGGCGCAGCAACTGGCCACTTGGTGGCGCTATAACTGTTAAAAGGGTGTCAAAATGATGTATTTCTATGGAAAAAACACATGAAATGGCTGAAAGCGGCCATCTTGCTGTCTGATTTGCATACAACCTCACAAAATCGGGCATGCGCATGCGTCACGTGATCCTGAAGAAGCTTGAAAACTTTCATGGACGTCGGGCCATTGGTGGCGCTTTAACTGTCATAAAGGTGAGAAGGCCTCTGTATTACCCTATGCAAAATGACATTTAAATGACTGAAAAATGGGGGGAGAAGAGCAGAGCTTCACCAAATTAGCTGAGCACATGCGCCATATTATTCTAAAGAAGCGTGCAAACTTTTATGGAGATCGGGCCATCAGTGGAGGTGTCACAGTTTAAAAGGTAAAAGAAAAAATGCACCACATTTCCATGATAAATGAGCTAAAAGGGCAACAAACGTTCTTTTTCCTCTCCGAGGCACATGTTAGAAGGCTGGATAAAGTTTTTGGAACGCAGCAGCGCAGACGGCAAGTGCCTAGACCCTATAGTTTTTTTTTTAGAGGCCTTTTTGTGGCCCTTTTTTAGCCACTTATTAGGGGTTCAAGCACTTCAGTGCTGAACACCTATTGTAATTGTTAATTTTCCCATGATGCAACATTCAGACATAAAACTGATCGGGCAGACCAAACCGTAAGTCGTGGAGACTTGAAACTTTGGGGGCTGATAGTACTCACACCGCCTACAGCGTCACCAAGGCCCGCCCCGATCGGCCTGACGGGGGCGCTACAGCGGGCAAAAGTACGAAACGGCTCATAACTCATCAACCGTGAGGCGTAGGCTCAAGTGTCTTATATCGCTGGAATCCTTGGCTCGAGGCGGACCAGATGCATGCCTCGGATTTGCTCGGCACCCCGGAAAATTTTCGGGTATTTGGGGTTTTTCCAAAAACCTACTTTCGCGAACTAGTCCTAGGTTTTTGGCCCGACCGGAACCAAACCAGTGCGGCAAGATTCTCTGGAGTCTGATTGTCAATAATTATCAAAAAAAAGTGTAAATTTCGCTTCACGGTCCCTAAGGGCCGCCAAAATGTTCGAAGTGGGAGGAGCCCATTTTGCTTAATTGGCTATAACTCGTGAACGGAACGAGATTTTTGCACCAAACTCAGCACACGCATGTACGAGCTCATTCTGTGGTCACGTGAAAAAGGGCGCAGCAACTGGCCACTTGGTGGCGCTATAACTGTTAAAAGGGTGTCAAAATGATGTATTTCTATGGAAAAAACACATGAAATGGCTGAAAGCGGCCATCTTGCTGTCTGATTTGCATACAACCTCACAAAATCGGGCATGCGCATGCGTCACGTGATCCTGAAGAAGCTTGAAAACTTTCATGGACGTCGGGCCATTGGTGGCGCTTTAACTGTCATAAAGGTGAGAAGGCCTCTGTATTACCCTATGCAAAATGACATTTAAATGACTGAAAAATGGGGGGAGAAGAGCAGAGCTTCACCAAATTAGCTGAGCACATGCGCCATATTATTCTAAAGAAGCGTGCAAACTTTTATGGAGATCGGGCCATCAGTGGAGGTGTCACAGTTTAAAAGGTAAAAGAAAAAATGCACCACATTTCCATGATAAATGAGCTAAAAGGGCAACAAACGTTCTTTTTCCTCTCCGAGGCACATGTTAGAAGGCTGGATAAAGTTTTTGGAACGCAGCAGCGCAGACGGCAAGTGCCTAGACCCTATAGTTTTTTTTTTAGAGGCCTTTTTGTGGCCCTTTTTTAGCCACTTATTAGGGGTTCAAGCACTTCAGTGCTGAACACCTATTGTAATTGTTAATTTTCCCATGATGCAACATTCAGACATAAAACTGATCGGGCAGACCAAACCGTAAGTCGTGGAGACTTGAAACTTTGGGGGCTGATAGTACTCACACCGCCTACAGCGTCACCAAGGCCCGCCCCGATCGGCCTGACGGGGGCGCTACAGCGGGCAAAAGTACGAAACGGCTCATAACTCATCAACCGTGAGGCGTAGGCTCAAGTGTCTTATATCGCTGGAATCCTTGGCTCGAGGCGGACCAGATGCATGCCTCGGATTTGCTCGGCACCCCGGAAAATTTTCGGGTATTTGGGGTTTTTCCAAAAACCTACTTTCGCGAACTAGTCCTAGGTTTTTGGCCCGACCGGAACCAAACCAGTGCGGCAAGATTCTCTGGAGTCTGATTGTCAATAATTATCAAAAAAAAGTGTAAATTTCGCTTCACGGTCCCTAAGGGCCGCCAAAATGTTCGAAGTGGGAGGAGCCCATTTTGCTTAATTGGCTATAACTCGTGAACGGAACGAGATTTTTGCACCAAACTCAGCACACGCATGTACGAGCTCATTCTGTGGTCACGTGAAAAAGGGCGCAGCAACTGGCCACTTGGTGGCGCTATAACTGTTAAAAGGGTGTCAAAATGATGTATTTCTATGGAAAAAACACATGAAATGGCTGAAAGCGGCCATCTTGCTGTCTGATTTGCATACAACCTCACAAAATCGGGCATGCGCATGCGTCACGTGATCCTGAAGAAGCTTGAAAACTTTCATGGACGTCGGGCCATTGGTGGCGCTTTAACTGTCAAAAAGGTGAGAAGGCCTCTGTATTACCCTATGCAAAATGACATTTAAATGACTGAAAAATGGGGGGAGAAGAGCAGAGCTTCACCAAATTAGCTGAGCACATGCGCCATGGCTTCATTTTACAGTACAGTTGCACTTTACTTACTGAGTAAATTGTAAAAACATTTGCAAGAACATACCCAGTATTTAAGATGTGCCATGACATTAGGGAAAACTGTTCCTGCGGGGTAGTTACCAGGTAAGTGTAAGTTAAATTATTTGATAAACCCTCTATAAATGGGTGTAGCAATGAACAACAACTATGTAAGACAAGGTAATTTATTGGAAACTACCGTCTTAATTTCAAGATAGTAATAAATAAACATGGACTGTTACCAACATAACCCTAGGATAACTACAAACCTAACTTGAATTGATGGGTAATACTGCAGGTGTTTCTAAAAATAGTCTGCCTACATTCTGAGGAAGTACACAATTAAATCAGAGTTATTACCAACCTAAACAGGTAACAAGTACACAGTACTTTGTTGAGTTGATATTTAACAGTGGTGTTTTTTTCCCTGGTAGTTTCTCTGTAATTGCATACTAATCACCTTAAGTAATTACACACTAAAATACTATAATTTACCATATGCTTACCAGGTAAATACTTAGTAGTTAGTTTGTAGTTTCTCTGTATTTACATACTTGTTACCTGTGGTAATTACCAATAACCAACTATAACTTACCATATATTTACCAGGTAAATACCTAGTAATTAGTTTGTAGTTTCTCTGCATTTACATACTTGTTACCTGTGGTAATTACCAATAACCAACTATAACTTACCATATATTTACCAGGTAAATACCTAGTAATTAGGGGACTGTAAAAGGAAGGGTTACCACTTTAACTACCAGGAATCAAGTGTCCTGACATTTAGCAAATTTATAAAGCAAAGCCTAAAGTCATACAAAAGCTATAAATACAACACTTAAATCATTGTTGTATATTGTCATAACGCCCAGACCTAAAAACTTGTTAAAGCACTAAGGCATTAAGGACATAACATTAGGACTTTCTGTTTTTACTATTGCAGTATTTAAAATAAAAATGAAGCAAGATATTCTTTTCTATTTCATTTTGCAAATGGTGTATCTTTACAGTTCTGAATGTAAGAATATGTCCTGTGCACTCAATTTTGCATCCTGCAACAAATTATTACAAAGAAGTTTTGCAGCTGTGTGGTGGTCATGTTTTTATTTGTTTCACATTCATTCAAGTATGAGTCTAATATATTCATGGTTTCAGACTTAAAAGTTAAAAAACATTCATTCACAACATAAAAAGGTATAAAATACAAAACATATCAGGCAAGGCACTGTAATTTAGCACAGCTTTCCTTAAATTGATGTGTAAAAACTTAGGCCTAGTAGAAAAACAAACAAACCTCACTTTATGTTACTAAGTTAAGGTAAAATAACAACATTAAATATTCAAAATGAGATATTTTAAAATATAAATACAGTAGAATCATATAAATTAGTTTTCTTTAGTTAATACCACATAGGTTTACCATGTTCTAATCATCTGATGAAAATATCTGACAATATACAGTGTTACATCAAAGTTACAGATACATAAAAACAAAGACATATAGAACCAAAGCTAAGCACTACATGACCAGTACAATTAGCTGTAACTGGACTGTCATACAGGCACTAAATAGGAACTGTGTAATGACACAGTATTACTGTTTGTACAGTGCACTCATGTTCTACGATGAAGTAATCTGATAAGTCTAAACATATGGGATCTGGTAGGAATCAGAGGTAGTCATGAGTTTTTATCAATAGTTTGTCATTACTGCCAAAAGTTTCCAGCTGTAGAGAGAGCACTACATGCTTGTGTGTTCAGAGTTTGCTCCGTTGATTGTAGAAAAGTCTTGGGTCAGACTGGATTCCATATCTGGACTGGCAAGAGGTTTCCGTGGTGCTTTAAACAGACAAGAAAACTGGATGTAAGTGCAGAGATGGGTATAGATATGTTTATATATTTATATACACATATGTTTATATACATTAGTACCCAGAACACATCCATATTCTGAAAAGACCACATCCATCATCCAGGCATATTGAGCCTTTCTAAAAGGTTTTTACTCTGAAATAGTTCAATAACACTGCAAACCATAATAATATTACAAGACTTGCATCCAGCATATATCATATTTTAGGTCATTTTGCCAGGCAACACCCAACCATCTGATTATTTGCTTATACTGAAAATGAGCAACAATCAATTTTTTATAGCTGGTTTTATAGCTTTTATAAGGTGTTAAATTATGTTTGTTTAATGCCATCTTTTACGAGCACTATTATCGGTATTATTATAGTATCGGCAGTACTGTAGCAATCAATACCACTATTAAACAGATTTTTTTTTTTTTTTTTTTCTTAGAACAAAATGAGAAATTATAGCAATTTGACATATTTAAAAGCCATAATTTAGGCCTAAACAGCAAATGATCATTTTTGTCCATTTATTAGCAACAATCACAGAACATGATAAATTTGACAACTTTTAACTGTAAGTGTCCCGTACACGTGTACTCACATGTATGGGTAGACAGAGAGGAACTGGTCAGGAAATTGTTCTGACTGAGCAGAGATGATGTCAGACCAGTGAGCTGGAGACTCCGACAGGCGCCATCCAACTTCTCACCCTACAAATAACAGCAAGAGATTGAAGATTTAAGTCTAAGATTTAAGATCCAATCTTACTCAGTAAGAAAAGTGACCTGGACTGTTCGTCTAATTTTGTTGTTGCTGAGCGAAACCAATTTCTAATGAATAAACCATTGTTTATAGAGAAAATCTATAAAAGTCCTTTAATGACAAAGCTCCATGAACAGGCATATATAAATAAAGGTGACTTGACTATTGTCACAATATTTGACAACAGTCACCTTTATCTAAATAGCGCTTTATACAATACAGTTTGATTCAAAGCTTTACAGTGATGAACAGGAAAACGGTGATCAGTGATGCAAACAGAATTCAATTCTGCTGTAAAGCAGCTCTAAAAAGACAATAGCTGAAGTCAGTTCAGTGTTTATTCAGTTCAGTTCAATAACTGTAAAGTTCATCAATTATGAAATAAATCATAATTGGCTCTGCAGAAAACAGTGATGTCATCATCCAGCTAAGATTCAGTTCTCATTCGACAGTGTCAATGCATTCACTCAATAATATTGCTAAATATTAAAGTGATAGCTCACAAAAAATTTGATTCTATCATTAATTACTCATGTTGTTCCAAACCTGTAAGACTTCTGTTCATCTTCAGAACACAAATGAAGATCTTTTTGATGAAATTTGAGAGCTTTCTGTACTCTATGTAACTGACACTTTGACGCTTCAAAAAGTTCATAAAGAGATCGTAAAACTAATCCATATGAATTGAGCGGTTTAGTCAAAATTTTCTGAAGAGACACGATCGCAACAGGTTGAATTTAGGCTTTTATTCACATATAAACATTCATCAACACATCAGTTCTGGTAAACGGAAGCTCAAGCATGTTTGCTTGACGTGCAAGAACCAATGAGGTTCATTCTCGTGTTACACAGCACATTTGAGCTTCAGCAAGAACCAATGAGGTTCATTCTCGTGTTACGCAGTACATTTGAGCTTCTGCAAGAACCAATGGCAAGGCAAGGCAAGTTTATTTATATAGCACATTTCATACACAATGGCAATTCAAAGTGCTTTACATAGAATAAATTAAAATAAGAAAATGAAATAAGAATAATTAAAACAGTTTAGAAAAATAAAATAAAATACAGTACAGTACAAACAGTCGGGCGAACAGTGGCACAGTGCTCATTCATTCACAGCTAAACAGAAGTGTTTTGAGTCTGGATTTGAAAGTGACTACTGTAGGAGCACATCTGATCTCTTCTGGAAGCTGGTTCCAGCTGCGGCTGGCATAATAGCTAAAAGCGGACTCACCATGCTTAGAGTGAACCCTTGGTATTTCTAGCTGATATGATCCTAATGATCTGAGTGATCTGTTGGGTTTATATTCAGTGAGCATATCTGCAATGTATTGAGGTCCTAGGCCATTGAATGATTTATATACCAGTAATAATACTTTTAAATCAATTCTAAATCTAACTGGGAGCCAGTGTAAAGACCTGAGGACTGGTGTGATATGTTCATATTTTCTGGTTCTGCTCAGAATCCTGGCGGCAGCGTTCTGTATGAGCTGCAACTGTCTTATGGTCTTTTTGGGAAGGCCGGTGAGGAGTCCATTATAATAATCCACCCTGCTGGTGATGAAAGCATGAACAGTCTTGTCTGGAAACAAAGCATCTAATTATTGCAATATTTTTCAGATGATAGTATGCTGATTTAGTTATTGCTTTGACATGACTACTAAAACTAAGGTCTGACTCTAGTGACACACCAAGATTCCTGACTTGATTTTTAGTTGTTTGACCCCTAGAGTGAAGGTATGCGTTCACCTTGAGAACTTAATCTTTGTTTCCAAACGCAATGACTTCAGTTTTGTCTTTGTTTAACTGAAGAAAGTTTTGGCACATCCAACTGTTGACTTCATCAATGCATTGGCACAGGGAGTCAAGGGGGCTGTAATCGTTAGGCGATAGGGCTAAGTAGAGCTGTGTGTCGTCTGCATAGCTGTGGTAAGCAATTTGGTTCTTTTTCATTATTTGGCTCATTGGGAGCATATACAGGTTGAGGCTTTGGAGGTTGATACAGGAGTGGCGCAAGAATTGAGCCTTGAGGGACTCCGCATGTCATGGATGTCCACTCAGACTTATGGTCCCCTATACTCACATAATAACCTCTCCCATCTAAGTATGACCTGAACCATTTTAGGACTATCCCAGAAAGCCCCACCCAGTTTTCCAGCCTGTCAAGAAGTATGTTGTGATAGACAGAGTCAAATGCAGCACTGAGGTCGAGTAGTACCAGCACTGATAATTTGCCTGTATCAGTATTTAAGCGAATATCGTTTATTATTTTTATGAGCTCTGTCTCTGTGCTGTGGTGCGGTCGGAAACCAGATTGAAAATTGTCAAAGTATCCATTCGAGCAAAAGAATTCAACTTTTTCAATGATCTTGCCTATGAAAGGAAGATTTGAGATCGGTCTATAGGTGCTTAATATCATCTTATCCAGATTGCTCTTTTTCAGGAGGGGCTTGACAACTGCAGTTTTCAAGTCAAGTCAAGTCAAGTCATCTTCATTTATATAGCGCTTTTAACAATGTAGATTGTCTCAAAGCAGCTTTACAGAGATAAATGTATAATTTAACGTAAGATTGTTTTGGCTTTATAGCGGTTCTTTAATAAAGTTATTTTCCAGCTAAAGTTAGTTTTGATTGATTCGCTTCCGTCGCAACGATCATTTGTTTTTAAATTAGGGCCGCCAAGACGACACCATTCTCTCTACACAGACTTTAGCGAACCTGTGAGAAACGCTGATGGCGTTCAGATGCGCATTAAGAACGGGTTCTATAATTATGTGCGTTTGAATATATGTGTGCAGGTTTGGAATTCCCTACAAACCAAGCCTAAACAAATTACTGGTGTTTCCTTATAGTTTTGATTCAGAATTTTATTTTATTTTATCAATTCGGGGTAGATACGCAAATTGAGTTTTCCCGACGACGCGTTATCTGTAGAGTGGGAAAGGGATCCTCCATAGGGAGAGACTAGTTGGCCCTTCAGCACTGCATTGACATCGGGTCCAGGCGAAGGTCCTTCATCAGATCTGGAAACGGCCTGGATCCGGCAGGCTGCGGGAAAACCTTGGGATAAACAAAGACACTAAAATTAGCGTAGATGCCATTCTTCTCATGATGTAACAAGTACATCAGGATTTATGGGAAGTGTTCCCGGTTCCAGCTGACCTAATCTATGCAGCCTAATATTGAATTATAGAAGTCTATAATGTATTATGTGAACGCTATGTCAAAGAGATGTGTCTTTAATCTAGATTTGAACTGACAGAGTGTGTCTGCTTCCCGGACAATGGTAGGAAGGCTGTTCCAAAGTTTTGGTGCTAAATAGGAAAAGGATCTACCGCCAGCAGTCGATTTAGATATTCTAGGTATTATCAACTGGCCGGAATTTTGAGATCGCAATAGACGTGAAGGAGTATAATGCGTTAAGAGCTCGCTCAAGTACCGCGGAGCTAAACCATTTAGTGCTTTGTAAGTAATCAGCAATATTTTAAAATTGATGCGATGTTTAATAGGGAGCCAGTGCAGTTTTGACAGAACCGGGCTAATATGGTCATACTTCCTGGTTCTGGTAAGAACTCGAGCTGCTGCGTTTTGAACCAGCTGTAGTTTGTTTATTAAGCGTGCAGGGCAACCACCCAGTAGAGCATTACAATAATCTAGCCTTGAGGTCATGAACGCATGGACTAATTGTTCCGCATTTGTCAATGAGAGCATATGACGTAATTTAGATATATTTTTAAGATGGAAAAATGCGGTTTTACAGATACTAGACACGTGACTTTCAAATGAAAGATTGGTATCAAAGAGCACACCCAGGTTCCTAACCGACGACGAAGACTTAACAGAGCAGCCATCAAGTGTTAGACAGTATTCTAGGTTATTACGTGAGGAAGTTTTTTGTCCAATAATTAGAATCTCTGTTTTTTCAGAATTTAGAAGTAGGAAATTACGAGTCATCCAGTTTTTTATATCAGCTATGCATTCTGTTAATTTAGTGAATTGGTAAGTTTCGTTAGGTTTTGAAGAAATATAGAGCTGAGTATCGTCGGCATAACAGTGGAAGCTAATTCCATGTTTCCTAATGATATCTCCTAATGGCAGCATGTACAGAGTGAACAGCAGCGGTCCTAGTACTGAGCCCTGTGGTACGCCATACTGAACTTGTGATTGATAAGACATCTCTTCATTTACTGCTACAAACTGATAACGGTCAGATAAGTATGATTTAAACCATGCTAGTGCAATTCCACTAATGCCAACATAGTTTTCTAGTCTATTTAAAAGAATGTCGTGGTCAATGGTGTCAAACGCAGCACTAAGATCGAGTAACACTAATAGAGAGACACAACCATGATCGGATGATAAGAGCAAATCATTTGTTACTCTAACGAGAGCAGTCTCAGTACTATGGTATGGTCTAAATCCGGACTGAAAATCCTCGCAGATATCATTTCTTTCTAGAAAGGAACATAGTTGTGAAGATACTGCCTTTTCTAGTATCTTTGACAGAAAGGGTAGATTCGAGATCGGCCTGTAATTGACTAATTCTGAAGGATCAAGTTGCATTTTTTTAACAAGCGGTTTAATCATAGCCAGCTTAAAGTTTTTTGGTACGTATCCTAGAGACAAAGAGGAATTAATGATATTAAGAAGAGGATCTATGACCTCTGGAAGCATCTCTTTCAGTAGCTTAGTCGGTATAGGGTCTAACATACATGTTGTAGATTTAGATGATTTAACGAGTTTAGTAAATTCTTCCTCTCCTATAGCAATGAATGAATCAAATTTTTCCTCAGGGAGACTACAATGCACTGCCTGATGCGATACTGTAGTAGACGGTTGCATAGTTATAATTTTATCCCTGATATTATCAATCTTATAAGTGAAGAAGTTCATAAAGTCATTACTGCTGTGCTGCTTGGAACCTTCTGTGTTTGAAGCTTTCTTTTTCGTTAGTTTAGCCACTGTTTCAAATAAATACCTAGGATTATGTTTATTTTCTTCTAATAGGTTTGAAAAATAAGCAGATCTAGCAGCTTTTAAAGCCTCTCTGTAAGCAATCGAGCTCTCTTTCCATGAAATGCGAAATACCTCTAATTTTGTTTTCTTCCAGTTGCGCTCCATTTTTCTGGCTGCTCTCTTAAGGGCCTGAGTGTGCTCGTTGTACCACGGCGTTGGATTATTTTCTTTAATCTTCTTTAAGCGCAAAGGAGCAACTGTGTCTAAAGTGCTGGAAAAGAGAGAGTTAAAAGTTTCTGTTGCAATATCAAGTTTTTCTAAGCTATCCGGGATGCTAAAATGATGAAACTGATCAGGAAGATTATTAATAAAGCAATCTTTAGTAGCAGAAGTGATAGGTCTAACATATTTGTAACACGGAGTCGGCTTTGCAGCCTTGGCTAAATGTAATTTACACGAGACTAGATAATGATCTGAGATGTCATCGCTCTGCTGCAGAATTTCAACGGCATCAACATCTATTCCATGTGATAATATTAGATCTAGAGTATGATTACGACGATGAGTAGGTCCTGACACGTGTTGTCTAACTCCAATTGAGTTTACAATGTCTTTAAATGCCAATCCCAATGCATCTTTTTCATTATCGATGTGTATATTAAAATCACCAACAATTAGTACTTTATCTGCAGCCAATACTAACTCTGATAGAAAGTCCGCAAATTCTTTGATAAAGTCTGTATGGTGCCCTGGTGGCCTGTATACAGTAGCCAGCACAAATCTCAAACGTGATTTATCATTTTTACTATATATTTTTACATTAAGCACTAACACTTCAAAAGAATTATATTCGAAACTTGATTTCTTAGTGGTTTTGAAAATATTACTATAAATTACAGCAACACCACCCCCTTTGCGTTTCAGACGGGGTTCATGTTTATAACAGTAATCTTGCGGGGTGGACTCATTTAAAGTAATGTAATCGCTTGGTTTTAGCCAGGTTTCTGTCAAACACAGCACATCTAGGTTATTATCTGAAATCATATCATTAACAATGAGTGCTTTTGAAGTAAGCGATCGAATATTCAGCAACCCAAGCTTTATCATTTGCTCATCTGTATTATAGCTGTTTTTTATTTGTTGAACATCAATTAAATTTTTAACCTTAGATAGGTTTAAACATTTTTTGGATTTCCAAAATCGGGGAACAGACACAGTCTCTATATGATGATAGCTAGGTGAAAGAGGCTAGTTTGGAAAACTCCCAGAGAGAAGTGAGGCATTTACCACTTCTAGAAGATCTGCTTCTAAACTGTTTAACACACTTTTGAAAAAAGATGTGGGAAGTGTGTCAAGAGCGCATGTTGATGTTTTAAGGTGCTGTATGGTTTCTTCCAAAATTTTGCCATCAATTTCTTTGAAATCAGACAAAGTTACTACTTTCTCAGGTGGTCTGATCTGTCTGACCCCAGCGCAACTCAAGGATGTGCTGATCACCTTTCTGATATTATTGATTTTCTCAGAGAACTGCTGTCTGACTGCATTTCACTGGGAATCTGGCTTGGGGGGTTTGTCAGTCTCTCTACAGTAGCAAAAAGAGTTTTGCGTGTGTTGTTTAAATTGCTGTTTATAATAATTGAGAAGAAAGTCTGTCTAGCTTTGCCCAGTTCCATATTGAAAGCATGGATGCTGTCTTTGTAGATGTTATAATGGACTACAAGTTTTGTCTTCTGCCACATGCACTCTGCTTTTCTGCATTGTCTTCTCATATTTTGCACTGCTGTTGAGTTTCTCCAAGGTGCTTTTTGTCTGCTACTCTTCTTCCTGACTTTCACAGGAGCAATATCATCAATTACACTTTTAACTTTTGAGTTAAAAGAATCAAGGAGAAAAATCAACCGTGTCAGCAGATATGCTTGGTGTTAAGGATATAGCCTTCATAAATAGTACACTAGTGTTCTCATTTAAGCATCTCTTCTTGACAGACACAGATCTAGCTTCAATGGCAGGAGAGATCAATATATCAAAGAAAATACAGAAATGATCGGACAGAGCGACATCCTTAACCCTCTGGGGACCAAGCTGTTTTTGGGGTCCTTGAGATGTTCTGACATGCCTTGACATTTGTGCTTTTTTCAGTTATTTATAAACATGTTAATGGCTAAGGTGTAAATTCACTCTATATAGCACAAACAGGGCTACCATAATATGCGAGCAACGTGTATGTAGATGTTTGTATTTTTAAGAGAATAATGTTTATGCGTGGTTATTGGAAAAAATAAAAATGAAAGTTGCTGAATTAAGACCACAAAACACATATTAAATATGTGTCCACAAGACTTTTGACTAATGGATGTTGTTCCTTTGAGTTCTAGCTTCAAAATGATGTGAAAATAGTCTTGCTTTATCGTTCACAAAAAAAAAAATACATTGATTTAAATGGTGTAAAACAGGTTTTGCTTGGAAAGCCAATATGCGAGGAGGAGGAGTAGTTTACACCTTAGATTACAATGTCCCACCCACTCTGCATAATGACTCTGCCTAATGAGCCATTCATTCAGGTGTGACACTGACTGAGCCACAATGCAAGGACAAAAGATGTATTTAGACTTATATTGACCATTTAAGATTTCGCTTACATCTCTCTTGTAAATATGTTTTGCTATTTTATTAAAAATGTTACAATTACAACAATAATTACAATTTCAACAATATTTCAAGTGTACTCTTTCTTTGTAAAAAAAAAAAAAAAGAAAGCTTATAGGCCTACATTTTATCATATGTATTCATTAGTTTGAATATAGCCAACATTGGAACATCTAACATCTTAGTCTATGACTTTATTTTTGACAAAAATAGTATTTTTTATATATATATATATATATATATATATATATATATATATATATATATATATATATAACGTTAGATATGAGCAAAAATTGCTAAACAAAAGCTTATTTGATGTGGCAGTATATTCTACAGTAGCCTAAAAACTGTTTAATACGTTGCTTATACAAATACATTTTATTTCAACATATTTCAGTCGATTTTTACTCATCTCAGTAGGCTATAGCAAAGCAGTTTATTCTTTCACACACAGACGCGCGATTCATATTTAGGCAAAACAGTCTTTACAAATATGTACCCTTCATTCATCTCACAGAAAGGCGAGTCATATTATAGAAATGCGATTCATCTTTTTGCGGTTTACATAGGCCTACACTAACGTTATTCCATAACGTTATTACACATCAACACTTGAGAAAAGAAAACAGCCTACCTCACTCCTCAGCGGGATCTGCTCCTCATATCAGGAGATATTGCTCCTCATATCAGCACTGTTCTGAGGAATCTTTTCTCCATAAGGTAGGCTATATTATGCCTCACTCGCGACGCGCTTTGTTTACAGCTGATGTGGGCGTTCTCAGAATTTGCGTTTGAATAGCACGCGCTCTCCGGGGAGTGGTCACATTACTTTTGAATGATCTCCTAATGAGCTCGACTGGAGTCGCTCTCTTTTTATACAGATTACAGAAGCTGAGAATATTTGTTTTTTATATAAATTACTTCATTTAAAAGATGCGATCTCAAGCTTTATGCCCGTGGGTCTGTTTGCCTGTTTGACTGAATTTTCGCTGAGTTATAGATCATTTTCGAACGCGTTTCAAATGGGAGTTTACTGACAGAGAGAAGGCAGAAATCGCATCATGTTAATTTTTCTTTATTTGTCAAAAAGCGAAACACTTTATTTTTATTGTGAGTATACAGAAAAAAAATAGAAACTGAACAGGATCGATTGATGTATTACACGAAAATGAAAGATCAAAATTAACAGAGCATTTAGTGTTTATTATTCATTGCTAAAAAAAAAAAACGAGCTTTGGTCCCCAGAGGGTTAACCCTCTGGGGTCTGAGGTGTTTTTGGGGTCCTTGAGATGTTCTGACATGCCCTGACATTTGTGCTTTTTTCAGTTGCTTATAAACATAGTAATGGCAAAAAAAAAATTACACACTATTAAGCACAAACAGGGCTACCATAATATGTGAGCAACAAGAATGTACATGTCTGCATTTTTGAGAGAATAATGCCAATAAGACTTTTGTCTAATAGATGTCATTGCCTAGTGTTTTTTCTTCAAAATGATGTGAAAATCACCCTGCCTAATCCTTCACATAACACAATACATTGATTTGAATTTTGCAAAGCACTTTCTGTTTGGAAAGGCAATATTCGAGTGGGCGTCAACGATCATGCATATTTAGTGGTTCACACCTGAGGACCGCATACTTAATGAGCCATTCATTCAGGTGAGTCACTGAGCCACAAGAATGCTAGAGCAACAGTTGGAAGCATCTCAATTCTTTTTTTATTTTTCCACATATTGTGCTTGCAAATTGGCCTATAATATCCAAGGAAAACATGCCTAGTAATTGTGCAGTTAATTCTCATACTGTATTTTCAGTTTTGGAATATTTATCCTCTCCCCAAATTTGTGACTAATAAAACACAATAAAAATTATTTAAAGAAAAGGCTTATATTTACCTTTTAATAGTTTGTTTACATCTACCTTGTAAATATTGAAATAAACAACAATTCAAGTGTAATCTTTCTTTGTAAAAACTAAAGTATACATTTTATCATACATATTTCAAAGTTAAGGATTTGATTGATTATTTGATTATTTTTGACAAAAAATTGGCAAATAAAAGCTTATTTGAGGTGGCAGATATTTTACAGTAAAAATGTATCTATCCAAAACTAATCAACGAAATGTTGTCTTTCATATGTCTGTAACATAGGTCTTTCATTTTTATTATAAGGAATATAAATGTTAATTTGCAGTTTAATACGTTGCTTATACAAATATATATCTATGTGCATACACACACACATATATATGTGTATATATTTATACACAAAAATTAATTTTATTTATATTTTTTATATACTTTTTTTTTTTTTCACAAATTGTGCTTGCAAATTGTATAATATCCAAGGTAAACATATCTAGTAATTGTGCAGTTAATTCTCATGCTGTATTTTCAGTTTTGGAATATTTATCCTCTCCCCAAATTTGTTACTAATAAAACACAATAAAAATTATTTAAAGAAAAAAATTATATTTACCTTTTAATAGTTTGTTTACATCTACCTTTTGAGGGACATTTTCCCTTATTATTATTCCTCACAGCGCTGCGAGACGGTGTAAACAAGTAATGATCTGAATAAACTTGTGTTTTCTCGAGCTGATATGGGGCTCGAGAAAACACAGCCCCTCACAGGTTTGCGCCGTGGATTCCCGCGAGTCAGACGTGGATACTGTGTTTGTTTTAGGCTCGCGCAGTCTTCACTCGGACGCGCGCTTCAATCCGTTGTGGAGACTCTTTTCGTTCCAGTGAAATTACAAAACAAAATACACACAAACATGTCTCTGCCTGATATACAACCACTGATAAACATAATCTGATTTGATAAAAAAAAAAAAAAAAAAAAACTATATGAGTGCAGATTCGAACTCAGAACCTCTGACACGCTAGGCAAATGTTCTACCACTAAACCACTTGAGACACGTATTTACTCACGCGAAAACTCGGTGTTTACTCGGCGTGATCAATTCGCTCTTGAAAATGCTGCCGTTCGTCGTCTGAGCTAGAATCTTCCTCTGAGGAAAAGCCAAGGTGAGTTATTCCTCGCTGTCCAGAATCATCTGAAGAGCGTCTTTACCGGAGAAACGAGCCATCCTCTCTAAACGCGATGAACTATCAGTGAATCTGATCTGATGAAACTTCGTGTTTTCAAGGCATTGATCGGGGGGCGGGTGCGAAGCATAGATTACCTAAACTATTTACCATGTGAATGGCGCCGGGGGCGGGGCGGCCTCGGTTCATTATAGAGATAATGAGGCAGAAGGAAAAAACGGTACCTCTCCTTGCTTTCAAACGGATTACATGAGTTGAAAACATTTGTTTTTTATATTAATTACTTCATTTAAAAGAAGAGATTTCAAGCTTCATAAAGACATATACCACGTGTCTGTGTGAGAAGTATTCGCTGAGTTATGATTCATTTTCGGACGCGTTTCAGAATGGACTACACGGACAGAGAGAAGGCAGATCGCGCTCCGTGTTTATTTTTCTTAATTTGGCGAAAAGCACAACACTTTGCTTTTATTGTGAGTATACACAAAAATAATACACATTTAACAGAATCGATTGATGTATGAAACTCCTATGGAAAATCAAAGTCAACAGAGTATTTATGAGTTTCTTTTACACTGATAAAAAAAAAGCGAGCTGGTATCGCCGGCGAGACCGCCGACCTCAGGGGGTTAATAACAATCAATGAAATGTTTAGACCCTTACTGATAAGTAAATCTAGAGTGTGTCCGCGATTGTGTGTGGGTCCATGTACATACTGAGTCAGATCAAAAGTTTTTAACCCTCTGGGCTTCTTCGTAAAATAGTCACACTTAGCTTCCTCCCGCCCGAAAACGGGCGAAGCCTTAAAATTTTACTTTACTTTTTCCCAGGATAACCAATCAAATATATTTTTGTTCTATAATGTTTTCTGATTATTATTTAGAATTTTTTATGATACTTTGCATTAATTATATAATTTTTATGAGCTATTTTTTCCATTAGAATTAATATATATATATATTTTTATTTTATTTATTTTATTTAATTTTTCAATAAATGCAACATTTCACATCAAAATAGAGTGCAGGCCTAAAAAAAAAAAAAAATTCAAGTGAGAAGAGCGCCATCTAGTGGCTTCAAAATGTATTAATTTGTGTCATGTCCTATAACCGCCTATAGGCGGCCTATAGCTTTTTTATTTTTTTATTTGATTTATTCCCATTCGGAAAGAATTTTTTTTATTACTAAGCAACCACTGAATGGAACAACACAAATTATATATAATTTTAAAGCTTAGGATCTCAGCTTTTTAATGCATCTAATTACATTTATTAACTCCTAATGAGTGCTGAGTAATCCCTCTAAAATCGAGTGTACCGCCAGCAGGCGCCACCTAGCTGCGAAAATATTCTTTACCATATTTTTAAAAAATCTTGCCTTGATTAACACAAAGTTGATGTCATTTGAAAGCTTAGAGTCTGAACTTTACAGTGAATGTATCCACTTTGAAAAACTCTTAAGTATTGCTGAGTTATTTGCTGATAAATAGAATTTCTTTTTTTTCATAATCTATAAAATAATGTACTGCAATGTGTCAAAAACATCATACAGCTCATGAAACATTCTCAGATAATTGAAAATGGCACTTCATTTTTTTACAGCATATTATTACAATTAAAATGAGCCCAAAATTAACATAATCTATTGATTTTATGACAAGATATTCTTCGTGGAGAAAAAATTGCCCATGAGGGGGTGTCAAAGACTGTACAAAAAGGCTGTCTCTTTTCCAAATGCTGTAACTTTTGATTCCTTTATCCAAAAATTATAATTTTTTTATCCAGATGCAGCTAACATGTAGGGGGACTTCACTAAAAAAGAATTTTCCTCCTACCTTATTTCCTTCCTGAGTTATTCCATGACAAATAAGAAAGATATGCAAAATCATAATAAAAATTATATATATATATATTGTATTTTATCCGCTGTTTCTTGGCAGGACAATGTCCAAATGTAATGTAATTTATATTTTCAAAAAATGTAAAAAGAGTTCTTTCAAACGATACCTACCTTTTGACTCTCCTTGCTATAGTTTTGGAGTTATTATGATTATATAATTTTTATATAGTTTGGGGCAAAATTTGCTGTTTCAGTCTTACCAGTTCATTTCTCTCTGTGTGTGTGTGTGTGTTTGTGTGTGTGGGTGTGTGTGTGTGTGGGGGGGGGAGGGTGTCTTATTTGCACTCTTGATGTTTTAGAGTGTCACCCCTTCATTGCTGTACACTTTTTTTCAGCACAGTGGCTGATCTGTAGCTTGTACCACCAAAAGTTTCTCTGAGTTTTCCTATTTTTTCGTATTTCCCATTCATTTCCTATGTCGCCCGTTTTCGGGCGGGAGGAAGCTAAGTGTGACTTTTTTTTTTACGACCCTTTAACATATCAGAATCATCTCCTTGATTTTTTTGTGTGTTCATATAGGTAATAAAACAAAAGTCACCAAGTTTCACCCCCATCCGATGAAGCAAAAAAATTAAACAATTCGAAACGTTCAAGTTTTCGCCCGTTTTTGGGCGAAGAAGCCCAGAGGGATAAAACAGTTTTGATTTCTTTTGCCATATTGGTTTCTGCATTATCTATGTGAATGTTAAAATCTCCAGCAATGGCAAACCAGTCAAACTCTGAGGTAATTGTTGATAACAGTTCTGTAAAGTCCTCAGAAAAGGCTGGAGAGTATTTTGGAGGCCTGTAAATAATAATAAGTAAAATGCATGGAGCACCTTTTAACACAATACCCAGATATTCGAAAGAAGGGTAATTCCCAAATGATATTTGCTTACATTGATAAATATCTTTAAAAAGAGCAGCTAGACCCCCACCTCTTTTAACAGCTCTGCAGACACTCATAAAAGTAAAGTTAGGAGGGGCTGTTTCATTGAGGACTGTTGCACTGCAGCTGTCCTCTAGCCAGGTTTCATTTAGAAGCATAAAATCCAGGTTGTTTGTGGTTATTAAGTCGTTGACTAGAAGTGATTTATTTTTAAGTGAGCGGCTGTTTAAAAGTGCTAACTTAACAGTCTTACTTTTTGTCCCCACAGCAATCTTAGTTTGACATGTAATAGGCACCAGATTAGTTGGGTTTGCTGTATGGCTATTGAAGGCCTTAGACTTTCTATCTTGTAATAGAACAGCAATAGAGAAAGATGCAGGCACACTGGGTTCCCGCTTGTTCTGTAAACATTTGAGAAAGTTACTGTTATCATAGCGGGGACCCAACACATATCACTGAGAGCTGGTATCAGTTTGTTTTTTGGGGGAGGGCGAGCTCGGCCCGCAGGCTTTGGTGGTTGCGGTGCCTGCCGTTTTTTCTGGTTGATATCTGGGGGCTTGCAGCAAAAGAGTGGGATAGTTTGGTTCCAGCATACACCAGTTCTTCCATTTTCCGTGAGAAGCACAGAAGTGGAGATGCTGGAGAGAGGGATAAAGTGTCTGGTGAGAGGGGCTGTTGCTCTGGTGTTATCGGAGGCTGTAATATGCTGTCCTCACTTCCCTGGCTGTTTTCAAGGAAGTCGTCCTTGGGTGCTGAATCTTGGAGCAGTTCTAATATGTCTGTCTGTGGTGAGCTCTGTGGGCAGGGCTCAGCTGAGATTGTGTCCATGAGCAGAGGTTGTTGTGGCTCAGTGGTGTTATCATTGTCCTTGTGTGATATGTCAACCACATGTCCATTCTGCTGCTGAAGTGAAGTCCTGTGGTCATTCATACTGTGTCCAGGTGTGTGTGTGCCGTTCAGATTGAGTGGATTGGCACACACTGCAGAAGGATGATTGAGGGAGAAGTAGATATTGTCCTTTAGCACTCTTGAACCAAGTTTGTTTGGGTGGTGGCCATCCTGATGAAACAGTTGTCTCTGACTCCGGAAAAGATTGAAGTTGTCAATGAAGTTCACTCCTTTTATATTGCAGGTTTTTTGCAGCCATGTATTAAGCCCAAGCAACCGTGAAAACCTGTTTGTTCCTCTTGCTGGGAGTGGTCCACTGATGAATGTTTGAACTTTCAGTCTTTTAAGTGTTTCAAAAATTAATTGAAATCCTTCTTAAAGGTAGGGTAGGTAATCATTTTTCTAAAAAAAAAACATTCCAAATTTGTTTAAACTGTCTTTATATACCAATACATAATTAAAATGTAAGTACTCTGAAAAAGAAAATATAAAAATCGAGTGACTGTAGACCTTTTAATCTGCAATAAACACAGCTCATTATTTCCATTCACTCCACCCCCTCCCTTCTGAGCTCCTTCCAAAGCCACGCCCCCAAAACACATGAACGCGCGACGCCAAACGCTCAGGCTGGAACAAGACGCATTTATTACCTGAGACGAGTGGAGAGGAAGGAGCGCAGTACATACAGTGACATCATGTCAGAATCACATGTAATAAAATAGCTAACTTTATCACTATGAATATAAACAAATAAGATTTCTTTTAGTACTCACTATCAAGCTAGCATATCGATAATGGTAAAGTTTCATTCGGTAACGAGCTATATTTATAAGGCAAAACTAAAAACAGGTTGCATTGATACACGTTTTTCCATTACCATCAGTTACACTGTGATGAAGGTGAATTTCGTGTAAGATTCATAACATATACGGTGTTTTGCATGTAAGAGTTTCCATGATGAAAACATTGTTGACTCTAATGAAGACTAACGTACACTCCGAGTCCGGAGACAAGTACCGCATCGTCGGTTCGAGGACAGGTCCGGGGTTGAGGGCGAAGCAGAGGAGGTCGTTCAAGAGTGCGGGCAGGGTCCGAGGAAGTAGTTTTTGCCTTGTTTGCCTTCGCTGACTGCATATGCAGGTGCTTTGAGCTGAATATTTCCGGGAACGGTGACATGTGATGAGTGCACGCAGGGCAGCGCGCGCAGTGGGGCTCGGGGCGGGCACGAGACATGAAGGCATCTGATTGGTTCTTTACACTCGGACCGAGTGGCAGTGATTGGTCAGAGTTTTTACTGTCCTGCAAGCTGCTACAGAGGTCTGATTTTTTTCATTCCTTTTTCTAAACACATAATGTATTGACTACTATCAGGATGGAAGGACCATTTCACCCAGTATAAAAAAAAGTGTTTCTGAACAGGATTACCTACCCTACCTTTAAGGAGTTCTGACTGCTAAGATGAATATCATTCTTCCCCACATGAATGATGAGTCTATTTGCAGTCTTATGTTTCATTAGAATGTTCTGAAGTTCCCTGTTTACATCAGAAGTTGTTGCTTGTGGAAGGCAGCATGTAGTTGTATCCCTGCTGCTAATGTTTCTGATTATGGAGTCCCCCACTATCAGAGTCCTGTGCCCGGCTGCGCTCTGAGCTGAGTGCCGCTGTCTGCTCGACCTTGAGCGCCAGTTAGCATCAGTCTTAGCTACTGGCTGATTCAGTCTGTGTTCGATCACATTCATCACGTGTGGGGATTCCTCATTTACATTCATTAGTACTTCAAATCTGTTCTCAAGATGTATAGGCGGTGGTAGGAGACCAGTGTTTGCAATCCTTGTCAGAGCTGTGTCTGGGGTAGAGGATGCTACTGCGGCAATATGTGAGGCTCGTGACAATCTGATGCCTCGAGTGCCTTTGGGTCTCGCTCCCTGTTTGTGCCATCGATTTACAAGTCGATCAGCTTGTTTCTCTACCTGTCGAGGAGCACTAGTTACATGGGACTCACCGGCTATATGCTGAGGGTGTCCATGACGAAGCTCTGTTGTGTGTTCCGTCTGGTTTGGTGAGTAACTTTGTTTCAAGAACTGCAATCCTTTGTAAAAGTCTGTGGCAGTTAGTGCAGCAAGTAGATTCTTGAACCAGAAGAGGCATTTTCTCTCTTTTCCTTATGAATGTAAGCAGTTGTGTTTTCCTTTCCCCGGAATATAAGCTGGTCGGGTAAAAGAATTCTGCATTTTTGTAGTAATCCAAACTTTGTCGTTTGAGCACTGTGCTGTTTGCTGAAGTTAAAATTAGGTGATAAAAGGAGATAAAATATAAAAATATAGAAGATCAAATATAAAAGCGAAAGAGCAAAGCGCGGAGCAGTAAGCAAGAGCGTCCGAACAATAGCTGAGCAGGAAGTCAAGATGAGGCCAATGAGGTTCATTCTCGTGTTACGCAGCACATTTGAGCTTCTGCAAGAACCAATGAGGTTCATTCTCATGTTACGCAGCACGTTTGAGCTTCTGCACGAACCAATGAGGCTCATTCTCATGTTACGCAGCATTTTTGAGCTTCTGCAAGAACCATTGAGGTTCATTCTCATGTTACGCAGCATGTTTGAGCTTCAGCAAGAACCAATGAGGTTCATTCTCGTGATACGCAGCAAGTCTAAGCTTCCAACATGAACCAAATAAGGTTTGTTCTCGCGTGTTAAGTAGGTTCAGTTGAGCTTTTGTTTATATACGCTGATCAATGTTTAAATGTGAATAAACTATTAAATTAAATTTGTTCATCGTATAAAGCTGTTTTGAATCTCTATTTAATATCATTCCTTGTTGTTCTTATTAGCTAAATTTAACTTACTCATCAACATATATTAGATATTGTCTAATATTGCCTATCACATTCATCTGACATCGCTAGCTTTTATCTAAATCGGTATCGCTAGCACAACACGCTAGTATCTCGCTAGCCTGTTAATCTGCCATCTGTGCTTGCAAATCAAACAACTGTGCTGAGTAGGATCAGTCAACAAACACGGTGAGTAATGTCATCTCCTGTTATTGTCACTTGCACTTTTTTGTCACAAGTATAGTATAACATTCTCTGTCAGCAATGAAGGATTTACATGTGATAAATACAGGGAGACAGTCAGGCTGACGGAGAAGATTTCAGAACTAGAGACACGCATCCAAACTTTAATCAAGGATAGTAGGAATGCAAGGGCTTTAGCTACTGCTTTGGATGCGACTAGCTTAGTGAACTCTGTACATTGTTCCGTTCCGGCTGTAGAGCCCGTGCAGCAGGGCAATTGGGTGACGGTGAGGCGCTGTAGTCGCGGGAAAAAACACCGCTCTTCCGTTCCGATTACAACATTAAACAGGTTCTCTCCTCTCAGTGAAACACCCACTGAGAATCTTGTTGAATGTGCCCTAGTTATTGGCGATTCTATTACACGGAACGTGAAAATAGAGACATCAGCCACCATATTCACATGTTTGCCGGGAGCCAGAGCGCCTGACATCAAAGAAAATTTAAAAGTGCTGGCTAATGCTAATCGTAAATTCTCTAAGATTATTATTCACGTCGGCACTAATGATGTTTGACTTCGCCAGTCGGAGATCACAAAAATTAACGTTAAGGAGGTGTGTGAACTCGCAAGTATGATGTCAGGCACAGTAATTTGCTCTGGCCTCCTTCCTGTTCGCAGGAGTGATGAGATACTAAGTAGACTGTGCTCACTCAATGGCTGGCTGTCTAAGTGGTGTCCGCAAAATAATATAGAATTCATAGACAATTGGAAAAGTTTTTGGGACAGACCTGACCTGTTGAAAAGAGATGGTATTCATCCCTCCTGGGATGGTGCTGCTCTTCTCTCTAGTAATATGGCACATAGTCTTAGAGCTCAAACATGAATTGGGGCTCAGGTCAGGAAGCAGACAGACTGGCTAAACCGACCGTCTGCTAGCTGTCTCACGTCACCTAGGTCAGATAAATCACATCACATAGAGACTCTTTCACCTAGATATCATAATATAGAAACTGTGTCTGTTCCCCAAAATACAAAAAAACTCCTAAACCCATTTAAAGGTGGTATCAGCGATTGTGGGTGACGTCACTTCTGTTTGTGTTTGAAGCGAGATCCCAAACAAACCCAGTTAGCTCGCCCCTCCCTCCCGTTTCGTGCATCATGAAAAAAACGATTGATTCTGTTCAGCATAATGTCGCCTACGTTAGCTAGAGCTACCCAAGTTTAGTCGAGCTTCGCTCATATTTTTTCAAGAAGGATATTTTCACACACAGTTCACATCCAAACAAGTCAGCACTAGCAGCTACTCACCTGTCCAGAAGAAACAATGCAACCTCGGCGTCTGAAAAAAATTTTTTTAGTTCTTTAAGTTCTCTCCACCTTTCCATAGCCTTCCCGATAACTATTCGTGTCATTGAATAAACACGATGGTATTCCCTCCAACAAATCCTCCTTCTCCTCCTCTTTGGGATTGACTCAGCCCATGTCTTATGTCCACTGATAGACGCTGTTGTATTTTGAGTCACAGTACTTTGTTTAATATACATGTAAATAACGAAGAAGATGCATTGGGATTGGCATTTAAAGACATTCTTAACTCTACTGGAGTTAGACAACACGTGTCAGGACCTACTCATTTTCGTAATCATACTCTAGATCTAATATTATCACATGGAATCAATGTTGATGCCGTTGAAATTCTGCAGCAGAGCGATGACATCTCAGATCATTATCTAGTCTCGTGTAAACTTAATTTAGTTAAGGCTGCAAAGCCGACTCCGTGTTACAAATATGTTAGACCTATCACTTCTGCCACTAAAGATTGCTTTATAAATAATCTTTCTGATCAGTTTCATCATCTCAGCATCCCAGATAGCTTAGAAGAACTCGATATTGCGACAGAAACGTTTAATTCTCTCTTTTCCAGCACTTTAGACACAGTTGCTCCTTTGCGCTTAAAGAAGATTAAAGAAAATAGTCCAACGCTGTGGTATGAGCACACTGAGGCCCTTAAGAGAGCAGCCAGAAGAATGGAGCGCAATTGGAAGAAAACAAAACTAGAGGTATTTCACATTTCATGGAAAGAGAGCACGATTGCATACAGAGAGGCCTTAAAAGCTGCTAGATCTGCAGAATCTGATAGAAGAAAATAAACAAAACCCTAGGTATTTATTTGAAACAGTGGCTAAACTAACGAAAAATAAATCTTCAACCCCAGACGTTCCCAAGCAGCACAGCAGTAATGACTTTATGAACTGCTTTACTAACAAGATTGATAATATCAGGGAGAAAATTATAACTATGCAACCGTTTACTACAGTATCGCATCAGGCAGTGCATTGTAGTCTCCTTGAGGAAAAATTGGATTAATTCATTGCTATAAGAGAGGAAGAATTTTCTAAACTCGTTAAATCATCTAAATCGACGACATGTATGTTAGACCCTATACCGACTAAGCAATTGATTTTAAGCAATTGTTTAGCTCTGCAGTACTTGTCTTCCTAACATTGTCCAGGTAGCAGACACACTCTGTCAGTTTAAATCTAGACTAAAAACACATCTCTTTGACCTAGCATACACATAACACATTATAGACTTCTATAATTCAATGTTAGGCTGCATAGATTAGGTTAGCCGGAACCGGGAACACTTCCCATGAATCCTGATGTACTTGTTGCATCATAAGAAGGATGGCGTCTACGCTAATATTAGTCTCTCTGTTTATCCCAAGGTTTACCGCAGTCCACTGGATCCAGGCCGTATCCAGATCTGATGAAGGACCTGCGCCTGGACGCGACTACAACGCAGTCCTGAAGTGTCAACTAATCTCTCCCCTGTAAAGGCCTCCTTCCCTTCCCTTTATCTCTGTACAGATAAAACGTTGTCGGGATAATTCCGGTTCACGTGGCTACGCAGAAGCGATAAAAAATTCTGTATTATAAATTTTAAGGCCAGACAATAAGTTTGTTGAGGGTTGGTTTGTAAAGAAGGACTACACGCCTGCGCACATATATATTCAAACACGCATACCTATAGACTAAACACGTAATATGCATGTGCACGCCATCAGCATTCTCACAGGTTCGCGTTTTTAAAGTTTGCGCAGAGAGAACTTAAGGGTTTTCTGTTAGAACGGTGTCGTGTTAGCGGCCCCTAAGTTAACCCCCTGGGGTCGGCGGTATCGCCGGCGATACCAGCTCGCTTTTTTTATCAGTGTAAAAGAGACTCAAAAATACTCTGTTGACTTTGATTTTCCATAGGAGTTTCATACATCAATCGATCCTGTTAAGTGTGTATTTTTTTTGTGTATACTCACAATAAAAACAAAGTGTTGTGCTTTTTGCCAAATAAAGAAAAATAAACACGAAGCGAGTTCTGCCTTCTCTCTGTCAGTTAAGTCCATTCTGAAACGCGTCCGAAAATGAACCATAACTCAGCGAATACTAAGTCAAACAGGCATACAGACACACAGGCATGAAGCTTGAATTCTCTTCTTTTAAATGAAGTAATTTTTATAAAAAACAAATATTCTCAGTTTATGCAATCTGTATGAAAAGAGCGAGATGTCAGTCGTTCTCATCTCAGCTAATTATTTTTAATGTGACCCCGCCCACGGAGAGCGCGCGCTATTCAAACGCAAATGACTGAGGCAATCCACGCAAACTGTGAACGCCCCCATATCAGCTCGAGAAAACACATCAAGCTTATTCAGATCATTGTACTTGTTTACACAGTCTCGCAGCGCTGTGAGGAATAATACTATAATGGAAAATGTACCTCAGAAGTGCTGATATTTCGAGGAGCAACAGATCCTGAGCTATGGAATACTGTAGTAAGTTTTTTTTTCCATTCTCAAGTGAATCGCGTTTCTGTGTGTGAATGAATGAACGGCAGAGATGCGCGCTGTTTACCACAACTGGCAAAAGACGGTTTAAATTTGAATCGTGTTTCTGTGTGTGAATGAATGTTTCGCTTTTAGCAAACTGTATTGCTATACTGAGTAAAAATCGACTGAAATATGTAGAAATAAAATGTATTTGTATAAGCAACGTATTAAACTGCAAATTAACATTTATATTTCTTATAATAAAAACGAAAGACCTATGTTACAGACCTATGTTACAGACATATGAAAGACAACATTTCGTTGATTAGTTTTGGATAGATTATACATTTTTACTGTAAAATATCTGCCACCTCAAATAAGCTTTTGTTTGCCAATTTTTGCTCATATGTTAAATATAGTATGTTTTGTCAAAAATAAAGTAATCAAATAATATGTTATAGTGTTTATTCCAATGTAGCCTAGGCTATATTCAAGTAATGAATCCTTAACTTTGAAATATGTATGATAAAATGTATACTTTAGTTTTTACAAAGAAAGATTACACTTGAATTGTTGTTGTAATTGTAACCTTTTTAATAATAAAAAAAAATATTTACAAGGTAGATGTAAACAAACTATTAAACTATTAAGTGGTGTTAAATATAAGCCTTTTCTTTAAATAATTTTTATTGTGTTTTATTAGTGACAAATTTGGGGAGAGGATAAATATTCCAAAACTGAAAATACAGTATGAGAATTAACTGCACAATTACTAGACATGTTTTCCTTGGATATTATAGGCCAATTTGCAAGCACAATTTGTGAAAAAAAATAAAATAAAATTGAGATGCTTCCAACTGTTGCTCTTGCATTCTTTCTTGTGACACACCTGAATGAATGGCTCATTAAGTATGCGGGCCCCATTGTGTCTTCAGGTGCGAACCACTAAATATGCATGATGGTGTTGGATCGTTGACGCCCACTCCATATTGCCTTTCCAAACAGAAAGTGTTTTGCAAATTTTAAATCAATGTATTGTGTTATGTGAATAATTAGGCAGGATGATTTTCACATCATTTTGAAGAAATCCATTAGTCAAAAGTCTTATTGACACATATTTAGTATGTGTTTTGTGGCCTTATTTCAGAAACTTTAGTTTTTAGTTTTTTCAATAACCATGCATAAACATTATTCTCTCCAAAATACAAACATGTACATCCATGTTGCTCACATATTATGGTAGCCCTGTTTGTGCTAAATACATGAGGGTTTGGAACAACATGAGGGTGAGAAATTATTGACAGAATTTTTGGCAGAACTATCCCATTTAAGTGTCCTCAACTAAACAAGCCAAAGGTGACAGTGGCAAGGAATCTAAACTCCATCAGGTGACAGAATGGAGAAAAAAAACGTAAGAGAAACCAGGCTCAGTCAGGGGACCAGTCCTCTTATGGCTAAACTAAACTTATTAAGTGCATGGTATCAGCGCTATATGTTCATACCCTGTACTCCTGAATCCTCCTCTTAGATTCCTCAAGCTGATGCTGGAGGTCCCCAACTATCTCCTTATATTTGGCATAACGTTGTTCCACCATTTCTCTCTGCCTCTGTGACTCCTGAAATCACAAAAGCCAACCATGATATCTGCCTCAGAGGGAGGTTAAATCTTGACCAAAACATCACCCATGATCCAACCTCGAGATCCTTGAAGTTTTCCAGCAGACTGAGTTTCTCAGGAACTGACTCCAGATGATCCAAGGCCAGCCTGGTGCTCTGGAAAAGAAGAATATTCTGTCATTTATATTTATTTCATTTCAGTTCTCAAATCCTAGTCTTTGAGAATTGCGCTTTGTTGATTGCTTCAAGTCAATGGAATGAGTGCATCTCCCAGAAGAGGCAAGGGTCAATTTCTGACACCAGCGTGGTGTTGTGCCAAGCAGTAATGATGTAAATAGACGGAGCTGTGAGTAAAGGCTGAAGGTTTTCAGGAGCTAATTAAATGTTCGTCAGCCAGCCATAGCACATAATGGTGATTGATATGGTAGGCGTCAGATAGCTTTTTTTCAAACTGTATAAATACTGCTGAGTCGATACAGGCATCAATACTTTTAACAAACGATGGCATATTTCTTAGCCAAGTAATGATTTGTAATTCAGACATTTAACAGAAATCATTATGCTTCTGCGAATAGTGTACTAAGGTCTGGAACATTTTAGAAATGTAACTTTGCAGACAGAATATTCTGTATCAAAGCACAGAAAGAGACCCTTTCTTTGCTTTGGTACAGAATATTCTGTCTACAAACTCAGCTTTACAATGTAAACTAGATTTGCATTTCAGAAGTGCTTTCAGGTCACCAGAAGAATAGTATTGTAGATATGTATGTAGTTCTATGTAAATGAATTGTAGCATAAACAAAGATAAATTATAACAGAACTTTGCACGTTTAATGTAAAATTTGCAATCTATTCAAATTGCAAATTATAGTTAACAATTAACTGCATAAGTGTGCTGAACTAATATTTCGTTGAAGCACCCTTTGTTAGTTTATTTAGATAGGAATCTATCAGCTTTGTACATCTTGAATTGAGAATATTTTCCCACTCTTTTTTTTTTGCAAAAACATTCCAGATCTGTTAAACTGTGAGGCCATTTTCTGTGCATGGCCCTCTTCAGATCCCCCACAGATTTTCTATACGATTCAGGTTTGGCTTTGGCTGGACCATTCCAAAACATTCAACTTTCTTTGCTGAACCCATTCTTTTGTTGATTTCGATGTGTGTTTTGGATCATTGTCATGCTGAGTTTCTCTTCATTTTCAGTTTTCTAGCAGAAGCCAGAAGGTTTTGTGCCTGGCTGGTACTTGGAGCTTTTCATGATTCCCTCCACCCAGGGATAGATTATGACTTGCAAAGGCCCTTCAGTTCTTTCCTTTAGCGCAAAGTGGAGGTTATGATGATCGTGAATATTACAACCGTTCACACTCTTGAGGCATCAAATCTCATAGTGAACTGAAAATATGTTTAAACTTCGTAAGCTTTGGCAAAGTATCTGTCACACAAAATAATTAGAAAGCGCGATATGGCCTTAGTGCCCTTATCAATTCGGGAAAGGCTGAAGTATTAGAATACTTAAAGGAGAACTCCGGTCAATTTTAACATTGAGCTCATTTTTTTGTACATTTGGAGTGCTGTCAGTACAGAGAACAACGACAAAAATCGGTGTTGCCTACACCGTGTTATCCTCGTTTTAAAATTTGCACCCTGTTGACTTCAATGGGGCAAGTTTTAAACCTGCTTTTAGCCTCTTAACATCCTTGATGTGTCATTACAAGTGCACAGGTCATGTGAGTGATTCCTTCTGAGTGAACGCGGGTGAATCTGACTGCAGTAGATGTGAAAGAAATATATAAAAAATGATGTTTATTCAGCCAGCGCACATACCTGTATTTACATCCTGTTTTCGGTCGAAGTCCACAGTAATCGATTGTCGAGTTCACGCGCGTGATCATAGGTACTAAACCTATGTTCACGCGCGTGATCATAGGTACTAAACCTATGATCATGTGAGTGATAAGGAATCACTCACTCAGGAGTTGGCATTCTGACATATAACCCAGGAGCGCTACACTGTGTTCACCAGCAGAGGAAGACGCACGCTGTATGTAAGCTATTGAACTCTACATAATTTGTGCTTTAGGTCTTAGTGTAGTGTTTAAAATGGCGCTAAAGTGTGCATTTCCTGGATGCCTAAACAGTCAGAAACCAGTGAGAGTACGTAAAAGTACCTTTCCAATGCCGCCAGAAAAAAGGCTTACCTTTCACACTTTCCCATTACATGATTCTGAGTTACTTAAGTTACTTAATTTACCGCTTCTATACGTCAAGCAAATGAAGTTGTGCAGTGAACATTTTTCACCAGACGACTTCAAACCAGGTCAAGGAAAGCTACTAGTAAAGTCAAGTCAAGTCACCTTCATTTATATAGCGCTTTTAACAATATAGATTGTTTCAAAGCAGCTTTACAGTGGTAATAGGAAATTAAAGTAACAGAGATTGTTTTGGCTTTACAGCAGCTCTAGAATAAAGTTATTGTCCAGCTAAAGTTAGTTTTGATTGATTCACTTCCGTTGCAACAATCATTAGTTATTAACTTAGGGGCCGCTAACACGACACCATTCTAACAGAAAACCCTCAAGTTCTCTCTGCGCAAACTTTAAAAACGCAAACCTGTGAGAATGCTGATGGCGTGCACATGCGTATTACGTGTTTATTCTATAGGTATGCACGTTTGAATATATATGTGCGCAGGCGTGTAGTCCTTTACAAACCAACCCTCAACAAACTACTTGTCTGGCCTTAAAATGTATAATACAGAATTTTTTATCGCTTCCGCATACCCATGTGAACCGGAATTATCCTGACAACATTTTATCTGTACAGAGGTAAAGAGAAGGGAAGGAGGCCTTCACAGGGGAGAGACTAGTGGAGAGAGAGAATAGTCTTGTGCCAAGGTTGCAAAGCCGACTCCCTGTTACAAATATGGTAGAACTTTCAATTCTATCACGAAAGATTGCTTTATAAATCATTTTTTCTCAGATAGCTTAGAAAAACTTGATGCTGCAACAGAAACTATTGACTCTCTTTTCCAGCACTTTAGACACAGTTGCTCCTTTGCGCTTAAAGAAGATTAAAGAAAATAGTCCAACGTCGTGGTACAAGCACACTTGGTCCCTCAAGAGAGTAGCCAGAAAAATGGAGCATAGCAGGAATAAAACAAAACTAGAGGTTTTTCGCATTTCGTGGAAAGAGAGCACGATTGCGTACAGAAAGGCATTAAACAATTGAGGACAACAATTGAGGATGTAATTATAATTTTAAAAAATGTTTACAGGTTGCAGAAGCATCAAGCTCTGTTGCCATTGCTTTAAGAGAGGTCTGAATTCTCTTTTGGAAAATGGAATTGACACAGAAGTGATGAATATGTACAGATCCCCGTCTATACGTCTATATAATTCATCACGAGTTTGACATCTGGCATGTAGTGAAAGGAATGTACATCTTGCATTACTAAACTTCTTATGCTTGTTTACATGTATGGAATACATACATTTCATGGCCACATGAACACAATGGCCAATCAGAGGTGTTTACGATTCTGCTCAACAGCGCTCAAAAGCGTCACAATTTTTTACATTTCAGTACCGACTTGATACCGAAGTCAGTACATTTTGACAACTCTAATAGAATGTGGTTTTTCCAAAGCAAACCAAAGAGTGGGTGAAAAGGAAAATGTATAAACCCACTTCACAAAACTTCAGGGATGGACTGCTTCAAAAAGGACTGGAGAGGCGCAATGACCCCACTGTGGTTTTCAAGGACCCAACCTCTCAAGTTGCCCTTCCCAACTTACCGTGCAATACTGCAACGAAATCTAAACTGGACAAAGAAACAGCAATCGCACTGACATTCACACAGTAATAGTTTTCTTGCCTCTTCTTGTATTTTTGGATATTTATTTTAGTAAAATGCTAGCTGCACATGCATGTTTACCTAACTCTTTTTATTTGTGTAAAAACAAAATGTTTAAGACCAGAAAATTGCTTATCTAGTACAGTGATATTACAAAATAAGACAAAAAACCCTACCACATATGGTAAAGCCCTACTCCGACTGAAATGGTCTAAGCAGTTTTTAGCAGTTTTCAGTTGGTAGGCTGTAATTGACATACAAAAGCCAATTTATGTTGTGTAGTGATGTCTATTTTTATTTAAACAGTACCAAGACAAGCAATACCCACACAATGTGTTTGTTGAAAATATCTATACTAATAATAAAAAATTAAAAGTAGAAAATGTGTATTGTTTTACTGTATTTTTCTTTAAATTAGTCAAAGCTTCTATGGCTTCCTTGAAACCTGCATAATGTTCCAGATGATGATAGGCATCTTGCCTGTATTGATCGCACAACACATGATGGCAGAACTTCTCTGTTGTGTCTTCCCAGCTTTTGACCTTTGAGAATCCACTTCAGTACAACCCGGTGCACCACTGTCTGCACTGGCTGTAAACAGAAAACAGATGTATAGTAAGTACCTAGGCTGCATGTATAATATCTCATTAGTAAAGAAATTGGCTACTTACTCTACAGATAGTGAGCCACCCGGTCCTCCTGGCCTCGGACGGCGCTTCCAATTCACTTTGGGCAAATAAAAAAAAATCACTTCTAAAACACAGCGGCTAAGCAGGGGCGGCAAGCTGGGATCCTCTGTTACACAGTGAGATACATGTGTCGTCTGAATTATCCAAACTTTCAAGCTGTGGCATGAAAATATCCCAATTGATGCAGCACACACTCTCCTGCTCAGTAGGCATCGCTTGGCACTGATGACATTTATGATACCATTTATGATACCACGTTCGAATAAGTAAGGTTGGGCAAAAAATTGCAATTCATCCTCTATGTCGAAATCTGAAGACATATTTATGAACCATTTTATGTACAGTGTGCGTCTTCCTTTGCTTGTAAACACAAGCTTCCGGGTTATAAGTCAGAACGCCAGCTCCTGCGTCCATCTCCAAACGCATGCATTGTAGTGCTCTCTTGAACGCGGATTTCATCAAAAATATCTTAATTTGTGCTCCGAATATGAACAAAGGTCTTACGGGTTTGGAACGACATGAGGGTGAGTCATTAATGACAGAATATTTTTGTTTGAACTAACCCTTTAACCCCCTGGGGTCGGCGGTATCGCCGGCGATACCAGCTCGCATTTTTCCATATCAGTGCAATAGAGATTCTAATTACTCTGTTGACTTTGATCTTCCATACACGTTTCATACATCAATCAATCCTGTAAAGTGTGTATTATTTTTGTGTATACTCACAATAAAAACAAAGTGTTGTTTTTTTGCCAAATAAAGAAAAATAAACATAATGTGAGTTCTCCTTTCTCTCTGTCAGTGAATTCCATTCTGAAACGCGTCCGAAAATGAACTGTAACTCAGCGAATTCTCAGTCAAACAGGCATACAGACACACAGGCATGAAGCTTGAATTCTCTTATTTTAAATGAAGTAATTTTTATAAAAAACAAATATTCACAGTTTATGTAATATGTATGAAAAGAGAGAGATGTCAGTCGTTCTCATCTCAGCTCATTAAGTTTTAATGTGAAACTTCGCCCACGGAGAACGCGCGCTATTCAAACGCAAATTTTCTGAGGACGCAAACCTGTGAAACGCCCACATCAGCTGAAGACTTTTTTTAACACGCAAAAGACTGTTTTATGAATCGCGTTTCTGAGCGTAAATGAATGAACGCACAGATGCGCGCTGTTGTGTAGCTACTACAGCTGGCAAAAATACTGTTTAAAAATGAATCGCGTTTTTGTGTGTGAATGAATGAACAGCTTTTACCAAACTCTATTGCTATACTAAGGTGAGTAAAAATCGACTACAAAATCGGATAGATTATAAAGTTTTTACTGTAAAATACTGCCACATCAAATAAGCTTATAATGTTGCAAGAAAAGCAAGATTACACTGGAAATATTGTTACAATTTTAAATGTTGTTGTAATTGTATAACCTTTTTAATAAATATATATATATATATATATATATATATATATATATATATATATATATATATATATATATACACACACACACACACTCACCTAAAGGATTATTAGGAACACCTGTTCAATTTCTCAATGCAATTATCTAATCAACCAATCACATGGCAGTTGCTTCAATGCATTTAGGGGTGTAGTCCTGGTCAAGACAATCTCCTGAACTCCAAACTGAATGTCAGAATGGGAAAGAAAGGTGATTTAAGCAATTTTGAGCGTGGCATGGTTGTTGGTGCCAGACGGGCCGGTCTGAGTATTTCACAATCTGCTCAGTTACTGGGATGTTCACGCACAACCATTTCTAGGGTTTACAAAGAATGGTGTGAAAAGGGAAAAACATCCAGTATGCGGCAGTCCTGTGGGCGAAAATGCCTTGTTGATGCTAGAGGTCAGAGGAGAATGGGCCGACTGATTCATGCTGATAGAAGAGCAACTTTGACTGAAATAACCACTCGTTACAACCGAGGTATGCAGCAAAGCATTTGTGAAGCCACAACACGCACAACCTTGAGGCGGATGGGCTACAACAGCAGAAGACCCCACCGGGTACCACTCATCTCCACTACAAATAGGAAAAAGAGGCTACAATTTGCACGAGCTCACCAAAATTGGACAGTTGAAGACTGGAAAAATATTGCCTGGTCTGATGAGTCTCGATTTCTGTTGAGACATTCAGATGGTAGAGTCAGAATTTGGCGTAAACAGAATGAGAACATGGATCCATCATGCCTTGTTACCACTGTGCAGGCTGGTGGTGGTGGTGTAATGGTTTGGGGGATGTTTTCTTGGCACACTTTAGGCCCCTTAGTGCCAAATGGGCATCGTTTAAATGCCACGGCCTACCTGAGCATTGTTTCTGACCATGTCCATCCCTTTATGACCACCATATACCCATCCTCTGAAGGCTACTTCCAGCAGGATAATGCACCATGTCACAAAGCTCGAATCATTTCAAATTGGTTTCTTGAACATGACAATGAGTTCACTGTACTAAAATGGCCCCCACAGTCACCAGATCTCAACCCAATAGAGCATCTTTGGGATGTGGTGGAACAGGAGC